>NW_022900948.1:20996798-21064343 GCF_012274545.1 Fukomys damarensis
GCATGGTACTGGCAAAGAAATAGGCCTGAGGATCAGTGGAACAGACTGGAAGACACAAAAACAAATGCAGATATACTCAGCTACCTCATCTTTGACAAAGGAGCTTACCATCCTCAGTGGAGGAAAGATAGCCTCTTTAATAAATGGTGTTGGAAAAACTGGATGTCAACCTGCCACAGATTAAAATTAGACCCTTATCTTTCACCATGCACTAAATTAAAATCCAAATGGATTAAAGATCTAAATATTAAAACAGAAACATTAAACTTGCTGGAAGGTAAGTTAGGCAGAACTCTGGAAGACATTGGTACAGGAAAAGACTTTGAGTGGAATTTTAACCCAGGCACTTTTCAGAGAACTACTCTTTAATACCCTTTTTACTAATTTGTTTAATGCAATTCAACATGCACTTTTTTTTTTACTTTATACACTGAAAATTTTTTTTCCTAACATAGCTTATATTCTGTTCCTGAATTTTTGTGATTTTTTTCCCCTGTCATTATCATTTTCAAGATTTGCTGAACACTTTATTTGTGAGTATATGCTTCACAAACACGTGGGACAATGCCAAGGCAAGAATGTATCTCAAAACAAGTTTGCAATAATGCATCTTAATGAAGAGGAACTGACATCTACAAATGTTCACAACATTCTGAGAGCACAGGTGTAGCAATGATTCAGTTTTATTTACAAAAGCTATGTAATCTCATAAAAATCCATACTCAAATGCAAAACAATTTTCCTGCACAGCTGCCTCTATCTTGAATCCAACCAATCAGCTAAGGATTGTCTAAGGACCTCAGAAGAGTACTTATTGGTCTTGTTCAGGTATGAGTGCTTTTAAAATTCAGGAAATGTGCAACATTCAAGATTTCCTTAAAAAAAAAACAACAACTATCTTCTGCGCTAATTAAAGTGGAATATTGTTGATTTTCTCTCCTAGATCCACAGGTATAATGAAGAACAGCTCTGCCATCACTGGATAACAGGTGTTGAACATTTTTAGGAATGTAAACAAAGGCATTTTTAATGATGTTGGCATAAACTTATTCCTTCATGGATGATATTTTCTGTTTTTCCAAGAATTTTCTTTATTATTAAAATATCATTGTTCTGATTTCCCTTTTCACCCTTGACAAGTGTTTTTAAATCTTGAATTTATGTATTTAGTGAAAAATCAGTCACCAACCGTTGTGAGCTATGTACGATAATGGCTAGTAAAAAGAACCTATCTTCACACTTCAATAATTTATGACATTGGTAACTGGGGAAATACTTACTCCTCCAAGCTATTATAGAATAGAGAGTGAACACATGTCTTCCATGTGTCTCATCCTATTCATTTAATATTCAATGTCTCTCCTTTGTTATTTATGGCTATCTCATGGACAGTCCATTCTTTGTTATGTTTTTAGTATCTGAATTCATTTCTGGATAGTTTTTCTGTTTGACAACGTTTATCTCTAACATTCATCTTCTTTAGAGAGCCTCCTTAACGTCTCCCAGCCACTAATTTCCCCTTGTCCAATTTTACCTTCATAAAGTTCCCACCAAGTGTTATCAAACAGTAGTTCAATTGTTGTGATCCTCTAATCCTCTAGTGTATGTTAAAACAAAACAAAATATTATTTTTTAATTTCATACATTAAACAAACGTTTAAAATCAAATAGTTGTGCAAAAAGTGTATAAGTCTAAAAATGAAGATGGTCAGATATGTCTCTCTGTAACTAATTTGTAAAGTTCCTCCCCATAGCTTAAGGAGTAAGTTTATAGTTTGCAAAGAAATGAAAATTTGTCTTCTCTTCAAAAGTTAAAATATTTTCCGGAGACTCATACACCTGAAAATCTTTTTATTTGTTTATTTTATGTTCTAATTTATAATTGGAAATTAATATTTCTCTTTACAGTTATGCCATAACTTCATTATGGTTCTTATATTGCATTTACAGCTATATTATTGCATAACAGTGTACGTTTTGTTACATTATTCCATAACATTTAAAGGTATAGAATTGAGTTTCAAAGAACATGCAGTTGACTTCTGCTTCAAAAAATCATCACCTACAAAATATAATCCATGATATATTTTCCCCACCATTTAAGTAATAATCTTGGTAACAAGAAGAGAGTTGTCTGTAAAAACATGGTTGAAACTTTATGGAATTATTTTTGTATAAATTCAGACATTAGGCCATAGAATGAAGACATTAAACAACAACACACTAAAATTACAATTTCACATATCCATAGTAACATATTGGTTTTTGTGTTAATTACCTGAAGTGAAGGAGAGTTTGACAAGTAACTACAGATATGAATATGTGACCACATGCTCTGTTTTAACATTAGATCAAGGAAATTTTTCTAGAATCGCTGTTAAAGCAGAAGACAGTGAAGTTTCTCTAATGTCATTAGAGTGTCAAATTGGAAAACATGATTGAAAAATAATCCCAACGTTTCACTGCAGATATTGAGGCTGTGATCACAAACACACTGGAAAAAAACAGACCTGTAGTATTGGAGATGATTCTCATAAGTTAAAAATAATCTGTAAAATAAAAAAATATTTCTTACACTTGGTCTATTCATAAAATCTATTCTGTCTGTTGTTTCTTCAAAAAGTTGCAAACAATAGCTAAAACCTTACTTGAGTGAGCCTGGGAATATCAATAAATATCCTACCTACTTGTGCACTGTGTATCTTGTAATGTTCAGATTTTTCTTTTATTTCAGCTTGGTAATATATTAAAGAACTAAGATTCATGATTTTTGACAGGGCAGAAATTATATTAAGAAAAAGAACCCTAAGTTTTGCAAAATAAATCGTGTCTTAGGTTGACAGCAAATTTTCCAAGCATTTAGTGTTTCTTGATAATCTAAATCCTTATCCAGACTTATAAATTGAAATTCCATTTTTACAACAAGACCAATAACTGGCCCTTAACTGTTTTGAGCAAATACTTGACATCTATGAAGAATTCAATGTTTTAACAGGAATTAGACAGGAACTAATACTTTCTGAATGCTTTATTTTTGGCATATTACAGGTAGCTTAGAATGATTTTCAAGTTCAAATGACATTGGACTTGGATGGTTGCGACTAGGTTTCCTTCTCTGGGAATGTTATAGTTCAACTGTACTGTAAGGAAAAAGTGAGATGATAACAGATAACACAGAAATCTTATGTGCACGTTATTCTAATAGCAGTTAATCTTCCTTTCTAACAGTTTTACTAATTGTCAAGGACTAGGTATGTATAGGTTTTCTATTGCAGATAAGACTATTTTTAACCAGTGGATAAATTTATAGAGTTTGGATTACTTTAATAGTGGAAATTTGGGCCAGGGATTTAGCTCAGCGGTTCCGCAGACTGCCTCGCAAGCACAAGGACCTGAATTCCATCCCTGCTACCCACCGCCCCGCAAAAAAAAATAGAATTCTAGGATTCATCATGTGATATTTACTGCTCAACTTTATTACTTTACATTCAAAGTCAGTGCAAATTTGCTTCTGCTTCATAATATATAATAGTTTCTAATTGTTTTATTTCCTAGCTTACTTTTACCAAGATGAAATTAAAATTGTAATCACCATCAAACAAGGAGAATTTCCTGGGTTGTTCAAACAGACCCAGTGTGATAGAAAGAGGCCTTTAAATGTGAAAGACAGATGCAGAAGACTGAGTGTTACATAAATGTCATACATTAAAAAAGCAAAACAAAGCAAAATCAAACAAAAACACCCACACGGCCATGGCTGGGTGGGAAAAGGGAAAGGGACATCAGCCGATGAGTGTGAGAGACCTCCACAAGCTACAAAAGGCAAGAAAATAAATTCCCTCGTCGAGCCTCCAGAAAGGAGCACGCTCCTTGGCTTTGATTCATTGAAACCCCGCTCACTTCAGATCTCCAGAATGGTAAGATATTAAATGTAGTTTAGCCAGTAGGTTTGTAGTAATGTTTGCAGTAAGCAGAGAAAAGAGATACTTGCTAAAGTAAGTTAAAAATGAGACATATCTATATTTTTAGTTTTATATTTTAGCAATTCTTATCCCTGAAGTCCTTACTAAAATGCAGTAGACACTTGATGTTCTAAAACAACTTGATGCTCTGCAATTGCTTATTGTAAGGAGATTTTGATCCATCAGACTTTATAAAAACCATCATAAAGCACTTATTTGTCTATTGTAAGTATCAGGTGGTATTGTATTTTTAAAGGTAGAATGACTGAGAAATAATTATAAAATCTCCATGCTTCTGCAGTGAACTGCTCCAGTACTTTTTAAAGAGGTTGTAGCAGGTTTTCTTGCCGTGAACATTGCTCTCATCAGTTTCGTCACATACTTGGTGCTCAGTTATGACTACCAATTTTGCATTTCCTAAGTTTAAAAGGCAAAATGACAAGTACTGGAGGTTGTAATAACTTACAGTTCTGAAATATCTACTGAATTATTTGTAGTTTCACAGGTGGCATGGCCTGCGTGCAAGGGTCCGAGGTCTAAGTATGGAGATGGAAGGTTCGGAAAACAAAAGAGAATTAAAGTGGGGCCGGTGGGTTCTCCCCACCTGCCGGGCGGAGAAGAACGCCACAGCCTGCGTGGCCCTTTATTTAAGGCATGAGGAGGAGAAGCACCAACAGGGAGATAGGGCAGAGGTCTTCGCTAATTTGTTGTTCTACATTCTGAGCCTAGCTCACTGAGAAGGCTGTGGGAACAGGGGCATGCAATCTCGCTGTTCTGGGACCATGTCAACTAGGACTACAATAAAGAGAGGACAAGGAACATTGTCTTGCACTCTGGGGCTGTATATTTTCAGAGTGTAAATAGGGGCACAAAGAGAGGAAAGTCATGAAGCACCGGAAACAGGCAAGACATCTCCTGAACTGGCTCCTGACACACATGGTTTTTTATTGCCTACAAATTCTTTTTTGATGATGTTCTAAATTCATTTTCAAACTATTTGTAGCCTTTCCTTGAGGATACTCTTCAAAGCCATTTGAATTATTTATGATTTCAACACAAGAAAATATTAAACTAAATATCAAATATTTTCTATACTTAGCATCTAATATCATTAAGCTATAAATTTTATGAAATGATAAATCACAAATAGAATAAAGTCACCATTATGAGAAAGAGCAGAAAGAAATAAGAAAAAGCAAATCGGCTTAGCTTTTTGTTGTTGTTGTTGATGTTTTATTTATTTGATTTTTTTTCTTTTTTTCTGTCATTGAGTTTATTGGTACATTTAGGTACACAATACAGCTGCATTCATTATTGGGATCTTGTACCTCTACATGACAGGTCTTGATTCTCATTTTTTCCCCCTTGTCCCTGCCCTCCCTTCACCTCTCCTCCCCTACCCATTTACAAACACTTTATTTCCATTTTTTCATTTCTCATATATTTTTCCCTTATTACCTTCCCCTACCCTTCCCACTTTCCCTACACCTTTAGCCCTTTTCTTCCTATTTCACATTGTCAATTATCTCATTAGGATCTTATGTACTATTATAGTTTTTCACACCAGAGAAACTATTCGGTATTTACACATTTTATTTTTTTGTATTTTATTTAACGGAAGCCAGTAATACAGAATCCAATACCAATTCTACATCCATAACCACTGATAATATATTTACCTTTGTTACACATTATGATTACTATGGAATAAGAAAGGGAATTACTCTTTTTGAAATTATTTATTATTTAGTATGTGAGTCATATTATAAATGCTAGACATAGAAGCACGCGCATGACGAGGAGGGGATGGTTGAATCAGGACAAAGTGACGTTGGAGCAAATTTTAAAGGAAGAAAAAAGGGGAAACAACTTAGATAAAGAATAAAGGCAGTTTGAGACAGAACAGCAAGAGAAAAATCACAGAAGTTTGAAAAGAGCTGTAAATGACAAATCACAGATATTTAATATGTTTAGGGTTCAATGTAAGGTGAGGAAATATTAATGGAACAAGAAATGTTTGTTATCTATCTATTTATCTTCTATCTATCTATCTATCCATCTATCTATCTATTCCTATACAACAAATGAAATGGAATTTATTTCCAGTGTGTTTTAGAGAATCTTTTATCTTTGCAAATAATAGAGGTGTGAGTGAGTTTTGATTTGGCAATATTAAATTGGTAAAACTATGTGGAAATATTTTGAATGGGAATCTGAAATTAGACCAAAAAGGTTGCCTTTATCTTAATAAAGTTAGGACACTTCTGAGATACATGTATATTGCAGAGTACTTAATGTGACTTGACTATTTCTTGGAGATACATGAGAGAAAGGAAGGGATGCCATTATTACCTGTATTAGATTGACAACCACATAGCAGAACTTTTCTTTGAAAGTAAGATATGCAGTGATTTATTTCTCATGACTTTATCTCAAGATCTTATACAAAATATATGCACTCCCTGTTTGTGAACAAAATGCCTGCAGAGGAAGACACTGAAGACATGCAAGTGGGGAAAGTTCAAAAAATAGTCTTTGAATAAATTTACCCAGTGCTTTGGGGAGACTTCTAGGCATAAGAAGCAAATCTGAAAGCAGTAGCACAAGCAAGAGCTTGTTTCAGCTGCCCTAGGGATGGCTGTACACACTGTGATGAATCCCTTCGTAAGCAGTCCTTCTCATTCTTGATGGAACTATTTGGAAGGAAGCAGTACATTTATTTCTTACCTGAGCCAATGTTGTTTGTTTAAATAAATGGCTATAAATTATTTTCATTTGCTACAGCAGGAAATTACAAAAGTTGCTCCCCTAGGACCTAAACTTTTAACAAACACATCCAATTTACAACTGCTGTGAACATTGTTTCCTAACTGAACCATCGAACCCTCTCTGGAAAGTACATAACACTCCCCCAAGAAAAAAAGAGAGTATTTACCTGTCCTCCTTGTCTGAACTCCTTGATCTTGACAGCAAGGTGTCATTTGGATCCAAATTGGGTCTTGTGATCAAGATAATAATCTGAAAGAGTTATTTTATGGATTTGACACAGTATTTAATTAGAAATAATAAATTATATTTTACAGAATAATAATATACATTAAAAGAATTGATTATATACAATAACTAAAATATACACACTTTACTAAAATTATCTTGGAAAAATCAATATCTATAATCATAGAGTTAATGAAACAATTACCTTGAGCATCTGCAATAATCCTGGATGGAGAGAGATAAAATAGATGTATCTATACATAAAAATATGCATACATATTTATAAATGTATATATACATAAATATTCATTACAAATACATGAATGTGTAGAAAAAGGTAATAGCATTTTCTTTTTTTTTTTTTTTTTTTTGGTACCAGGGATCGAACTCGGGTCCTTGCGCTTGCGAGGCAGGGCACCGAACTGCAGAGCTAAATCCCCAGCCCCATTACAGCATAATATTTTTAACCAAACTTTCCTTGAGTAAGTGGTGGCCAACGATATAGCAAAAATGTAGTTTAACAGAAATATCTATGCCTGATTATACTGTTTTATTTTTTTGTTTCTTATTCTGTCCCTTATCAGAAGAAACTGGTACCAATAATGTACTTTTAATTTTTGTTTGATTCTCCTTCCTTATGTATGTCTTCTTTCCCTAGTTAGGAGAAGTTAGAAGGCACATATATTGTCTATGAAGATATAACAAACATAACACAGTATGATATGCATTATATGCATTCAATTTCATTTTACAGAACTAGAATTGAACTATCATAAACATCAGATTGTCCTATCTCATGTTCTTAAGGAATGAGAAATGCATTTTATTAACTTTGAAAGTATTCTTCCCAATATATTGTTACTTGTATCCTTATGAAGGTCTCACAATTAACACAAATTTGTGTTCTATATATGAAAAATGGAGATCTTGTGTACTATTATAGTTTTTCACACCAGAGAAACTATTCGGTATTTCAGTTAAAGAAATCTCTATATGAACATTAAAAATAGGGAAGCCTAAAATAAAACTAAAAAGGAAAGTACAAGAGAAAAGGCAATGATGTAACATTAAAATAATCCTTAATTCTGAAGATGAAAATGTTCCTTGGACATATTTAAGTTGCTTCTTGCTCTTGTAGTCTTATATTATTCTTTTTTTTTCATTATTTAGAAAGACTTTATTAGTCTCTGTAATAAAACCCATGTAGATATGACCTTACATATTTAATACAGTGAATTACCCCTGTAGAAATGGAAAAAGACCAATATGGCTGTTAATTTCTGTACAATAATGTGAAATAGGAAGTAGAGGGCTAAAGGTGTAGGGAAAGTGGGAAGGGTGGGGGAAAGGTAATAAGGGAGAGGAAAAAATATGAGTAAATGAAAAAATGGAAATAAAGTGTATATAAATGGGGAGAGGAGGAGAGGGTGAAGGGAGGGCAGGGACAAGGGGAAAAAATGAGAACCAAGATCTGTCATGTAAAGGTACAGGATCCCAATGATGAATGTAACTGTATTGTATAACTAGATTGTATAAACTCAATAAAAATAATAGATAAATAAATAATAAACAAACAGACAGACAGAGAAATAAATAAATAAAAGACAGGCCCAGGGATGTAGCTCAGCAGTGCTGCACCTGCATGGAAAATGGAAGGCCCTGAGTTTGATCTCCAGTAAGAAAATAATAATAATAATAATAATAATAATAAATAATAATAATAATAATAATAATAATAATAATAATAATAATAATAAGGCAACAGGGGAAAAAACAGAGAAAAAAGTTATTGTAACCCAGCATGAACAATGTACCTAAAAAAGCATGCCTCCATTTAGTATAACTGTCTTTTGTGTTTTTTTAGCCTGTTAGTATGGCTGTTACTCTGTATGTATGATAATTAACTGAATAAGGATTTGTAAGACATACAAATAAACTGATGTTGGCAAATACAATTGTTTGGGGGACTGGGAAACTAAAGGAACTAATATGTGTTATATAGATGTACCAAGGTCCCACAATGAATATAATCATTATGTACTACAAATGTACTAATAAAAATTTTTTAAACTAAAAAAATGGAGAGTCATTTAATATAGATGATCCTTTTGCTGTACATTTCTGCAATCATTTTGTAATGCATCATTCCTTTCTTCTTTGGGCAAACTTTTATCGAATTGTTAATTATGTGCTAAGTGTTAGACTAAGCACTGGAAATCAAAAGCCTGCTACTTATAGGTCACAGAGGAGCAGGGCAGAAAGACTGTTTAACAATGTCATAAAGGGAAACAAGAACTATAGTTGAAAATGCAAAAGGTAATTATCATTATTGAGGATCCACTGTTTGCTAGACATCGCACACATCTCATTACAATAAAAAAGCTAAGTATAAAGCCTTTGGGGAGTAAAAAAGAGAAAATGATTAATTCATCCGATGGAGGTAGAAAAAGCTTCACAGACTAGCTCTTATTTGAACAGTCTTGAAAAAAAAAATACTTGAAATTCAGCCCACTGACAATGAGTAGAAGAATAACACGAGGAAAGGACAATATGTAAGGACTGATACTTCTGTGTGACAGCTTGCAAAAGGGTGGCTTTGATTTTAGAAATAGGAGTAGGAAACTAAGTAAGAAGATATTATGCATGAAAAAATATTGTGTTGTCTTGTGAAACAGAATTTATATGTTGAATAATGGGAATTATAAATATTCTTTCTGTATGATCTAGAATATTGGAGTTGGGTTTTTTTTCAACTCAGAAAAATATTTATATGATGTCCTATTCATTCAAGTGCTTTAACAGAGTGAGAAATAACAACACATACGATAAGATTACTCATATACCTTTCCATACTTACATACAAAAAGATGAATAAATAGACATGATAAATTTAGGGATCATATTGTTCAAGTTCACATGTTATTTGTATATAAAACGTGTTATTGAGCACAATTGAATGTAAAAAATCAGAAAGAGAGCTGTTAAGAATTTGTTCCATTTTGAATAAATGCTTCCTTTACAATTAGTGATATCTCAATTAGTGAATAGAGTAACAGATTCCTCTACAGGTAAGAAGTTTGACTAGAAATATCATGAGATAATGAAATCTAAGTATTTTGTTTTTTCTTTATTCTGGCTTTCATTACTAGCAATGATCTAAAATCAAAAGATATAGGACATTTCTGTCATCGTAAAGTGTTCACTTTTACTATTTTGAAAGCAGTTCACTCTTTTTCCCTTCAGATTTTGTACTTTGTAATGCAATGTAGTATTCTAGTCTTTTGTACATCATTTTTCTTTTACTGTGTAAAATATATTTGATAGACATTCATCTATTACATGTATTCTGTTTCCTTGTAGAGTGGTGTTCCTTCTATGTATGAATTGCATCTTATATAATATTGCTTAGTTTTGTGTGTTCAGGATTGCATGTAAATTAATTATTATTTTGTGACATCCTTTCTTTCTCATTCTGATGCAGAATACTCAGCCATAATGATGCATATAACTGTAGTTCAGTTATCTCCATAATATTTTAGCATTTTAAAACAACTTTTATTTTTTCTCTATTTCTTCATAAATTTTCCTCTATTCCTTGATAATTTAATTTGTGTGAGTTCTTTTATGAAAAACTAAAATACGACCTATAATCTGTATCGGTTAGGATTTTCTAGAGGAACAGAAATGATAGAATATAACAACTGCCCAAGATATTTATTAGGTAGGCTCACAGGGTCAGAAACAGGAGAGTCCACAATGGCCAACAGTGTGCTGCAGAGCTGATGGGTCCTGCACCTGATCAATGAGTGAAGCCACAGAACAAAAGCAGTCAGGTATACATCAGTCTATGATCAAAGCCAGAAGCACACTGGAGATTCACTCATTGTCCAGGAAAGGTTGAAGAAACTGGAGTGTGACATCAGTGGGTAATTCTATTCAAAAGACTCTTCAAAGGTGTGTATGGAGGGTTGGAGGGGGGGTTCCTTTATCTTTTCCCTTTATTCCTCCAGACTGTAAGACTTCTGGTTGGTCCCACCAACCAATGGATATGTATCTCCCAGGCCAGAGTTTACTGGCCTATATCTCAACCATCTGTGGAAACCCCTCAAAGATACATAAGCGTGCTCTATTAATAATCTGTTAGGTACTTCTTAATCTAGTCAAATTGACTAGATGGCTGATGGTTACATAATCCTGTATTAGTCTCTTGGTTCACATATACAATAATAGTTCTAGGAACAATTGCAGTATCATAGGTTATCTGTGCCTTGAATTTTTACTTTAAAATACATGTCTACTAACAATTTAATAGAGTTCATCTTTCAAATTATTACTAAATCCCATACATAGGCTATTTGTGTGTTTTTGGCAGGCAGCTGAGACGGTATGAATGGTGAGAGATAGATAATATGAGCATTTTCTAGATTGCAAAGTTGATGTAGGCATTTTTTTTCAAGTATTTATGGATAAAGTCATATATTCCCACTGATGAAATGTATAACATTAGCTTTTATGAAAGTTTCCTTTTTTAGTTCTTTTTGGGATTTTGCTTTTGGCATTTCATATTGAGTATTATAGGCAAAAGAAGACATTTTTTAGAAGTATTGAAAACATCTCTTTCTAACTTACATAATTTCTTTTCACTTTCATTATTATTTATTTTAATATTTTCCTTTCCTCATTTCATAGACACTACTTGTATCTTATAATTGTTTTTAAGTTTTGCATTTTGAGGCCAGCGATTTAGCCCTGTGGTGCTGCTGCCTGCCTTACAAGCACGAGGGCCCAAGTTCAATCTCCGGTACCAAAAATAAATAAATAAATAAATAAATAAATAAATAAATAAATAAATAAATAAAAATAGAGTTTTGTATTTTGTATTAAATCTCTCATTTATCTGCAATAGGTATTAATTTTATTATAAAACAGATTTATTTACATATTATCTAATGTAAACATGTTTTTTCTATATCATTGCACTACTTTTAAATAGCATAGTGTCCTCATCATCAATGACACTTCTGCTATTTAAAAAACGTTTCTCTATATGTAAACTAAATGGTTGACTGGTCTAATTTTCTACCAATGCACCAATACCCTTAATTACTGTTGCCTTATAAGAAGTCTTACATTTTCAAATAAAAGGCTTCATCTACTCATTTAAATATATGTATGCAAAAAATAGCATGTCAAATCATTTTGTTAATAAAATTAAAACTGTGTTGGATATCAAAGTAAATTTGGGGAAAATTAGAGACTAGAATTTGTGATACTGTTGCTCTATAACCATGAACATAGCATTCTTCCTCCTTTAGGAAACCTTTCAGATATTATAATAAAATTTTATATTAGTCCATTAATATCTTGAATTTGTGCTTTGTATATTTATTAGGACACACCTCATTTGCCTTCTATTTCAGGGCACACATTTTAATTTATACTGTGAGAATTTTGCCTGAATTCTTTAAGTATTATTGTGCAAAATTAAGTATATTTACTCTACTCCTTTTGTGCACACTTCCAATCAGTATACTTCAGATAACTGCCTCCCTTCTCCGACTTGTATTTATGTTTTAGCCATTACTGTTTAGTTTTTCAGTTCATACACTACATAGTTCCACTTACTATTTGTATCAATATCTCAAAAGTCATTTCTGGCATCATTCATACTGTGTATCTATGATTTCAGAATAATTTCATGATTATTGCCTGGATCCATTACATCACTGAAGTTTTCAAAGTGGTCTTTGAGTCAGTTGTCTACTGCTGCTTAACAAGCCAGCTTCCAAACCAAGTGGCTTGAAACAATAATCATTTATTAGTGTTCATGAACCTCTGGTCAGCTGTGTGATTCTGCTAAGTCATGCCCAACTGGTCTCAGCGAGGCTTGCTCATGCGCTTGAACTCAGCTAGGAGACTGAGTGGAACCGTCTGCTTTAAGAAGGTATCTTTCATCATTTCCAAGCCTGAACTAGGTTTATTCATCTGGTAATATAAAAGTTCCAAAACTTAAAAGCATACAAAGCCACATGGGTTTAGGTTTGAAACTGGTACAACATGATTCACTGTGCCCTGTTGGTCAAAGCAAGTTACAATGTAGGATCAAAGAGTGGAGAAATAGATTCTGTTTTTTGATGTGATTGCCTGTAAGATATCATTTCAAAGAGACATGGTAAATAATTGTGAATATTTTTGTAGACTTTTGTGTCATAATTTTTGGAGCCAGTATTTAGAACTATGTTATTCTTTCATTTATAAATTTATGTTTATATTGGCATACAGATCACACTGGAAAATCAGGAACAATGTCTCACTATATTTTTGCTTTTCTGCTCATATATTTTATCACTGGTTGTTTTGGAAGCTTTATATAAATTTCAAATATAATAAATTTATATCACGGCAATTTCAAATACAGACAATGAATTTGGAACCCTCCTCAAGATTCAGGTATTGTCAGAGCAGCTGCTGATGATTCTACTGATAGCAAGGGCTTCTCTTTCAAGTATATGTTTTTATTGACTTCCTGTCACAGTTCACAACTGCGGCACTGTGCAAAGGATGAAAGATTACTTGGAGACTGTGTCCAATTCAAACTCCAAGAAGGCCCAGAAGGACTGCCCTTACCCAAGACCCTCAGCATGAAAAAGTCTCATAAGGATAATCCCGAACTGAAGCTTCTGTGCCTTTTTATTCATAGAACAAGGAAGCAAGGATAAAAGACAAAGGAAGAAAATCATTGCGGGAATTCATACAGTGGAAAGGGAAAGGACAGGAGAAGGGTGGGGAAGGACATGCGGAAGTCAGGGTGGTCTGTTACATACATGACTGACCTTAGACCCATCTAAGTAATAAATCCAAGTATATGGAAAAGATGAGGCCAGAGCACTCATTCCTTAAGGCAATGTGCTTTGATCCTACTTGGAGTTTTGGCACTACAGACTATGTTTTAATGTCTAACCATTCATTTTGGGAGGTTTTGGGTGTGTGGCTCCAAAGTCCCTTAGCTCTGCATGATCCTTGCATACATGCCGCTGGCCAGTGCCTCTGTAACTTATACAACGCTCCCTTTTCCTGTATACTCCTCAGAGCCTATTGAGACATTTGAGTTAATCTGCAAATTCTTGATGCAGTCCCTTGCAATAAATGCCAGAATTGGCCTTTTGGTCTGCTGCAAGAAATATGACCAGCTCCCTAAATCAAAAATATGTCTTCAAGCCATTTTTGATAATAACTCAAATAGAATATTCACATAACTGGATGTTACCCCAGCATTAATTCCATATGTAAGAGGCATATTTTATTCCTATATCTTACAGATTTTAAACATTTAATACTTTATTTTGATATTCCATAAATTCTGTAAACAGTTTATAGAACAGAGGGAAATTGAGAGAACACACATATAAAATAGAAAATTCTTCACCACCTACCTAACACAGCCCTAAATCCCTATGGAAAATACACATGAATCAGATTTTGTAAATAAATATGTATATGTTCAAATGTAAATAGAAAAAAGGTGAAATATTTTATATAACACAAAATATCACAGGATCAATATTTTATTAAAATAGAAAATTATTTGAGCTACTTTTTAATTAAGTTTATTGGTACATTTAAAGTAAACAATACAGTTACATTCATTATTAGGATCTTGTACCTTTACATGATATATCTTGGTTCTTGTTTGTTTTGTTTTTTATTTGAGATATTTTAATACTTTATTCTCATACTTAGTCATTGATATTGAATATGTATTTTAAAGTAATACTATATCTCACTTTGGATCCAGATTTTAGTGCTCTGATTGTCACATGTAGCTGGTGTTAATTGTATTGCAAAACACTCTAGAATAAGCTTGAGTTTTGTAATTCTTCAGCACCCATTCCACCTCAGTTACAGGACTGTTAAATATTTGCTTTAAAAAATGAAGAAGAGGAAGAAGATTAAGAAGAGGAGAGGATTGGGAAGAAGATAGAAATAATTCACAAAGAAAATAACGTTATGCTTTGTCTTGAAAATTTTTAATCTTATTATACGATTTGGAATAAAGCAACACCCTTCAATGGACAGGTCACATTTGGTGACCGCAGGGACTTATTCTCTGCTAGGAAGTTAGAATGAGAAGTTTTAACATGACTATGCATACATAAGCTTTGGATAGTTGGAAGAAAAATACACAGTGAAACTAAGAATGTAGATTGAAAGCTCTACGGCATTATCACAACAAATAGGTGATACAAATTCATATAAACATATCTGGTTTTATTATTTGGTAGCAATGTTCACAGCATAAGTGTACAGGTTTTTTCACCTCTAAGGATTACATTCAGCACTACCATTTCCAGGTTTTCCTGGTCATCAAATAAATGTTTATTGCTTTATAATACTGTTCATCATACTCAGTAATCTAGTATAGAAGTAGATGCACAATATTTCTCATTTGAAGGAAATATTTGACTAGTCTCTTGGAAATATTTTAAAGCATACTCTTCAATAAAACAGGCTGCAGAGAATGTAGAATGAAGGTACCACTGGATGTCTGTAAATATTTAAGATATCATATTAAGGTGTAAATCATATTTGCTCACCTTTTCTAACACACTGCAAGTTTCTTATGAAAACCAGTGATATATCGGCTGAATATTATAAATTCTTTGACCCTAAACAGAATGCTATAAATTTGTTGGTATTTTTCAGAGTAAAGTATGAATTTAGATTAGAGTTATATACTACATAAAATAATAGGATAAACCTAACATCTAATTAAATTTATAAAATAACACTAAAATATGCAGTCATCTCAAATAGATTCATTTGACTAAAATTTCTTTGTTCTTGTATATTAATTATGAGGGAAGAGAATTACACATCACAGTTACTTTAAGCACATTAAATACATTTTTAATAATCTTCAACATAATACATAAATACATTATCCATCTTTAATTTATAGATAGGGGAATATGCTTTAATTAATTAATTGATCCAGTGAGTAGAAAAATAATAGCGGATCAGGGTTAAATAGTATAAGACTAACTCTGATGCCCTGGAAATTCTGTTACTACTTAATATTCTTTTTGTTGTAAAAAAGTGGGGTGGGGGGGAATGGAAGGCACAGTCGGCATTTTGCAAATGACAGTAATTACAAAACTCATAAATTTAAGGACTGTTTCTGTCACAGCAGTAATGGGGTAGTCACTCTGCCTCCATATTTTTGGTTAATTAGCACACCTCTAGGGTGGTAAAATTGGTAGATTTAGCTTGGTGTGCTGAACACTACCCAAGGCATGCAGTTATCATTCTACTGTATATTGCCTGCCAGGTATTACTGCTTAATCCGCAGTTAATTTAGCACTATAATCACTGGACTGCTTTCCAAATAAGATGTGGAAGGGAAATAAAAAAGAAATTAAATATACTTATATTTTTCTTTCTTATATCTAGTTCTGGACATTCTGCTATCCTATTATAATCCTAGAGGTAATAAAATGTGCCGGTCATTTCTAAAGTAAAAGTACATGGAGCAAATACAGCAATAATAACAGAAGAATCAGGTAATGATTACCTAATTGTTCTATCTACAATCACTTCATTGTTAGAGAGTTCACTAGCTTAGTTTGTGTGTTGTGATAACCATTTTCATCCAATTTTTCCCAATGAACAAATTGAACTTAGAGATGTAATATAACTTGCCACAATCATACAAACATTAAATATTTTACTAAAATTTCAAAACCAAATACTCTTGCTCTAGACCTTGCATTTGTTTTAGTTTATTAGAACATATGTGTACTATATAATGCTTACGTTTTTTGTGAGAAGTTGATCTATGCACATATCTTGATTTATTTTTTTCATCCGCTTTTCCTTCCTTCCACCCTCTACCCACCCCTTGATCCCTTTTTAAAATTTTTAGTGCATGTTTGCAGTACATACTTCCACACCTCTATGTGGAGCTCGTACACGTGCAGAACACATGCCACTTCCTTCTTTTCATCCCTTATCCCTTTCCTTTCTCCCCTTCCTCTCCAATCCTGTTTCCCTTCCCCTTTGAGAACCATCATCATGCTTCCTATTATCTTTTATCGTTCCGTTTATTTTCACTCTGGGTTTCCCGTGTAAGAGAAAGAAAGTGATATGTAAGTTTGTGTGTCTGATGAAAGAACTAAATGTTAAAAAAAAAGAACTTGCTGAAAGACACGACAGATAAAACTCTCAAAGTCATAAGTCTAGACAAGGACTTTCTGAACAGAACCCCAGTTACACAAGAAATATTTTTGAGAATAAACAAATTGGATGGTATTAAATTAAAAAGCTTTGGCACAGTGAAAGAAATAACAAAATAAAAAGGTAGTATATCTAATCAGAAAAAAATTTGCCAGTAATTCCTCAGACAGAGGACTCATATCTAGACTATTACTCAAAAAACTGAACTGCCAAAATTAAATATCTAATTCAAAATGGGCAAGCAAAATGAATAGACATTCACAGAAGTACAAATGGCCAATACGTACATGAAGAAATACTCAACATGGCCAGCCAATGGAGAAATTCAAATTAAATGACACTGAGATTTCATTTTACCCTGGGAAGAATGGTTATAATCATGAAGTCAAATAATAATAAATGCCAGCGTGGCTGTTGGAAAAGGACTCTTCTACATTGTGGGTTAGAATAAAACTAGTAAAACCACTATGGAAATCAGTATGGAGAGTCCTCAAAAAACTAACATTAAAAATTCCATTTTACCCACCTATAACTCTTCTACATTTTTTCCTGAAAGAATTAAAGATATCCTCTTATGTAGATACATGCACACCCTTGTTTATAGAAGCACAATTCATAAGAACTAAAGTTTAGAAATGACCGATATATGTATCAATAGATAAATGAATAAATAAAATGTGCCATTTACACACCATATGGTACTACTCTGCCATAAAGAAAGACAGACCTAAGTCATTTGAAGGAAATGGATGCGCCGTGAGACCATAACATTAAAATTTGCATTTTTAATAATTGTTCTTCTATGTTAACAGTGATAAAGATAGAAATATTTACATATATATGATCACATTCTTTTTTTTTTTATTGAGTTTATTGGTACATTTAGGGATACAGTACAGTTACATTCATTGTTGGGATCATGTACCTTTACATGGCAAGTCTTGATTCTCATTTTTTTCCCCTTACCTCTGCCCTCCCTTAACCCCCTCCTCCCCTCCCCATCTACAAATTATTTTCATCTTTTCATTCTCTCACATTTTTTTCTTTTCCCTTTTTGTTCTTCCCCTACGTATCACACCTTCCCTACACCTTTAGCTCCTTTCCTCCCATTTCTAAATGTCAGTAATCTTATTAGAATCTTATGCATTGTTGCAGAATATTCACACCAGGGAAACTATTTGGTATTTACACATGTGGGACTTATTTATTTCACTTAGGAGTATATCTTCAATATGTATCCATTTTCCTATGAATGAATCTATTCTCTCGCTCTTTATGGCTGAGTAATATTCCATTTTATAGAAAAACCACAACTTCTTTATCCAGTTTCCAACGGATGGGCAAATAGGTTGTTTCCAAGATTTAGCTATTACAAACTGTGCCGCTATAAACATGGGTGCACATACTTCTCTGTGATATGATTCTTTTAGTTCTCTTGGAAAGATACCCAACAGAGGGATGGCTGGGTCAAATGGAACCTCCAGTCCAAGCTCTTTGAGGTATCTCCATATTGATTTCCATAGTGGTTGCACTAGTCTGCACTCCCACCAACAATGGAGGAGGGTTCCTTTCTCCCCACAACCCCGCCAACATTTGTTATTGTGTGATTTCTTGATAGCAGCCATTCTTTGTGGGGTGAGGTGGAATCTCAGTGTTGTTTTCATCTGCATCTCTCGAATGACCAGTGATGTGGAACATTTTTTCATATATTTTCTTGCTGCTTTCACTTCTTTGTATGAGAAATGTCTGTTCATTTCGGATGCCCATTTTTGGATCGGGTCTTTATATTTGGGGGGACTGATTGTTTTGAGTTCTTTATATATCCTTGATAATAGTCCTTTGTCTGAGGTACAGCTGGTAAAAATTTTTTCCCACATTGTAGATTGTCTCTTAGTTCTGCTAATGGTTTCTTTTGAAGTACAGAAGCTTTTTAGTAAGATGAGATCCCAGTTGTTGATTCTTTCTGCTAGTTCCCGTGCTACTGAGGATTTGTTCATAAAGTCTTTTCCTATACCAATGTCTTCCAGAGTTCTGCCTAACTTACTTTCCAGCAAGTTTAATGTTTCTGTTTTAATATTTAGATCTTTAATCCATTTGGATTTTAATTTAGTGCATGGCGAAAGATAAGGGTCTAATTTTAATCTGTGACAGGTTGATATCCAGTTTTTCCAACACCATTTATTAAAGAGGCTATCTTTCCTCCACTGAGGATGGTGAGCTCCTTTGTCGAAGATGAGGTAGCTGAGTACATCTGCATTTGTTTTTGTGTCTTCCAGTCTGTTCCATTGATCCTCAGGCCTATTTCTTTGCCAGTACCATGCTGATTTTATCACAGTGGCTTTGTAGTATAGTTTCAAATTGGGAATTGTTACACCTGGTGCCATGTGACTGTTGCCTATAATGGCTTTTGCTATTCTAGGTCTCTTGTGGTTCCAAATGAATTTTTGGATTCTTTTTTCTAGTTCTGTGAAATATAGTGTTGGAATTTCAATTGGCATTGCATTGAATGTATATAGCAGTTTCGGTAGTATGGCCATTTTCACTATGTTGATTCTTCCTACCCAGGAGCAGGGGATATCTTTCCATTTTTTTATATCCTCTTCGATTTCTTTTTTCAGAGTGCTGTAGTTTTCAGTGTAGAGATCTTTTGTTTCTTTTGTTAGATTGATTCCTAGATACTTCATTTTTTTGGATGCTATTGTAAAAGGAATTTTTTCCCTTATTTCTCTTTCTGTCTGTCTGTTATTTGTGTATAGAAAGGCTATTGATTTTTGGGTATTCACCTTGTATCCAGATACTTTACTGAATCTGTCAATTAAGTCTAGAAGTTTTTTGGTGGAGTTTTTTGGATCTTCAATGTAGAGTATCATATCATCAGCAAATAATGATAGTTTAACTTCTTCCTTTCCTATCTTTATTGCTTTAATTTCTTTCTCTTGTCTAATTGCTGTGGCTAATGTTTCCAGAACTATATTGAAGAGAAGTGGCGATAGTGGGCATCCTTGTCTTGTTCCTGATTTTAACATGAAGGTTTTCAGTTTTTGGCCATTCAATATGATGTTGGCTGATGGTTTTTCATAAATAGCCTTTATTAAATTGAGGTATAGACCATCTATTCCAATTTTTTGCAGGGTTTTTATCATGAATGGGTGTTGAATTTTATCAAATGCTTTTTCTGCATCTATTGAGAGGATCATATGGTTTTTGTCCTTGACTTTGTTAATATAATGTATTACATTCACTGACTTTCGTATGTTGAACCACCCTTGCATCTCTGGAATAAATCCGACTTGGTCATGATGGATGATCTTCTTAATAATCCTCTGTATTCTGTTTGCTAGTATCTTATTAAGGATTTTTGCATCTATATTCATTAAGGAGATTGGTCTGTAGTTCTCCTTTTTGGTTGTATCTTTCTCTGGTTTGGGAATCAGAGTGATACTTGCTTCCAGGAATGAATTTGGAAGTATAGCTTCTCTTTCAATTTCATTGAAAAGTTTGAAGAGTAATGGTAGTAGTTCTTCTCTAAATGTCTTGTAAAATTCAGCAGTGAATCCATCAGGGCCTGGGCTTTTCTTTGTTGGTAAGTTTTTAATTACATTTTCAATTTCACTGATTGTGATTGGGGTGTTTAAAATGTTTTTATCTTCTTCGTTCAACTTTGGTAATTCATAAGTATCTAGAAATCTGTCCATTTCTTCTGTGTTTTCCATTTTATTAGAGTACAGGTTCTCAAAGTAGGTGTTCATGATCCTCTGGATTTCTTTCGGATCTGTTGTGACTTCGCCTTTTTCATTCCTAATTGCATGGATCTGAGCCTTTTCTTTCCTTTTTTTGATAAGATTAGCTAAGGGTTTGTCAATTTTATTTATTCTTTCAAAAAACCAGCTCTTTGTTTCATTTATTTTTTGTATCGTTTTCTTAATTTCAATTGCATTGATTTCTGCTCGGATCTTTATAATTTCCTCTCTTGTTCGAGCTTTGGGTTTTTCTTGCTCTTGTTTTTCTAGGAGTCTAAGTTTCATCGTTAAGTTGTTTATTTGAGCCCGCTCTGTTTTCCTAGTGTGGGCATTCAATGTTATGAATTTTCCACGTAGAACTGCTTTCATTGTGTCCCAAAGATTCCTGTATGTTGTATTGGCATTCTCATTTATTTGTAAAAACTGTCTAATTTCTTCTTTAATTTCCTCTGTAATCCATTGATTGTTTAGGAGAGTGTTGTTCAGTTTCCATGTGCTTGTGAAGTTTCTATAGTTTCTTGTGCTATTGATGTCTAGTTTGATTGCACTATGATCTGATAATAAACAGGGGATGACTTCAATTTTTTTGCATTTATTTAGACCTGTTTTGTGAGCCAGTATGTGGTCTATTTTGGAGAATGATCCATGTGCAGCCGAAAAGAATGTATATTCTGGTTTTTGGGGGTGGAATACTCTATAAACATCTATTAAGTCCATGTGTTCCAAAGCTTGGTTCAGTTCTATTATTTCATTGTTGATTTTCTGCCTAGTAGATCTGTCAATTTGTGATAGTGGGGTATTTAAATCCCCCACTACAATTGTATTAGTGCTTATTTGGTTTTTCATGTTACTTAATATTTGTTTTATATAGTTGGGGGCATTTATATTTGGTGCATATATGTTTATGATTGTCAGCTCTTCCTCTTGAATTGTTCCCTTTACAAGGATGTAGTGTCCTTCTTTGTCTCTCTTAATGAGTTTTGGTTTGAAATTTACTTTATCTGAGAATAAGATTGCTACCCCTGCTTTTTTCTGGACTCCTGACGCATGGAGAATTGTTTTCCATCCTTTCACTTTCAGTCTATGGACTTCCTTTTGCACTAGGTGTGTTTCTTGTATACAACATATTGTTGGATTTTGCTTCTTAATCCATTCTGCCAATCTGTTTCTCTTGATTGGTGAATTGAGGCCATTAACATTGATGGTTACAACTGATATATTTTGACTTATTCTTGTCATGTTTTTGTCCATTTGTTGACTCTTTTTACTTTTTCTCCCATCTCCTTTTAGTTTCTTGCCTTGCCTATTTGATTTGGTCTGTTGGGCCTCATGTTATTGTGAATTTCGTTGTCCTTTTCTAGGATATTGTTTAGAATTCCTTGCAGTGCTGGTTTGGTGTTCATGAAATTTCTCAGGTGCTCTTTGTCGTGGAAGTATTTTATTTCCCCATCTATTTTGAAAGAGAGTTTTGCAGGATACAAAAGTCTAGGTTGGAGATTCTTTTCTTTTAGGACTTGGAATACCTCACTCCAGGCTCTCCTTGACCTAAGGGTTTGTGTTGAAAAGTCTGCTGTGATTCTAATGGGCTTCCCTTTGCATGTGATTTGTTTCTTTTCTCTTACTGCTTGTAGTATTTTGTTTTTCTGTTGGATTTCTGGAATCTTGATTATTATATGTCTAGGTGTAGATTTTTTTTGATCGTGGCTAGTTGGGGTTCTATATGCCTCACTTATCTGTATGTCTAATTCTTCCCTTCTGTTTGGGAAGTTTTCTGTCATTAATTCTGTGAAGAGCTTTTTTATATCATTTGTGTTTTCTCCTGTGTTTTCATGAATTCCTATCAGTCTTATGTTATTTTTCTTTGTATGATCACATTCTTTGAAGATAAAGACAATTAAAAGTATCATTTATATTTTGAATGTTAAAAGGAACATTTATTAACTTTTCAAAGGGATATGGAATTTTAGACGATAGTTGTAGAATACCTTAAGTCATTTATGGTGCAAACTCACACTAAATGAAGATTCTGGGTATTTTCTTTTGAATACAATCTTCTATAATGGCTAATTGAGAGCTTCTTACTTGAAGTAATTCAATAAACATAAAATCATATGTCAGCAAATATATAAAACTAAGAATATAGCTTGAACTATTGAACAACTTCAATATTTTTGGAGTTAACTAGAACTGTTAAGCATGTTAGAGTTTTGTTGTATTTCAATTTTTGTTCTTTTGAACTCTGGTCCTTGTGCTTGCAAGGCAGGGACCGAACCGCTGAGCTAAATCCCCCGGCCCTCAATTTTTGTTCTAAAAGTAAAGTTTTAACATTTTCTCTTTAGATGCATGATGTTTTTAGAAAAAAATTTAGAGAAATTTTTCAAGGAAACATTCGCAAAACCAGTGTTTTTCAATATACGCTGTGAGTCAAGGACTGTTGTAAATAGAACACAAATTTAAGAAAACAGCAGATTAAGAAATTGAAGCCATTGAGAAGTTTACAGATATTACAATGTTTTCCTTATTCTAAACAAAATCTTAAAAAATGTGGAATTTGTTTCACTAAATTACTTTCTAAAGTCATTCCAAACACATCAAGAACAGAACATTGTAGAAGAGAAACACAACCACCCGTCACTTGTAGTTCCTTCTCTCTTAAATTGGTACTGGACTTGAGCATTGTAGAAGTGATGCTGTACAAGTTTTAGTGAGGAAATCTTTGTCTGCATTTGGAAAGCCTTGATAAGATTGTTATGCTAGGAAAATTATCGTACCTTAGTAGAGTATGAATGGCCATTCTGCAGAGAACTGTTCCTCTAGATGACAGCCATGTACAACTGTGGAATTTATAAATAGCATCATCTGCAACTTTGCATTCCAGACAAGCTTGGAGCTGAATTTAGCCCATGAAGAAGAGCAAATAAAATCACATGAACCACCTAGACAACTCAGTCTTAGAAATAATGAATCAATGTTATCTTTAGACTCTAAGTTTGTGGATTTTTTACTGGAGTATAGCTAACTACAATGGGCACTGTATAGTTCTAAGTAGCTTATCTCATCCTAGGCTAATTTCCTAAAGATGGCTTGTATTTCAGTGTGTAGAGAAATTGGTAAAATTCTGAGAGAGAATGTGGATCAAAAGACCGGCATAAACTTTGAAAGGACTTTATGGGTTAAACACAAAATAGTATGATGGTGGATATATGTCGTTTATACATTTGTTAAAACCCATAGAAAGTACATCACCACAAACAAAACTCTAAAATAAACTATAAATTTTTAGCCATATTCAACTATTCCATAAATAGACCACTTTATGGCTGGAGGACCTAGTTAAAGAGATTGTGCATTTATTGGGGCAGGGAAACAGTGTACTTTCTGCTTAATTTTGTTGTCAATTTAAAATCCAGATGAGAATAGAGCCCAAACTGTGGTTGGATATTCAGCTATGAATTAATAGAAAGATACATAGATAGATAATTGTATCTTGTAATAGATCAATAGATACAAAAAATTCACTTTTAAATATAAAATATCTTGCTAGAATTTCATCAGTTTTAACTATAAAAGCACTTAATAAATACTGCAAAATGTGACTATTAGTTTTTGTTTTGTAGTTCACTCTATAGAATTCACAAACTACTCAAAGTCATAAATGAACACACAAAGTTGACTGAGGGAAATAGTTCATTAGTCAGTGAACAGCCCCAAACTTATCAACAGACTATCGTTATGGGACAAACATGGCAAATGAAAAGGAATCACTTGAAAAAAAAAATGCCTAATTATTTCAGTACTTATCTCCCTTGATATTTAGGAATGAAAGCAAAGAGAATGTAAACAAAATACATTTGTGTATTTGTGTGTGGACATGTAAAGATAGAATGACAAAGATTATACTTGACTATAAGCAGAATAATTTTGCTAAATTGTATTTCTAGCTACTGTTGTCATTTTTGAATTGCCTAGTTGGAGCTCTAGAGCAATGAAACTATAGAGACTCCATGTGCACATTCACAACACTTTTTAATTGAGATACAATTTTAAACATGTTTCAACTTTTGGCTGATTTTGCTTTTGCTCACATTTGAGATGTTCTTTTCACTACTTGTAGCTGAAGAATGCTGGAAGATAAAAATGAGAGATGTTTTGGTATACTCAGTAATATAGTAGCAAAAATAATAAGGTAAACCATTTAAAATGAAATGTAGAGAAAATCTTAGCAAGCCATAGGTTTTAGTAAACATTCAGGAGTCACTGCTATTCAAACTATACCACGGTATAACACAAGGCGAATTGTAAAAATTATTTACTGCTCTTCAAAGACAATTTTGTCCTTTCTTGTACCAAAATGAATATAATATCTGGCATTTCTTGTGCACTTGTTTTGTCCCATGCACTCTGATTTCATCTTTCATCAAGATCTCATTTCATCTTTATAAGGGCCGTTTGAAGTAAGCACCCATGTATGGATTAGAATACAGTGGTATACAGAGATTAAATTAGAGTCACACAACTACTTAATGTTGAAGTTAGTATTTAATTATGTTGCATTGGATGCCCAAATTCAGTCTCTTGAAGAAAGGATTTGCTGTGTAGGTCTATGTAGAATCTTTCCCTGGGGGAATCAATATAGTCCTACATTGATAATATTCTTTTAAAGAAGCTGTTTCCAGTATTTTACCCTCAGCAATTTAAAGTACCGCAACAATGCCAACTATATTATTTCTAAGGGAATTCTGAAATCTTATTTTAATTTTATGAATGTACAAAGGCATTGAGAAATTAAGTCACACGCCAAGGGACAGAAAGATATAGAAGACGGAGTTACTCTAGTACTCCTTAGAATACAACAAACTCAGCAGTACACTTTTCAGAGGATCTCTGAGCGATGAAGTCAATTTTTTCTTTTTAGTTAGAATTGCCAGAATATTTTAGCTTTATTTTGCCAATCAGTACCTGCTGCAAATAAAATAAGTAGCAGCGTAAATATTTAACATTTGTAGCATTCTCATTTTTCTGCAATGCTTTATATATCTGATTGCTACAAAGATAGGAACCATAGGATGCCTCAGAAGTAAAGTAACTCATTTCTTCATCTTCTATTCCTATATTTCACAAAGCAGTCTCACAACTAAATCAGTTCCACCTATAATTGGAACACAAATTTTGATGGCTATGTATTACTTCCAACATTCTGATTTCTTGAGTGCAAAACTCTGATCTCAGTTCATCTGTGGATGTTGCTCTATACCTGACCTTTACAACATTCTCCGCACCCTGCTATCCCGTTATGTCTTCCCCCTTTGACTCCTTGTAAAGAGATTTACAAGCATTAAAGTTTGTCCAAAATGATTATGGATAATGACTGTCTAATTGAAAATCCTAGGTTATAGCTGTAATTTTATTTTATGTTATTTCTTGAGGTGGTAATTTTCATTTTTCTCCTCTACCTCTGAATCTTATTTTGTAATATTTTATTGGTGCATTTTAGATACATTATACAGTTGTATTCATCACTGGGATCTTGTGCCAATACATGACATGGTTCTTATTTTTTCCCTATTGCCCTAGACTCGCTTCCCCATTCCATCATTCCCTATTAACAAAGACTTGGATTCCACTTTTTCCCCTTTCTCTTACTTTTTCCTCTTCCCTTTTTAGCTTTCTCCAACCCCTCTCTTTTGACCAATACCTTGAGAACTTTTCTTCCTATTACCAAATATCAATTATATATTTTGATCCTTGTTTACACATTTAGTTTATCACACAAGAGAAACTATTTGTGTGTCCTATTAATCTCACATAAGAGTACATCCTCAGAGTGCATTCACTTACCTATAAATGTCTCTAGTTTCTCATTCTTTATGGCTGAGTAGTACTCCATTTTATATTTAAAAAATCTTTATCCAGCCTCCAATTGATAGGCAATTAGGCTGTTTCCAAGTTTCAGCTATTGCAAACAGTGCCACTATAAACACGAGTGAGCACATAGCACTTTGGTATGATGATTTTAACTCTTTTGGGAAGATACCCAGAAGAGGAATAGCTGGTCAAATGAGACTTCCAATCCTAGTTGATTAAGGTATCCACATATTGATTTCCACAGTGGTTACACCAGTCTTCACTCCTGCCAATAATGGGTTCCTTTCTCCTCACACCACCAGAATTTCTTATTGGTTGTTTCCTTGATAGTAGCCATTCTTTCTGGGGTCAGGTGGAATATCAGCATTGTTTTCATCTGCATCTCTCAGATGACCAGTGACGTAGGAAATGTTTTCATATGTTTATTTGCTGCTTTTACCTCTTTGTCTGAAAAATGTCTGTTCATATCAGATGTCCATTTTTGAATTGGGTCTTTATATTTGGGGGCTTGATTTTCTTGGGTTCTTTATATATCCTAGATAGTTATACTTTGTCTGAGGAACAGCAGGTAAAAATTTTTCCCCAGATTTTAGGTTGTCTCTTAACTCTGTTTGTGTTTTCTCTGGCACTGCAGAAGGTTTTTAAAAAGATAAGATCCCAGTTGTTGATTTTTTTATACTAGTTCCCCTACTATTGAAGATTAGTTCATAAAGTCTTTTCATATGCCAGTGTCTTCAAGAGTTCTCTCTAGCTTATCTTCAAACAGGTTTAGTGTTTCTGTTTTAATATTTAGATATATTATCCACTTCAATTTTAATTTATGGCATGGTGAAAGATAGTCTAGTTTTAGTCTTTGGCAAGGTGAAACGCAGTTTTTCCAACACCATTTATTAAAGAGGCTATCTTTCTTCCAGTGAGTATGGTTTACTCCTTTGTCAAAGGTGAATATGCCTGGAGTTGTTTCTGCATACTGTAATCTATTCCATTGATCCTTGGGTCTGTTTATTTGCCATTACCATGCTGATTTTAGCACAGTGGTTTTGTAGTATAGTTTCAACTTGGGGGTTGTGATACCTCCTGTCATGTACCTGTTGCCTAGAATTGCTTTTGCTATTCTAGGTCCCTTTTGGTTCCAAATGAATTTTTGTATTGTTTTCTCTAGTTCAGTTAGATATACTCTTGGGATTTCTGTCAGGATTGTATTGAATCTGTATAGCAGTTACAGAAGTATGGCTATTGTCACTATATCAGTTCTTTCTACCCAGGAACAAGGGATGTTTTTCAATTTTTTTTATATTTTGTTCAATCTCTTTTTTCAGAGTGTTGTAGTTCTCTATGTAGAGGTCTTTTGTCTCCTTCCTTAGATTGATTCCTAGATATTGCCTTTTTTGGATTCTATTTTGAAAAGGGCAATTCCTTAATTTCTCATGAAGTAATTCTTATTTGTTTACAAGAAGGCTATTGATTTTTTTTAGTGTTGACCTTGTATCCGGTTACTTACTGAATCTTTCAGTTAAGTCTAGAAGTCTTTTGGTCGAGTGTTTTGGGTCTTCTATATAGAGAATCATGTCATCAGCAAACAATGACTTTTTAACTTATTCCTTTCCTATCTTTATTGCTTTTATTTCTCTCATCTAATTGCTCTGGCTAATGTTTCAAAACTATACTGAACAGATAGTGGTGACAGTGGACATGCTTGCTTGTTCCTGATTTTAGTGTGAAGGTTTTCAGTTTTTTAACCATTTAGTATGATGTTGGCTGTTGGCTTTTCATACATAGCCTTTATCAAGTTGAGATAAAGACCATCTATTCCAATTTTCTGCAGGGTTTTTATCATGAATCAGTGTTGAATTTCGTAGAGTGTTTTTTCTGCATCTATTGAGATGATCTTATGGTTTTTCTCTTTGACTCTGTTGATATAATGTATTACATTTATTGATTTACACATGTTGAACAATCCTTGCATCCCTGGGATAAATCCAACATGGTCAGGGTGTATGATCTTCTTGATGACCCTCTGTATTCTGTTTGCCAGTATCTTATTGGGGGTTTTTGCATCTATGTTTATTAGGGAGACTGGTGCATAGTTCTCTTTCTTGTTTGGGTCTTTCATTGGTTTTGGAATCAATGTAACACTTACTTCCAGGAATAAATTTGGAAGTATTGTTTCCCTTTCAATTTCATTGAAAAGTTTAAAGAGTATTGGCAGTAGTTCTTCTCTAAATGTTTTGCAGAATTCAGCAGTGAAGCCATTAGAACCTGGGTATATCTTTATTGTAGAATTTTCATTATATTTTCAATTTCACTATTTGTAATTGGGGTGTTTATAATTTTTATATCTTCTTCTTTCAACTTTAGTAAGTCATATGTTTCTAGAAATCTGTCCATTTCTTCTGTATTTTCCATTTTATTAGAGTACAAGTTCTTGAAGTAGATATGGATGATTGTCTGGATTTCTGCTGGATCTGTTGTAATAACATGTTTTTTATCCTAATTACATAGATATTCTTTAATTTCCTTTTTTAAATAGAGTTATCTAAGGCTTTATCCATTTTATTTTTTCTTTTGAAAAACCTACTGTGCAATTAATTGATTTTTGTATCATTCTCTTAGTATCCATTGCATTAATTTCTGCTCTGATCTTTATAATTTCCTCCCTTATAAGTTTTAAATTGGTATTACTCTTCTTTTTCTACATGATTAAGATTCAGCATTAGGTTGTTTATTTGAACTTGCTCTGTTTTTCTAGTGTGGGCATTCAACTGCTATAAATTTCCCTCAGAGAATAGCTTTCATTGTATCTCAGAGATTCCTGTATGTTGTATTGGCAATATTACTTATTTGTAAAAACTGCCTAATTTATTCTGTAATTTCCTCTGTTACCCATTGGTTGTTAAGCAGAGTGTTACTCAGTTTCCATGTATTTGTGACACTGTTGCAGTTTCTTTTGCTGTTGATCTCCAGTTTAATTGCACTATGGTCTGATAGTATATATGGGATATTTTCAACTACTTTTCATTTACTTAAATATGTTCTATGAGCTAGTATGTGGTCTTTTCATTAAATTACCAATGTGCAGCAGAAAATACTGTATATTCTGATTTTGTGAGTTGAAACACTCAGTAGAAATCTGTTAAGACAATTTATTTACAAACTTGTATGAGTTCTAGTATTTTGTTGTTGACTTTTTTTTTTGTCTAGATTACCTGTCTATTTGTGAGAGAGGAATATTTAGGTCCCCCACTACAATTGTATTAGTGCTTATTGGGTTTTTCATGTTCCTTAATATTTGTTTTTATAGTTGAGGGCATTAGTATTTGTTGCATATATATTTATGAATGCCATCTCTTTCTCTTGGATTGTTTCCTTTATAAGGATGTAGTGACCTTCTTTGTCTCTCTGAATTAGTTTTGGTTTGAAATTTACTTTGTCTTCAAATAACATAGCTACCCCTGCTTTTCTCTGGGTTCCTGTCACATGGAGAACTGTTTTCTGTCCTTTGACTTTCAGTTTATAATTTTCTTTTTGAACTCTATACAGCATATTGTTTGATTTTGCTTCTTAACCCATTCTGCTAGTTGATTTATTTTGATTGGTGAATTGAGGTCATTAACTTTGATGGTTATAACTGATAGGTATTGACTTATCATCATCATGTTATTATCCTGTCATTGGCTCTTTTTAATATTTTCCCCCTATCCTTTTAATTTCTTGCTTTTCCTGATGGATTTGCTCTTTTGGGCCTCATAGAGTTGTGATCTTCATTATCTTTTGCTAGGATACTATTTAGAATTGTTTAGAATTGTTTGGAGTACTGGCTTGATAGTCATGAAGTTTCTCCAGTGTTTTTTTCACGCAAGTGTCTTATTTCCTCATCAGTTTTGAAAGATAGTTTTGTAGGATGCATCAGTCTTGGTTGAAGGTTGTTTTCTTTTAGGACTTGAAATACCTCATTCCAATTTCTCCTTGTCTTAAGGGTTTGGGTTGAAAAGTCTGCTGTGATTTTGAGGGTCTTTCCTTTCCATGCAATTTGTTTCTTTTCTCTAACTTCTTGTTGCATTTTGTTCTTTTGGACTTTTGGGATCTTGTTTATTATATGTCCATGTGTAGATTTTTATTTTATTTTTTTGATCATGGCTATTTGGAATCCTATGTGCCGCACTTATCTGTCAAATTCTTTTGCTCTGTTTGGAAAGTTTTATGTTATTAATTCTGTGAACTTTTTTTTATTCACTTGTGCTTACTCCTGCTTTTTCATGAACTCCTATCAGTCATATTATTCTTTGTATCCTCTAGGAGCTATTGGGTTGATTTCTCTATTATCTTACCTTTTTAAGAGATCCTTCTTTCAATGTCACTGACCTCCATCCTGTGTTCTATAGCTGATATCCTGTTTTCAGATTGTCTCAGTCTGTTATGTAAACTTTCAATAGAATTTTTAATCTCTTGGATATCTGTTTGAATCTGTTTCAAGATTTCCATTTCTTTCCTATGCTGGTCATTCATAACTTCTATCATGGTCATGAGTTTCCCCCAGCATTTGCCTTTGGTAAGCTAGATGTCTGTGTTTGTTCTTCAGCCTTGACGGTCTTCCCATTTCTTTTTTGTTGTTGGTAGTGTCTTTCATTTGATTCCGGGTTAACACTTTGATCTTCCTGTTATAGCTTGTCTTTAGGTTATGAATCTAAAATGACTCTGAGACCCTCTCACTTTCTTAATACCAGGAAGGACAACTGATTAGATCAGTCAAAACACCCTAATCCAACTGATGCAATCAGCAACACTATAGCATCAAGCAGAGCTGTGAAAATCACAATTAATAGTAGTTATTAATCTATCATCTTTAACTTTGTGAATTAAATTAAAGTCAAGGCTAGAGCTCAGGACAATGGCTTTTCAACCCTCCTGTATTTCTGTGATGAATCCAGGTACCAGCACAGCCAAGAGGCCAGAGGTGCACAGGGAGGGTCTGTGAGGGGGATGCAAGCACCTGCATGGCTCTGCCTCTTACCAGCCTGCTGCAAAGGTTGAGCAGCTGGAATGTGAGATGTAGGCCAGCTCCAGGCAGTTCAGCCTTTTACCAGTCACTGCAGATTACCTCTGAAACTTATATATTGACCTTTTCACATTCCCTTCTCTATTCTTGTCCATATCCCTGACAAACCACCTGTAAGAATGTGATTCTATTAAGTAGAAAATAGTCTTTTTTCATTTGATAGCCACTTAAGACCTTCATAATATTCTCATTGGCCAAGCTTAATACAGTTCATTGATCCATTAATTAATGACTTTGCCAAAGTATATTTAAAAATCTGAGCTATATCCTCTCCCTTGACTTTCATATATGCTTTGATATTTTTCTTTGTATTTACTTATATATTTGAATTTATACTTTTCAAATATCCATGTGTTAATTTTGAAAGTGTTTAATGATACAATCTTCAATAACACCAAGCTTTGATAATGTTTTTGAATTTTTTTCATGGAACATAACTGTCTGAACCATCTATTAATTCATAGCATGAATTCATGGATGATATATAACATTCTGGCATTATCAAATTTTTAAAATATGTCATACTGAATTTTATAAAACAGTTAAATACACTTCTAAAAACTAATTTAAATAAACTATACCTGTGGATCTACAAGACAAACAATTTCAGATGCACCCAAAGTTTTCTACAACACTACTTCTACTATGAGAAGTTTAACATATTTGAATTAATTCTTTTAATAAGACTAACTGAAAATTTACTGAATAAGCTACTCAGACAGAATTAAATAGGCCTTTAAAATGCATTTCTTATTATCTGGCTAACTTTGTAGATTCTCCAGATTCTAATCAAACATCCTGCAGGTATTTTCAATTACCATTTAATTCATTTAACAGCATATTTGCTCTGTGGCTCTCATTTAACCAGCAATCGTTGATCTCATCTATCCAAACACTTCACAAGATTTTTTTTTCAGTTCAATTCTCTCAGCTCTTTATAGCTCTGAAATCCTCAGTATGTCCTTTGAGACTGAATAGGAAAACAGTCTCTGATGTGCCACCCTCTTGAACTCTTCTCTCCCCTTCAAAGAAGACACTGACACATTTATCCTTTATAAGTGTTTTAATGATGAAAGGTCTAGATAAGTCACACTCGTGGGGAGCTACTGGGAAAATTTGAGAATGGTTCACATGTATCAGGGATAAATTTTTGGCACTTGGGCTTGGGATAGTATAACAGAATTTCATATGTCAGGTTGCTTTATTTTGAGAACATAGACATATTATGTAAAATTTCAAAGGAAAGGATAATGATCAATCTGTAAGGAGATCCAGGCATGTGGATTTAGTATAATTACACCAAAGAAGGAAATGAATAAAATATGAAATAATCCACCATATCAAAAAGCTTTTAATCACTGCATTTCAATTTAATTCAACATTTACCTCCTTTCAACAAAAGCTGCTGTGGCACTGTGCAAAGAAAGTAGATGTAAAGATTAATACAGCACAGTATCGAGTCAATTTTGATATTGGTCTGTGCCACTAGCTCCAGAGTTAGGACATTTTTCATTTCATCTGTGAGCTATGACTACTAAACAGCCTCTCATTATCTCCTGAAGTTTGGGGCACTTGATACCTATAAGTGATGCTCTTTTTTTAACCACAGGAGTCCCTAAAAATATTCATCTATATTTTGTCGCTCTAACCTAAAACAGATCAATGGCTTAATTTTCTTCTGTCAGTATGACAGTAAGTTGGGATAATTTAATAGCAATTTACTAATAGTTCATGAATAATAAAAGATAGTATTAAATGGATTTTTTAAATAATTAGAATTAACAAACTGATTTGTCAGGAATAAAAACTACAACCCTAAAGCGTTTTCCATGGTTCTTCATGCCTAACTGTTTATTATAAATCATTGGGGGACCTTATTAAAAAGCTTGAAGTAGAGAAGAGCCTCCAGCTGATGCTGCTTCTGCTCCCAAGGTTCTCTTTACTACACATTGTTTAGTGAGGTCTTCCAGGTATTGCTCTAACTGGCAAAAGGGCTTCCTCCTTTCCTATCAGTCATCTTGTATCAAAATTGAGATTCACCTCAGGGTATCATTTTTATTCTTTATATATCATATACATATGCACACACATATATGTATATATATATATATTACTGTATGTATATATACATATATGTGTATATCTATCTATCTAGATAGATAGATAGATAGATAGATAGATAAATAGATATTACTGCCACAATATAATCTACCCTTTTCATTATTTTACAAATACCTTGTCTTCATGGAATCATAACTCCTCAAATTTTTATATTTTCAATTGTCTCTTATTTACACTTGTAAAACTAGTCTCCCCTTGCTTTTACCTAATATTGAGGAATAATCTTCTCTGTACAGATTCTAATAGTTTTACCAAATAATATACAGAAAATAGCTTCCAGATTTTTCTGATCCAACAACCAACAGAGAAATAATTGATGTCTTCTGTTTTTTTTCTCCTACAGTCTTCACTCTGAACACATATCATCAATTAAATGCAAAGATTGTTAACTCACAACTGGCTATGGAAAAAAAAAGAAAGTATAGCTTCAGCTGTAATAATAACTGAAGAAAGATCTGAAACTCACTGATAAATCTACTGTGAGAAGTGATGGAGGACAGAGACCACTCAAGCAGGGTAGTAGAAAGCAATGAAGCACAGATTTTGTGCAAATGGACTGAGGGATTTCTGGGGTATTGGGAGGTGTCTGCAGGTCTGGGATGTATAGGAATTGGAGCAAATATTTTTGGTTGGGATCCATGTGATATAGGAAATAATACCAGAGATGAAATATGATATCTCCTAACCTTAGCTGTATGATATGCTGAACCATTGTTTTCTAAAAATGAAAGAATGAAATTAAAAACAACAGAGGTCAAGAGCAGGAGATATTTATTGATAGGAAAGCACTTGAGGTGCAGGAGGGGACCCAAGTGGGTAGCCTTGGGTCCTCACTTTATAGAAGAGTTTTACAGAGCAAAATTTATGTGGATGCAATGTAGGCAACACCCATGACAAATCAATACAGTAAGAAATACAGCCACTTAGGTAATAGTGGTCCAATTGGGAAAAAAGTCTCCTAACAAGTATGCATGGAAAGAATAAAGACTTTTCCTAGGAAATTGTAGGTCCAGGGGTCTCTGGTCACCCCCACTGTGGTGTCTATATAGACTTAATTTAGGCCAGTGTTCATTCTTTCAAGATTTATTCAGGGCTGGTCATCTTGTCTTTTTTCTTGAGGCCCAGTTTCCAACCAGTATGTCTCTTGCCACAATTATGGCCTGTTTCACTTTTGTCTTAATTCTCTTGAGGACCTAGACCTATCTAACTGCCTATAATATTACTCTTTAATTTAGCTGTCTATTATGGATGCAATGGTCAAGGCAGAGGTATGAATGTGATCAGATAACTTGGCATCAGGAAGATTTTTTGCTGTACTTCATAGTCTTCTCTTTTTTCTGTAACATACCTTCCTGTGTTTCATCTGCTCAAAGATAGCACGGCCTGTGTGAGGTGATAGAGCACAGCCTACATCTGAAGCATGTTTTGTGGAAAGCTGTGTTTTTTGTATCTGTTAAACTGTACCTTGGAATTAAAGAACATATTTGTTAACCAGGTCATTGACAAATCAGGCCTGAATACCTACCAGCTGTTTCTCTGCAGCCCAGGAAGTTCAGTTAGTGTCATTAGGATGTAGAAAATAATGCCCACTAGAAGACAGGAAAGATGGAATCATGCTTATACAAGAGATAGTATGAGATAGTACTAAACAAGAGAGAGTGTGGGATAATACTAAACATTCTAGATAAAAGCCTTGAAATATGTATGATGCCTTTGGAATAATTTAAAACTCCAGGGCAAGGGGATGTAAAAACAATTAATATGAACCAACTCCCACCACGCATGTAATCATTACGAACTGCAAATTTGTATGAATTATAAGAAAATTTTAAACAGAAAAATAAAGAAAACTCATTGTAATTATACAATAAAGTATTTTAATGTCTTCAATTAAGAATGTATGTCCCTGATAAGGTCTGAGTCTGAAAGAAAATTGATTTACAAATTTTTTGTAAATATCTAAACTTTGGAGTCACAGGAGAAGCCACTATGAAAAATAAATACATAAACAAACAAACAAACAAATAAATAAATGCCAAAAAGCACCTGATGACTTTATTTTCCTTATTCATGCAGGCCTAGAAGGTAGAGAGGAACTCTGTGGCAACACTTCAAATTACAGTTATATTTTGTACAATGGGAAAAATCAACATGAAATTGAACAAGTGTTCATAGACACATGATGTGAAAAATTAACAATGATTTCGAAAAAGTAATTCATATTCTCCCACATTGCATAAACACATATATAAAAATTATAAACAAATACATCATATCTCTCTCAGTATAAATAGAATATTATAAGATTCTAACTACTCAAATAAATTTATTAATAAGAATTAAGAAAAAATTATCAACTTCAAAAAGTAATTGGAGTAAACACACGGATTATTGATGTAAATTTAAATAGGTGAGAAAATGACTGTTGCAGTAATTGGATACCCAGATGCACTCTATCATTGAAAAATTATTGAGTCAAATAACTTTCAGAAGATGCATGTAATGATTAAGATACATTTCAAAAAAATAAATAAAAGAACTCACAAATGAGGTACACTCAAGAAGCAATGACATGAAGAAAGAGTTTGATAGATTTGTTGATGCTTTCTAATTTCTCACTGTGGTAATGATGTTTCTATTTTGCTTTTTAAAGTTTTTTCACTGTTTTGTATCTGTTTTGTCCATAAGCAATTATTAAAACAAACTAGGGTACTCTTTTTCCAAAAAAAAATATTGATACCTTAAAATGAGAGGACTCCTTTATTCCAATGAAAACTAAGTTTAAGGGAAATATTAAAAAAGGATTGCTCTTTACAGAATGAAGGTGAACAATTTTCAACAAAAGGATCACAGAAACTGATACAGCAATGCCATGTAGCACAGACATAGTATAGGTTTTTTAAAGGAAAGATGTAGAAAAACACATATACAAATGGATCCTTGCCTTACAAACTAGATTGGTTCCCGAGAGCTCATTGTAACTCAAGTTGGTTGTAAATAAATACTGCTGAGATCTGGATGTTTACCTGAGTACACACTACAGATAACAAGTGGGAGATGAATCATCCTTCATTAACTTAATTGGCCCAAGTTATTTATATGTCTGGCCAATTTTTACTTGAGGTTACACTGTAATCACCAGAGTTGTTCAAATCCACAAGCTAGGTCAGATGTATTTAAGCACCATGACCATCTTCCCAGGAGAGAGAAGCCCTGCATTCGCTCTAGAACATCTATGTGATTACATTTTAATGGAATTCCCCTGATTGGAAAGTAGTTGTGTTAAAATGGAGCCTGTCAAGCCCAAAGACCTAATCAGCTTGTTCTTCCATCTGAACCACTCAAATCTGTGGAGCTATGTCTCTGCTGACATCCCAAAATAGAAGGAAATTAGTTTCCAGTGCCATGAATTTATCATTTGTTCAAAACACCTTCCCTCTCTGTAGTCATAAAAGCAAATTACAATTTCTTACACCTGCAAGTTCCTTTTGCCAAGGAGTTCAACATCAGACTTTATAGTTGTAAGTGAAGGTTGAGATGGAGAGTGTGGAGTAAGGACAAATTATCTACCACATAGCACAGAGACTAATCAAAAGGACACCGCTGTGCCTATGATAAATGTGGTGACCAAAAGGTATGGTGAATGCTTAAAGTTATACATATTTATAATACACATATATTTATAATATGTATTTATAATATATAATACATATAATTATATCTATCTATCTATATATATATACGTACATACATACACATAATTGTTGCAGTAAAAGACACATAGCCAAGAAGGATGGATGGAATGAATGACTGTACTAAAAGCAAGGGAAAGGGTTCATGTCAATTGTCTTTTACTGTAATAAATTCAAACATTTATCATGTTTATCATCTCGGGTTGTTCAACTATTAATGAAAAATTCTGTCAGCTAAAAACATTACAAGGTGTTCTCATAAGCCTTATTCAAAGGATCTGATACCATACAAATTCCAGATCTTCCCTGATTTCAAAGTAGCCATTAAAAGCGATCATTTTGAATGTATTATGAACCTCAGGGTAGTCACATCACAGTACCACTAAAGACAGCGGAGGACTTCCAGAATTGCTTCAGAAAGTAAGAAGAAAACGTTCAAGTGAGAAGAGGAACAAGGCAGTGGGGAGGGGAAGTGAAGGAATGGAATTGGGGTAAAAAATGTAAAATGAATGGAAGGAAAACCAAAAGGAGAAATTAGTGAGAAGGATGTGTGATAAATGTATGAAGTGAGAGGATATTTGGAGGAGGATTTTTACTGTACTGATTTTAAAATTTAAACATGCATCATAGTTTCAGAAATAATATTGTTGGTACATTTTATGTATAATGATCACATTCATCATAACGTTTATCTGTACATGATATGTCTTGATTTTTCCCCCATGACCTACCCTCCCTTCAACCCCTCTTTCCATCCTTGTTTACAGAAGCTTCATTTCATTTTTTCCTCCTATTCTCTTTTTATTCTTATCCTATTCTACCTTTCCCTCTCCCCCCTTCCTAGTTCCCTATCCGTTTGCACTTTTCTTCTTATTTCACAGTATCCATTATACATTTTGGTCCTTATTTACACTTATTTATACTGTGGTATAATGTTTTTAATTCTTTCACAAAGATACTAAGAAAGGGATACTGGGACAAATGGAACCTCTAGTTTTAATTTTTTGAGGAATCTCTAACTGATTTCCAGTGATTACACCAGTCCACACTCCCACCAACAAGGAGTAGGGTTCCTTTTTCCCCCATAGCCCCACCAGCATTTGTTATTGGTTGATTTCTTGCTAATAGCCATTCATTTTGGAGTGAGATAGAATCTCAGTGTCATTTTAATTTGCATCCCTCCAATGACTGATGATTTTGAATATTTTTCCATGTATTTATTTGCCATTTGTACTTCTTTATCTGATAAATGTATATTCATTTCAGATGTTCATTTTGGGGTTGGGTCTATAAATTTGAGGAATATGTATTTTTGAGTTCTTTGTATATTCTAGAAATTAGTCCTCTGAGGAACATCTGGTAAAATATTTGTCCCTCTTTGTGGTTTGTCTCTTCACTCTGTTCATTTTTTTTCTTGGTTTGCAAAAGCTTTTTAATAAGATGAGATACCAGTTGAGCTACCAGTTGTTGATTCTTTTTAATATTTCCTATGTGATTTTGCTTTTTTTGTTCATAAAGATCTAAATATTAAGACAGAAACATAGACTACTGGAAGAGAGAGAACTCTTAAAGACAGGTGTAGGCATTCATCATATTTTTAATCACATATTATACTGAGAGAAAGAAAACATTTGAAATGTTAAAAACTCATTTATAAGGAGCATTCAACAATCATTCTTTTGATTCCAAAGTGATGAAAAACATTAAATTGACAGATAAATGGAATACAAAATGCCTAACATCTTCTAAAATAAAAATAAAATCAATCAGTTATTTTATAATGAAAATTTATGAGAGATTTTAGACATAGTCTTTAACCAGAGGAAAGAATAATTTTACATACAATGAATAGAAATAGTCTAAAGAATAACAGCAACTGAAACAAGATACAATGAATAGTATCTTCAAACTTGAAATCCTTATAGATCTATAATCATGAACTCAGCAAAGTTTATTTTGAGATAGGATCTCACTTATGTTGTCTGGGCAGGGCTCCAAATTGCTATCCTCCTGCTTCAGCCTGAGAGATTTCTGGGATTATAAGTATGTACCATGAAATCCAGCTAAAACTACTCGCTTTTAATAGAGAAAACAAAATTTAAAGGAGTTATTAAAAACAAAAATCAGAATTAACCACACAAGAGTATTTATAAGAATTTGCAGTATATATTTTAGCAACATGGAAGCAATAAAGTAACCAAAAAGACATACATACCTTTTTGAGAAGAAAAAATGACATGGGTCAAATTTTAACAAACATAGCTTCTATAGAATTCATAAGGCTGTCTTATAAATGATGCCAAAGTACTCAAATTAAAATAATTTTAAATGATTTTATGTCACCAGCAGGAAATATTTGAGCTTCTGCATTATTCTGGAGGAAGTTAAAACATCAATTGTTTCAGACACAGTGTATTTATCAATGTACAATAACATTTCAAGAGTGGTAAATTGAATCAATCAAAAGAAAATGAGTGAGAAAATATATTTACTTTCTCCTTTTAAATCAAGGATTAGTTTGCATTGCCTTTAAGCTCGTATGTGATAGGGTTTTTGTTGCTGTTGTTTTTTTTTTTTTTTTTTTTTTTTTTTTGGTCTGGATATATAAATGAGAAGGGTTTCTTTGCAATATTCTATTTCCAGTGATGCACATTTCATTTAGATTATATTAAAATTAATCTATCTTCTAGTTCTGTGCTTTTTTGAAATATTGGCCAGATGAACTACCCCCACCATGTTCAAGATTTTACTATTGAATATGTATGTGTAATATGGGTTATAAAGACCCATGAAGTTCACCATTCATTTGGAAAATATGAGAAAATAAGTAAAATAACTTGCATTATTCTCTCTCTCTCTCTCTCTCTCTCTCTCTCTCTCTCTCTCTCTCTCTCTCATTCTGATGGTAATCCAGCCATGCGGAGGTCTAAAGATGATCCCTTTAATTTGATTAAATGCCTTATTTACTGGTACTTTTATGTCTCATTTTGAGCAGTGAACTACGATAATTATGTGGGGTATATAATTACAAGGAAAAATACGATTCATATAGTCAGAAGAAAAGACTGATAAAAATAAACAAACCAGAGAACTTGTCTTCTTAAAGACTCCAATGTATTTATTTATCTATTTTGCTCTGTGTCCCTGCTCACTAGTCTTTTTTCTTTCCAGTCTTGAGCTGAGCCTAGGGAAGAAAGAGGTGATGACCTTTCAGATGGACAGTGCCTCTCATTAATAGATGCTCCTGTGAAGAAGAAAGAAAAATGGGAAACTTGCATAAAAGATATTCCAATAAGATGAGGGAAGCCAAAGTAGTCCCTTAGAGAAAGGCAAAGAAGGTGTTGAGCTGATGGATTTAACCACAAAAAGAGAGAGCAAAGGGCTTTAAAACTTACATTCCCTGTGTCTCAATTTGAGGAAACAGATTTCAGTAATCTCATGTAAATGAAGATCATTACACTAAAGTTTCTGGTAACTAAAGAAATCCAATTGTTGGCCAACTGCCCCGTTATGAAAACCAAGTGTGTTAGAGACTCATCTATCTACTGGAATGCTCTATGGTTGTACCTGAAGCCTTTCTATGAACTACAACAAGTTGCCGCCAGATATACAGAAGCTGAAGTGTCACTGGTTCATTTCCATCAGCAGGTTGTTGAAATTTTCTTAGAAATCAGTGGCACAAACCCTGAGGCAGATCACAGTATTCTCATTTTAGGAACCTTTTTTCCTCTTTCTTGGATCTCATTTGAATCTATTCAAATCTAATTGAAAGAGAAAGTGATCATATAGACTCTTTCTAAATTTAGTTATTATGAGTTGTGATGCTATACAATCTTTCATAGATTTCACCTATTAAAGCTTGTACCATATTTTAATAGGTTCAAGCTAGGGATAAACCTTTCACAAATGGCCCTTTGGAGATATTTAAGATTCAAACTCTAGCAGTGTTTAATTGATTCTCCAGTGAAAGTTATTGGACTTCAGAAAGAAAACTTAATAATTTAGATTATCAGTCTCCAGAGTTAAGCATTCTTTTTTCCCCTTTATTTGTACATTTTATGTATAAAATTGTTATATGCATCATTGGGATCTTGTACCTTTACATAATGTATCTTAGTTCTTATTTTTCCCCATTCCTCTGACCTCCCTTCACCCCCTTCACTCTTCCCTATTTACAAAGACTTTTTTTCAATTTTTTTCTTTTCACTTATTATTTCTGTTCCTTTTATACCTTTCCCTTTTCTCCTCCCACTTCCCCTGCATCCTTAGACTTAGTTCCTATTACATAACATCAATTATACACTTTAATTCTCATTTAAACTTTTAGTTTATCACATCAGAGATACTATTCAGTATTTACATATGTGTGTCCTATTAAGGTCACTTAAGAGTATGGCCTCAGTGTATATCCACTTAGCTGAAAATGTCTCTAGTTTCTCATTCTTTATGGCTGAGTAGTACTCCAACTTAAAAAAAAAATCATCTTTATCCAGTCTCCAGTTGATGGGCAATTAGGCTGTTTCCAAGCTTTAGCTATTACAAATTGTGCTGTTATAAATATGGGTGAGCATGTATCATTGTGGTATGATACTTTTAAAGCTTTTGGGAAGATACCCAGCAGAGGAGTAGTGGAATCAAATGGGACTGCTTATCCTAATTATTTAAGGTATCTCCATATTGATTTACACAGTGGTAGCACCAGTCTGCACTCCCACCAACAATGAAGCAGAGCTCATTTTTCCCTCCAACCCCATCAGCTTTTGTTATTATTTGATTTCTTGGTAGTAGTCACACTTTCTGGGGTTAGGTGGATTCTCAGTGTTGTTTCCACCTGCATCTCTTGAATGACCTCTGATGTTGAACATTTTTTTATATATTTATTAGCTGCTTTTACCTTGTTGTCTGAAAAATCTATTCCTATCAGATGCCCTTTTTGAATTGGGTCTTTATCTTTTTGGGAGGTCTGACTTTTTTAGTTTTTTATATAGTTTAGATATTAGACTGTTGTCTGAGGAACAGCTGGTAAACATTTTTCCCACATTGTAGGTTCTCTTAGCTTTCTTGGTGGTTTCTCTTGCAGTGCAGAAGCTTTTTAAAAAGGTGAGATGCCAGGTGTTGATTTTTTGTGCTAATTCCCCTGCTACTGAAGATTTGTTCTAAAAGTCTTTTCATATACTGCTGTCTTCAAGCATTCTACCTAGCTTATCTACCAACAAGTTTAGTGTTTCCATTTTAATATTCTGATCTGTATTCCTCTTGGGTTTTAGTTTAGTGCATGGTGAAAAACAGTGGTCTAGATTTAATATTTGGCAAGTTGAAATGCAGTTTTTCCAACACCTTTTATTAAAGAGGCTATCTTTCTGCCAGTGAGGATAGTTGGTTCCTTTGCCAAAAATGAGGGAACTGAGTACGTCTGGAGTTGTTTCTGCATATTCTAATCTATTCCACTGATCTTTGGGTCTGTTTCTTTGCCAATAACATGCTGTTTTTATCACAGTGGTTTTGTAATATAGTTTCAAGTTAGGGAATGTGATACCCCCTGCCATGTCCCTGTTGCCTAGATTGCTATTTAGGTCTCTTTTGGTTCCAAATGAATTTTTGTATTGTTTTCTCTAGTTCAGTGAAACATACTCTTGGGATTTCAATTGGGATTGCATTGAATCTGTACAGCAGTTACAGAAGTATGGCCATTTTCACTATATCAGTTCTTTCTACCGAGGAACAAGGGATGTTTTTCGATTTTCTTATATTCTGTTTATTCTCTTTTTTCAGAGTGTTGTAATTCTCCACGTAGAGGTCTTTTGTCTCCTTCATTAGATTGATTCCTAGATATTTCATTTTTTGGATTCTATTTTGAGAAGGGCAGTTCCTTAATTTCTCACGAAGTAGAAATTGTTTACAAGAAGGCTATTGATTTTTAATTTTTTTTGTTGTTGTTGACCTTGTATCCAGCTACTTTCTGAATCTGTCGATTAAATCTAGAAGTTTTTTGGTGGAGTGTTTTGGGTCTTCTATATAGAGAATCATGTCATCAACATTCTGTATTTTCCATTTTATTAGAGTACAGGTTCTCTAAGTAGGTATTGATGATTGTCTGGATTTCTGGTGGATTTGTTGTAACTTCACCTTTTTTTACCCTAATTGAATGGATGTGAGACTTTTCTTTTATTTCCTTTTTTATATAGGGTTGATTAAGCCTTTAAACATTTTATTTATTCTTTTGAAAAACCTACTGTTCAATTAATTTATTTTTGTATCATTCTCTTAGTCTCCAGTGCACTAATTTCTGCTCTGATCTTCATAATTTCCTCCCTTATACAAGCTTTCAATTTGTTTCGCTCTTCTTTTTCTAGAAGCTTAAGATTAGGCATTAGGTTATTTGAGCTTGATCTGTTTTTCTAGTGTGGGCATTCACTGCTATAAATTTCCTTCATAGAACTGCTTTCACTGTGTCCCATAGATTCCTGTATGTTGCACTGGCAGTATCATTTATTTGTAAAAATTGTATAATTTTTTTCTTTAATTTAATCTTGCATTCATAAAGATTTTATGGAGCTACCAAATAATACTCAGAGAGTTAATAATTTGAAAATGTAAACAATAAATATTATGATCATTTGTAAATTTAATATATGACTAAGAAACAAATGTGCTTAACTAATCATGAGTTTGATTTAACTAATCACTATTGGTATACCATTGTCAAACATTATTCCACCAAGGCAAATGATATATGAACTTTTTAAAAATTCATCATTGCTTTTATGGTAATTCTGATAATTGCTTTTCATTACTGGGACTTGCCAGATATTTAGTTGCTTGAACTTACCTAGACAAATATCAAAACAGCAATGGATGTAGTTAGAAAATTGTACTGATTTATTAATTTAAGGAAAAGATTGTAATTTGAAGTATAAGCAGTTAAATTCCATTTGTTGAAAGAGAGGAAAAATACTTTCTTAATCTCCCCCCTGCCTTTTATAGATCATTTAATTAGAAACCTTGTAAATTATTTCCGTCTCTTTGAAATGTACATAAACCTTTTTTAAAAAGATAATAAGCTTTTTATAAATTTCTGTTAGAAGGTAGAGTCCTAACATTAGTGCACTCCTTTCTGTAATTTGCAAAATTCTTCACATAAAAACATTTTTCACATATAGGTGTGGAGGCACATGCTTGGAGTCTGGTTACTCTGGGGGACTGAGACAGGAGGATTGCAAGATCAAGTTTGGTCTGAGACATTTAGTGACTAAGTGAGATCTTGTCTTCAAACATATAAATAAACCAATAAATAAATAAATAAATAAATAACAGGGCTGAAGGTGTAGCTCAGTGCAAAGTCAAAGATTCAATCGCCAGTACTTGCTGAGTCATAGGGGCGTATTTACTTTGGATGAATCCAGTTAGTTAATACAGTCACCTCAATTACCAAGTAATTTTATGATAAACCACATGACAAATAGTGTTTCCAGTTCTTTTACTAAGCAGTGTTTAACTCCAGAACAAGTGCAGAATGGGTAGCATCTGCTGGGTTGCATAAAGGACTGAAATTTCTGTGCTTTTAATTTTAATAGATTCCCTACATTGATCATTACATTCTTCCTTAGAGTTTTTTTTTAATAAAAGAATTGTTTTATTTTCTACCTTTATTGGACTAGTTTTCTTAGTTGGAGATTTTGATTTTAATTATATTTCCCAAACAAAGTTAAATAAAAGATACAATACAAAAACAAATCAAAATTCATTACTGACCAGAGAAATTATCACAATAAGTGATTTGATAGAATTGTGGTGAATTTGCATAACAATTATGAGGAAATTATATTTACCATATTGATTCTCTCCTTTCATAGACATTGTTTTCATTCATTTTAAATTATAATTTGGCTGTGAAAATTATTTATCATATTCTTCTTGTGATTTAACATATTAAGTAGTTGTTCTAAAGTGTTTATTTGCTACCTTTTTTAGACTATCTGCATATTTTCATCTATTCCTATCATTTCTTATGATAATCAGTCATATTTTAATTACTTTTGAATTTTTCATACTGAATATTATTTACACAATGAGTATTTCAGATAATTTTATCTTTCACCATAGAGTGTTCATAAATCCTCTTTAGTCTAACAAAGATTAGCCAATGAACTTCATGCAATAAATATTTAGATAAATTTGGATTGGTTTTAAGGTTTAAAAAGTCTAGCTATACTCTGTACATAAAGTAACTCTTTCAAGGATCTAGCTGTTCTCTGACCTTCTGGGGACCCATGATAGCCTTCTAGCTCCCTTTCCAGATTAGCCTAAAAAACAACCAAATATCTTGAGGAAAAGCACAAAAAGGTGTATGCAAAGGTATTTATAGCAAGTTTTGTTTCCTAAATGTCCAGAAATTATGGTAGATTTTATTATTTAGAACATTTCTGCCTCTCTCCTTAGTTCTCATTCAGTAATGATATGATAGACAGCTGAGTTAGGTAAAAATATTATAGACAGTCAGATAGGCCTTATGTCCTTAAGAGAGTCAAGAGAAATGTGAAACGTATCACAACTGCAGCTGCAGACATATCTGCTGCAGGATGGGCCTAAAGATAAAGATGAGATGACTAGACTTGTATACTTCCTCAAAGGACAAACACTCAGCCTAGTGTAATATAGACAGAGATCAGTCACTCCTGTGGGTGACCGAAGTCATATGGACCCAAGGGAAGTCTTTGTTCTTTCCACTTACATGTTTTATTGGACTCATTTCCCAATTGGAACATTATAATCTAAGAGACCACAGTTGTAACCCTAATGGTTGATCTGGCTGTGGTCCACATTGCACCCACAGGAGTTTTACTCTATAAAATTCCTCTGTAGAGTGAGGTCCCTGGGTATCCATCTGGGACCTTTCCTCCCTCTCAGAAGCTCTCCTGTCAATCAATGTCTTCCTATTCTTAACCTCCATCATTCCTAGAATCCATTCTTTGATTTTTATAGAACAGGAACTCACCTTATCAGACATCTAACAGGTTGGGAGATATAATGTCTCATATTTCATCTCCAGTATTATTTCCTGTATCAATAATATAGCAGTTATCTTTTGGGTATAGTAAAAATATATCTGATTACCTTCAAGTCTCTGATTTTTTTTTTATAGTAGCCTCATGGAACCAGTAGAAGTTTGCTTCTTATTTTTTTATTTATTTGTTTTGTTTTTCTCCAAGGGAAAGTTTTCTTCCTAGACATACAATTATTATTTGTAAGTTTATCCAGGAGTGTAAAGTAGCTTCAAATAATCTTACTGATTTATCTCAAAAGTGCTTCTCAAAATGTTCAGGTCATATAATCTTAATTGCTTACCAACTTCTGAGTTCATTGCAAATATACTTTACAATTTACTTTCCTTTTTCTGTTTTGTCCAATGGAAATATTGGCTTGTCATAAAATAGCATTATATGAAGAATCAATATTTCTGCAAGATTACATATGAACTACATTCCCACTTGAGATATCATTTTCTCTTTTCTTTCTTTCATTTGCTTTCTTTCCTTTCTTCCCTTTTCTCTCTCATTTCTTTTAAATGAAAGCTCTCGCTTGTTTTGGCAGTACATATATTTAATAAAAGGAAAAGCTACTTAATTTTCAGAACAATTTTAGCTTTTCAGGAAAGCTGAGCAGTTCATGCCCACAAAGCTTGTCTCTCCCCATGTTTTCCCCGTTATCACCATATTGCATAAGTGTAACACACTGGTTAAAACTAATGACTCAATATTGATACATTATTATTAACTAAATTTCATAGTACGTGTTAGAATTAACTCAGTGTGATAAACATTTTGGATTTTGAAAATTCATAAACTTGCATTGTCATACAGAATGGTGTCACTATTTGTTCCATCCATTTTATTCCATGTATTGCTCCTTCTTCTTGATGAAACTGTTAAAACTTGATCTTTAATTTATCTTTCTATAATTCTGCCTTTTTTACAGGGTTGTGTAGCTGGAATCACAGTAGGATAATTGTATAGCCTCCTCTGAGTGATTTTTTTTTTACATAGCAATATTCATATTTTCTCTTTTTTCTTCTTTTTTGTGACTAGAAATCTCATTTCCTTTTCCTGGTGAATACTAATCCATTGTATGGCTACACAACAATGTGTTTATGCATTCATCCTTGAAAAGTATTCAATTACTTCAAGTTTGGGGAAGTTATAATTAAAGCTGCTGTAAACATTTGCATTCAGGTTGGTTTTTATTTGTTTATTTTTATTATCCTCTCTCCATTCAGGTTGGTTATTATTTGTTTATTTTTATTACCCTCTCTCCATAATAAATTTGTTTTCAGTTACTTTGTATGTTTGAAGTTGCAATGCCCAAAATGTTTTCTAAAGTTAATGTTAGACAAATGTCACACATCATACAGAAAGCTCAAAAAACAAACAAACAAACAAACAAAAACAAAGCTGGTTAAAGTTTTAAAAATTCTACAAGAAGGCATATAATATTTAAAGTGTAGAAAATTAAAGACAAAATACTGAAAAAAGCAAGTAATTGTTTTCCAATTTCTTCTTTCTATTCTCTATAAAATTTCTTGAATCAATTCACTTATGGATAAGTTGCAGAAGATAATTACATTATGGCTGCTAGTATTTTGAACCGTTACCTCATGGATCAATCAAGAACAAAAAGAGAAAATATTTTATTTTACCTCCATATATTCTTTCTGTAACACTCACTCTTTCTTTAGGTAAACATCAGTTTCTGACCTTTATAATTTTCCTTTTCTCTGAGGAGCCTCATTTTCTTGCAAGACAGTTTTGATGAAGGCAAATCCCTTCAATTTTCCTTTGTGTAAGAAGACCTTATTTTTCTTTCACTTTTCAAGTTATTTCAATGGATACAAAATTGTAGGTTGGTAATTATTTAACTTTACTATTTTCTTGCTTAGATAGTCTCCTAGGAGAAATTAAATATAATTCTTACCCTTGTTTCTATATATAACCATTGCTGTCCTTCAACATTTTCTTTGTCTTTGGTTTTCTATATTTTGAATACAATGTGCCTAGTTGCAAATATTTTTATATATTTATCTTTCTTTGGTTTCTATGAACTTTCTGGACCTGTAGTTTGTTATCTGTCATTAACTTTGAAAAGTTCTCAGCCATTATAACTCCAATACTGCTCTCCTCCTTTTAAGATTTCAATTATGCATATACTACAAATCTTGTAGTAATTCCACAGCTCTTAAATTTTTCATTTTTAATACTTTTTTTGTTTTGTTTTTAAATTTAGATGTTGTTATTGATATTCTCAAGCTTACTGATACTTCCTAGGCTCTGCCTAGTATACTGATGAATTATCAAAGGCTGTTTTATTTCTTGGATAGATTTTCTTTTAAAAATCTCAAGCTATTCCCTTTTATTGTTCCTTAGATTTTCAATCCTTCTGCCCATATTACCTTTATCCTCTTAAACATTGCTGTCTTTTTCTATAAGAGATCTTAAAAGGCCCTACAAGTTTTGATCTCTCTAAATAGACAGGCTCAATCTTTAGTAATTATTAATTATACTTTAAGTGTTTCTATCAGTTACTGGCTCCAGCAAGGCTTCTGCTTAAAGTAAGTGTTTCTGTGCCTTCACCTATCTGTCTCTCCAGTTTTGAGAGTCATGATTTATTCTAAGAATTTGATTCCCTGATAGATTTAAGAAATTCAGATTATTTACCCCTTTTCTTATGAGGAAATGAGTGATGGCATTCCTCTTATTTACTGCTCAGGTTAGATTAGGAAGTTTTATTATCTTTGCTAAACAAAATTTATAGAAGAATATAGTTTTGGATTAAGCTGTGGGAGACTGTTTGTCCAACTAAACAAACTAAAATGGATTCACTCATCCTGAAGTGTCACACCAAGCAGAGACTAAATTGTTTACTGGACCTTGCAAAAATCACGAGAGAGAAAGGTAATAACCAAATCCACAAGCAGGCCAGTTTTAACAGACATAATAAGTAAGTGCCCTCTGCTTTACCCTCATTAACCTGAAGTAACCTGATTCTTATGCTGTTTCCTTCTTCTTAAATTATAAAACCTAATGTGCTTCTCCTAGCAGGTAAAAGTTCTCATTCTACTTTGTAGAACTTAGATTGTGTGCATTCATCAATTGCTAGTCAAATATAATCCAATCTGTAAATTGTTTCTGTTGGCATATTTAAATGGAAAGTATTTCCATTTATTCACTAAGTTCATTGGTTATAAAGAAAGTAAGTGTTCAGCTTATACACTTGATTTTAATCTTCTTACCCTGGATATAGATGACAAGTCTCATGACCCTTTTCATGCCTCTCCTTCTTACTGTGAAGTGGGGAAAGATATCTGAGTCCTTTGGGTGCCAAACAACCACATCTACAATCCATTTTGCCTCCCCTACTCTTTTTTAAAATTAATTTTACTGGAACAATTTAAGTATACAATATAATGACAGTCATCATTGGAAATCTGCACCTGTAGAAATTCGTTTTTCTTATTTTTCCCCATTCTCCTGCTCTCCCTCCAATCCCTCCATCCCTCCCAATCTCCAGACTTTGTTTCCATTTTTTTTATTTCCTCATATTAATTTCATTCCCTTCTTTCCTTTTCCTTACCTTCCCCTTCCATGTTGAACCTTTTCTTCCTATTTCACTTTATTTATTACACCTTTTAATCCTTATTTTCACATTCACTTTCTAATAGAGAAACTATTGAGCATTTACACGAGTGCCATATTTATTTAACTTGAGTGTCTCCTCAATGTGTATCCATCTAGCTATAAACGTCTCTAATTTATCATTCCTTATGGATGAGTAGTACTCCATTATACAAAAAAATCCTCATTTCCTTTATCCAGTCTCCAGTTGATGGGAAATTGGGCTGCTTCCAAGTTTTAGCTATTACAAATTTTGCTATGAACATGGGTGCACATGTATCACTGTGATATGATTCATTTAATTTTTGGGGAAAGATGACCAGCAGAGGAATATCTGGGTCAAATGGGACTTCCAAACCTAGTTCTTTGAGGTAACTCCATGCTGAGTTCCACAGTGGTTGCACCAGTCTACACTCCCACCAGCAGTGTTCCTCTTTCTTCATAGCCCCACCGGTAATTATTATTGGTTCATTTCATGATAGCAGCCAGTCTTTCTGGGGTGAGGTAGAATCTCAGCATCATTTTCATTTGCGTCTCTCCAATGACCAGTGATGTTTAACATTTTTCCATATATTCATTTGCTATTACTACTTCTTTGTCTGAGAATTTCAGATGCCCATTTTTTGGATTGGGTCATTAAATTTGAGAGGTCGGATTCCTTTAAGTACTTTATATATTCTATATATTATATATTCTAGATAGTACACCTTTGTCAGAGTGAAAAATTTTTCCCTCTTTGTGGATTTTCTCTTCACACTATTGATGGTTTCTCTTGTTGTGCAGAAAAATCCCATTTATTGCTTGTTTGTGCTAGTACACTGGCAACTGTGGCTTTGTTCATTAAATATTTTCCTACACCAATGTCTCCAAGAGTTCTACCCTACCTCCCTTCAAGCTGATTTAGGGTTTCTGTTTTAATATTTATGTCTTTAATCCACTTCAATTTTAATTTAGTTCATGGTGAGAGATATAGGTCTAGTTTTAATCTTTGGCAAGTTGAAACACAGATTTTCAGCACCATTTATTAAAAAGGCTATATTTCTTCCAGTTAAGATGTTTGGCTCCTTTGTTGAATATGATGGAGCTGAGTATGTTTGGAGATGTTTCTGCATCTTCTAATCTGTTGCACTGGTCCTCAGATAGGTTTCTTTGCCAGTCCCATGCTGTTTTTATCACAGTAGCTTTGTAGCATACTTTCAAGTTGAGAATTGTGATACCCCCTACTTTGTCTTTGTTGCCTAGAATTGCTTTTGGTATTCTAGGTCTTTTCTTTTTCCAAATAAATTTTTTTGGATAGTTTTCTCAAGGTCAGTGAAGTATGCTGCTGGAATTTCATTTGGTAAGTCTAGAAGACTGTTGGTGAAGTTTTGGGGGCATTTTATATAGAGTATCATGTCATCTGCAAATAATGATAATTTGACTTCATTTCCTAACTTTATTACTTTTATTTCTTTCTCTTGTTTAATTGCTGTGGCTAATGTTTTCAAAACTATATAGTGGACATCCTTGTCATTGTCCTGATTTTATCATGAAAGATTTCAATTTTTGACCGTTTAATATGATATTGGCTGTTGATTTTTCATAGATGGCTTCACCACATTGAGGTAGAAAATGTCTATTCCAATATTTTGGAGTGTGTTTATCATAAATGTGTGTTAGATTTTGTCAAAAGATTTTTCTGATGTATTGAGATTATCATACAGTTTTTGTTCTTTGATCTATTAATATAGGATATTACATTTATTGATTTGTGTATTTTATACCATCCCTGCATCCCTGGGATAAATCCCACTTAGTCAGGCTGTATGATCTTCTTGGTGATCTTCTGTATTCTATTTTCCAGGATCTTATTAAGGATTTCTGCATGTGTTCATTTGTGGGATTGACCTATGGTTCTTCTCCTTTTTGGTTGAGACTTTCTCTGCTTTTGGGATCAAGGTGATGCTTGCTTCCAGGAATTTATTGATAGGTATTGCTTCCCTTTCAATTTCATTGAAGATTTTAAACAGGAGTGGCAGTAGTTCCTCTAAATGTCTTGTAGAATTCAACAGTGAAGCCATCAGAGACTCAGCTTTTCTTAGTTGGTAAATTTTTACTTACATTTTCAATTTCATTGATTGATATTGGGTTGTTTAAAATATTTAGTTTATCTTCATTCAACTTTGATAATTCATTGGCATCTAGAAATCTGTCCATTTCTTTTGCATTTTTAATCATATTGACATATAGGTTTTCAAAGTAAGTACTGATGATCCTCTGGATTTCTTGTGGGTTCATTGTAATTTCACCATTATCATTCCTAATTGCATGGATGTGGGCCTTTTCTTTCCTGTTTTTAATAAGGTTTTGATAAGGGTTTGTCAATTTTGATTATTCTTTCAAAGAACTAATTCTTGAATTCATTGATTTTTTTCATATTGTTCTCTTACTATCTATTGCATTGATTTCTGCTCTTAACTTTATAATTTCCTCCCTTGTATGAGCTTTGGGTTTGTTCTCCTTTTCTTTTTCTTGAAGCTTGAACTTCAGCATTAGTTGTTTAATTGAGCTCACTCTATTTTCCTAATATGACCATTCATTGCTATGAATTTCCCTCAGAAGGCTGCTTTCATTGTGCCCCATAGATTCCAATATGTTTTATTGTAAACGTCATTTAATTGCAGGAACTGCCTGATTTGTTCTTTAATTTCCTTTGGGCCATTGGTTACCCAGAAGTGTGTTGTTTAATTTCCATGTGATTATGAAATTCTTGTGGTTGCTTTTGCTATTGATCTCCAATTTCATCGCACTATGTTCTGATAATATACAGGGGATCACTTCAATTCCTTTGCACTTACTTAAACATGTTTTATGAGTATGTGTTCTATTTTGGAGAACTGTGCACAGCTGAAATGAATCTGTATTCTGATTTTGTGGGGTGGAACACTGTAAACATCTGTTAAGTTTATTTGTTGAAAACATTTGATTGAGTTCTAGTATTTTGTTGTTTACCTTTTGTCTAGTTGATCTATCTATTTGTGACATTGGGTTATTGAGGCCCCCATTACTATTGTATTAGTGGTTATTTGATTTTTCATGTCCATTAGTATTTGTTTTATGTAGCTCAGCACATTAGTGTATGGTGCATATATATTTAAAATTCTCATCTCTTCCTCTTGGATTGTTCCTTTTGCATGGATGTAATAGCCTTCTTTGTCTCTCTCTTAATCAGTGTTGATTTGAAATCCATTTGATCTGCAAAGAGGATAGGTACTACTGCTTTTTTTCAGGTTCCAGTCATATGAAATATTGTTTTCCACCCTTTACCTTTTAGTCTAGGAGTTTCTTTTTTAGTCAAGTGTATTTCTTTTATGCAGCATATTTCTGGATCTTGCTTCTTGACCCATTCTGCCAGTCTATTCGTCTTGATTGGTGAATTGAGAGCATTAATACTGATGGTTATAACTAATATGTACTGATTTATCATTGTCATGACTTTTTGTTTTTGTTGGATTGTCCCCATTTGCATTTAATGTCTTGTAGTGCCTGATGGATTCATTCTCTTGGACTTCCTGGTTTGTGATCCTCATTGTCTTTTGCTAGAATACAGTCTAAAATTTTTGAAGTGCTGGTTTGGTATTCATGAACTTCCTCACATGCTCTTTGTCATGAAAGTATCTTATGTCTCCATCAAATTTGAAAGATAGTTTTTCAGGGTACATCAATCTAGGTGGGAGGCTGTTTTCCTTTAGTGCTTGAAATACATCACTCCAAGCTCTTCTTGCCTTGAGAGACTGTGCTGAGAAGTCTGCTGTGATTCTGATGGGCTTTCCTTTTCTGTATGATTTGTTTCTCTTCTCTAACTTCTTGTAGAATTTTGTTATTCTGTTGGATTTCTGGAATTTTTAATTTCCTGTAAATCTATTTGCACCTATTTTATGAATTCCATTGGTCCCCTATGTTGCATTTCAATCATTTTTAGCAGTTACTCCATTTTTAAAAATTTGTGTCCTCTCTAGATTTATCAATCATGTCTTGCACTGTGTGCTCAACCTCTGCTGTTATCTGAGAAATTTCTTCTGAATTCATTTTTTTCCATATCATTTTTTTGGTTACCAGTTCAGGGAGTCCAGGTCATTAAGTATCAGATTGTTTCATATAGTTTCCCTTTGGTGTTGCCTTAGGTCATTTGGAAGTCTGTTTTTGAGACTTGTTTACATGTCTTCTCATTTCAACAGATGCAGCCTGCTGTGCCTTTGTTGAGGCAACTTTTTGCACACCCATTTGTCTTCTACTCTCACCAACCCACCAAGAGACCGTTTCTCTGCTGCTCATCAGTACACCAACTCCTGGATTCAAAATGGTGGCTTCCTGGATCCTTGACCTATTGACTGGACAGGCTTCTGGATGAGGCAATACACTTAGGATGGTATGTAAGTGTGCCTCTGACTAAGGCCTTTATCTGGATGTTGTCTGGGAGGGACTTTGGCTGGAGGATTTGCACCCCAGGTTCTATTGTCAGAGCAGGCTTCTGGCTAGGGTCTCTGCATACTTAGCAGATGGCATTGATAACAATGGTACTGAGGCAAGCCTCTGGTGTTGTTTGTGTGCCTGTGCAGCTCTTTTCTGGGTGGGCCTTTGGCTTGTGTGGATGTGCCTGAGCCTCTGGGATCAGGGTGGGGCCCTGCATGGGATCTGCCTGTAGCCACACCATTCTGGTCCACACTGCTGTTCCCTGGGATCATGCCTTCTTGCCATGCTGTGGGGTGGGCCTCTCTCCTCCCCTATTCTTGATCATGTGTTTTCCCCTGAACATGACTGTGTAGGCATGGTGCTTCCTTGGGTAATGTTTTCCTTCTCAGGGTTTCAAAGCTTTCTTACATTCAGTTTTCCCTAGTGTTTTTGTTTCCAATGATGGACTTTGCCTCTATATGCTTTACTTCTTTTGTCCCATTTATCTCTCCTTTTCTTTGCATTCTGATTTGACAGTGTGGGTGAGAGGAATAGACCTTCTCTTCCTCTTTTGGTTTGAATGAGGTATTTTATGTCATATTGAGTTTCCTCTTCCCTATAGTGTGCTAATTAGCCTTCTTGATACTGGACAAAATATTAGCAACAGTAAATTCAAAGAGGTTTATTTTGCCTCACAGTTTCAGTAGGTTCAATCTATAGCCACATGGCTTCATGGCAATAACATCATGTTGAATGAGCGCAGAACAAGAAAGTTATCCACTACGTATATGATGCCTGAAACTGGAGAGAGTGTGTTACTGGAACACCTTTTTCTGTCTCATGATGTGAAGAATACAACTACAGCTAAAGGAAGTTGGAGTTGCAAGCAGAGAAGTTCATTAGGAAAGCAAAGGCAGGCAAAAGGAAAGCTTTCTTGATAGGAGGAAACCCAAAAGAAGATTACCACAGAAGACTCTTCAACCAGGGGTCTGTGTAGGGGCATATAAGAATGTTTTCTCATATGGTTATTAGAATGGACAGCTCTCTGTGGTATGGTGAAACAATCATTACCCTAAAGCCCAAAAATTAAGACGTTCATGTGGTGTCCACAATCCCTACAGGCTAACCCCCAGCTTGGTAACACCTGGAGCCAGCCTTTGACAACTGAAATTATTTTATCTTCTAATGCCTTATTGAGCAGTTTAGGGCTTTTTCTCATGTTTGCCTCTTTGCATTGGCTTTCCTTATTTATATTTAGTTATGTTTTATAGGCCCATTTCCTAACTACATGTGTCCAATCTATCTCCTGTCTCACGAGGAAGGAGTGAGAGAAAAGAAAAATCCTCCTAGGTCAATCCCCAGTGATCTACCTCTTGGGACCAGTTCCCTTCTCCTAAGACCAAATGGAGTTATTGACTTATCAATGAATCAACCCATTAATGAATACAGTGAGTGCCCTCATGAACTAATCACTCCAATCCCCACCTCTGAACACGTGAAACTTTGAAGGGATTTTAAGATCTAAACTATAACATATGGTTTAAAAGGACAGTGATTTTTTTCTCATTCAAGGATAAAATGATGGATTCCTATGCTTAGATGTGCTAAAGTAATTTCAAAGCTCGAAGAACATTTTTTTAATACTGATCTGAGCCAAAAGGACAAGAAGAGATAAGAACATTTTTTTGCTTGAAACTGAAAAATGATTTTAGCATCTAAAATTAAATATCCTTTTATTTTCACATGTATCCATCCTCCTTCTCAAACACGGAGCCATTTTTTAATGAGTGAAAAGACAAAAGAAAAAACTAATAGTGCATTAAAGTAAAATTAAATTTATTTTAGAAAAATATAACATATATGTGTTCACTGAATATTCTTGTTTTATAATGCATTTTCCACATATTTTCTTCAGTTTCTTTTTAAAACTTTTTTTTTGTCTTGTGAAAGATTGATTTTGAAAAGGTTCAGCCATGTCAAAAACAGTAAAGTCAAGGAGTGTATCTGTAAGAAAATAAGAATTTAGGGTCCAAAATTGTGGAAATAAAATAGAAAGAAATAGCTCTTAACCTAATTTTTAGCAGTTTACTCTGGGCTGTGCTTAAGTTATACAAAAATATATTATTTTAAAAAGAATAACACTAAGAAGATGCAATCAATAGTGACAATAAAACATGATTGGCTGATCTGCAAAGTAGAAACACTTTTGATTGCATAGTCAAAGATAAGATGAAGCAAATACATATGCAAAAAGCCAAGGAACAATTTCAACAAAGATGTTTCTCAACTGAAAGTAAGTGTGACGGAGCTAAGCAATGCATCAAGAGAAAAGATGGTAGCAGCAGTTTTAGCATGGCTGTTTGTGGAGTAAATGGTTAACAACAAAGCTATTTACTCATATTTGAAGAGCAACTTCAATAGACCAGACACACTCCTGTTGACTAGAAATATAATAGGCACCAAAAGTAAACATGAGCCTTGCTTTCAAGAGGCCCACATCCTCATATAAGAAGCAGTAAGGAAACAAATAAACAGATATTCAGATAAGATTTACAAAATCTGTATAATGAAAATGTATGATAATCTTTGACCTACACTGAAAGCAAGCAAAGGATTTGAGAAAGGGGAAATTCACCTGAGATGTGAGGGGTAACAAAGAATTACCTCAACATCTTAGAAACTGCCAGTCAAAAGGAATATCAGGAGGGGAGTTTCAAGGTCAGGATAACATTGAAAGTGTAGGGGAGTCTGAATGGTGGCACATGCCTGTAATCCCAGCATTTGGAAAGCCGAAGGAGGAGAATCACCATGAATTTGGGGTCCACCCTAACCTATATAGTGAGACCCTGTCTCAAAAGTCTTCTTACGCCCAGAGAAGTCTGAGAGAACAAACTTAACAGTTCAATTGTAGCAATGAAGGAGAATGGCAGAAAATGAGAACAAGTCCAATTACAAAAGCTTTTTTGAAAAATTTGCCTTTTTCATTAAAAGTGAAGAAGAGCAATCGAGTTTAAATTTCAAGGAATCCTGGAAGGAAATGACAATTTTGATCTAAATCATACATTAAAAGATAACTCTTGTAAGTATTAAAATGAGACATAAAGAGTAAAGAATACACTCAGAGTCATTAGGCAATTATTTAAGTATTTAAGATAAGAGGTAATAGTATCTTTGATTAAGGTGGAGGGAAGAGATGAAGAGATGTTGATTTAAGAGATATGTAGCAGGTAACACTAATAAGCAGAACTAATGATATTTTTCTCCAGTGTTGGTGGTATATGAGAAAAAAATAAACTATTTGTAGTTTACAATGACATATCCTTATTTTCATGCTCACAAAACTACAAGTTAACTGCTATCTATTTAATCCAGACTGGGTTTATCTGAGCTTTACTAGTCTATCAGTTGCTGATTTGGTTCATGGTTTTTGTGTCTTTATTTTGAGACTTCGGATAAAAAGCAGGCAGCTTTCTAGCACATGCTGTTTTTTCAGGTAGTTTTGGGTTTTTTTTTTGTTTTGTTTTGTTTTGAGACAGGGTCTCACTATGTAGTTGAGACTGATCTGGAACTCACTATGCAGCTCAGGCTGGTCTCAAACTCACAGTGATCCTCCTGCCTCAGCCTTCCAAGTGCGGGGATTATAGGCATGCGCCACCATGCCTGGCCTTTTTCAGGTAGTTTACACAAATACAAAAGTGTGCATTAAGCCAAGTTGTGGATGTATAATCTCAATATAGGGCAGTAAAACATAATTCAACCTAACAAGGTGAGGTATATAGACTATAAAGTACTTATGCAAGAGATGAATGACATTTACATTTGCATAAATTATGTGTATTATTGTTTAAAGAATAGCATCATTGAATAGGGGAAGTAGTAAGAAAACCTAATCATGTGACTATGGAAATAGAATTCAACTTTGCTGTATTGAGTTTTAGTTACATTTAAAAGACTTTAAAGGTAATCTCCAAATAGATAGCTCTACATAAGGCTTAAGTTCAAAGAAGAGATAAATGTGGGGAATGAACACTTGGATGGTATCTCTAAGTAAAAGGTACTTACCTTACCTGTAAACATTTCCCAAGGATATCACATGATGCTAAAAAGTAGAACAGAGGACTTATATTGAGGAAATGTGACTACTTTATCTTTAGCCACATGCCTCCAAAGAAACAAAAAGTGATTTGTTTAAAATAGTGAAGAAAAGTGGATGATTGCTTTTTCATACAAGATGAGACAAGATTTAACGATTTAATATTGAAGATGCATCAAGATTATGAATAAAGTATGGCCATTGTATTTAGCTATGAGAAGGTCGATGGCTGATCTGAAATGAATGTGTTGAGTGAGTAATGGTGTTTGAAATCAGAATAAAAGAAGTTCAAGGATCAAGTGAATAGTGAATAAGTGACAGCCAAACTTAGAAGTTTTAATTGAAAAGAGAGAAAATACCGAACTATCTTGAGGTGTAAATGAATGGTACAATGGGTTTTTTCTTCTCTTTTACTTTATTTTCAAATAACAGAGAGTTAAGTGCACTTTGAATCTAGTGGGACATATCCATTTTAGAGAGTAGTTGAAGGCTCACACGACTGAGAGAACAACCTCTACGTACCCGAGTCTATGTTCCAACCCCCGTGGTGTGATTTAGTCTTTGAGAGAGAGAATAAAAGGAACAAAGACAAGCTGGGAGTTAGATGTGACAAAATAATGAGGGAGTGAAGGAAAACTTAATTTAATGAAACGAGGAGATAAATAACTAAATTAGATTGGGAGAGGAAAAAATTAGTCTTGACTGGGTAATGATGAGCTTTGTGAATCACAAAATATATACTGCATAGCAAAGGATGTCGTTTTTCACATAGATGTAGAGAACCCGAGAAATCTATGAAATAACCATTTAAAACTAATAATTGAATTAGAATGTTTTAGTGCCATTTTATTAATGATTTAAAAGCTACCCTAGTAGCATGTTTGTTTCATCTCTGAGAATTCTCTCAGGGTTTTCAACCATTTATCCCCAAAATAACCACAAATTGATAATCTCACACTTACCCAGCCTTGAGTTTCCATGCTTCTTGATCAAGCACACTTGAAAATATTTATTGGATATACCTTCTATGCATCAGCTGGTGTGCACTAGGTGCATCTTGTTAAACTTTGTGTTACTGTTTCTTTCATTTCTCATCAGATTCCGTTTATATATATGGGATATTTTGTAACTTAACACTATATGTTGTGATTTGGGCATAGAAAGAAAGTGAAGATACATATTTTAGAGGTGCACTTGTCTCTAGCTTCACTGCAACCAAAATTTGGTGATCACATTTAATAGAAATGCTGGAGTTGTTTCTGCATCTTCTAACCTGTCTCATTGATCCCCAGGTCCATTTCTTTACCAGTACAATGCTGTTTTTATCACAGTGGGTTTGCAGTATAATTTCAACTTGGGAATTGTGATACCCCCTGGCATGTCTCTGTTGCCTAGAGTTGTTTCAGCTATTCTAGGTCTCTTCTCTTTCCAAATAAAATTTTGGATATTTTTTCACTTGTTCAGTGCAATATACTGTTTGGATTTCACTTGCATTGACGCTGTGTAGCACTTTTGGAAGTATGGCCATTTTCACTAGTTTCTTCCTACCCAGATACAAGGGATGTCTTTCCATTTTCTTATTGCCTTTTTGATCTCTTTATTCAAATGTAGTTCTCAATGTAGAGGTCTTTTGCTTCCTTTGTTAGATTGACTCCTAGATATTTCCTTTTTTGGATACTATTGTGAAAGGGATTGTTTCCCTAATTTCTCTCTCAATGAGTCTATTATTTGTATACAAGAAGGTTATTGATTTGGGGGTATTTAGCTTGCATCCAGCTACTCTACTGAATCTGTCAATTAAGACTAGAAGTCTTTGGTGGGGTTCTTTTAGGTTTTCTGAATAAGGTATCATGTCATCAGCAAATAATGGCAGTTTAAATTCTTCCTTTCCTATCTTTAATGTTTTTATTTCTTTCTCTTTTCTAATTGCTCTGGCTAATGTTTCAAAACTATATTGAACAGGAGTGGTGACAGTGGACATACTTGACTTGTTCCTGATTTTAGCTTGAAGGTTTTCAGTTTTTGACCATTAGTATGATATTGGCTGTTGGTTTTTCATAGGTAGACTTTATCAAGTTAAGATAAAGACCATCTATTCCAATTTTCTGCAGAGTTTTTATCATGAATAGGTGTTGATTTCTGTTGAATGCTTTTTCTGCATCTATTAAGATAATCATGTGGTTTTTGTCCTTGATTCTGTTAATATAGTGTATTACATTTATTGACTTGCATATATTGAAGCATCCCAACATTTCTGGGATAAGAAAATGGAGAAACAACTCAGACATACTGAGTTACCTCATCTTTGACAAAAAAGCAACCATACTCACTGCAGGAGAGATAGCCTCTTCAATAAGTGGTGTTGGAAAAACTGGCTTTCAACTTGCCAAAGATTAAAACTAGACCACTATCTTTCACCATGCACTAAACTAAAATTCAAGTGGATTACAGATCTAAATATTAAAACAGAAACACTAAAATTGATGGAAGATAAGTTAGGTAGAACTGTTGCAGACATCAATATACAAAAAACTTTATGAACAAATCTTCAGTAGCAGGGGAACTAGCACAAAGAGTCAACAACTGGTATCTCATTTTTTTAAAAGCTTCTGCACTGCAAGAGAAACCAGCCACAGAGCTAAGAGACAATGTGGGGAAGAATGTTTAATAGCTGTTCCTCAGACAAAAGTCTACAAAAACAACAACTGTTGTTGACTTACGATGTAGGCTTACAGAATCAGAACTGAAAGAGCCCTAATAACCTTTGTCTAGATCAGAGACTGAAGAACCCAAAAGGTTGTGCATGCTGAGAGCCAGAGGATCCAGTAGCAGTTGAATATCAAAGGCTTGGCAGCTCACTGCACCATCATTTGTGTGAAGCTCTCTGCAGGCCAGAGTCTGCACTGTAAGCTTGAAGGAAGTAGAGACCAATGTCCAAAGGCAATGGAAAAGACATGAGTTCCTCCAACAAACTAGGGGCTGCCTTCTTTTTTTGCTTTTCATTCTTCTCAAGATACAAGCCTATTGGTTGGTGCCACCTGCATCCAGTGGGTCTTCCACACTCAGTTTCAGGTCTATATGTCAATCATGAGCAGACACAATCAGAACTCCACTAATCTCCTACCTAGGCCATTCAGGTTAATATGTCACAGTGATCACAGGATATTTTCTGAGATTCTCAAGGGATACCTGAAACTGTGCATATACTCAACCTTAAATAACATGCATCATGTATCACACATGCCTTTTCCTACATACTCTGCAACAATATCACATAGTACTAAAAGATGCTTTGTTTTAATAGCTACTTTTGCACTTTTTTTGGCATTTTTAACTGAGGCAAGGATTACCTGAATAGCACTGCAATACTACAACAACCAACCTGAAGACCAAGAGAGATACTAAGGAGCAGGAACAGTGACGAAATGTTGAAGAAAGGAATGAATCACATCCTGAACAGGGATGACCACAATTTAAATCTTATGACTTGTTTACTTTTGGAAATTTTAATGTAATGTTTTCAGACCATGGTTGGTAATTAAATATGTCCTGTGAAACCATGGATAGGAGAGGACTAACTCAGCGGGGTGAACTTATCTATACCTGTTCCAATTTTTACTCATAGAAAACGCTTGATCTGCTCCTCTAATTATCACAAGAATATAAATTCTTTTTAAAGTACCATGAATAACAGAAAATGCTTTTTGAGAATTTCACACTTTTAAACCATAGCTAAAGAAAAGAAATCAGAGATGATTGTCTGTTATGATTTTAACTACATCATGTATTTTATGGAAATTTTTCTTAAGTTGAGAGTTTTAATGGCTATGAAAGCAAAATTGAGATTCCTAATGCACTTTCAAAATGCTTAGCACTATTCCTTTTCACATTTTATTCTTTATGCTTGAAAATGTACAGAACTTAGAACAGTTTTTGTTTTGAATATATTTTCTCTGTAGAGTCATTTTACTTCTAAAATAAAAGCAAATTTTGAAAGCTTCAGATTGAAAAAGAGTAGGAAAAAGAAACTTTTATTGCTTAATTATGTAATCAAATTTTCACTGTTGCAATCCTCAGATCTAATGCAACTGCTCTCACCATAGTCACTTCTGGCTCTTGATTTTTAAACTTGTTTGTCATTTGTAATCATTTTCTTACTTGACAGTTAAATAGTACCACCACCTCCTTTTACTCTCCTCTCCCATTAGACTCAGTTGTTATTACCTCTGTAGATGTCCCCCTTCTGCCTGCCACTGAAGTTTGATATCATGCCAGAGGTCTGCACTGTTGCTTGTTTTCTCTATAAAATTTGTCTTTGAACTTTCTTTTATTCTCATGGTTTGAACAATGATTAATCTACTGAAGATGCTGAATTTTGTATATCTAAAATATAAGTACTTATTTCAAACATCTTAGTAGATACATAAAATCCAACTTAACAACATAATTTATATCACATCTTATCAATTTTTTTCCTATATACTTTATCCAAGATAATTGTGTCAAATTCCTTTTATTTACTTGGTACCGGGGATCAAACTCGGGCCCTTGAGTTTGCAAGGCAGGTGGCAAAACCACTAAGCTAAATCTCTAGCCCTGTATCAAGTCTATTTTTAAGGCTATATTAGTTACATATCCTCTTCCCACAAGAGTCACATCAATTCATGAATCATGTTTATTCAATTTTTTTCAACTTTTCCAAATCATATTTTCTGATTTTGTCATTTTCCTAGATGTTATCTTTTATTATTGATGTGGTTTTAATATTTATCCCAAGTCTTCATGGTAATATTTAATTGCCATTATGCTGGAGTTAGGAGATGGAATCTGGGGATTTGATAGAGCTATAGAGTGCTCTTGGATGAGAATAATGCCATTATGAAGGAAAAGTTCCTTTCCCTTTGCTTTTTAGCTTTTTCACTTTCTACTATATGATGATGAAAAGCACCTCTCCCCTCCAGAAGAAGACAGCGTATTCAAAGTGTCATCCCAAAGTCAGAATTGCCAAATCTGCAGTAATTATGGTATGGAACTTGCCAGTATCCATAACAATGGAAAAATAAATCCTAGTTTATTGTAAGTTATCTAGTCTTAATTATTCTGTCACATAGCAAAAATGAACTATTGTCCACCTGAAAAGGAATTCACATTGTCTTATTTCTCTTTCTTCTACACAACTTCTATCTCCATACTACCTGAAGGGTGATATTTCTATAACTGAAATTTATAATATTCATTTTAAATCAATAGTACTTGTTCCATATTAGCAGTTTAAAATACATGTTGAAGCCGGGCATTGTGGTGCACACCTGTAATCTCAGCACTCCGGAGGCTGAGACAGCAGGATTGCTGTGAGTTTGAGAACAGTCTGGGCTACATAGTGAGTTCCGGGCCAGTCTCAACTACATAATGCGAATCCGTCTCAAAAAACTAAAAAGAAAAAAAAAACATGTTAAATTAATTCCTGCAATTTACCTTCTCTCCTATAACTCTGTAACCTAGAAGAGTACTTTCATGGCATAGATGATTGCAATAGTAATGGAACTGCTACTGTGTACTGCCAGGAGCTTTTGCCTTATGGGAAGGATAGAGTCACCTTGGAGAAGATTATATATGTTTTGAAAATATACAGTTGAGTGATCTCCTTCATTATGTAAATGTTGGGTGAGTCAGCATCCATTGACCTACAGAGAAAGATGTAGAAGAACATTTGGTGACTTCATTAGGATATTATCTAATGATCTAAGGTGGCTGTAGGGACCGGGGGCTGGAAGAATGATATGTGCAGCGTCTCTTATACAGAGGTTTTGAGAGGTAAGGATCCAAAGCTCCAGGATGTGTCCTTCAAATTTGAAGTTAGGAAGGACTATTATGGTGGAATACAGTATCCTTGAGAAGAACACAGATGAAGAGAAGAGCACTAAGTTGCCTGAAATAAAAGTTTAAAAAGCTGAACCTGGACACCTGAATGAGGCACAATATTAAGACCTTGGAAGAGGCCATTTAAAGAAATACTTTCTTTAATATCTCTTACTGTGCATATTTGCTATTACTGAATTCTCTTCATTTTGTGCTTAGTCTATTTTAAATTTCCTACTTTTCTTTCAATTAAAAAAATCACTGCTATCGTTCTGGATTGACAGCTGTTTATTGAGGTATTTGCTTTCCTTTTATCACTCTGAAAGTCTCACTTTACAGCCCCACAGTTTGCACAAATTCTGTAAAGAGGTTTGCTATATTTATTGTAGTTCTTTGTATGTGTTGTGTTTATTTTCTCTGGATCATTGTTTTTTTATTTTGCTGTTTAACAATTTGAATATGATATGGCTAATGTTATTTTCATATGTGATGGTCCTCTAAAAGCATGAAATCTCTAGTTTACTGTATTTTATTGATTTTGAAAATTCAGAGCCACTAACTTTTAAATACTTTCCTTCATTGTCTCTTCTCCTCTGATGAATCCAGTGAAATGTGTATTAAACTTTGATATTTTCTGTCAGCCTTCCAGTGTTGTTTTGCTTTTCACCATAATGCTCTATGTTTTTGCTATAATTTTGGTAATTTCTATGAATACTGAGTAACCTCTGAGTCTCATTCTCTTGCGAGCTTCGTCTGCTGACAGTGGATTGCTATTTTCTTGCTTTGTTTGTTTTTTTTTCTCTCATTTTTATATTAATCACTTCATATTTTAGGATAAGAAAAATAAAAACATTAATTACTGAAATAGGCATTCTTGTTCTTGTGCTAGGATATTAATGCTTGGCTAAATTATACTAATCCATAGCTGTGTTGGATTGGGATTTTGTTGTTATTATCTTCATTGTACCAACAGAATATTTCTTACTGTTTTTGTCTCACACACTTCAGCTACATTTTGTACATGTTATCACAGTAGTGTCTCTTCCCAGTATTGTCAATTTACCAGTGGCAAACAGAAGCTGCTGGTTATCAAACAGTTCATCTCCTGGCCAAAGACCTAGCTTTTTCTTGGTTAAACATAGACATTTACAGTAGATGTACCTGGCCAGTTTAGCAGAGGGAGCTTTACTCCATAAGGATTGATACACAGAAAATGCATTTCAGTTTCCATAAGGAGCAGCAGTCTAAGATTCATGGTCAATTGGTCATCCAGGGTTTTATATAAATATGCACTCCCTACTTACCACCAGAAGAATTTACCTGGATACTTTGGTAGCACTCTACCTCAGGTGCCTTTGCCACGATCTCCTTTTAAGGGTAGGGGGATTAGAGACACTTTTCTCTACTCTGACCCAGTAGTTCAGCACTTTTTTCTACTCATAGCCAGTTTTGCTTCCCTTCCCCACTCAAAGGTCCATAAAATGTAGGAACCTTTTGTTTAAAGGTTCTTCTGTAGGGATGGTTCATAGGTCTGTACTAATTAGCCTCATCCACTGAGAAACCTATTTGTGAGGGAAAGGAGCATTTGGAAGGTGATGCTTCCTGCAGTTTAGCTCCTGGTCTATTATATTCGTGGTTAAAGTCTCCATTATTACTTCATTCCCGCTATTGTCTCAGTTGACTACTACAACAGCTGACCATTGAGCTGTCTCAGACTCGCTTCAGCTTTTGAGAGTTACTTTACATTTGATAAACTGGTGAATGAAAACAGGGTTTGGGAAATGCTATCATCTGGGTAAGTAGGCACACACTAGTAATACTAACATTCTGAAGGGCTGAGGCACAGGTTTCACAAGTTTGAACCCAGTCTGGTCAATGTAACCACTTACTGAGAACTGTGTAAAATTTTTTTAAAAGGGAGGGCTGGGGATGTAGTTCAATGTACAAGCCTTGGGTTCACCCCTCAGCAGTGAAAAGCAAGGTGCAGGGAGAAGAGCGAGGGTGGGGACTTTGGCTCTTATGAATTGGGCTTTATTAGAAATCCTAACCTAAACTTCTGCTGGTGATAAGAGCTATCTACTCAACTGAAAATGAAAAAAGATTATTTCCTTCACGTTTTGATTGATGGCAGAGTATGTTCTGGGTGGGGCAAAGCATGTTTCTTTTTTTAAATTTTTATTGAGTTTATTGGTATAATCTAGGTATACAAAACAATTACATTAATTATTGGGATCCTGTACTTTTACATGATAGGCCTTGGTTATCATTTTTTTCCCCTTGCCCCTGCCCTCCCTTCACCCTCTTCTTCCTTCCCCATTTACAAATACTTTATTTCCATTCTTTAATTTTCTCATATTTTTTTTCCTCGCCCTTATTACCTTTCCCCCACCCTTCCCACTTTCCCTACACCTTTAGCCCTTTACTTCCTACTTCACATTATTAATTATTTCATTAGGATCCTGTGTACTATTATAGTTTTTCACACCAAAGAAACTATTCAGTATTTCAGTAAAAGAAATCTCTGTATGAACATTGAAAATAGGGAATCCTAAAATAAAACTAAAAAGGAAAGTAAAAGAGAAAAGGCAACGATGTAACATTAAAATAATCCTAAATTCTGGGGATGAAAATGGTCCCCGAACATATTTAAATTGGTTCTTGCTCTTATAGTCTTATCTTATTCTTTTTTTTCATTATTTAGAGAATACTTTATTAGTTTCTGTAATCAAACCCATGTAGATATGACCTCACATATTCAATATAGTGTGTTAACCCTGTACACATGGAAAAAAAATAAAAAATAAAAATAAATTAACATTTCTAGACCAATATGG
>NW_022900948.1:21065333-21153767 GCF_012274545.1 Fukomys damarensis
TGTGATTTGTTTCTTTTCTCTTACTGCTTGTAGTATTTTGTTCTTCTGTTGGGTTTCTGGGATCTTAATTATTATATGTCTAGGTGTAGATTTTTTTTTTCTAATTGTGGCTAGTTGGGGTCCTATATGCCTCACTTATCTGAATGTCAAATTCTTCCCCACTGTTTGGGAAGTTTTCTGTCATTAATTCTGTGAACAGCTTTTTTAAGTCATTTGTATTTTCTCCTGCTACTTCATGGATTCCTATCAGTCTTATGTTATTCTTCTTTGCATCATCTAGGAGTTGTTGGATTGATTTCTCAGGATCCCCTATTGGGTTTAAGAGACCTCTCCTTTCATGGTCACTGACTGCAATCTTATCTTCTATATCTGAGATTCTATCTTCACATTCTTTTATTCTGTTGTGTACACTTTTAATGGAGTGTTTAATATCCTGGATATCTGTTTGAATCTGTTTTGTGGATTCCATTTCTTTCCTATGTTGGGCGTTTATTGTTTCCATTTCTTTCTCATGCTGGGCCTTCATGACTCCTATCGTGGTGCTGAGCTCATCTATTTTTTTGTCAGTTTCTGTTCTAGAGTCTTGAATCATGACTCATTTTGCTCACCATCCCTATGGTTATCTGGGAAATTATTTCTGTTTTGAATTTTTCTAGAGTCTGATTGATCTGTTTTGTTACTTCCCATGCTTTGAGTTCAGGGTGTCTTGGTGGTTCACTATCGGCCTTTTCATCCTCATTTGTCCTACTGTTTGCCATTGGTGAACTTGAAGTCTGTCTTTGTGTCTTGCTTAAGTGTTTTCTCATTTTTATTTTTGTTGTCTTGCTCTCCTAGGTTTAATCTCTGGGTTATCACCCAAATCTTCCTGATATAGTTGCCCCCTAGCTTCTGGCTCTCTAACGACCCACAGACATTCTCATCTTCATAACATCACAGAAAACAGCTCATCAAATCAAACACAATCCTTTATCCCAACCAGCAATACAATATGATCAAGCTCAGCTTGGAAGCTGACCACCTGTGGTAGTCACTAGTCTATCACCCTTAAACCATTTGAATTAAATTGAAATCAAGAAGCAGTCAAAAACATGTCTGCAGTGAATAAACTTTTCAATATAGCATATTTACCATTTAGAATGGGGGCTCAGACAGAGCTAGGACTCAAGACCCCTGATCTCAGTTAGCTAATGGCTGAACGCCATGACTCAGACTGACCTCGGCCTGCAAGGCCCAGATTGAGTTCCCAACCTTTTGAATGGTTGAACTCCACACCGTTCTACTACAGGTTTCCCACGCCCTTTCTTTAAAGATATTCAACATTGGGAACTCAGAAAAATACCCTCTAAGACCACCTTTGCCTCTGCAGAGTGGATCCAAAGACTGGCTCAATCAGGAGGTCTGAGAGTGCAGGGGTGTGTGTAGGGCAGTTGTGGGGGTTCAGGGGCACCCCTGTGGCTAACTTCCTGGTGCTGGAGTGATGGCGGCTCCCTGGAGGGGAAGGCGTGGCCATCTTTCCCGCAGTGGATCAGGCCTGAGCATGTTTCTTAACATTAATGTCCCTTGGTTTCAGGCATGTGCGATTCTTGATTTATCTATTTCTCTGAATTTCTCCTTTCTAGTTTTCAAGTGCCCTACTGATGAAGTCCATGGAGAAGAACCTGCCTTTTGTCCCAAACTACACATTTTCCTTTCACTCTTGTGGGCCCTAGAGTAGAGCAGACTTAGCTTTTAGTAACTCATGCACCTGTTTTTAATGTGTGTTCTCCCCTATTTTAATAGTGTCCATCGTGTTTTCTTGCCAGTCTTTTCAAGAGATGAGTCAGTATTTTCATCCAGATTCTTTTGATTTCAACTACTGTACATGTTTTTCATGTTACTACAGCTATCTCCTGGGCCCAAGATAGCTTATGATTTTACAGATCATTTGCATTTTCTTTTCTATTTCAAAGTAAAACATTCTCAGTTCCTACATATTAAGTCGAAATAGAATCTCTTATATTTTGAGGAAGACTTTTACTTGTGTGTCTTTCTATTTGTTGGAAGATTACATTCACTTTATTTTTGCGCCTAATACATAGTACATCTATCCCTTTTGTCCTTCAAATCTGTGTCTCTGCATATGGTCTCATTCTTGTAATTACTGTTTGTATAATTGTGATTTTCATTTCACATTTAAATTAGCATAAAACTTTTGTTACACCAAGTATCTATGGTGGAGAGATTAAAATAATGCTCAACACACCATGCCTTGGAAAAATATGGCATAATTATTCTTTCCTTTCTGACAGAAATTACTTTCTCTGGTATACTGCCTCTTCTCTCTCAATGTGTGTTGCTAAGAGGTGATTTCCGGACCTTCTGTTTTTCATCTGCTATATGGTCATACCTGCATTCCCAATATCCTAAGAGAGGCTTCCTAGTTACTGGCTTCTTGATGCCATTACATAACCCAACAATAAAAGAAACACACTATTTTTCTTTGATCTATTCAATGCAAAGCAAGCAACAGAAAGTTTCCATTTTATTCTATGAACCACGATCTTTGGAGAATGATGATACTAGCCAGTGATCACATGCCTGAACCTACTCTTACTACAAATTCTAATCCCTGTCTTGGCTTGTTAGCACTGTTAACCATTGACAATTAATTTAAATATACACTTGTCCTTTCCTTGTGAGTATACAACTTTTTTAGACATTTTTAATGAACAGTTTCCTATGATAATTATTATTCAATTCATCTGTTTGTTTATATCTTTATTAAATTTTACAAGTTGATTCTAGTGTAAGTCCTTTACATGAAATAGAGGTCCCTCTATTATTTCTGTTTGAATTAGCAAATGTTTGTCTTGGGATGGTAAGTATTACAAGCCCAGTTCTTAATTTCTCATCTAGTATTTTATAGTGTGTGGCCAGTCCTGATCAAGCCACTAAATACACTCATATCATGGAAGTATGTATTTTTTCATGTATGGTGCAAAAACTATAAACCAAAATATTATGTGCCTCAGAAGAATGCCACTAAAGTATACAAAATCCTCCATCATACCACCATATGAGTGTGATATTAAGTATCACCTAAGCATCCCTTGAATAGCTCCAAAGCAATAGTACTAGTAATATCAGGTCATAAAATCACATCCAAACTAATCTCTCTTGAATCCCTACATCCTTCATTTATACCTTTTTAAATGCAAGGAATGGTTGTTCATATTTCAACTCTTCAAAGTAGCAAGTAAACTTCTGACATGCTAAGCAGGCTGCAGAAATCTGCTTCCTGTCATTCCCAGGCAACTCCCTTAGCAATGAGTCATCTTGATTAATAGCCATGCAGAGTGGCAGCATCTTTGCTCTTCAGCGTACCCCACCTTCTGTGATTCATTGGTAGTGCTTTTTACAAATTGTCAGAAAAAATAACAAGAATAGTAAGCATGCACTAAAAATCATGACTCTCATGAGTTACTCAAACATTGAGTTATCAGTCCACAGCACCACCTCTTTTCACCAAATTATCTAGGTGGAGCTTGGAGCCAGAGTTTTAAATTGCAAAACTCCAATTCTTCTCTTCCAGAGTAAAAGATCTATAGGTTTGTCCCAGTACTCACACAAGTGTACTCTTGAATGAGCTGTGATAATGATAGGTGAAAATCTTCTCTCTGAAAGCACTCTTGTGGAAAGATTGGCTTTCATTACTTGGTGAGATCATGCTAGACTTAGGAGAATGCATTCATTTGCCATAATTACTCCTATTTTCAGGTTTTATTTATCCCCATTGACTGTGAGGTTTTTTTTTTTTTTCTGGCTCATGTGTTTGGAGCAGTCACATGGTGAATGTTCACAGCATATTTTCTAATACTACCCTTTCAACATGAGTTCAGATCATAGTAAGGTACAGATTTCTCCTTAATGTAAATTTTCTAACATTGGATAAGAAAGATTAAACACTAGATATAAACTTAGACAACCTGCTTATCCCAATAGATTACTATCATGCTGTTTATCCTACTGTTGTCTTTCTTTTAATCATAAAGGGAAAATGAAAGTGCATAGATCTTTTATGCTGTAATTAACATATTTAGAAAATCCTCGGTAATGTTACTAAAATAGCTCAGTAGGGAAGTAATCAAAGTTGGAAAGGCCTTGATGAAAAAAACAAGAAACTAATATAATTTCTCATATCCAAAGGAAATTTGTATAGCTGTTAGAGAAAATTAATATTCCCATGGCACTAGAGAGCTGTCTGGAATATTTAGGGAAAAAACTGAAAAATGAATGAATTGTCAATCTATTATATGGAAATGAAAGTTTTTTTTCTGTTTTTGTTTGTTTGTTTTTAGTTAGGATAAGAACTTTCCCTTTATAATGTTTTTAATAATTAGTGCGGGTGGGAGTGGAGTTACCGGAATTTAAAATCAGGGCCTTCACACTAAGCTACACATGCAGCACTTTTCATTTTACATTTTGAGATGGGGTTATATCTTCAGACACCTATAACGTGTGCAATCTGAGTTTTCTAATTTTGATTTACCAATAGAAAATTGAGACTTAGATTCAGTTTTTAACTATAAATTTATTTTTCCTTTTGTCTGAAGATGATTTTATTGACTTCCTCTCTGACTTTTCATTTATATTTTTCTTCAAAGATCATATAATATTCCTGACCCAAGTATTGACACTATGTTTAAAATTGCATCATTGATAATAACAGCAGTTAACTTTATATAGCTGGCAATATGTGTCAGTCTCTGTGCTCAGTGTTTTATGGATATTGGTTCACACAGACTCCATAAAATATGATGTACTTTTATATATCGGCTCATATAGCCTATACAGCTAATGTCTGAATAAGACATACATTTTTATGACAGAAAAAGTAAGGCTCAGCTCTTAAGTAACATATTTAATGGCACATTCCTCACAGTGGAAAAATTTTAAAAAGCTGTAACTTTTTATTTGATTTCACATTTATAAGTGATCATTTGCTATAATTCCAAATGATCAGAGTATTTACAATTTAACCATAGATTTATTGCATAAAGACAGTGATAAAAATATTGTCTTCTAAAATAAGACATTTTTATTTATAGAAAATTGTATTTTACTAAGAAGTGCACACATAATACTTGATAACATAAGACATACATTTTATTCATGGTCTATCACTTTGCATCTGTGTGAGGGAGTCCATATCTAAGTTATGCATTGCCAGTTTTGAAAATAAAAATAATACTGTCTTTCTAATCTAACTTACTCAGAGGTTTCTTATGAATATGAAAAAGAAAGTCACAACAATTAATGCCACAACAATTAAACCATTATATAATAATGAGTTTTATTAACAAAATTTGTTAAGTGACAAACCATAAACAAAGAACTAAATGTATTTGTAAATAGCACTGACTTTATTCTGATGAATTTTTTCAGGAATTAATACTCCCCTCTACATAGTTTGAGACTACTTTCTAGTCTAAGGAGATATTGGGAATGAGATATTTTTTCCCTTTACACAAAGGGTATCTTAAATACACATTTATTAACATATAGAAATAAAACATTTATTAACTGAATTTATATGCAATAAATATGCATTGATTCACTTTCTAAAGTTAATACATGCACTCCATTTTATGATGATATGATATGTGACCATTAGTGAACTGAGTATTGCCCAGATTTACTCACTTAGAAGTAAAACAAAACAGAAAATGATGTATTTGTTAAACATTTTTTAAATTTTATAATATTTTCAAATATAAAAATATTGGTTATAGTTTACTCAAATCCTGGATACTTTTAAAATAATTATACAACCTGCTATACTAAAATGGAAATCTCTAGTGATGAAAAGTAAGGACACCATGTTTTGCACTGAAAGCAAAGTCAAATTGAAAATCTTAAACAAAGTGTGTTAGCTTTCTCACACTATACCAAAATACCTGATACAATTAATTTATGAAGAAAAAAGGTTTCTTTGGGCTCATAATTTTTTAGTTTCTAGTCTATGATCAGGCAGATGTATTGCTTTTAGACTTCTGGTGGCAGTGCTGGACAGCAGTGGCAGGGAGATACTGCTCATCTTGGGCAAGAAAGAAAAGAGAAAGAGGAAGGGGGCTAGACCCAAAAATCCTCTTGAAAGACACACTCTAATGACCTATGGACTTCCTTCTAGCTCTTGCATCCTTAAAATACCACCTAGCAGCAGTACCCTGGGCCAAGTCTGTCATACCAGGGGCCATGGGAGATATTCAACATTCAAATTATAGCAGAAAGAAGGAAGATACAACACTTTCTTTCCATTAACTTTTTCATCTACTGTAGATTGCTTTACAGTTCTGGTAGAAAACTGAGCATCTTTCTTTCTTTTATATGTCCTATATAATCAAAATCATTTTTTTTCTATCTACCACCCCATAAAATTTCTCTCAATCAATTTACATCCAAAATTATAGTTTCAAGAAAATGTAAAGAAAGAAATAACACTGGAATATCACCCAAAGAGAAATATACTTCAACAAAAAAAGGAAGCAAAGAAAAAATACAAGAGGAATGGCTTGTATTCTTGAAAATATAGGTGACCTAAAACCATTAAGAAGTGAAGGAGAAATTATAACATAGATCATTCAGTGTGCCACAAATAAACTTTAACAATATCTATCATTAAAATATTTTTCCATTGCACCCATGGCTCCGCTAAGTGCTTCTTAATAGAATTAACAAATACATATCTGATATATTTTATTTTGACTGAAAATAAGAGAGATAAAAAGAACAAATTAATTTTAATCTACATAGTTTTCTTGGCTTCACAACACGATTTATAATTTCCAATGGGGAAATAGCAATAGATGTGTACTACGACTATAGGCTATTTAATCTAGCACTTTAGCATCTGAGATGTCAGGGATTCTGCTCCTCCCAGTTTTATTTTTGAGGAGAATTGTATCATAAAGTTCCCCATATGTTCCCAATGTTAACTTTATTGATACATATCCTTTACCTGGTGTCTTTATGTTGCCCAGTAGAGTGTAAAGATTACACTTCTTCACCCTGGAAGTGTCTATGAAACTTGATTTTGGCCAGTGAAATGTGCTTGAGTTAGTGTCAGTTCTGTATCAAGTGCTCAAGTACCAGATATTTACACATGTGCTCCACTCTCCTTCCCAGAGTAGAACTTGTACCTGGTTTCTACATTCACCAAAGAGAAGGCAAGGACTTTTACCCAGCTCTGAAACCCAAGCTGCAGCAAGAGCCACAGGAAGCTCAAAGGCAGTTGAAAGAAGAATCATGCAAATGAGTGAGCGGCAACTTGTGTACCTGTGAGCACAAGAAGCAAACCAATCTGTAGCGTTGTTATAAGCTGTGGAGGTCTGTTTCTGTTTGACTGACTTCGGCTTAAGGAGTGATTTAATGGCAATTGTCAAAATTGTTGCATGTCAGTAATAAGCTCATCATTTGACTAGAAGAAATATTCTGACACACCTATATTTTGAAAGCAGGAAGGAATGGATTGAAACAACAGAATTATTAACAACATATGTTGAAGAAACTGTTTGGTATATACATAAAAAGGGTAATATTTTATTTATAGGTCCAAGAATTTTGACTTCTTTCCTGCCTCCCAGAAAATGATATTTTGGAAATTTTTGTTACTGAACTCAAATAGTATATAAACAAATATCAATGAGATTTTTATATTTAGCTTTATTGGTTAGTTAATAACATATTAAGAAGGACATTAAATAAAGTAATTCTTTTTGTCGAGTAGTTTTTACTCATGCTTTCTTTTTGTATGCTGCAATTTCAAGCAACAAATCGTGGGTAAGTTTTATAATAGCAGTCCTGCTTACCATACATATGTCACAATATAATTCTCTACAAGACAAATATGTGTGATTACATTCACTAAGTAACACTGAAGAGCTCCAAATCATTCACTGTGAAAGCTGTAACTGCTTAAGTAAAATTAGTTTGCCTTTTCATTTAGTTTCTATTTTGTTTTATTTCGGGATTTAGCTTTTAATGCTTGGGCATAAAAAAAAAAGAAGTCTAGACATATTTAAGTTCAGACAGTAGAGAGATCAGGAGAATCATGGCCACTACACTAAATAACTAGCCCCTAATATTTTTTGCCTGAAATTAGGAATATTCATATACAGAAAAATGTCAAAGAGAAATTATGAATTTTATTTAAATTATGAATAACATTGAATTGAAAGAAATGTTTCTTTTAGTATTGAGTTTACCTGTACATCCATGTCCTGTGTGGTTTATGTAAATACAGTTTCATATATGAACACAAAGTTGTAAAGTGATGAGTAAATGCAGAAACAGTAATAATGTCATAATTACAGATTGTACATTTATTTAACACTTTCCATACACTTTTGCCATGTATTCTGTGAACATATAATATTTTAATCCTCACAAAATTTTGGAGGTGTTTCCAACATGTAGTCTGCATGTTGGATTCAAATGGCTGGCCTGGGCTACATGGAATTGCCTTTGGCTGCATATGAAATGTATAATTGTGTTATTTACTTTTCTCTTGTTGCTGAGATAAAATACCCAACAGCCAAAGCTATAGGGGAAGGGGTTTATCTGGCTTACAGTTCACAGAGGTTTCAGTCCAGTCACCTGGCTCCAAGCCAGGATGATAAACAAGCATCACAGAGGAGAAGCAACATGGTTCACACAGGGGAGCAAAGGCAAAGAGAGAGACTCATAGCACCTTCCTACCCCTTTTATCCCTCCCAGACCACTGAGATTAAGGAAGTGCTAACCACACACCATGTAGTGCTTTAGTGAACACACACCCTGAATGCAAGCATCACACATTCCAGATTCAACAGAGTAAGGCTTTGGGGGGACACCCAGACCCTAACCATAATAATTATACAGTTCATTTAAAAAATTACCAAACTTCTTGTTTTTTAAGCTTTTTCATTATAGCACAAGCATGCCCAACATGTTGGTCACAGGTTGGACGTGCCTGCCAGAGGTAGAGCCTATGATTTGAATACAGTTAGAGTGTGTAAATGCACATGGAATAGAAACTTGTTCTCCAGGGTAAAGATATTGAAGTCATAGCTCTTCAAGCAACAGGGCCTAGTAGAAGGTGTTAAGCCTACAAGGCACCACTTACAAAGGAATGACTGCAGTTTCTGCAGAAAAATTTTTGTCCTTTGGAAAGTAGATTATGAAGCAAATAAGCCCATGTCTTTGTCCTTTTCTGTGTGCATTTATTTTCCTTTGTTTTTCTGCTATGCGGTAATGCAGCCAGGGTGTCTCCCTTCAGGTACCATGCTGTTTGTACCTTCCAGGCACCACAATCATGAACCAAATAAATATATTTTCTTTATAAAATGCACAGCCTTGGCTGTTTCATTATAACAGCAGGAAGCAGACTAAGACAGTGTATGTCCTTTTACTGGTCTATTTTAGAAAATTCAAAACTGAAGAACTGAAATAACCGATGTTCAAACAGCTGCTAACAATGGTAGCAAAGTTCTAGTTTAGTCTTCTTGACTTAGACTTTCAGCACTAAACAGAAAGTTTGCAGATGAAGCCACACACCGAGTGACAGGCATAGTCATCCCATAAAAAACTGTATTTATCAAAGGTGGGCAGCAGGCTGTGCTCAGTTCTCAAACAAGGAAGCATAGGAAGAAAAACTGGTCACAGAACATTTTTCTTTTGTAGATGCAACCTTCCTAGACAAATAAAAAGTAGCTGAATTCTAAACATCCGCTGTTTCAGAAAGGGACAAATAATTGGTAGTCAATTACTTATGAAAACATTCTTTTTTAACATCAGTAAGAGCTTAAGTTTTTCTGAGTGAATTTGTCCTTGTATTATAATCTCCCCATTAGTAATTCTAATTCATTCTCCTAAGCATTTCATCTGTATTGTGTTTAGTTCGCATCACAGCATATGCAGATAGTTCTTCACAATCAAGAGAACTGAAGGTCAGAGAATATAAAATACGAATGTGAATAGAGATTTTCCTAACTCCTAAAGTATATTGTAGTCAAAATGCTAAATAAAAGTTATCATTAAATTGTAGTTAGCGTACACATTTTTATCTTGCCTATATGTCCTTCATTTTTAGGAATAAAGATGACATACTCAAGCTTATATTTAATTATTCAATGTAATAATTAAATAAAATTAATATAATTTTATATTTTTAAAATACAATTAAATAATTGAATTAATGAATAATATACAAATAAAGTAATACATATGCATAATTTGCTGGGGTCCTGAGTTATTGCTATCAATAAGATCACATTTCTATTTATATGTGGGTGATAGCATCTTGTAAGGGGATTCAAGTAGAATAACTGCAAGGGAGACCTTAAAAAAGAGAGAGACACCCTTCTTTACTTTTCTATCTTGCTTTAAGCATTTGTATTCAAGGAAGAAACATTAAAATATGGACTCCTTATTTTGCAAATATAATTGAAAAAGCATTTCCTTTCAAAAATGTTGACTGGCAATTAGATCTTTCTTCCTTATTCTCAATCTAAAATACAGAACACTTAGGTTTTGAAAATGAATCAAATTTATTAATTGAAGCCTATCAAATAACTCTAGTGACTTCTGTGACAGTTTATGCATTATTTGAATCTCCTATGGAAACAAAAATCTTCTAAATGGGGAATGTTAGTATTGAAATATTTATCTAAGAACTTCCAAAAAATTGCTCCTGTCAAATAAATGATCTCTCATCTGGGATTCAAAAATTTTTTACCTTCAGCAGTATTAAAATCTATTGCTAAAGTTCTGCTTACCTCCTGTAAATTACCCTTTCTCCATCTGTGAATTTCTGGAGACCGGACAAACTCCTTTCATTACTATAATTTCTTGTTTGTGGTGATTTAGATATGCTCTATCTCCACCAAATTCATGTTGAGATTAAGTTGCCATTGTGTCAGTGTTGGGAGTTGGGGTCTTTAAGAGATTATGCGGTCATTCAGAGGAATTAGTGCCCTTCTGGTCCATTTGTTCCTTCTAGAGGAATGGGCTGTTTTAATTACAGCAAGCTACTTCCTCAGGAGCCCTCACAAGAAGTTAGGCTGGTAGTAGCACCATGATTTTGAATATTCCACTGTCTAGAACACAAACTTCAGTGATTAATTAAATAGTCTTATATTTTGGTATAGCAAGAGAAATTGGACTGAGACAATGTGAATTCAAAAATATTTTTAAATTCTTTATTTTAGATTATAAGCATGCATATGCGTTAGTGTGCCCAAATAAATTGCTTTTCAGGGCCTTGCACCTCCTAGGTAAATAGGCTACCCCTGAGGCACGTCCCCAGCCCAGACTAATTGAATAAACTCAATACACTAGAGCCATTTAAAATGATCTGGTGTGATTTCTGTTTATGAAAGAGTACATTTAGCAGCTGTGCATGGTGGCACATGTCTGTAATTCCAGCACCCTAGGAGGGTGAAGCAGGTAGCTAGCAAGTTCAAGCCAATCCCTCTGCAAATTAGAAACTTAGAAAGTGTAAAAAAAAAAAAAACTCATTGAAAATTTTTAAAAAGTTTGAGGAACCTCAGTGTAAAAATCTTGGATTCAATTTTAAGTACAAAAGAAATATTTTCATTTGCAACAAAGTATGAGAAATCTAAGGAAAAATTGCAAAAGTTTGAATTTTAAATGGAAGTTTGTTTCACTTAATTTAATGGACAGGTGATATATAGCTCAAGCTATGTATACAGATTATAAAAGAAGTCTCTTAGATAAACCACAAGAAGCAAAGACCTGGACAATCATAAATTTGGTCAGCAAAATTTATTTCAAATATCTCAGAATAATTGTACAAGAATAAGCACACAGAGTGATCATAAATTATGATTGTCAGCTTGGTTGGATTAATAAATGTCTAGAATACTTCTGGATAAGTCTGTGGGGAGATTCCAGACCTGACTTGTATGTAGGCCACCTACTACGGGACATAGGGACCCAACCTGATTGAAGATAACAACATCCAGTTTGCAGCACAGGTGGACTAAAAAGAGGAGAAGGAAGAAGGCGGCCTCCATGAGAAAAGTTTCATTCTGTTTGAGTTTTGTTACCTCCATCCCTGTGAACATTGTTATCTAGCATTGTTGCTCCTTCAAGTGTTACCTGTTATTTCCACAGAGCTTTCATCCTCCAGTAACTGATTGATGCTGCCTCTTTTGTCTTTGTTCTACAGATTCCAGATTCTTAGACTGAGCAGATCCTAGATTCTCTCTCTAGTCTGTAGATGTAGATGTAATAATGTCAAAGGATTTATTAGATAAGCTTAAAGAACCATGGGGGCATGAACTTGGGTAATATGTCCGATTCCTGACTCTTTCCTTTCTGTCACTTTTCTCCCTTCTCTACTTCCCAGTTATCATGAACTAATCAACTGTACTCTGCCATGCCCTTTGGCTATGATATCCTTACCTTGGAGTTAACTGACAAGGGACTCAACCTACGAAACTGTGAGTCAAATTAGCCACTTAATAGTTTAGCCCAAGTTCACTCTGACAGTGCATTTTTGAGTACTAACTGTCCCCAGAGTCTTTCGGGCAGGTCTAATTTCAACCAGTTGGTTCTTGTTTGCACGAGATTCACTTGTATGTGCATGTTTAACTATTTTTGCATACTTTTTATTTAGAACATTATATTTGCCTTTGATGTTTGCTTCTAGTGAAATGGAATAAATTCTGATTTTCTTTTACTAGCATGTGTTTATTTTCTTTTTGAAAAATAACCTATAATTTGGGTTGCATCCATAAAAACCCTTACCATAATTACACTAGACATAATATGTATACTACTCCAGAACAATACCGAGTAGACATATTTGGGACAGTGAAGGAAGGGCCAAAAGATCCGCAAAAGAAAAAAACCAAAAAAGAGAGAAATGTTAGCATATCAGAGAGGAAAAGTCTGCATTATAAAGTGAAAAGACAGAAAAGAAATCTCCTTATTGTTAACTATTCAAAATACAGAAATGAGAGAACTTGAAAGAAGAAACAAAACTTTAAAAATTGCATTAGTGGTCAATAATTATAATAATTCTATGAGTTTGACCAAAATCTAACAATTTATCCCATAATAAAAAAACAAGAAAAAAATTATTATTATAAAATATGTATGCACCTCAAAACAATATGGAATCTGTTTATGATTCATTCTAAACAAAGGGGTTTGAAAAGTCATTTACAATTTAGATTAGGTTTAGTAGACCAAGTAATTTAAAAATATGGGAAAGTGAAATGCCAACCAGGACATTCATCATCAGTGTCATTGACATAAGGTTTATTAGGTAAACATTTTCTTGCAATTTTACCTCTCACAGGATAAAAAAAAAGGCCAACATAACAATATAAAGTGAGTTGTTCAAAAATTTTGTAAAAAAACTACACTACTGTTCAGATTGGAGAGTTGCATTGTGAATAATGTTTTAAGATATACTATACACAGAAATAATCGAATCCTTTTGATAAAATTGTCATTGTTATATTTTCTGTTATATTATCATAAAGATCAATGAAAAATTTATGCAATTTTTGGTCTATGTTTAAATAATGAGACTGGTAAGTGGTTCAGAATCTCATATGTTAGTCATTACTTACTTTCTCTTGACTGAAGCACAATACTCTCTATCTAAAACTCTAAGGAGCAAAGGTTTATTGTTAGCTCACTGTTAGAGTTTGCTGTCCTTTGTTGCCTCACTCCCAGGCAGGGTGGCATAGCAGAAGGACATTCCAGAGGATAGTTGATCATGTCATGGCAACCAGGTAGCTAAAGGATAATGAGGGAGGAGTGAGAGAGACCTATCTTGCAGGCCACGCCACCAGTTACCAATCTCCTCTGCTCAGGTTTCAACTCCCAACGTCATATTTAGCTGTCACACACCCTTGATGTAATCACCTCTATAAAGCTCCACCTGTGAGTGCATAAAGCTTTGGGAGGAAATCTGAAAGAGCTTTAGCATTCCACCATGGACCCCCAAAAGACTTACGTGTATTCTATTATGTAAAATGTGTTTAGTCAATCTCTAGGCGTTACCAAATCCTGACAGTATCAGCATTGCTGAAAAGTTCAAGTCCAAAGTCTCCTCTGAAATTTATGGCAAACTCCTAGCTGTCAACGCCTATACAAATCAAAAGAAAGTTAAACATTGCCAACACAAAAACACAGGTTAACAGTTGTAATCCAAAAGTGAGAAACAGGGAAATAGAAAGGAATGGGACAAAACCCAGTGGGGTTAAAATTTAATCCGGTATTTCTATATCCAGCACCCTGGGCAAATATTGGTGACAGATGACTTCCAAAGGACTTGTGTAGCTCTGCACCTGTGGTACTCCCAGTGGTTGTAACCTTCATGCCTTTTCTTGGGCTGGATATGCTCACAGCTTGTGGCTTTCCTCAGACATTCTATATTCCTGATATAACAAGAATTGGGGATCCAAGAGTTACAATTCCACTTGGCAGTAAGGACGGTGGCCCCAAAATGGAGTCAGGAAGCCCAAAATGGAGTCTGCTGCATCACAATCCTCTAGGAATCTTACAAAAGCATGCACCAGATGTCCTTTGGCTGTCTGGAACCTCCCCAGAGAATGATCAGGCTGGCCATTGGCTCAAGGTCACATGGGCCCTGCATGGGCACTGCATACACATTGCATAGATTGTACCTGAAAACTATATGTTTTCATTTACAGTAGAAATTATATCACACAGTGCTGGGGTTTCCTTGTGAACCCCTTAAAAGCCAGGCAACAATGCATTGAAAACTTTAACTGTGAGCTAAGTATAAACCTTTACTCCTTAGAGTTGTGGCTATAGGTTATAGGCGATAAGCTTACTTGGATAACCTACTGCTGGCTGGTGGAAGTTTTATTTCCTTGACTTTATATGTACTACTTCTTTGCCCTTTTATTTTAAAATAAAATTTCTTCCATTCCTGGTTTCATTCTTCCTCACCACTGGACATGACTGCCTTTCCAAATTTCTTGCATCTTCATTACATTTTTGGCTTCGTAGTCGCAGCTTCATGAACCGCTTTGCTGAGGTGCAGTGCTTGGCATCCCAGGCCTTCTTTTGATATCTGTGTGGATGCCTCCGTGACCCCCATAACTCTTGCATTCTCCCTGCTCATAAAACCAGCGTCATGTGGATAATGGCAAGGTCTGCACCTGCTTGAGCCACAGCTTAACCCTTTTTTATCTCTTGTTGGTGAACCCAGAGGCCTTGGGTTATGTGGATAGCTGAAGATGGTGAAACAAATGCTAGGGAATCAATTCCCATTCCCTAGGCTCCCGACATTATGGAACACCATGGCCTGGGGTCCTCTTCTCAAAGAAAATTCTTCCACCTTTGCAACTTTGAGCCTGCCAAGAGTGGGACTTTCCTGGTTCTTCACATCCTCTCAAGGAATTTGTCCCATTGTCTTCTTTTAAATTACTCGTCTTCTTTAATGCCAATCTTTTTAGAAACCAAACTATCCTCTGCTCCATTTTCCAGGTCCCACCTTTATCTGAGCTTCATTTCTGGCCAAGCTCAAAACTTTTAAAATCATTCAACTTTTGCTTCTGATTCTCAAGGCAAACCCAGATAAAAAGCCCCTAACAATACCCATACCACAGGCTAAATATTAGACTACCTTGAAATTTCCTCTATCAGATTAAAGCACCCACTGATACTAATTTCAGTCTCCCTCAAAGCCTCATGGCAGCAATAAAATATGATATAAGGAATAAACTACAGGATGAAGATTATATATAAAATGTAAATTCCCCCAAACAGACTATTATCTGTGAACATGATTTCACAGTGTAGTGAAATTTCAAGATTATGTAATACAACAACATTACACAATTCCAATAGTTAACCATGTACTAACCTATCATCGACTGTATACAGTAGAAATAAAATATGAGCAAAAATGCAAGATGGATTTGAACCTTGCTATCTCTTGAATTTGAATATTTTCAAATTATAAACCTGGGAATCTCAATTTGAGCCAGAGGTAAGGACTGAGAATAAAAATTTGTCAACATTATATAACAGTTGCACTTTGCAATTAATTTTCTCTATATGTATACAGTTATGCAAATTGCTAAAACATATATGCAAATAATTATAGTATTATTTAAAATGGAGAACACACATCATGGAGAAGCAGAAGACGAAGGCCTGTCCCAACCTTTCATCTGCTGGCTCTTCTTTTACCTTAATGCATGTACTTGATGCAATAAGAAAGAATAAAACATGAAGACTGAAGAGAGGACATATCATTTCCAGCATAGTCATGTAGCTCCTAAAGGACTCAACCTTCCTAAATATGTCAAATGTGAACTCCATACAAAGTAGCAAAATCAATGAAAGAGAATAGAGGGTTACCAGGTACTATCTAGAGCTGAGTTGACATTTAGCAAAAAATAATGTTACTATATAAATTGTGTGGTTTTGTCTTGGATTATACCTCAAAGACAGGCAACAGTCTCAGTGTGTGAACCAGCTATAACTCTTGTAGAAAACTGATAGATTCTCTGGTCTAAAAAACATCAAATATATTTTACTGTACTAAAAAAACCTACAGATGAATCCTGGAAGGGATTCACATGATTCCACAGGAAAGGAGCCTCAAATTCTGAGTATAAAATCTACCTAAATCTCTTGTTCATGCTTTAAACATGGATACTTGGTACAGACTAAAAGTAGCTCTCCGTAAATGCTAAAACACTGAACTGATATTTCAGCCACCACCCAAAGGATGCAATGAAATCCCTACAAGTTTGATCTAAACAAATACTGCCTATTAAACAAAAATATCAACATTCTTAAGAAGATAACTAAATGCAAATTCTTTGCTGCCACCAGAGAGAACTAATCAAAAAAGTTATATATGAGGAACCATAAAAATGTTATTAATTCTTAGAGAAAATTATCAAAAATTACTATGCCAGAGATTATCCAAATGGTGAAATTCTCATAGAAGAATATTAAAGCATGAAGAGAAAGACACTACCTCAATTTGAACCAAAAGGATATCCAAGATAAACATAATAATAACATCATAGTGAATTTTGAAAAACGGAGTGCTTCTCTTCTAAGGCAACAAGATAATGATGTCTGCTCTGACATTTATTTGATGGTATGCTCAAATATTTATGCTATTTATGTGAATAAAATCTATATAATTTTATCACCTTTGTAGGTTGCTCTATTCACCACCACAGTCCCAATACAAAAAATGTCACTGCAGTTGTTGCAGGGATTTATCTTGTGTATTTATAATTATAAATATTCCCTTCCCCAATTTCATCTACTCCATGAATGCTACCGATTTCTCTTCCACGTTACAACTTTTTCATTTCAAATATATTATATAGATGGAGAAAACAATGAAGTCTTGTCTCTTGTAACATGAATGGAATTGAAGGACATAATGTTAAGTGAAATAAGTCAGGCACCAAAAGGCAAATGCTTCATGTTCTCAGTTATATGTGGAAACTGAAAAGGTGATCTCATAGAAGTTGACTGGAGTAAGTGGCTACCAGAGCTGGAGGAGCACGAGGAAGAGGAAATTAGAGAGGAGGTTTAATGGTTACACAGCTCTGGCACAGTTGGCTCGGAGGTGTGACTTTCAATGTTCTACCGATTAACTTGGGGACTCCAATAACAACTCTCAATTACACATTTCAAAATAGCTGGTAGAGAGAAATTTGAATATTCTCAACACAAAAGTTAATTCATGTACCAATTACTCTGATATGACAAATTCATATTATGTACATGTATTAAAATGTGATGCTGTACCACATAATATATATAATTATTGTGTTTTGATTAAAATAGTTTTAAAAAGATTTCTGAAATATTTAAAATGAGGAAAAATATTATATAAGTGCAATTATACAGCATATATTCCTTTGGAATTGTATTTACTGTCAGCATTACTCCATACATATTCATCTACATTGTTACATGTATCAGCACTTCATTCCTTCTTAATGCTGAATAGTATTCCCGACTAATTAATGGCTTGATTAATAATTCAACCGTTGAAGGATATCTAGGATTTCAATTATTACCTGCTAGAAATAAGGCTGCTATGAATATTTGTGTGCAGTTTGCACTGAGTATGTTTACATTCATATAGAACATTTGCTACTAACTGAAATTACTGCTGAAAAGTAAATGTGTGGTCAGTTGTACAAAATATAGAACATCTGTTTTCCTACCATATTAGTGATTGTGTTTTTCTGTATGCAACCCAATTTTTGGTGTCAGCACTACCTTTATTCACCTATGTTTGCTTTAGTAATTCTTTCAAGTATATGATGTCATGGCTTTCCTTGTTTTTCTATTGAGTAATACTTTTGAAAGTTACATGTTTATTCACCTTCTGTAACATGAATTCTTTTGCAAAATGTTTCTTTAAATACTTTGTTCATTTTTTATTCGGATTGTGTGTAGAGTTTTTGCTTTTCCATTTGATGGGCTATTTTTTAACTTTTGACTTTTGATAGTTCATTAATTTTCTATATCATAGTTATATTCTGGATATATAGTTTGCAAATATTTTATTTTTGTCTTTAGAATAATTTTCATTTTTTAACCTGTTTTTTGTTCTTTTGGGGCCAGGTGTCGAACTTGGGTTCTTTCGCTTGCAAAGCAGGCTGAATTAAATCCCCAGCCCTAACCTATGTGCTTTGAAAAAAAAAAAAAAAAAAAAACATTTAAATTTTGATGTGGTCCAATTAATAATTTTCTTTCTTTTGTAAAACATGCTCAAGTTTAAGAACTCTTTTCTTAGCCCTAAATACTACAGATTTTAACAGCTTCCATGTTAAATTTACATTAATAATCTAGTTTGATTTAATATTTCATAAAAATACAAGGTTTAGTTTCAGAATCATATTTTTGCTGTCCACTTGTTCCACCACAATTATTGAAAAGCTACCTTCTTCTGCTTTATCATTTTTGAGCTTTGTATGCCTCTATTTCTGTCATTCAATTCTTAGACTGTAGTTTATGATTTACTTCTTCTACCTAGAAGTATTTGATAATGTATTAAGCGAATACCAGATATTTTATATTGTGAATCCCACAGGCTAAATTTTGTTCATTCACTTATTCTGCTGAATAAATATTTAAGAAGGATAAACAAGCCAGATTATGTTTAAAACTATTAATCCCTGGGCTGGGGATTTAGCTCAGTGGTGCTGCCACCTGCTTTGTAAGCACAAGGTTCCGAGTTTGATCCCTGGTACAAAACAAAACAAAAACAAACAAACAAAAAAAAAACAACAAAGATAAATCTCCTGTTTTCATACAGCAAAAACAATTAACTAATAAAAAACTCTACCTGTGCAATATTTCACCTGCATAAACCTTTGCAGATTTCTTCTTTATCAGGTCATGTAGAATTACAGAAGAGTGTCCTCAAACTGGCTTTCAAAAAAATATTTTCAGAGAGGGGGAAGGGAGGGCAGGGTCAAGGGGGAAAAATGAGAACCAAGACCTGTTGTGTAAAGGTAAAAGATCCCAATAATGAATATATCTTTACTGTATACCTAAAATGAACCAATAAACTCAATGAGGAAAGAAAAATCTCTTCACACAGTGTTCTCGAGTATTTTAAGCTTTTGGTACTGAGGATCAAACCTGTGACCTTGCGCTTGCAAGGCTGGTGGCGCTTTTCCTTATTTTTTGATATGTAAACTTCACAACTTTTTTTTTCTTTCTCTGTGCTTCATTAGCAATTTTTGGCAAATTTAATAGGGACATGTTTGTGATTACAAGATAACTGTCTTCTAAAATTAGCTTTTATTTGTATTAATCAATGTGTTCCATTATTGTGAGTTCATAAGTGTTTTACTGGGTATTTTCTTCAAACAACAGAACTGTTTAAATCCAAAAATAAAATAAATACTGGATAGTATAGTGAATTACATAACAATCCAGGTGTAGAAAGGATGACATTTATTTAGCAACAATGTTAAAATATCAAAAAGTAAATAATGCAGTGATGATTTTAATCCTTTGTCATTGAAAAATTAGTAAAACTTCTCATGTAACCAAAAATAAGCACCTGACACAGCTCAGAAACAACTTTCATGTTGTGTTCTTCATAGTATATCTTTGGTGGGTTCTAAGCAAGCACTACCCAGCACAGACCTCATGAATGTAGCTGCTTGGTAATGACTGGGTTCAGAACCATACTCTCCAGTTGGCGGAGCTCAAACGTAAGACTTTAACCATAGCAACTGCGTTCATTATATTTCTATGTCTGGGGTATATGGTTTTCCATGTCGGCCTTTACTCTTAGTTTAATCCTTCACTTACTTTATTCTATTCCAAAATCACATACTGAAGTAAAAGATAGTGCTTTCAGACCTAAACAGTTGTTTTGATCCTTCTATATTTAATTAACTTTATTTAACAGGGCCATTGTACTTTAAACTATAATTACTGAGTAGATATTTTTAAAGAACTGGGACTACTAATGAATGATGGTTGTCTTCCCTGCAGGGATTCAATAAATACTTCTAAAAAAAATGTTTGCCAATAAAGATTTCCTTCATTTAGACCTTAATAATCAAAAGCAGTAATACACGTTTTCTAAGACTTTACTTTGAATGTCTCATTAAAACTATCAGTCACAAAGAATTGTTTAATTGTGTAGTAGGATACATCCAAAATATCCAATTGCATTTTCTTCAATTAACTTTTACTAGCTGATGTTTACAAGTAATTTAGTAAAATTGGGTGAAGGTTAAATTACTATAGTAATCAGAGGTGTATTTAAGTGGTAAAATATAGAGCAAGAACTACTTGTTCCTATAAATATGCATATTAACACCACTGCCCTTAGGAAATAACATTCACCCTCCCCACATAATGCTGGTAATAAATCTGCATGTGCTTCAGGACACAGAGCTCTATGATGCATATTCAGTCAGTTACATTAATTAGCTTTCAGTAAGCAGATTAAAAAAAAACTATGACAGCTAAAGCTATACTCCATTTATATATAATATTTCCCAATCTATATGTCTGGCTCTACCTTTTTAAAAATTGACACCTAAACTTATATCTCTTAACTAATTATTATTACCTGGTCACTTCTCATTCAACAGTGTCCTTTCCTGTTTTGTCAAATGAGATTAGCTATCCCCAGTATAACTCTTTTCTTTCATGAATTTTTTATTTACACTAAAGTCTTGTTTTTTGTTTGTTTGTTTGTTTGTTAGTTACCAGGGATAGAACTCAGGACCTTGGCTCTTCCAATAACTTCCAAAAAGGCACTGGTTATTTTCTTTCTAAATTAGCATTTATTAAAACTATTGCAAAAATAATTCAGTAAATCTTCATTTTAGAAATTGTGTAAAATGCAGGTGGATCCATATAACTTGGAAATCTTGAAATTGTTCATGAACAAATTGTGTTTTCTTACATCAGTCATAAGCATATGTAATAATATATTTAAAATTATAATTTTTATTCCTGCAGGGATATTGTTTCAATTTTTTCTGGGCAATTCTGCTTAAATAATCATAATTGGAGTGAGTTTTTTAGACAGTGAGTATATAGGAAGGACATACATTTTCATTTTGACATTTCTGTCTCTTCGTTAGTATGGTTAGACTACTTACATTTAATGTAATTATTGAAATAATTATATGTATGTATATTGTTTTGTATATAACATGCCACTTTTTTTCTTCCTCTCTCTTTTCCACTCTTTTTTGGTTCTTTCAGGATTTTTCATTTTTTTTGTTTTTATTGATCTATAGTGACTTTGACAGTGTTTCTTTGTATATTTTTCTTCTAGTTTTTCTAAGCATTATAAAATATGCAGTGAACATCTTACAGTTATTAAACATAAATATTTTACCTCTTCAATGATAATGTAAGAATCTTACAGTCATATGTAAACACTTATTTATAATTGTCTTATATAATACTCACTGAGAGTTTCAGCACAATTTATAATTTTACTTTCAATGCTAAGATAAATTTTACAAACACAAGGAGAGGAAAGTGCATCATATTTATCTTGATATTTGCCTGTTCTATTGTTTTTTTTCTTGTGTCAGTGTGTGTTAGTGTAAAGAACTACCTTTAATATTTTAAAGATGATCTGTTTCATATAAATTGTTTATGTTCACTCATCTGGGAATATTATTATTTTACAGTTATTCTTTAACATACTTTTATTAAATACAGAATTAAATGTTTATAATTATTTTTTTCTAAACCTTTTAACATACTATGTCCTTATGGACTTCACAATTTTTAGTGAGAAATATGCAATCATTCAAATTATTGTTTTTCTATATGAAATACATTGATTTTTTTCTACATATTTTTGTGATTTTTGCCTTTGTAGTTTTATCATTTAACTATGATTTGGGCAGATTAGTGTCTAGCCTTGAATTTCTTCAGATTATTCTGTTTTGGATTCACTCAACCTCTGGAATTGCAAGTTTTGTGTCTTTTGCTAAGCTTGGGTCATTTGGGACCATTATTTCTTCAAATCAGTTTCCAACACTGAGCATTATCTACATTTGGCACTGCAATTAAAAGTATGTTAGAGCTTCTATTACTGTCTCACAGATAACTAAGAATTTTTTTTTCTTCTTTGTTGAGATTGAATTGTTTCTATTGATCTATCTTCACATTCATTGATATTTTCTTTTGCCAAGTATATCCTAATATCAAATTTACCTAGTGAATTTTTGTCTATTACTTTAATCAATTCTAAATATCCATTTAATTTTTTTCATTTTTTTTTTTTGTTGAATATTACATTTAACACTTTTTTATACCAGTGTCCCTAGTTTTTCACCTAATCATCAACAGTTGCTTTAAACCATGCTAGGTAATTACAGTGTCGGTGTTAAGATAGGATGGTCAATCTTTGTAGTGGGAGCAGAAGTATAATAGAGGCTTCATATGCTAAGTAATGTTAGACTGTGTTCTGGACATTTTAAGTATTATGAAACTTTTGAGTTTTGTTTACATTTTGTGGAAAATACTATTTGGTTTATTAGGGTAATCTCAACCTTTTTTATGTTGCACCGACCCATCTTCTGTGAGATACAGCTACAATGCCAGCTACATTTTCCAAATCTATGTAGAGCTCTTCAAATTTGTCTTGGATGTGAACCATTTAGCAATATGGGACTTCAAGATGGGATGGGTCCTCCAATTTTGGGGTGTATTGATTAAGGTCGATTCCAAATATGCATATCTTGAAGATGAACTCCAGATTTCACAAGCTTTAATATCTGCAACTCTGAGTTCTTTCTTCTCTGTAATCGCTGTTTCCATGGGCCTCCTTTTTTGGCACTTTGGACAGAAACTTAAGAAACTTAAGTGTTGAATTTAACTTAAAGGAAGTTTTTCTTTCAGCTATGTTTGAATACTTTTGGTTTGCCTTCCTTTGAGGATGCTCCCATGCTAGAGACTGCTTAGGGCTGGGCATGAGAGAACAGACAAAAGAAAAAATAAAGGGAAAGAAAGAAAATGAAAAGGAAAGAAAGGTAGAAAGGAAGGAAGGAAGGGAGGAGGGAGGGAGGGAGGGAGGGGCAGAAGGGAGAGTATGAAGGGAAAGAACTGGAAGAAATGCAATGAAATTATTATAGAAATATTAGATAGGAAATCCAGATATTTGAAAGAAAAAAAAAAAGGAGGAGATTGTTATATTTGGAATAAGATAAACATTTTACTCATCTTGACTAATTTCAAGATTGGGAATACTTGGAGAAAACACGTTAACAATGAAGTACTATATTTGTTTAATTGTATATTTTAGAGAATCTTACATAGGTTATTCAAAAAGGAATGAACTATACAAAATTCTCTTAAGCACAATTTATAGAGAAATGTTATGAAAATTTTAAAGATTGTATTGCAATAATATATTAATTTTACATAATACTATTGGTTTACTGGCATTGCATTCACACAAAAATATTAAAAATGTTATGGGCACAATAGAAGTTTATACCCATTTGGTCTAGATTTTAAAAATTCCATTATACAATAAGCTGATGATCCATGAAAGATGATCAGAAAACAAATTAAAAGAATCTAGGTGGGCGTGGTAGAACCCCCTGTAATTTCAGCACTGACTCTGGACAGGGTGAGGCAGGAAGATTACCAGGAGTTTGTAGCCAGATTGCAAAAGGCCCTGTCTCTAAAAGCAAAAAGGCATAGTAAGGAAGATAGTGGAGTGGTGAGTACCAGAAACAAGGCTTCTGTAACGCAAAGTGCCTAGTGTCTGGAAATCAACAACGTGGAGAGGAAACAGAGTGAGTGAAGGGCACATGGGAGCCACGAGGGATTTGACAGAGGAGAAAAAGAAAATAGGACCCATTACTACAGAAGGAACAGCTCACCCACACAGACCAGAGGCAGTGTGGTGCAGTGACCATGCTAGGGAAGTAGTGAGAAGAATTTTGCTGCACAATGCAAAATGGAGACCAGACTTGGATCAGTATATTTTGTGTAATCAAAGGCAGCCGTGAGAACATGAGACACCATTTCCTGAATGTTCCTCTCAAAGACAACAATTAGTGAGCGTGGGGGAATCGAGCCTGGCACGCAGTCAAGTGGAGCAGCGGTAGGCAGGCAGGGTCTCTGATTTCAAAAAACTCCAGGTTTAAACTTAGAATCACTCTAGGGCCATTTCATTGTCAATGCTCTGGAGCAAAATGAAGGAAGAATTCCCTCACAGTAGGCTGTGGGCAGATGGACGACGGACCAGGGGAAACACTGCTGAGAAGAAGGGACTGAGGCTACCCACATTAGCCCTAGCAATTAAGGACCAGAGGCTACTCCTTCTCTGTGAACAGAGGCACAGGATGGGAAATCACCGGCCAGTCAGAGGAATGGGACATTCCCACACCTTCTTGTGACCAGCAGCGCAAGCAGGCAAGCAAGCTTAGCCAGCCACGGGACAAGGGTGCCCCTCCACTCCCACAACTAGTGCGTGGAAATAATCAGCAGAGGTTAACTGAGGAAGCTGCAACATCTGGGAGGGGCTAACTGTACCAACCTGGGAGCAGCCTCAGAACGGCTCCACCAGAGCCCCAGCAGCTGGGAGAACAGCACGGAGAAGGGCTCAGTGAGGAGATGTGGATGAGCCACCTGAATGATATCTGAAAAGTCTCTGGCTGAAGAAGGGCCACAGCCCCCACATCTGAAGGCCAAAATCAGCACCACACCTAGCACTGATTATAGTCTTGGACCCGCCAGAGCACATTTTGGGGCTCTGACAAGCTCTGTTAGGGACACTAACACAAAACTGTGGACGCCAGAACAAAATGGTGTATTATTTTTCTTTTTATTTGTTCAATTGACTTTTCTTTACCTGTCTGGTTGGGTGGTTTTTTGGGGGGGTTATTTAGGGTTTTTACCTCTATTTTGTTCCTTCATATTGATTCTCTTTCTCTCTTTACCCAACTATCTCCCCTGATTGTATGATTTTTCATGTGAATGAATGGTGTTTCTTGTCTTTCTGGTTTATTTCAATATTCTTTTGCTTTCTCCTTCAGTCCATCTCTCCTGCCTTCTTCTCCAGCTTCCCAAAGCCTGGATGTCCATCCTGTGCCTTCCAGCCTTGATTCTACTATATCTGCTTCATTTACCTCTCTGTTTTATACTCTATTCCTCTTAAAACCTCCATCTTCCAAGAAAATTATTCTACTCAGGGGAAATTTATTACATACAAATTACTAGTTTATGTTAGATTTTTTATAAAGGAGTAGAGCTTGCTTATATGCTCTAAGGTATCTAACAGTTAAGATTTTCAGTTGCTTGATTGCGTGAAATTATCTTTCTAACTGCATTATTTAGCCAGAATATTATACCTGTTGGTCTCCATTATATGACACTGTGTTTGGGCTCAGAAACATCACCATGGCCTAGTACCAAGGACCGGGTGCTGAGATAGATAGATAACAACATTGCATCTTTAAAAAATTGGAGAGACAGGATCTTAGAATAGACACAAAATACCAAGAATCACCTACATCTATAAGACATCTCTAAGGAAAAGACATTTACTAGTGAAGTTTTGGTATTAGTGTTAAAATTATCTACCATAAGAAATCTATAAGCAGCAACTCAGATAATAATAAAATAAAAACTGAAAAATGGTAGGACACAGAAGCAAAATGCAACCCCAGACCTCCAGCCCACCATGGTAAAGGTGAGGAGACAATAATATAAAGTTTACTACCTGAACTTTCTGAAATGACAGGAGAAGTGAAGAAGAAGAAAAAAGAAAACAGAAATATGAGACTATAGAGAAAATAATCTTCCAGATAAAAAAAGAAATTACAATCAAATTAATGGACATGCTCAGTGAAGTTAAAGTAAATACAGATAAGAAATAGAAAAACTTAAGAAAATGGTGGAAACCATGAATGTCCAAATAGGAAAGAAATGAAATTGAGGAAACAGATTTAAACAGATATCAAGGAGTTTGAAAGCTCAGTGGAAGTATTTGCAATCATTTGAACCAAGTTAAAGATAGAATATCAGATCTAGAAGCCAGAGTTGCAGTTACTGACCATGAAAAGAAAGATTTCTTAAAAATACAGAGAAACCATGAAAAAGAAATCCAACAATGGCAAGATGATGCAAAGAAAAATAATATAAAATGGACTGGAGCCATTGAGAATGCCAGAGATAGTTCAAACACCGTACAAAAGCTGTTCACAAAAATAATGACAGAAAACTTTGCAAATATGGAAAAAATAATTTGACATACAAATAAATACAGACTTGGCATATAGAACTCCAAATAGCCATGACCAAAATAAATCCATATCAAGGCATATAATAATCAAGATTCCAGAAATTCAGCACAAGAACAGAATATTAATACCTGTCAGAAGAAAGAAACAAATCACCTATCGAGGCAAGCTCATCAGAATCACAGCAGACTTTTCAACACAAACTCTTAAAGCAAGGACAGCCTGCAGTGAAGTAATTCAAGCCCTAAAGGAAAAAAACCTCCAACCCAGACTGATGTGCTCCTCAAAATTCTTTGTCAAGATCAACAGATAGTGCTCGGGATTTAGCTCAGTGGTGCCACCACCTGCTTCTCAAGTGCAAGGTTCTCAGTTCAAACCCTGCTACCAGAAACAAAAACAAAATCAACAGAGAAATACAAAACTTCCATGATAAAGAACAAAGGAAAAATTTATGAACAACAAACCAGCTCTCAAAGTGTTTTGAAAGGCATTGAGAAAGAGATGATGAAAATCCCAATTCCAAGGATACCAATAAAAGGAAGTTATCAAGCAGGGTAAGCAAAATTAGAGAGGTAAGATAAGATAGAGAGGTAACAGCAAGAAAACAGTATAACAAGGAAAACCCTGTATGTATATCAGTTGTAGCCATCAATGTAAATGCTCTACACTCAGCAATCAAAATAAATAGACTGGTAGAGTGGATCAAGAAACAAAATCTAACAATATGCCGCAAACTGGAAATATGTTTAACTCAAAAAGAAATTCATAGATGGGAAGTCAAAGGATGAAAAACAATGTTCCATGCAACAAGAACCCAGAAAAAAGCAGAGTAGCTATATTATTTGTACACAATGTGAACTTCAAACTAAGACTGATCAAAAGGGACAAAAAAGATCCTTACATGCTTGTAAATGGAAATCTTCAAAAAGAAAAGATAACAATTAAAAATATATATGCACCAAATATCAGTGGGCTCAATTATTTAAAACAAATATTAGTGGACTTGAAAAATCTAATAAGCACTAACCCAATTATTTTTTGTTTTTTGTTTTGCTTTTGGTGCTGGGGATCAAACTCAGGACCTTGCACTTACAAAGCAGGCAGTGGCACCACTGAGCTAAATCCCTAACCCAGCACTAACACAATTGCAATGGGAGACCTTAATTTCACTCTCTCATAATAGACAAATCAACTACACAAAAAAGTCAACAAAGAACTATCAGAACTGAACCAAATTTGTGAATAAATGGACTTAGTAGATGTCTACAGAGTGTTCCACCCCAAAGCATCAGAAAACACGTTCTCATCTGCACATGGGATGTTCTCCAAAATGGACCGCATACTACACCACAGAACATGCTTAGGTAAATGAAAAGGAATTTAAATTATTCCACACATATTATATGGCTATAATGCAATGAAATTGGAAATCAATTGCAAAAGAAACCATAAAAATCCCACAAACACATATAAATGAAAAACAATGGGCAACAGATGAAGTTAATTCAACAGTACCTATAATTAACTAATAATACTGATATACCACAATTTACTGGAGAAATAAATGAAAGCAGTCTTAAGAAGAAAATACATAGCAACGAATTCTCACACTGGTAAAGCAGAATGAGCTCAAATAAATAGCATTGAACCTCAAACTTCTAGACACAAGACAAGTTATGCCCAAAGTCATATGGTATGATAAACTTAAAGTGTAAATAAGAATCAAAATGTATAACTGATGTTGTGTAATAGGAAAAAGGGTCTAAAGATGTAGGGGAAGTGGGAGGGGTAGGGGAAGGTAAGAAGGGAAAAGAAAAAATAAGAATAAGAGAAAAAATGGAAACAAAGTCTTTGTAAATAGGGAAGGGTGGAGGGGGTGAAGGGAGGTCAGGGGAATGGGGAAAAATAAGAACCAAGATACATCATGTAGAGGTACAAGATCCCAATGATGAATATAACTATATTGTATATCTAAAATGTATCAATAAGAAAAAGAAAACAATGCAAAGAATCAATAAATTTAGATCGGTTCTTCAAAAGATTAAATAAAATTGATAACCCCCTGGCCATCTTTATCAAAAAAAGGAAAGAAAAGATTCAAATCCATGGTATTACAGAACTACAGAACTCTACAAAAAAATGATTGAACAGGATATAGAAAATGGAAAGACATCCCATGTACTTTGTTAGAAAGAAGCAATAAAGTAAAACTGGCCATACATTCAAAATTGTTATACAAATTTAATGCAATTCTGATCAAATTTCTAACAGAATGTCTCACAGAATTGGAGAAAACAATCCTAAAATTCACCTGGAGCCAGAACAGATCAAGAATGGCAAAGACAACTATGAGCAACAAAGGAAAGGCAGGGGCATCACAATTCCTGACTTGAAATTGTACTACAAAGCTACTGTGATAAAAACAGCACAGTACAAAGAATCAATGGCTGGGATCTCATCTTTTGCACAAGCAAAATAAATCACTGACAGAGTAAGGAGAATTTCCACAGAATGGGAAAAAGTATGTAGCCAGCTGTCCCTTAGACAAAAAATCATATATCTAGAATGCATAAAGTACCCTCCCCAGATCAACCCCCTCAAGTGTAAAGACCCAATCCAGAAACAGGAATCTGAAATTAATAGATATTTCTCAGAAGAAGAAGTAAAAATTGAAAATAAGTATATGAAGAAAAGTTTAATATCACTGGTCATTCAAAAGATGCATATTAAAACTGAGACTCCGTCTCACTCTAGAAAAATTGGCTAAAATCAAGAAATCAACCAACAACAAATGCTGCAGGGACTGTGGGACAATTGGAAACCTTATCCACTGTTGGTGGGATTGCAGACTGACACAACCACTGAGGAAATTAGTACAGAGATTACTCAAATTACTAGGATTAGAAGTACCATTTGACCCAGCTACTCTTTTTCTGCATATAAGCCTAAATGAATTAAAAGCATCATACCAAGCAATATAACCACACTCATGTTTATAGTGACAGAGTTTATACTAGCTAAATCTTGGAAAAGACACAAATGACCATAAACCAAGAAGTGGATAAAAATATGCAGTTTTTTATACAATGGAGTACTACTCAGCCATAAAGAAGGATAAACTTGAGTTTTTATAGCTAAGTGGAAGCACCTTGAAGTTATATTCTTAAATGAAAGGCATTGGAAACATGTATATCAATATTACCTTGTCTTCTGCTGTGTGAAACTGAAAGTGTAAATAGGGACTAAAATGTATAAAGATAATGTGAAACAGGAAAAAAATGTTCAAATGGAAAGGGGAACTGAAGAGGGTTGAGGAAGCAAAAAGGAACAAAATAAGAAAAGAAGGAAAAATAGAAACAAAGCTTTTGTAAATAAGGGGGAAAGGGAGTTAAAGGAGGGCAGAGGAATGGGAAAAAATGAGAAATCAACATACATCAAATACAGACACAAATTCCCTATGATCATTGTGATCATTATATATATATCTAAAGTAACATAAATTTAAAGAATCTCATACATTTCATTTTTGAAAAAGAAGATTGTTTACAGCTTCTACATCAATAAAGAGGAAGTCACTTAATTTGGGGTACATCGGAATAAATGAAATTCAGAAGAATACCTAAGAAGCACCCTTCTTTTGATGATATTATATATTACTTCTTGGAAGTACACAAAATAGAAATGTTAACCAAATTACAGAAAAAGATGTGCCTAGAATCTCTATACTAATATTTTAGTATGATATTAGTATGGAGTTTATTATTCTGGAGTTTTATAAACTATAATATAGGATGTTTGTGTGTGTGCGTTGTTATCTAAAGGTGAGAAAGTTGCAGATGTTCAGCAACAATTGACGACTCCCTGGAGTTTCTTCTCCTGGCTTAGGGTTAGTACAGCAACACAAAGCTATAGGGATTTTATGCTTTTTGTTCAGTAAGTTTCTTCTTAGTTTGCAAAGTCCACTCAGCCCTAAGATTCATTAAAAATCTGTGAATTAAGCAATCCACACTCTAGCGCCTTCAGGTGCTGAACATGTTTCTTCATCACTTCCTGTCATAAACGTCACTGGTTTCCCTATTCCCCAGGAGAATTTACCCAAATCAGCAGCTTTCGATAAGAATTGGTAAATTTCTCCTGGAATAAAAAGGGGCCAGAGAGTTTGAGATTATTTCTACAGATTGATTTCCAGTGTGAAAGTTTAGTCTTATTCCTTCTTTTTATTCTGATACCTCTCTTATGCTTTTATAACATAACTTTATAATTTCTCCAGGATTTTAGAATTTTCTTACATAACTCACTGATCTTCCATATTTCATTATATCATAACTAGAAGTGGATATTGAAGTTTATTCTTAATAATGCAGACAATTCATTCTTTTGGGAAAAATGAGATTGAGAATTCCTTTTATTTGACAACAACAAAAGCTTGGCAATTGATATGTAATATATGCAAGTACATTTTTCTAAATTAAATTCTAAATTCACCAGTTTATTTTCAGTGAAACAGCATCATTCACCACATTTAAAAGCAGTCTTGTTTTGGAGAAAACAATTGCACTTTGTTCAAAACAGTGAATAAGCATCAATGTACATAACAGTATAAACAATGACATTGAAAAATATATCTGTGTATATTTTTGTGGAAGTCAGTGTTAGTTCTTACTCCTATTTTCAAACACTTACCTTGCTTTCTTTTTAACTTTCTCTTTTAGTAGAGAATGCATAGACTTTCAAATTATTTGAATATATATATATAATTTTTCCATAAAATATAAATTATATAAGGAAAAGAGTATAAGCGGTCAATTTTTCTTCTGCCTTCCAGTTATTACCATATCTAATAAATAACATTTGAGAAGAGAAAATTAAAATTTGTTGAATGTCTACTATTTTTCATGTAGTTGGAAACCTATGATCAGGTAATTTAGGCAGTCATATTCCACATTTCTACTAAAGATACAATCTCTATTAAAACTCTGTTTGGTTTTAAATCTGTTCTACCCTATACTCCATGCTATACACATTCCACTTACGTTTGGTGAAACAATAATAGGAATAAGTACTTTGATAGATCGAGAAAATAATGCATTTAGTATGCAGTTTAGGGTCTTTAACATTCCATTTAAGTTTGTTTTAATTTTCGCATGTATCCTGAGGCAATAATTTACCTAGAAAGTATATGAAGAAATAGAAGTCAGAGAGATGATTATTTACTCAAGTGCAGCATAGAGTTTGGAGTAATTCTTAGCTGAGCTACTATCAGACAGTGCAAATCACTCTTGTAAATGTAATGCACTATCTAATAATTTGAAGTAAGTTTTAGGAGGACCAATCTTGAAAAGTAACATTTTAAATGTTTAATATTAAAGTATTCCATTTACTAAATCACTCTTAAACAGTGTCAAGTCACCTTGCAAGTGACTTTTCCTCCTCATCAATTTACTTATGACATTTCTCTACTGAAAACTACAAATGTTTTGAATAGGTTGTTACACACCACAAATAGGCTGCTTTTGAAAATTTGCCTAGTTCCTTTTAAAAACGTATATAATTGTAAGACTTTGTCTTCTTTTAGCAAAAAATAACAAAGTTTTCAGTTTTCTTTATTCCTACTTAATATTCAGCTTCAATTTAAACATAATTTCCTCAGAAAACACTTTTCTGGCACTGCTTTTTAAATTAGAATATGTCCTATCACACATGTTGTCCTTTGGTAAAATAGGTCTAATTAAATTCTTGGTGCATTCATGGCCAAAAGACCATAAGACCTAAAAGGGCAGAGACTCTATCTAGTTTGTTTACTGCCCTATCTCAAGTGAATTATTTAATTTTGTTAGCATAAGAAAAAGACTTTTTAAAGTTGTTGACTTATTGAAAAAAATTTTCCAATCCTTATAAAAAGTTTCTTTACATTCAAAGCATCTCATTCGCATATGTATTTGTTACTATGATTCTCCTGAGTTTTTCTCACATAAGATTGGACTATTTTTTATTAATTGAGTTTATTGGTACATTTATGTTATATAGTGCAGTTATGTTCATTAAAGACTGGGCTATTATATCCCTGTGTATTTTACAGTCAGCTACTAGTGATAGAAAATTGAATGAATGCAAATACCCACCTGATTTTTTCTAACCATAGAACATATGTGTTTATTTACAAAAAGCGGTTTGCCCTACAGCTTTTCTTTCCTTTTCTTCAAATCTGAAATAGGCATACACAATAATGAAAGAGACAACATAAGTGCCATAAATTGCCAAACGGCCTAGGTGCTAAGGTACTAGAGTAATCCATCACTTGATTTACTTAATCACTACTATCCATTTATAGATAGATATATAGATATGGGTTTTTTTTAGCTGAGCTGAATGTATTTTTTTCCCCAAAGTAGCTATACTGCTGCTTGGTATGATTTGAAAATCCTTTGCTGATATAAATAAATGAAAACCTCTTCTTTAATTACACTTCCAAATCAAAGAAAAGACACTCACAGCTTTTTTCTCTGAAATACGGTAGATGACAAAACAATGTTGCAAAAAATTTCAACCCTTTTTTAAAAAATAGCAAAGCATGACATCAATTCTTTTAGTTGCTAAGAAATGTCATTTTAGTTTTATATGGATTTTACATACTATTTTTCTGTGTCATGATGAAAAAAATCAAGTTTTCTGCAAACATCCTTTCATCACAGGCCTTACTATTCCAGTCAGAGGCTCACTGTAAAAACACCAAAACAAGCAAGTGCAATATATATACACAAATATATACACATATATATATATGTGTGTGTGTTTGTGTGTATGTGTGTTATCATTATGTAGTAAGTACAATTCTATGTGTTTCAGTTACAAAGGAAAATGAGACACTCCCAAAGATGTAATTTAGAGTCAGCTGAGGCAAGAATAGCTACACAATTTATAAGAAATGAGCAAAATAAAAAAGAAAAGACTTGGGGGAAACTGCCATTTAAGGTAACAATATAGAGAATTTTTACAAAAAATTTCCAGATTCTTTATTGACCTGTGGTGGGATTTTTTTGTTTGTTTGTTTGCTATTTAAAGAGGCACTTTCTTAAGCCTGTTTACCTTCCCTTCCCAGTGGCTCATTGACTCAACCCCAACAGGCTACATAAAAGGGATGGCAAACATTTCCAAATCTGTATTTTATTATGAATCTAGTATTGCCAAGAGATGAACCAGCTGCCATTAAATGTGATAATATGTCATTCATGTATAGAGACAACTATATGCACATGGTCATTGACCATGCTAATGCATCTCTCATCAAACCCCGTTTTTGTTTTTGTTTTTCTCATTGAGTTTATTGGTACATTTTAGGTATACAGTACATTTACATTCATCATTGGGATCTTGTACCTTTACATGACAGGTCTTGGTCCTCATTTTTTCCCCATACCTCTGCCCTCCCTTTACCCCCTCTTCCCTTCCCTATTTACAAAAACCTTTTTTTCCATTTTTTGTTTTCTCAGATTTTTTACCTTTCCCTTATTTCCTTTCCCCTACCCTTCCCACTTCCCCACACCTTTAGCCCTTTTCTTCCTATTTCACTTTAGCAATTAAACACAGAGACACAGGGATTACTGCGTGAGTCTGGGGAGAAATTCCTCAAGGTTCAGATGGTGAATTAGTTGGATATTAAAATATCTATTGAAGGTACAGGGGGATATTTGGAAGCAAGTGGCCTATGAACCAAAGTTCTAAACTCCCTCCACATATCTGTTTTAAATCTGCCTCTCTCTCTCTCTCTTTCTCTCTCTCTCTCTCTCTCTCTCTCTCTGTCTCTCTCTCCCTCCCTCCCTCTCTCTCCCTATCTCTTCTTCACTCAATTGTCCTCTCATAATTCAAGTACAAAGTACAAATTCAGATAAAATTATTTTAAGAAAGAAATATAATAATCCCTAAAAACCTAGAGTGTGACCTTCTGAAAATAGGGCCCTTTGTGACTGCACTGATTATTACCTTGGAGGCTGAACATTGTGAAGACTCGGTGGCCAGGGTAGTAATAAGGTAAAGAAAAGGAACACTCAAACTGGGTATGCGTGGGTGTTCATATTGGCACTCAGCGAGGATATTCTTAAAAATCATGACTTCTGAGCTCAAATGTGAAAATACATAAGAAAGGGGCTGGGGATTTACCTCAGTGGTGTCACCACCTGATTCACAAGTGCAAGGTCCTGAGTTCGATCCCCAGTACAAAAAAAAAAAAAAAAAAAAACCCAAAAAAAAAAAAAAAAAAAAAAAAAACCCACAAAACAACAAAAAGAAAATCAAGAAAGACACATGAAAAATAAAAATGTATCCTCTGAGATTTAAGCAAAGTAGTGTTCTACAGCCTAGAAATTAATTCAAGGAAATATGGAGGATGAGGAGTGGAATCAACCAGGTTGTGGTAGTTAAAGTGGAGTGGCAACTCGGTTGGCTTTGGGACCTCATTGTGGAACTGCTGTAACACACTTCAGGAGTGCCTAGGTGGATCATGGAGACGCAGACTTGGAGTCTGTATCTGGTCCTTCCCTCTTTCTCCCTGATGCTATTTCCATCCTGTTCTTTCCAGTCACTATGAACTAAGCAGCTTTTGCTTTGGCATGATCTACCACCATGTTTCTGCCTACCTCCATGTTCTGGCCAGTCACGTACTGAGTACCCTGAAGCTGTGAGCTAAATTAAACCTCTTTTAAATTTGGGGTGTTGGCTAGTGTGGCCCATCAAAGCGAAAGCTAATAAAGAATACTGGTACTAGAGAAGCAAAAACTTTACTATGACTCTGCCTAACCATGTGGTTTAGAAGCCTTTGAAACTGGATTGCAAGTCAAATTTGGAAAGATTTGGAGAAGTGCGCTAGAGAAGACCTACCGCGCCATAAGCAGAGCCTGGTAGATGATTCTAGTGAAAGCACAGAGGAGGAGCACGGTGATAGGAATTCTGACAGAGAAGGCGAGGCTCAGGAAGTTTCAGGTAGGAACAAGGGCTCCACTGGGAGTTGGACTACAGGCCATTTGTATTGTAGTAGAAAATTTGCATATATTTTGCCCATGTTCTGAGACTTTGCAGGAGATAGAGATTAAATGTAGTAGATAAATTGGTCTTGTGAAAGCAATTTCAAAGCAGCCCAAACTTCAGCCTGTGGCAATGGGTACTGAGGGCTGCTTTTAGCCAAATTTAGAGTGAGAACTGGGAGCAAAAGGAGACTGAAAAATTTGAAAATATTATATTGTGGCCCAAAAGGAAGCAATTGTCAGTGGAGAGACGGAAGTAGGCATACTTGTTGAAAAAGTTAGTACAATTAAAAAGAAACCAAATATTTCTACAGAGAATAAAAAGAAAGATGTCTTGAGGGCATTTCAGAAATCAGAAAGACCCCATCCATCATCGCAAGCTCTAAAAAGTACAGTATGACCTAATTTAAGAAGAGAGGCCCTGGACCCCCAGATCAAAACAGGTTACCTAAGAAATTCTTTCACTAGGATTCATTTAGCCATGCTCAGCCATCCATCACTCAGAGGCTGCTACAGCCACGGTCCAAGTGGGGTTAATTAGTGCCCCCAAAATGGTAGCCAAGCTTAGCATTATCCACAGGATGGTTTTACTGGCATGCAGAATGCAATAATTGTGATGTCAGAGACACTTTCACAAAATTTAAACAAAATACTGGGAGGCCAGTCAAGGAGCCCTTGAGAGGCAATGTGTAAAGCTGTGGGAATGAAGTCAGAATTGAAGTGGAGCCTCCCAGAAGTTGGAGATGTCAGGAGCTTGAAATATCTGCTAAAGAAAATTGCGGACCATGTTCTTGTAGCATCAGTCTTAGAAGAGATTTTGTTTTGGAATTTTGAAAATATTGAGATTTTGGGAAAGAACTATTGCTTTACTGGTGGTATATATGGTAGTGGTATTATAAACTTAGTATTATCTTTATTTAGAGATTAGATATGGTTTAAAAATACATGTTTGGGTATGAAATTGATAAGCTATGGCACACAATGGGTAGAGAGGAGTGTGAATTTGAATGGCCTTAGGATCCACCCAGAGGCTTGTTGGAACATACTTCTGGGTGTATCTGTGTGGATCATGGAGATGTACCCTTGGAGTTTATCCTTGATACCTTCTGTCCTTACTCTGTGGTACTGCTTCCCTGCTCGGTTCCCAGCCATGATGAAGTAAGCAGCGTTATACCACCATATCTTTAGATCATGATGTGCCTACCTTGGAGCCTGTCAATCCTGTGCTGAGTTTCCCAAAATAGTGAGCTGAATTAAACTTCTCCTCCTTTAAACTCAGGCTGTAAGGTGTTGTGCTCCAGTAGTAGGAAAGCTGGTTAATACACAGATCAATAGTTAGTCTTGAAGATCTTACTAAACTTCTTAGACATAATAGCATTGAAAACTGTGAGTCCCTAAAAGTAACAATATATGATAGTACCGTGACCCAAAAGGATAATTCCATGTTACACCAATCTGAAGAAGTCTGCAAATTAATAGGAGGCAGGAATTTCCAATGGCATTTTATCACTAAGGCATGAAAGCAAGCTGTACAAAATACACTGGGCAAGGGGCAGTAATTTAAGACTCATACTTCAAATGACAAAGACAGCCATAATATAACTAATGTAATTTGAGATTAGCCTATATTTATAAGACTAAGGGAATGTATGATCATGTCCAAGTTTTCAAATGGAACTTGCATTATAAATAATTTATTTATACATTAGAACTTTGTCACTGTCTCTGTCCCTCTTTCTCCTCATGTTCATAGATGTCGGTTTATACACTGAAACTGACTCAGATAGCAAGTATAAAGAATGTTCCTTATCTATTGTAAAGTTTTGTAAACTTACTAATAAGCCTACTACTTAATATTTTTTAAAAGCAGCCCAGGTGATTTTGAGACAGTTTCATTCACTATATTTCAGCAAGCTGACTTTCCTATGTGCGATTGAAGATTTCTCCACGATAGTGTTCTAGGGTGTTTGGGCTCTTTTTTGCCTTGAAAGTAGGACTTTTTAAAGAAATAGGTAGAGATTAGTACGTGCCAGAGACTCCTGAAGTAAGTCTCTAGCCCCCACCTGCCCCATGTGTGACACAGGGTTGAAGAAAAAATTTAAGGCAGAGTTAGAAGAAAGAATGAATTGAGACAACCAGTGCTAATTTGGCAAAAGGCACTGGCCTGTCTCTTCCACCAAATTTTATAATTCATCAATCAGGGTAAAGGTGCAATACATGTATAGATATGCAGTACATGAAATTAGCACTGAAACTCATGCAGGCAAGGCTTTAAAGAGAAGTCAAAGCATTTTCAAATTAGGAACAGAATAGACAAAATATGTTATTTTGATTGGAGCACTGTCCTTCAAGCCATGAAGGCACTAATTGTGGGAATGATATTTGGATGTGATTACTCCAACCTCAGCTGTGGATGTTATCTCCTATCCACCTCTCTGCTTCATAGGCCTCTGCTCTGGTCTCGGCTGTGGCTGTTAGCGGGAAGGTCGTGAGACACCTCTGTGAGTCAGGTAGCTTCAGTCAGACTCGCTCCTTAAAGTGAGCCAACTGAGGGACTTAACTCTTTGCAGCCTGCACTGCTTACAGCATGTTCGGGGCATAAAGAATATTTTGGTTCTGGCAAGTATGTTATTCCCTTACACTGAAGTCTTATTCAGACTTTGGTAATTGTTTTCAAGTTTGTCTTCCAGTTCTTCTACACTTAACTCAGCCATCCCAATACTATGATCTTATGAACTTATAAAAATGAAAATGGCAACAAATAGTAATTATCCAGTGTTTATTTTGTGCCTATGCACACTCAAGCCTTGCTTTCTTCAATCTTCTTGTCAAAGTCTTGAGACAGGTGTGTAAAACTGATATTTATAGAATTTGGTAATAGACACCAAGGGGCCCAAATCTAGAATGTGCCTGAGAGAGAATTTGACCATAAACTGTCTTCTTTCATAATATTTATTTGCCCTTTAACTTTCTGCTGTGGCAGAGAGACATACTGTTTTGCTTACTGTTGTCCAGACAAATCTTAGTATCAGTTATCCTACTTCTGTGTTTCAGCAGTTATACCATGGTTACAATTTCTCCCAAAACCCAATCAAGTGAAATGATAGTTTCCTAATTGTCTTTGTGTATTTTTCTCCCAGGAGCCTAGAAATTCTGGACAAACTAATTGGAATTTGATGATTCCAAGTATCAGGAATCTCTATATCTTTCAAAAGAAAAACAAAAATAGAAGACTCCAAGGCCATGAAAATTTTACCTACAGACTCAGAACACACTTCTCACCTATAAATTACAATGTCTTGATATATCATAATAAAGATCAAATGATCTAACTCATGAATATTCTTAAAATATGGTTTATTTTAATAGTTTAATTTTCAAATTATTGTTTTAATGAAATATGAAACAGATTAATCAGAATTGCAAGTGATTTTACACTTTTAATATTAAGTGAAACACAAAGAAATTGGAGACATCAGGAAATAAACCATTTAAAGAAAGTGAAGCCATCTTGCTCTTGTCTCTGGGAATTTATCTAGTGAATGAAATTTAAAAATTTAAATCTATAAATTCATGAATTTGCTATTCAAATTGAGATATAGACACAGACACAGTTATCTTCACTATTCTTATCTTAATTACAGTATTTTACCTTCTTCGTATAGCAAATTGCTCAAATGATTTGTACAACAATTTCAGAAATTGGGTGTAGCAAATTATTTTTCTCTTTGGGAAACAATTCTTAAGATTCAGAAATATCAATGAGGACGGGAAATATGAGCAAGAACACACTGTAAACTATGTAACTAACAATTTCATAGTAGAAGCTGGACAGTAAACATTGGCGGAGAATGAAGGTCTCTGGTGGCACTGTACGCTGGTGATTTTATTTGAACACTCATTTTGTGTCTATTCGACTCATAACCATGAAGGATTGTTCTTGTCAGGGATATAGCAGTTAGTTAACTAGAAATGCATTATTTATAGAACTCTTTCCCATTTTTACTCATGGAAAATGCTGTAACCGCTATTCTTAGCAACCTTGATTCTAACACTTGGTAAAGATCAGAAACAGACAATATCGAATGAGTAACTAAAAGGATCAAATATAGTCCTATCTGTATTTCAGAATTTCCAATAATAAAACTACACTGTGGTTGCCTCCTTCCCCTCTACTTATAACTCTTGCCTAAGGAGCATTCCATATGAAAACATAGGAAGGAAGGAATACATTAGCAAAGCTATTTTAGTTTTATGTGCTTTGTTTTAGAACATCAGTAAAAAATATTCAGTAATATTAAAAGACCTAGGGAAAATTTTTCTATCCAAGTTACTATGCTATTAAATGTATGTCATATATACATATATATATATATACACATACATATACATATATTAGTATATAATATATATACATATACATATATATATATGTAGAGAAAATACTGAACTCTGAATGATATATATATGTAGAGAAAATACTGAACTCTGATTATAATATGACTTTCTACATTCATATCCCTTTATATATTTAAATTCATTTAGATAGGAAATCTGAAAAATATACCTTCTAAAGCAAATTGCGAACATATAGTTTTTGTGTGCATATTCCTTCTTTTTTTTTCCAGTACCAGGGATCGGACTCAGGACCTTGCACTTGTGAGGCAAGTGGCAGAACCACTGAGCTAAATCTCTGGCCCAAGAGAACGTATAATCTTATTAAATTAGAAGTATCTGGATTATGAGCTCTGGACTCAACAAATTCTCAAAAGAAAGGCATTGCCACCTTCTACCTGATGTATTTAATCAGATAAATTTCATCTTACTCTTCTGTTGTGTTATAACAAGTGATAATCTCTAAGATATTATTGATCTCTTTAATGTTAAAAGCATTTACCATTCATTATATCTTAAAAGTTACCTAAGTCAAAATCCTCTGACTTCTTGAAATCTAGATACGATTGGCTGAAGTATAAAATGTTTATTTTCTCCAATTCCCTAAATTATCATCAAATATTTGAAATTTCTGAAAGAATAATGAAAATTATTCATAACATTAAAACACATTCTTGCTTGTTGTGCTTTCTTACCATCTTTATATGGAATATTTCCCTGGCATTACATCAACTTGCACTAAATAATAAGCTCACCCATTTTTCTTGAGGAAAAAAATTCCAAAAAAATGACACCCCGCCTCACACACACGAGTATGTACATTGCTCTTACTCCAAGAAATGGTTTTGTTCATTAGATGTCACTGAAGATTTGGGAAAAGATAGATATGTCAATTTGGTATTTTAGCAATAGATGTCTATTCAATTTAAATATTGGCAATACTGCTTCATTAATGAATGTGCTTTCTTGCTGTCTGCATATAGCATCAAGATACAGATGGTAATTCCAGAATGACAGATAATAAAAAAAATTTCCATTTGATTTAATAAGATCTAGATCTCAAATCAAAGGGAGAATCTTGAACTTAGGTCATCCATAAATCACAATGTATGGTAAATCCTTATAACCTTGACTAGACTAATGAAATCATAAAGACCAATTCTATCTTAAATTCTGGGAACTGAAATTCATGAGATTCTCTCATGCTTCTCTTTTCTTTATTTTCTTAATCTTTTCTATGAGGAAGTGAAGTGTCTCATTTTATACTGCTTTTCTTTGTCTCTTCCCCACCTACACCCACTGATCTGACATTTCTACCTTCACTCCATCCAAGGAATTTGTTGCCCGCATTAAATGCTTATATTTTCCCCTACTACTTAAATGCCTATAACTTTGCAGGAACATGGAACACATCAGAGTTTTCAAGGTAAAAATAATTGATTTTTGTATCTACCAACTACTAGGAAGAAATAGATTTTTGATTGACTATTCTTTACTCTTTGGGTGGTTGGCAGAGACTATAAAATTTGTAATTGAGCAACAACTTCAGTAAAAGTTTTGGAGTTTTTTTATTTATAAAAGTTTTTTTCTTCTCTCCTGGAAACTAAATATTTCCAGCATGTCTTACTGAAGAGTATATATGATTTAAAGATAATTAATATACCCAGTAACCACTCTTAATAAAGAAGGTGGCTCACCCTTGAAGATTTTCAAGCTCCATCCAATTCTATGACATATTCCTACCTTCAGTGCTTCCTAAGTAAAAGTACTTGTTAAAATTACATATTTTACCACATATGAAAAACTTAAAATTCACTTTGTTCCCTTTATTTCTTTTACACATTTCCTAGTTATTTCCTAAGAATTCTACTTAGTAAATTGATCTAGACAGAGAGGTACTTGCTTGGGTGTAGGAACCAAACTTAACCATCAAAGGAATCAATAGTGTGAAGTCTATTCCTGACTCTCCCCTTATCTCTTTATTACAGACTCTAAGTGACTGAACCAGATAACAGATAGAGGCAGAAAGAAAAAGTAGTGTCTTCCTTTCTTCCTTTTAATCTAGCAAGCTTGCTTTTTGTTTTTGTTCTTTGAGATGGTAAAACTTGATGTCACTGAGCTTAATTCTCCCTTCAATACTATTGTTTTGTATTTACTGAAAATTGCAACCATATTCAGACACTTTGCTGGTTTTCAGATTTCTGTTTTAAGTTATCCAATTTTATTTTTGTATTATTTTCAAATAGTTCAAAGGAAACTTGAAAGCTAACACAGATCTTAAAAAGAAGATGTATTTTGCTAGAAGTAATTTCAACTTAGACTAACTTACAATCAATATATAGACGATGAATTGAACAGTATAGCAATAATGATAAGAGAGTAATAAAAATAACAACAAAATGATAAAAATAATCAAAGAACTCAAATATCTTGAAGATATTTTCATGATATATATTCAAGCTGTTGTTTTCTCTATGAGAAAAACCAAATTATTATTCTTCCCTATTAGGCTTACTGATGATTGGAAAAGAGAAAACTGTTTTGTAAAAATAAATTTTAATTCTAGATGTTTCTTGGTGGAGATGTTGGAGTTCTCTACATAGAGGATCATGCCATTAGCAAATAATGATAATTTAAATTTCTTCCTTTTATTTCTTTCTCTTGTCTAATTGATCTGGCTAATGATTTGAGAACTATATTGAACAGATGTTATGGTAATGGGTATTCTTGTCTTGTTCCTGACTTTCAAAAGAAAGCTTTCAGCTTCTCTCCATTCCATATGATGTTAACCTTTGGATTGTCATAGATAGTCTTTATCAGATTGAAAGAAAGACCTTCTATTCCTATTTTCTTCACAGTTTTTATCACAAATGGACATTGCATTTAATCATATGCTTTTTCTGTGTGTATTGAGATGGTCATATGGTTTGTTTGTTTGTTTGTTTCTGATTATGTAATATATTGATTTGTCTATGTTGAACCATCCATGCATGCTTGGAATGATTTCTAGTTGGTCATGATATGTAAACTTTTTGATGATTTGCTGCATAATTTAGTAGCTCAGCCTGGTACAAAGTCAATACTCAAAAATCCATAGCATTCCTTACACTAACACCAAAGTCACCAAGAGAGAAATTAGGGAAGCAGCACATCTCACAGTAGCAACAAGAAAAATGAAATACTTAGGAATCAAGCTAACCAAGGCAGTTAAAGACCTATACTAAGGAAACTACTCTGAAGAAGAAAATGGAAGAAGATACCAGAAAATATAAAGATATCCTTTATGCCTTGGATAGACAGACTGCGTATCAAGAAAATGACCATACTTACAAAACTGTTATATAGATTTTTTGTTTGTTTTTTAAGGCATATTGTTATGCTGTCCTTAAACTCACTTTGTAGTTTAGACTAGCCTCGGTGATACTCTTGCCTCAAACTCCTGAGTGCTGAGATTGTAGATATGTGCTACCACACCTGGATTTGTTACATAGGTTGAATGCAACCCCAATCAAATATCAAAAGCATTCCTCACAGAACTAGAGGAAACAATCCTGAAATTTTTATGGACCCAGATACACCCAGAATAGCAAAAGATATTCAGAGGATCAAGGGCAAAGAAGAGAACATCATAATCTCAGACTTCAAGTTATAATACAAAGCTAAAGAGATAAAATCAACATGGTATTGAAAAAAAAATTCCCAAATTTCTGGATCAAAGGAACAGAATGGAAGATGCACAAAAACCCCAAGCATCCTCAGTTACCTCCTCTTTGACAAAGGGGCCAAACACTTTTGCTGAAGGAAAGATAGTTTCTTTGACAAATTATGCTATGAAACTGGCCATCCACATGCTGAAGAATGAAGCTAGGGCCTTATCACTCACCATTCAACAAACTAAAATCAAAGTGGATCAATAATCTAAATAATAAAACAGAAACAATCTGCTGAAAGATAAAATAGGTAAAACTTTTGAAGACATGTGTAGGCAAAAATTGTTGAATGAAACCCCAGTAACACCAGAAATAAAAATTCAATAAATGGAGTTACATCAAATTCAAAAGCTTCTAGAAAGCAAAGGAAACTACCAGCAGAGCAAAGAGACAACCTATAGAATGGTTAAAAAATTTGACAGCTATTTCTTAGACAGAGGACTAATATCTAGAATATATAAAGAACTAAAAAAAATTAGACTTCCCAAAATGTAAAGACCCAATCCAGAAATGGGCATCAGAAATGAACAGACACTTCTCAGATGAAGAAGAACAAATGGCCAATAAATACATTAAAATGTTCAATATTGCTGACTACTCAAGACGTGAAAATTAAAACAATCCTGAGATTCCAGCTCATTCTAGAAAGAATGGTTGCCTTCAAGAAATTAACTACTGACAAATGCTGGTAAAGCTACAGGAGGTAAAGAGAACTCTTGTCCACTGTTGATGAGAGTCTAAGTAGTTAAAACCACTATGTCAATCAGAATGATTCCTCAAAAAACTAAAAACATAAATTCCAATTGACCTAGCTATTCTCCTTATAAATTCTTACTGAAAAAGCAAAGCCATCATGTTATCATGGTACACGTATACTCGTGTTTATAGGAGAACAATTTATAGTTGCTAAATTATGGAAATAGCCCAAATGTCCATTAGCAGATGAATGAATAAAGAAAATATTGTACTTATATACAGTGGAGTACTACTGTACCACAAAGAAGGATAAATATAAATTTTCAGGTAAATGGATGCACTTTGAGACTATGTTAATTGAGATAGATCAGACACACAGTTTAAATATCTTATTGTAAAAATCAACAACTGGGATCTCATCTTAAAACTCTTCTGCAGTGCAAGAGAAACCACCAACAAGGCTAAGAGAAAACCTACAATGTGGGCAAAACATTTATCAGCTCTTCCTCAGACAAAGGTCTACTGTCTAGAATATATAAAGGACTCACAAAAGTCAGACCCCCCCCAAATATAAAGACCCAGTTCAAAAATGGACATCTGAAATGAACAGACATTTCTCAAAGAAGTTAAAGCAGCAAATGAATTTATAAAAAATGTTCACCATCACTGGTCATTCGAAAGATGCAGATGAAAACACTGAGATTCCACCTCATCCAGGAAAGTCTGGCTTTTATCAAGAAATCAACCAATATCAAATGTTGGCAGGTTTGTGGGGAGAAAGGAATCCTTCATTGTTGGTAGGAGTGCACTCTGGTGGGACAACTGGGGAAATCAATATACGCATGTTCATAGCCGCACAGTTAGTAGTAGCTAAAACCTGGAAACAGCCCAATTCCCCAGCAAATGGAGACTGGATAAAGAAGATATGGCTTTTCTAAAAAATGGAGTATTACTCATCCATAAAGAATGAAACACCAGAGATATTTATAACTAAATGGATGCACATCGAGGCCATAATCTTGAGTGAAATTAATAGGAGACATGTAAATACTGAATCATCAATGTGGTGGGAAAAACTAAAAGTGTACATAAGGTTCAAGTGGTATAATTGATAATGTAAAATAAGAAGAAAAGGTCTAAAGGAGTAGGGGAAGTGGGAAGGGTAGGTTAAAGGAATGAAGGGAAAAGAAAAATATGAGAAAAATGAAAAAAAATGGAAACAAACTCTTTGTAAATAGAGAAGGGTGGAGGGGCTGAAGAGAGACCAGGAGTATGGGGGAAAAAAGTAAGAACCAAGATACATCATGGAGAGGTACAAGATCCCAATGATGAATGTAACTGTATTGTATACCTAAAATGTAGCAATAAACTTAACGGAAACAAGAAAGACTAAATATCTCATTGTTTCTCTTATATGAGATAGAAAAAATAGATATTAGGAAGTAAATTCTTTTTCAAATCAAAAGAGGAATAAAAAGGGGGAAGGAAAGGGGAAGGAAAGAACTGAGAACTTATTTAAAAAAAGACTTGAATAATAAAATGAAATAGAGCTTTAGCAAATGAGGAAGGGAAGTAGAGTTGGTGGAGCATGGGGTGCTGGGAAAGGACCAAAAATAAAGAATTGAAATGTGTTATATACATGTATAAAGTCCTCATGACTAATACAGTCATTACATAATGCAAACATGCACTGATAACAGTAAAAATAAACGAATTTTAAAATATTAGTCAATTACTAATAATTTACTTATTCAACTTTTCAGCATTTTTCTTAATCAACTAAAGTCCACCATTTGCTTCTTGGTGTGAATTTTGCAAAATTAAGTTAAACTTAGTATCACTTAGTAGTGTAATTAAACACATACACAAATACAAGTACACACACACATGAACACCCACTCACACATACACACACACACGCACACACACACATTTAAAACTTAGCTAAAGACTGAAAGGGAAGATCTCATAACTCTTCCATGCTGTCAGGCCACCATTTTAAATTAAATTTACTGTAGTGATCACTATACATATGAGTCAGAATGCTTCTGTATTAATTCCAGCATATTTTTCTCCTACATATAGCTTTACTAAATTAGGTTCAGATTTAGTAAGGGCAGATGATTTTATAGGCCAGGAACCAGTATATTATCAAATAACTATTAAGAGGAGAGTGTATAATTGGAAGATATTTTCTGGAATTAATATATGGCTTTTTGTTTAATATTGATCTGAGTGATACTGAATTTTGCTTTTATTTCTAGAATGATTGTTTTCATTTTTGCAAACATTTTCTAGTTGTAACTTCTTTTGCATAGCTTATTTAAGTCTACAAATAAGCTATTTTAAACAATGATTCCTTGCTTAAAATTATTGCAATAGTTTCCTAGAAAAATTAAAACAGGGAATGGTAAGAAGGAAGGAAAAGAAAAGACATGAAGAAAGGAAAATAATGGAAACAAAGTCTTTGTAAATAAGGAAGGGTGGACTGGATAAAGGGAGGGCCGGGAAATGGGGAAAAAATAAGAATCAAGACGTCATGTAAAGGTACAAGATACCAACAATGAATGTAACTGTACCGTATACCTAAAATGTACCAATAAAGAAACTAAAGCATTGTTCTTCAAAATCACTATCAAATGTCTCAAAATTGGTGAATTATATCATGAGAAAAAGATGCCGATTTGATATGGACCTCTCAAATAAATCAAAAGAGACAAGAGTAAACTAAAGAAAGTCTTGGTAGATAATAAATACATTGTACAAGTTAAAAATATATAGTGAAATATTTCACATATCATACTTCTCATTGATATCATCATTATAGGGTCTAATTTTCCAATGAACAAAATATTTGAAGGTCTAATTTAGTCAGCGATAAGTTCCTTAGTGCTTAAATTATTTTTCATTGTAGCATCGATTTTTCACAGGAATAATGGTGGCCTCCATAATCAGTAATTAGTGCTCAGAAACTTGATAAAATATACAACAGAGTACCTCTGAAGGAAGTCTTAGATAGAAGATGCTTGGTTTCAGAGAGCACAGATGCAGAGATATGCACCGGTGGACTTGTACATGCATTTACATAAGTGGATTAAAAATAAATATTTATTATACCCATGGCTATTTCATCAAAATTTCAAAAGGAGGACTGAGCCAGAATTTTGGTCATCTTAGCATTGATTTTACGCTAATTCAGTTTTCCTCAAATAAAATAAAGCATTTATCATTGTCAGAAAGAATGCAAAGAAAACTATTTCGTTTTCCTTTGGTAGTGATCCACTTGCAGTGACTTGTTTTTCTCAGTTTTACAGTTGATAAAATGAAGACCTTTTTTTTAACTTTGCTTTGATTCTGCCACTAATGATAATTGTGTGTGTTTGGTGTGTATTTGGTGTGTGTGTGGGGTGTGGGTGTGTTCTGGCTAGGCAGACAGTAGCAGTTGCATGTAGAGCTAAACGTTAATAATTTTTCCATATCTCGTGTATTCACTCATTCAAGAAAAATTTATTGTTTAGTAGAACCCAGGCAGTCTCTCTTTGTTGGATTTACAACACTGAGCCACCATGCTCTTGTGTACCTTTTATTTCTGGTAAGTAAGCAAAAAATAGACTTTAGAGAAATGAAGATGGGAAGAATGTGAAATAAGGTGAGCGCAGTATAATTGCACATTCCAGTAGAGTAGTCAGGGAAATCTGCAGAAAGAAAGAAATGTGTTAACGACTAAAGAGGAGATTAAGCCAGCCACAAAGACAGAATACCTGATATTGAGCCTTGTGTCATTCATGTGCTTACTGAGTTTAAACAACAGGATAAAAAATAAAAGCTAATAAGGGGGAAAATATGAGAAAATGAAAAAATGGAAATGAAGTGTTTGTAAAGGGGGATGGGAGGAGGGGGTGAAGGGAGGGCAGAAATAAGGGGAAAAATGAGAATCAAGACCTGTCATGTAAAGGTACAAGATCCCAATGATGAATGTAACAGTACTGTACACCTAGAATGTACTGATAAACTCAATGAGGAAAAAAAAAGAAATAGAAGTGGAGAGAGTGGCACGAAGAAAGGAAGAGAGGCATACTAAGGAGGGTGTAGCTTATTTCCAATCCTGAATGGAAGTACAAACAGATGTGTTTTTGCAGAACTTTCATTAACTAAAATAAAACTGACTTTAAAATCACTTCTGTTTTTAGTTGTCAGCACACACTTGACAATTATATATAGTGTCAGTGAAAAACATTCTCTCCCCATGCCAGATCACTCTGTCACTCTTGCTTTGGTTGAGACCTAGCAAAACTTGTGTTTTATTGTTTTGATGCTACTTTGAACAAAATTGTTCTACTTTCCTTTGGATTGTTTATTAACATAGAAATACAATTAATTTCTGTATGTTGGTTTTGCCTCCTGCAACTTTACTGAATATGTTTATTAGCTGTAATTCTTTAGTGTGATGTTTTGTGATTATTACTGATCAGAAACCTGCCTGTTAATAGAAATGAGTGGGTACTTCTGGGCCAGCCTAGATTGCTTGCTATGATTGTGATAACATTATGTATAATCACTGAAGAGTGAGTGGATAAATTACTCACTTGATATTTCATCCCTGGTTCAAGAAACGATCAGCATCAGACAGTGCACTTGAATGACTAAACAGTGAGTCGAGCAAAAATAAAGTTGCTTTCTAATTGCAAAAATATGAGGGCACATTCTATTACAAATAACTGCATGTGGAGTGTGAGTGAAGATAATTTTAGTTCTTAATTTAGATACCTTTTATTGCTTTCTCTTGCCTAATTTTTATGGCTAGAGCTTCCAGTAGCATGAGAAATGACAAAAGTAGGTATCTTTTGCTTATTCATGATCCTAGCAGAAAAGTTGTCACTTTTTCCCCATTAATATGATGTTTGTTGAAAGTTTTCACACGTGGATTTTTCTCATATTCAATTACTATTCTATATTTGGATGAATGTTTGTATTTATTAAGAATGTTGGTTAACTATTATCGAGTTTGTTTTTCTCCATAAGTAATGATGATCATATTTTGCTTTTTGTCAATGTAGTATGTTTTAGAGCATCTATAAACTAAATGACCTCTGCATTTTATATATTAAATAAAATCCACTTATTCATGGTATGTAGTCATTTTATTATTTTTCCTATGTTCTCACTAAAGATTAAACATGCTTAATCTGAAAACTTAATGTCAAAATGCTTAAAAATCTGAAAGTTTTTGAGCACCAACATGATGCTTCATGCGGAATGTTACACACTTGATGAGACAAAGGAAAAACACATGTAAATATTTTTATAATATTTGGCATACAATGTACATTTGTGTAACATTTTCTTTGCATGTACTTCATTTTATCTTGAGAATAGTGTATTTTAAAAATTAAAAGATAGCTATTGAGACTTCACAATTTATGAGGATAAATTTCTGAAGCCTTTATTTTATTTTCTTCCAACATAAAATATACAAATACTGGGACTAAAATTAAATTTAAAATATTTATACATTTTATCTTATTCAAATCTGCTCTTTCACATAACAGATTTTTGAGGCAGTATCTTTAGTTTCTGATATAGGAATTATTAGATAATATCTCTGTGGTGTTTTCAGAAACTCTGAATGAATTTCTGCTAATACTTCAAGTATCATACCTTATGTTTTGTGTACGTTTTTAGTTGGAAGTTAGACATATTTCATCTTTTCTTTATTTGAACTCTGGCCATAGCTTCAAAAATTCATGATAGATGAGGTTTGATTTAAAGTTTTGTAAGTTTTCACATGGAATATTTTCTTCTGTCTTGAGATAACTGTTTCTTTTGTAGACTAGCCATTTAAAAGAGATTTGATGGGAAAATTGACAGTATGGATGAGCACCTTACATTTTGTCCATTTATCTTGTAATTATTAACATGATTTTAATTTATATTCATTTACAATGCCACAGTGTTATAAGAAAACCTGTAGGGTCTTTGATAAATTGTTTCCTGAAGATTATTCTCATCTGAAATACACTGGCTTTAGATTGAACTTTTAAATATTGTCTGAGACCTATTTTCTTCTTATTTTTTACAAGCAGGCTGAATATATTACTTAGCAAATATTACACTATATTTATCCTTCACAAAATTATTAGTTTTAACCAATTTCAAACAAAATTTATTTTAATATTGAGTCATTTGTGTTTAAGCCATGGTTTAAATTTCTGAATTTATACATGAATGAAAAAGAACACATTATATAAGATAATATAAATATGATAAGTATACCATCTATCTAAAAATGCAAACTTTTCTCTATTTTGTATTTAGTGCATATGATTTAATGTACTGAGTTGTTTACAGTATAATATTAAGCCAACCCTTATTCTTATTAAAGCCTAATATTATAATATTTGGTAATGCAGTTTTGGCTGATAAATATTTGTGCCTGTAGAACTGCTTATCATCTCAAGGGCAAGAATTACAAAATATTCTATTTTGAAGGATTTGTATAGCAGAAAACAAATGAAGAAATATTTAAAATATATGATTTATACATTAAGCTACACAATATTCTCATAAACTACAGCATTTAATGTTCTTTTTCTCTAGAGCTGTATATAAGTTTGTGAACACTACCCATGAATATATCCAAGAATTGTGTCTTATAATATTAATATGGCTTTTTTAATAATCTTGGAGATTAAATTAAAGAGAACAATTCAGGCATTTCTTCTAAGTATTTTGCTAAGACCATACCCAATTTTTCAAAGGAAAGTCAACACAAGATAGGTGATCAAGCGGGATTTTCTGTAATTATAAAATAATATAATTAATTAATAAAGAATGCATGAATTTTAGTCAGATTTCATTGAGTCCTAACTTTAAGTTTGCCTCTGACACTACAACTCTGAGATCTGGGGCAATATATTGGCCACTCTCTAACAGTGGGATAATATTATCATTTTTAACACCGAGTAAAGTATCATAGGATCCTTCCGGAAGTAAAAAGCACAGAGTACATATTCAATAAATGACTGCCATTTTTATATTGTAGATTTTTGCTTATTTTACATTTTAAAAGTAAAGCTTATAAAATAACTTATTGAAAGTTTCACATATCATAGATGACCTAGTAAACATTTCAATAAAACACGTTTCAACCTCAGAACCTGTGGATGGTTTATGGGGGGATTTTAAAAGCAATATGATCACTGCTGTTGAACCTGTAAGGCAAGAAAACTACAAGAAGCAAGAAAAGTCAAATACATAGAAATCCCACACGTTAGGGACTCCATTTGACTGAACTGTGTTTGAGAAGACTTCAGTTAAGAGGATTTACTGGAGTGAAAAGAAAACCTTGAAAGAGGCTCATCTTTGGCGTATTTCTGAAATTATTTAAATATATGCCATTTGTGGCTGTGTTTTGGACTACAGCTTGGTACAGAGAAATAAAGGTAGTTTTCCGAGAATACATTTGAGTGTTTTATAAAAACAAAGAGGATTTAAACAGCTTTGCTCTAAACAAGAAATACCTACAACTATTTATTTTAACAGAAAATAAATTGTGTGGCGGGGGCTAAACTGCTACTTCTTTCGAAAAGATACAAATGAAATACCTGTCAGACAGCATTTAAGGCAGCTGGAGATGTACAAATTAAGTGCTCCAATCTGTTCTGTTTACCTTGTCTATTTCCCAACAGAACAGGCTGCTTAGCATTTTCTCTCCTTTACCTATTTGCATGTGATCCTAAAGCATGAGAAAAAGCTGCTTTTAGATTTGAAGTTCTTCTCTGTTTTGAAAGGATAATTGTTAACCTGGAAACATTTTCTTTTTAATTTAATTTTATTTATTTTACAACAAATAAAGACTTAAAGATTGCAAAATAGTTGCTTTAATATGAATTATTAAAGTATGCTTATAGTTTTAAAACATAAAAAAAATTATTTTCTTTATAGAAACTATGCAAAACTCAATGCTAAAATTTTTCATAATTACTATATCTGCATCTTCCAAATGTAGCACCTTAAATGTGATACAATACTGCTTTTCTTTCCAATATTTATATACATATAAATTCACAAAACAATGCATATTAAATCGCTATATATACATATTAAGATTCCCTAAGATGAATTAGTTTTTATTTTAAAATATGTTCATTTAGCTTTGTTATTTCATTTTCAAAAGTTATTAAACATTTCACATTGTAGTCATTAAATTATTTTAGAACTGATAATGTCTTCGAGTGTTACGATATATCCTATATTTTATGGTTAAAATAACGTGGAATACAGAAGCAAGACCATTGGAGAATAAGAAGGGGATCTAGAGTGCAAGAGAAAAAGAAGAGAGTAATAGGGAAGAGAAAATAATAAAACTATGTGATATTTATGTGCAATTATGACAAAATGAAATACAGTGCATAAGATACATGCAAAAATATAATTTAAAAATAATAGTACTAAAGTACAATGCTTCAAAGGATATTTGTCTATCACTATAGGAGAAATCTACGTGTTAATCACTTATTTGTATACATTGAACAGATTTTTACATGTTATCAATCATTTCTATCCTTCCTTTAATATTTCCTAACTATGTTTTCAACTTGTTTCCCCTGGAACATGAATTCTGTGTTTTTGTTGCTGTTGTTAAAAGTAATTATACATTATATCCACCACATCCTATTTTGAGAATAAAATGCACATATATTAAAACATATTACAAAGAAAAGCTAAAATTACAAATGAGCTTTCTATCTTCTCATATTTTACAAGTATTTTATCTTAGTTCATTATTTGTGCTGGTTTATGTTTGTTGTGTTAATTGTCATAAATATCTTTTATTCATTCATTAATATAGTCAATACTAATATCATAATTTCTGTTATGGTTTCTCTTTACATTGCCTATTTAAAAGGCTATATACTAAAATAAATGTCAAATAAATAATTGTCGATTTACATATTTGATTTCAAAGGTTTTATTTTCATACACTCTTACATTTTAATTCATTGACATGCTTAATTACAGTACATATTTTCACTTTTATATGATTACAAGAAGAGAATACTGATAGAGTGGCTAGTAAAGAAATCTGTCTTGCATAAGGGCATAATTAAAGTTGAATTAGACAAAGAAGAAATATGTAAAGGGTACTTTATAAACTTTAGAACACTCCTTAAATGTAATTTAGCTCACTGCCAGTATTCCTTCTCATATCACTGGCAAAATCTGCCTGCAGCACTAAACTGTACTTCCCTTTCTATGTTTTGATTAAGTAGAAAAATGATAGAACAGCAACAAAAATGGATATATAACATTTGGGGTAGGCTTATCTTACCCCATTGGAATACACACATGTGCATGTAAAGCAGGTCGATAATTTTGTTTTATTTAAATAGTTTCATAATTCTGTTCTTCGGCTTTCTCCTTGTCAAATTTTTTTGAAGAGGAAAATGTCTGTGCTTGATATAACTTTTAAAATATTTGTGCTGCTATCTCTCCATGTATTATTTTATTTCATTTTTAGTAATAGACAAAGTGAAAGTTAATCTGAACATAGGTTGAATCTAATTGAAAATAGAGACATTAAACAACCCAAGTAAATTAACAATTTTTTCCAACAGTGATAATATTCTTAAATAAATCATATTTATTTAAACAATTATATTTTGCTTATTTTGCCCTCTTTAAAGAATTTTATACATTTAATCTCTTTAAAGAATTTTATACATTTAATCTCTAAATGGACAATCTCAGATTTTGTTGCAATTAACACATGAAAGAGTTAACAAGTCTTTTCTCAGCTGTAGCAACTGATATATGTAAACATTAATTATTGAACAATATTGTGTATTAGAGTATCTCTGAATTAATGAAGAAGTATATTTTAATTATTTATTTACATGCGTAGACAATAGAACTTACATATGGTTATGATGTTTTGCATTGCAATGCATCAGCTACCATATAAGATCTCTTCACGTTATCAGTCATGAAAAATAATTAGTTTTATATTTTTTCTGCTTCCCAGGGTCTTAATTTATCCAAGATATCTAAGAGCATAGTTAATGTTTAGGGTCTGTATAGCTAGTACAAGATTCTGTCTCTACAAAAAAAACCAACTAAATCTCAATAAAAAAGAATATTCACTTTGAAGTTTTATCTTTTCAATTATCATTTGGTAAAGCAATTATTTTCCCCATTGCACTCTGAAATCAAGAGCACTTGCAACCTGAATACTGCTTTGCAAATTCTCCCACCTAGGTCATGCAGGCAGTTTTGATAAATGGTGTGCCTCAAAGTTTTTCTCAACTCAGCAAATTCAGATCATTTGTATTTGCTAAATTTGGCATTATATCATAATGTACTGTACACAATGATATTAATTAAACTTATGCATACTACTAAGTCTGACTTGTGAATTTTATAACTAATACTTATGTCTCTAATACTTAAGTTCTCAGTAGGTAAGAAATTTATAGTGTAAATTGTTTGAATAAGGTATTTAGATGAACTTTTGGAAATGCTAGAAAATTGGTGCTACCTTATTTCTTAAAACACAAATCTTTTACTCATTATATCTTTTATTAATTAGTAATTATCTGACTTAAAATAACTCCAGTGCATGTATTAGTCTGAATCCTCATTCCACAAAATCGTCCCCTCAACATACAGGTAATCAAGCAGTTATTGATATATTCTAGTCTCCTTGGCCTATCTTTCTAAAGGAAGAAAAGAAAAAAGGAGGGGGAAGGAGAAGGAATTAGCTCTTCCTAATTTTCTAGCAATTAATTCTTTGCCTCAGACTGATGCTCACCCATATCAAGGTCTTATTTCTTATGTCACAAGAATGAAACTTGCTGACATCCTGATAAAGTAGCCAGAGCAAGCTAGTACTAGAGCTAGCACAGCTATCAACTTTTCTCTTGAGGAATTTATTAATCCTAACCAAAAATTTGATTTTAGAAAGATAAATTATCTCTCTGGTACCTTTGCTTTTGCAGGCACTAATCTTATCATGTGGAATCCATTCTCATGAGCTCATCTGACACTACTTACCTATTTCCCAAATTCATCATATTGGGATTAGAGTTTCATTTAGTGAACTTTGGAGAGATACAGACATTCAGTTGATAACATACATTTTATTTGATAGAGAAAACTCCAAATCAGACCAATAATGTTAAAATCCTTATTAAAAAAAACCTTAGATATCGGCACTTCTTGTATATCATATCATTAAGAAACTAAAACTAGGAGTACAAAGAATGGATACTGAAGGTAGGACCTATTTTCCTTTATGTGAAGCAAAACTGCAGACTACATTAGAATGTTGTTTTTTTATCTTGTCAGTCAAAGTTGATGAACACATCTATCATCAAGTCAAATGAGCTCCATTCATGTGTTTCAGTCAATAAAAATCATATTAGAGAAGTAACATAACATTTCAAAAGGGGGATCAAGGGAAGTATTTGCAAAATTAGAAGGTAATCACAGATAGTACACACACAAAGTAGAGAGGTTATAAGGAATTTTTCAAACTTGTACCTTGGCACATTTAATTAAACATTAGCATTTATTCCTATATACATAGATAGCAATTTGAAAATATGCTTTTACATATGGAGTATACAACACTGTCTACGTGACTAATCTATTTTAAATTTTAAATGTACAAATAAGCCTAACATTTTAGAACTCAAACAAAATGACTACAATCAGAGTTAATTAGTCACATATCCTAGAATAAGATGAATAAGGAAAACAGTGACAGAATAACCTGATAGATTTAGAGTTTATGCTATTTTGATCTAGAATGTATTTGAAACTTTTCTGACAAGCGGAAAATTTTAATTCCTCGAATAAAAAATCATGTCAGAAGCTGGGTGTGGTGGTGCACACCTGTAATCCCAATATTCAGGAGGCTGAGGCAGGAGAATTGCTGTGAGTTTGAGACCAGCCTGGCCTACATAGTGAGTTCCAGGTCAGTCTCAACTACATAGTGAGACCCTGTCTCAAAACAACAACAACAAAAATGTGAGTGGCAAATGGGGAAACAGGTTTGCTAAAATTAAGACATATATAACTACTAGAAGAAATTATTGTATTACAGAGATATATCATTCAGTTTATAAGGCTATCATACAGGGGATGTAAATATTTTTTTTTAAAAAAACATGTTTTAAACTGCCATAGTTGCTTATAAGTGCCATCTGGAACTCAACATCTATGCAGATCAAAAAATATCGATTTAACCCTTGAGTTGATATTTCCCCAGATTTTGTTTGATTGTATGCAATATTTCATACCTCACATATATGCTATCATCTCCCTGTTCTATTTTAGAGTACGAGATAAGATTGAGTAGTGCAACCTGGACACCTATGCCACAGTATATTTAAAATTTCATTTTTCCTTGAAACTTAAAGAAACACTAATAACTAATAAAAAATAATTTAAAGTCTTATAGAGGCAAATGAAATTTTATCATATTTCTTGTCTGAGAAATAGTTATTGGGCCTGTTACTATCAATCAATAAATAACTTGAACTATAATATCTACTTTTATTTTTTAGTACCGGGTATCAAACTCGGGCCCTTGAGCTTGCACAGCAGGCAGCAGAACCACTTAGCAAAATCTCCAGCCCCTGCTCCAGTTCAAATATTTAAAACATTGGAAAAATTTTGAAGCTGTACTGTAAATTGGATAAAAATAATAGAAGATAAGAGATTGTAAGGATAAAGTTCAGAGAGATTGGAAACATAGAATTACAAACTACACACAAAATTATGTATAAAGAAAAAAGAGAAGTGAACATGCCTCAATGAAAAGTGAACAAAAATACATTAAGCTTTTTCGATATTTCCATAACATGAGTCAGAAATGGATCAGGAGAATCAAGAAAAACCAAACAAACCATAAAAATGATTAAAATTTCTTCTATTTTTATGAAAACTTCTGTAAGCCATAGATCAAAGCTGCTTAACAAATCCCAGGTAGAATATACAGAACAAACACAAGGCCACAGAGCAGTCTAGCCATATAAGGAAATTGAAAATAAACTGCGATAGCTTCAAAGATAAAAAAGTAGACTATGAAAAACATGAAGCAGGAAAATGAAATATTTGTGGACTTCTGGAAAACTTTACATAAACAAGAAAAAAAGTTGATATTTTGAAAATGTTAAAAGAAAGAATAAGTGCTAATCTTGATTTTATACGAAAACAAAATGTCTCTCAAATACTGTCAATGTGTCTTAAGTTGAAAACCTTTAAGACACAAGAACACTGAGAAAGTAATTTTCATAGAATTTCAGTTACTATTAAAGGAATTTCTGAAGACATAAAAGAAGATGGCAGATGCAATCTGAATTATCTATGAAAGAAAATAATTGGGAATGAGAAACACAGTAATAAGTATGAGAGTTTTTTCATTTTAATCTTATTAACAGAGAATTTAATATAAAATATAATAGTGAATTTGGGAGATTTAAAACACATAGATCTAAAGTAAACACTGCTAAAACAAAGGGTGGAATGTAGAAATATAAAATCAGATAAAATTTTCTTGCCATATATACAGATTTAAATTACATTATTTGAAGATAAATTATGCAAAGTTAAAAATGCATATCAGAAATATACAAAAAAATTTTTAATAAGAAATTGCTCTAATGAACCATTAGTGGTAATATAAAACACTTAGGAATTTTTTTATTCATTTAATAAGCCTTTAATAAAAAGAAAGTAGAATAAAAGGGGCATGTGAATAGGAAAAATTTCAGAGAAAATGGAATAAATAAAATACTTTGATGGTAAATTTAAATGAAATCTATTGATAATTACATATAAAAGCCCCAAAATAATGAATTTAAAAGTCTGATTGTGAAAAACTGAAAAAGCTGAAAACATAAGACACTCACAATTAATATAAAGAAAATATATAAAATAAGAAAAGATATTCCAGAAATAGTACTAGTTTGAATTTTTAAACATAGACAAGAAATATTCTCCAACTTAATTATGACACCAGAATTAACATAATCCTAAAACTGTAGTGGTTCTTCAATGTCAGAAAAACAGAGCTTGTATAGAGACTATTTCCAGGGATAAAGACAAAAAAATGATAATTATTGGATCAATTCAAGAAAATTTGAAAATAAACTAAAAAAGGAAACTATTCACATAGTTTCAAAACACATAAAATAAATAATCTAATAGGACTTTTAAAAATTAATAATTCACAACTATACCTTCAAAGTTTACTCCCTCAAAAAAATGAAGTTAAACTGGAAACTGGAAAGAAAAATATATATAAATCCATACATTATTTAAATTTTAGGAGATGCTGAGAATTGTATTTTCTAGCCCAGCTTGGGTAATTTATTGATTTAACTGGATTCATCTAAACAGAGAGACAGAGAGAGAGAGAGAGAGAGAGAGAGAGAGAGAGAGATAAAGAATGGATGGCTTCACCACTGAATTTTACAATAACTTCATGTATGTTGTAAGGCAAATGCTCCGAAAATTCTTTAATGAAATTGAAAGAGAGGGAGTATTTCAAATTCAGCCCTAGAAAGCAGAATCACTCTGATTCTAAAACCAAACAAGGACCAACTGCAAAATAAAACTGCAGGTCAAACTGATTAACCAACATAGAGGCAAAAACTTTATTGAGATATTGCAAAAACAGATTATCAAAATGGTCATAAATTATTACCAAGTAGGCCTTATTCCAGACATGCAAGGATTATCTAGGATTTAAGACTTGCAAATCAACAAATATGGTACAATACATAACATAAATAGAAGTGAGGACGAAAATCACATGGCCATTTCTATTGATGAAGGAAATTCACAAAACCAACATCCATTCATGATAAAACACTTGAAAAATTGATACAGAGAGATTTTATCTCAATCTGATGAAAGCTATGTATAACAAACTTACTTCCAACATCATATTAAATGGGTAAAAACTAAAAGTGTTCCCTCTATAATAGCTGAAGCAGTCAGGCAAAAGAAAGAAATAAAACAGATATGCACAGGAAAGAAAGAAATCAAATTACCATTATATGTACATTATGCAATCTTGTACATAGAAGATCCAAGAAACTTCACCTAAAGACTTGTAGAATTAATAATAAAATTCAGCAATAAAATTTAACAGACAAAAATTAATAACATGCCTGTATACCAATATGAACCCACAGAGAAGAAATTAGGAAAATAATACCAATTTTAATAACAACAAAAATTTACATATGTAGGAAATAACCAACCAAGGAAGTAAAAACCTGAACAATGAAAACTGCAGAACTCAGAAAAAGAGATCAAATGTATTTCCATAAATGGAAATATACACCCTATCCATAGATGAGCAGAGCAAATACTGTCAAAATGGCCATACTTCCTATACTGAAAAAAAAAAAATATATATATATATATTATCATCCAAAGAAAAGTAGCAAAAGTACATCTCATAGAAATAGAGAAAACAATCGTAAAATTTATATGGAGCCAGAAAAGACTCAGAACAGCAACTAAATGTAGACTACATATACAACTAAAAATAGAAATTTAATTTGACCCAGCCAAATCAGGGTTATAAAAACAAAGAAGAGGGAATGACAATTTCAGATTTTAAGTAATATTACAAAGACCAGGTAATAAAAGGAGCATGGTAATGAAAAATTAAAAAAAACATGTGGATAGAATGAAAGTGATATATGCTCACCCATATTTATAGCAGCACAGTGTGTAATAGCTAAAACTTGGAAACAGCCCAAAAGCCCATCATTTGGAGCCTGGATAAAGATGTGGTTTTTCTATAAAATACACAGCCATGAAGAATGAGAAATTAGAGTCATTCATAGGAAAATGGATGCATATTGAGGATATACTCCTAAGTGAAATAAATAAGTCACACATGAGTTAATACCGAATAGTTCTCTGGTGTGAATAAACTGTAATAGTACATAAGATTCTAATGAGATAACTGACATTGTGAAATGGTAAGAAAAGGGATGAAGGTATAAGGGAAGTGGGAAGGGTAGGGGAAAAGAAAAACAACATGAGAAAATGAAAAAATGGAAAAAAAAAAGGTTTTTTAATGGGGAAGGGAGCAGCTGGTGAAGGAGGGCAGGAGTAAGGGGAAAAAATAAGAACCAAGACCTGTCATGTAAAGGTACAAGATCCCAATGATGAATGTAACTCTACTGTGTACCTAAAAAGTAACAATAAACTCAATGAGTAAAAAAAAAAAAAAAAAAAAAAAAAAAAAAGAATAGAGGATGCAGAAACCACTGCAGACACATTCAGCCAAATGATCTTTGACAAATGGGTCAAAAATATACACTTGAAGAAAGAGAGTCTCTTTAGCAAATGGTGATGGTAAATTGGCTATACACATGAAGAAGGATGCAGATACAATCATATCACTCACCATATAATAAAGTAAAATCCAAAAAGATGAAACACCTAAATATTAAAATAGAAAACCTACTGGAAGACGAAATAGATAAAATTCTTGAAATTTTAAGTTCAGGTAAAGACTTTCCAAACAGAACCCCAATTGCATAAGATATAACATCAAGAATCAACAAATGGATTTATGCCACACTGAAAGCTTCTAAATAGCAAATGACAGACCCTTTGGCCCAGAGCAATAGAGAAGGCTGGCAGCAGCTTGCCTGCATCTTCATTGCAGATTAACAGAGGAGCACTGATGCAGCATGAGACCCTCTGGTGGGCTGCCCCTTTGAAAGCACAACAGAGAAGCCAAGCAGCATGGCTGCCAACACAGCAGTAACCATACCCCTCATGAACAAGAAAAAGAAGGCCTCTGTGAGGTTCCTGCATGAAAACTGAAGCCCATTGGAAAAGTGAAGAAAATCACTGCAATAAAGGCACACCACGCCACCATAGTTGGTAAGTCAGATGGACCAGAACCTCATTTTGGAACCTGGTCTAACTTCAGGGGAAAGACAACTGGAACCTGCAGTAGAACCTTGCAGAGTTCAACCCAGCAGGAGGTCAGAGATCTCAACTGGGGCCTTGAAGCCAGAAATCAGCCTGAAACTCAGGGGACAGCTCCAGGCCTCCTGAGACTAATTAACTTAGATCTGCACACTCCTGTTCTCGCTATCTATTGTGTCAACAGAGGCATAGCCTGAAGGAGACCTCTATTTCTATTTCTATTTTTTATTTTTAAAGCAATATTCTTCTCTTATCTTTAATCATTTAAAATTTTTTATTTATCTTTTTCTTTTCTCAAATTTTTTCACATTTTAATCTTTTTTCTTATCTATTTACCTTCTCTCTCTCACTCTCTCCCACCTTGATTTTCATTTCTCTACCTTATTGTTCCAGTTCCTATCCTAATTTGAATGTATTTTTTTCCTTTTTTTTCTTTGCTTTGTCCTTCTTTCGCTTGCCATTAGTTTTAAAAGAAAGAGACTACAGTCTCTAGCCTCCCTATAGCAGTTAGTTTGATCTGTTCTAGTATATATTTTGTTATGACTTCTCCTCTTCTCTTCAACAGCAGAGGTTGTGTGATCTTCCTGTGTCCTCTGACCTCAATTCTAACCTTTCTCTATCATATCTATCTCTCCCTCCCTCCCCAATTCCTTCAGTCACCATCCTGAACGGTAAAGTTACCATATTTGAGTTTATTCACTATAAATATATTTTGATCTGGTCCTTGATTTGATTTAATTCACATAGTGAAAGGTAATAAATTAATACCTACTATAAATTTTCATTTTCTAAACTGTGCTTGGTGCTATTGTGCTGCTGATTCTATCACTTAGGCTAAGGTGCTGTGATTGATCTAATCAGTTGTCCTTCTTGGTATAATGAAAATGAGATTGTCTCAGAGTCATTAGAGACTCAAACCCAACAGACCAGCTATATGTGGAAAATTGAAGTATTAACAGAGTAATTAAACCAAGGACAGTACCAACAACAAAAAGTAGAAATGAGAAAACATTTAAAGAAGGCACAAACATAGTCTTCCACCTCACCAAAGGTAAATTCTGGGGGAAATGTGGTGGGAAAGCATGATAGTCAACCATCTGGACACCTTGAACTTATAGCACAGGAAGTAACAAACAAAATCATAAAAAAAAAAGACAGAAAATGAGGCTCTAGAAAAATTCAAAACAGAAATAATTTGCAAGGTAAACACAGAGATAGTAAGAAGAATGAAAGACATGATAAGAGACTCTAGAACAGAAACAGATTAAAAAAAAAATAGATGAGCTCAGGACCATGATGAAAAGCATGAATGTCCAGCATCGGAAATAAAGGGAAACCCTTAATGCCCAAATTAGGAAAAAAATAGAGGAGATTAAAACTCTAAAGCATTCACAGCAGAATAATGAATGAGATGATAGAATTTCAGATATAGAAGACAGGATTGTGGTCAGTGACAATGAGAAGATCAGATGACTAAAGGGGGATTTTTTACTTTTCTAGTACAGCTTTGTTATATAACTTGAAATGTAGGATTATAGTGCTTCCTGTGTATTTCTTGTTGCCTAGGATTGCTGTGGCTATCTTTGCATTCATTCTGGTTTCATACAAAAATTGTAATTTTTTTTTTTAGTTCTTTGCAAAAAAAATGGTACTATACTTTGATAAGGATTGTGTTAAATCTATGTATAGTTTTTTTAATAGAGACACTGTGACATTATTAGTTCTGATTATTCAAGAGCAAGGATGCCTTCTACTATTCTTTTTTTCCTTTTCTCACATTTATACCATTCCCTTTTTTCCTTTCCCTTATGCCTCCTACTTTCCCTTCCACTTTGTAACTTTTCTTCCTATTTCACATTACATTATACATTTTGATCCTTATTCATACTTTCAGGTTCTCATACCAGAGAAACTATTCAGTATTTACATATGGTTGTCCTATTTATTTCACTTAAGAGTATCACCTCAATGTGCAGCCATTTATCTAAAAAAGTCTCTAATTTCTAATTCTTTATGGCCAAGTAGTATTCCATTTTATTTTTTAAACCCACATTGCTTTATTCAGCCTCCAAATGATGGACAATTGGGTTGTTTCCCAATTTTAGCAATTAGAAAATCTGCCACTGTAAACATGGGTGCACATATATGGCTGAGGTATGACTCTTAATTTTGGGGGAAGATACCCAGCTCAGTCAAATGGAACCTCTAGTCCTACTTATTTGAGATATTTCCATACTGATTTCCACAGTGGTCGCACCAGTCTACACTCCCACCAGCAGTGGAGCGGTGTTCTTCTTTCCCCCAGCCTCACCAGCATTTGTTATTGGTTGATTTCATGATAGCAGCCATTCTTTCTGGGGTGAGGTAAAATCTGCATGTTGTTTTCATTGGCATTTCTTGAATGACTAGTGATATTGAATAATTTTTCATATGCTTATTTGCAATTTCTTCTTCTTTAAGATGTATCAGCTCATTTCAGATCCCATTTCTTGATTGGATCTTTAAATTTGTGAGGTATTTATTTATTCATACTGGGGATCAAACTCAGGTCCTTGAGCTTTCAAGGCAGATAGCAGTACCACTGAGCTAAATCTCAGGCCTGTTTTTGTTTTTTTTTTTAATTAAAAATAATTTTGGTACCAAGGATAGAACTTGAGACCTTGCTCTTGCCAGGCAGGCTGTGATACCACTGAGCTAAATCCCTGGCCCTGGAAGTCTGTTTTTTAAAAGTTCTTTATATATTCTAGATAGTAGCCCTTTTTCTGAGGAACAGCTGGTAAGTTTTTTGTTTTTTTTTTTACATTGTTGGTAATCTTTTCACCCTGTTGGTGATTTCTCTTGCTGTGCAGAAGATTTTTAATAAGAGATCCCACTTGTTGATTCCTTGTGCTAGTTCATGAACAATTGAAGTTTTGTTAAAGAAATATTTTCCTAAGCCAAAGTCTTCAAAAGTTCTATGTAACATCTCTCCCAGCCTGTTTACTGTTTCTGTTTTAATATTCATATCTTCAATCCATTTGGAAGTTAGTGCATAGTGAGAGATATAGGTCAAGTATTAATCTTTGGTAACTTGAAATCCAATTTTTCCAGAACCATTTATCTGGTGAGGATATTTGGCCTAATGGGTCAGGGTGAACCACTTAGTCCACCTCCCTTCTGCAGGCCAAATTCAATCTAGGTCCAGTTTCACTCCTGTGGGTTCAGTTAGCCAAAAGTTTTGTCTTTGTCTTATGAAGAAACACTCAAAAATGAATTGGGGAGTTGGTGCAGTGCTTTGGGCTAGTACCTAATCTTTCATGGATTTCCAAACTGACTTTCACAATCTCACCTGTCTCCCCAACCTTGATAATCCCCAAGATTTTGTGCTCACTTTCTGCAGGACTCAGGCTGAGCATGGCATTTAGTCCTCTTTGTAAGCCATGAATCTGCAGTTCTTTTGGCATCTCCTCCTCTGCCTCCACAAAGCTATCACTTCCCTGTCGCATGAGTTCTGTGGAACCTTGGGGTCAAGGTGGTCATCAACCCTTGGCTGAAGAAGAGGAGTTCCCATGCTGGCTCCAAATGGTGGGCACTGTACAGCATGTCACAGGAACACAAAAAGGTATTTAGGACTGCCTACTCCTCCCCCGACCACTAACTGAGAAAACCCACATCTGCACCCACCTGAGGCCTAGTTTTCCCAGTCGTCAGCTCTGGGATCTCAATCAGTGCATCCCTTTTTTCCTTATTTCTCCAGGGTCTTGTCTGGACTGGTTCAGTCTCCACATCCTCCGAGTGTCAATATCTCACTCACCGGAATCCTTCTACTGGGTGGAGGGGAAAATTGTCTAGAAGCATTCAGGTATCCGTCGGACATCCTCTGAGCTTGGCTCTCACACTTCTGCCTCTACTCAGCCATGGTGCAGTAAGACCTTCTTCAGGCTTTTGATGAGTAATAGTGCAAAATCGATTCCTGATATTTATATGTGAAACCACAGAAAGGAAATATTGATAAATAGTGCCTTAAAAACACAAATTCTCAAAAAAAGAACTATATACAAAGAATTTAAAAACAAGAATTTAAAAATTCATAGGACATTTAAATGGAATTATTTTTGTTACATCATTAATTCATGCCAAATTAATTGTGGAGTGCCCCCTGAGTATATAAGGGATGTACAATTAAATTAGAAATTCAAATCATCTAGTCTTGACTGTATGTATACATATTTTTACAAAAGATTATGTAGTAAAACTCATTCAATTTCTTTGTGCCTCATATAATTTCACTAATGTAAGTAAGATGATCAGTATTTCATAGTTACATTTTTAGAATATAGTATTGGTAAAAATATGAAAATTTGTTGGGTATAGTATATTCAAGCTAAGTATCCTTATACCTAGTACATTTCTAACTCATCCTCTTTGCCTAATCTATAAAGTTTCAGTATCCTAAATTAGCAATGTAATCTCTACATTGAAAAGTCTGTCTCAAATTCTAACCTCTCAACAAATTTTTCCTGGTAACTTCAGGTAAGATCAATGATTTCTGGGATTTTTTTGTATGGATCACAACATCACATTGCTGTACTGATTTATTATGAAAATCTATGTTTTTTTATATATTATATACTATTGTAATATAATATATATTCTATATTGTTATTACTTTATATATAATATATATTATATGTGTATTAACATAGATATGTTAATATGTATATATTAATTGACATCAGTAAAATAATCAAAATGAATAAATGGATTGTGAATTAATAAACTCAAATCTAGTATCTTAACTAGTATACATTATATCTACTTGTTACTATATTTGATTCTTTTGAATACTTGCAATGACCTTTCTATGGAAAAGGACTTAAAGAGGCTGAGCCAGTCAACCTAAAAGCCTCTTTCCATTGACAACAGTAGAAATAATAAGGAACTAAACCAGCAAAATACTTGTAATTGCTTTCAGGTGAAGATTTTATAGATGCTTTTCATTTTTATTTATACACTTTTGCTTTATTTTGAACTTACTGTATCAACACTGTCATGATTAAGCTGACCATCTTTTGTTTCTATTTTATTTATTCTTTTTAAGAATTACTCAGTATCTATATTTTCCACCAAAATGTCATATTTACGGTCTACATTATTCTCATTCTCAAAATTTTCATCATTTCCTTCTGCCACTTTTGTGAATAAAAATAGAACTCAGCATATTCAAGCAGTGACTTTCAAAAACTCAGAGAATTTAGGTTTGAAAATGAAAGTACATTCCATTTAAACAAACAACAAAACAGCCTTTTAGCTCTTGGTTTGCAAACCTAACCAAGCAGGATGATTTTTTATTAGAATATAATGAAATTTTTCATTACCAAAGAAGTATGTTCCAGCGTATTGTACACTTACCTCAGATTAATCTGGCTGTGAGACTCCTACAGCAATGGCAGATTTCATATCCTGTTAAATATTTAATAGCTATCTCTAGAAGAATGCCTCCATGCAGTATCGTGTTCCTTTCAAAACTTAACTCCAACTGACTTTTGACAAGTAAATGAATGAAACCTATTATAAAAAGGAATTCCACACTTCAAGAATTGGAAATATAAAATATTTTTCCTCCAAGGTCTCACTTCTTTGATGTGCTGCAATAGTTATGAATGTTTCCCAGTATAACCAAGCAGGAACATTATTTTAATAACATTTTATATGTTAACACAAGATACTTTTAAAAAGGAAAATGAAACACAGAGAAGTCAATTGTTATTTAAAAACATTGCTACAGGAAATCATCATAATATTTCATTGTGAACATTTTCCATGGAATAATATCTCACTGTGTGAATTTCTGTATAGTTTAAAATTTACCTTTAATTTACAATTCCCTTTATTAAAAGTGTTTCTTTATTAAGGGCTTGTGAAATTGCACTGACTTTTATTAATATGTAAGGTACAACTACCAGTGCTGACAAATTACAAGCTTATAATTATTAAATGTCTCAAATTCACATGATCAAAATAGAGGGATCTTCTTAGATGATAATATCCTCATATACAAAACACCCCATCAAATACATTGTAATGTTTCACTTAATAGCTTGTGGGTTTTTTAACATTAGATTCAATGCACCAAATTCAATTAATTTTCATGTTATCATCGGTATACATGTGTACTGTGTATGTGTGAGTGTGTGTGTCTGTGTGTGCCTGAGTGTTTTAGATATATATAGCTTTGTGATGATGTGTTTAAATGAAGAGAGTAAATTTTTAAAAGTATGTATTAATGTTCAAGAGTATTTTGCATTGTTGATTCTAGAAAAGCAAAACAAATAGACTTCCAGGAATATGGTGAAATTATGAGTCAGAAGAAATTAGCCTTTCTAAGAATTGAAATCCAGACATTGTAAAATGACAACTTAGGGAAGAAAGAAAGGAGGGAGCTGGATTCCTGGGATCCAGAAAGCATCTGATGGGAAGAATGGAGCCTACAGAGAAGTTGAACAATATCGAAAAAGGACGAAGAAATCTGTAATTTCTCTCCAGCTTCTGCCTCATGATTTGTGAGACAGGAAGATGGAATCTACAGAGACACGGTGAAAATGGGCAACGCCAGAGTCCCTCTGGAGAAATGTACCAGTGAAACAGACAAGGAGACGCTGTGTGCTGCAGCTAGTGAGTGACTGCAGTGCAAGCATCTGACCTGTCCTCTGGAGAGAGTGCTTGGTCTGACACTATTCTAGGGAGAGGCCAGCTGAAGTTGGGACTCCATAGCCATGAGCGACTTTATCTCAGGGACTGTGTTAAACTCCCACAGTGACAGGGTAAGGGACAACAATGGAAGATATCCTAGTCAGGAATCTGTCGTTAGGCTGCCCCGTTCCCACAACAGGCCAGCTTTAGACTGAATTTCCATAGATATTAAAGTCCCAGAACTGGCAACCTACCCTAGTACTACTGCTGTTGATTACCCAGCACAGATCTGTATGCTGACTGCCTCTGAGCTTGTCTACCAACAAGAGCAGAGTTACACCTTGAATCGGATGCTGCTGCAAAACTAGATACCAAAAGATAAAGGCAGGCTAAAAATCATAGACAAAATTTCCTTTATAATATTTTTATTTTTTTCAGTTTTAATTGAGTATATTGGTACATTTTAGGGATACAGTACAGTTACATTCATTGTTGGGATCTTGTACCTCTACATGACAAGTCTTGGTTTCCTCCCCATCTACAAACACTTTATTTCCATGTTTTCATTATCTCAAATTTTTTTCTTTTCCCTTATTACCCTTCCCCTACCCATCCCACCTTCCCTACACCTTTAGCTCCTTTCTTCCCATTTCTCAATGTCAGTAATCTTACTAGGATCTTCAGTATTATTGCAGATTATTCACACCAGAGAAACTATTCGGTACACATGTGTACCTTATTCATTTCACTTAGGAGTATATACTCAATATGTATCCATTTTCCTATGAATGAATCTATTTTCTCGTTCTTTATGGCTGAGTAATATTCCATTTTATAGAAAAACTGCATCTTCTTTATCCAGTTTCCAACCATAATCTTTTTATTTTTTATGTTCATTGATTTTTTTTCACTGTCTCTTTTTTGCTAATATCATTTTTAGTTGTTTTGTTTTATTTTAATCTTTTTTCCCCTATTTCCTTCCTTCCTTAACCAGTTTCCTGAACCATGGGTAATCTTTCTTTGTACTTCAGACTTTCTTCTAACCTATTTTCTTCTTTTATTTCTCCATTTTTTCTCTTCTCCCTCTTAAATTTTATGCACTTCATTACTTTTTTTTTTTTTTTTTTTTTGAGACAGGATCTTACTATGTAGTTGAGAATGACCTGGAACTCAGGCTGGTCTCGAATTCACAGAGATCCTCCTGCCTCAGCCTCCCAAGAGCTGGGATTACAGGCATGTGCCACCATGCCTGGCCACTTCATTGCTTTTGAAATTTTTACTTTCTGTATATTATTTTCTTTTATCTCCCTCTTTTATCTGGTATTTCTTTCCAGTATTTAGTTTTTGATATTTGACTCTATAAAACTGCTGTTGGATTCTTTTCTACCATCAGCACAAATATAGTTGTTGTGTAATCTATAAGTCAGTACCTGAATAACCTTACTGTTTGCATTATAATTGATGATTTCTTCTCTAAAACTAAAGGTGGTGCATAACTGTTCTTATGGTATATTAATATCTAATATATCTCAGGAAATATGCCTTTACCTGTTTCACTTGGATATTAATAGGAATACCTAACTGCCACTATTTCTTTGTAAGCCAATACTCATTGCCATTGTGACATTAAAATTACCAGAGTGCATTGCCAGTGAGCTTGGTTGCTGAACTAACTATCTGCATCAGCCTTCCCCAAAATAACCAATATGGTTAAATCTTGGAGCTATAACAAAAGATAATAGTTACCCATGTACAAAATGGAAGACTAAAAATCAACTAAAGAGATCTCTATATTAGAAACAAAGTTATTAGACTAGAAGTATCCACAAACCTCAGCCAAAACAAAACAAACACAAACAATTGAAACATGGGAAGAAAAGACAACAAAATACCTCCAAAATTACCACAATATCCTGAAGCTAATGCAGTGAACAAAAAGGGAAAAAATAGTATAAGCTACACACCCAAAATACTCAGAAGCATAATAGAGGAAATTAGGAAACAGCAAGATTAGAGAAGATGTAACTAAACATATGATGGAAGTAATAACCAAAAAGATGTGGGAGCTTTTAGAAGGAAGTAATAGAAATCTAGATGGAATCAATAAAATGATACCAAACATAAATGGTAAGTTTACCAAAAAATCAGAGGGCATGAAAGGTTTTGATCAGAATCTAGAAAATTAAAAATTATATTAAAATCATGGGCAGATCAATATGAGCACAGAATTTCAGAATGAGAAGACAATGATGCCTTCAATAGCCAACTACTCAAGAACATCTTAAATATAGCAAGAAAAAATGAAAAATGCATTTAACAATTGGTAGGTGATGCAAAGACTAGTATAAGAATAACTGGAATAAGTAAAAAATCAGAATCAAACACAGATGGAATTAAAAAACCTGTTCACAGCTTGGGAGAAAACATACCAAATATAGAGAAATAAACATACAGATAAATTAAGCACATCGAAAACCAAATAACCATCACCAAAACAGAACCTCTTCATGCTACACTATATTCAAAATTCCAAAAGTCAATCACAGAAACAAAATCTTCAAAGCTGTTACAGAAAGGTAAAAAAATAACATATGAAGGTAAACCCACTAGAATCATAACAGACTTCTCTATGTGAACTTTAAAGGCAAGGAGGGCTCGCAGTGAAATATTTCAAGCCCTAAAGGAAAACAACTTCCAACCCCAGCTTACGTATCCTATCTAACTTTCCTTTAAATCTGTTGGAGAAATAAGGTACTCCCATGACAAGGAGTAAGTCAAGAAATTCATAATCATCAAGCCAGCATTACAAAAATTATCAAAATCATGGGACAGAAAGACAACAAAGCCAACAATATCAACAAGTAAAAAAAGAGTGAATACATCAGGCAGAATGGAGTGCCTAAACAACAGTAGTAAAATTGAGGAAATTAACAACAGGAAAGTAATTCAATAGCAAGAACAATTAAATAATTCTCAGTAATAACACTCAACATGAATGGTCTCCATTCTCCAATCAAAAGACACAGATTGTCTGAAAGGATCAATAAAGAAAACTGAGTTCAGAATACAAGAAACACATTAATTTAAAAAGATGCTCATAGATTTAAAAATATTTCACTGGAAAATGATATTCCATGTAAGTAACAGGAACCAAGAAAAAAAGCAGAAGTTGCTATGCTAATTTCAGACAAGATGGATTTCAAGCTAAGACTGACCAGAAGAGACAGAGAATTTCACTACATATTTGTTAAAGGGAAATTCAACTGAGAGTTAAAAACTATAAACATATACATACCAAATAATAACACATTCTACTTCATGAAAAAAACACTGATAGACATGAAAAATCATATGAACAATACAGTATTAATGGGGGACCTCAATACCCCACTTTCAAAAGTACACAGATAAACTAGACAAAAAAACCAACAAAGAAATTTTGCAGTTGAACCAAACCTTTGAACAACAGGATTTATAGATATCCACAGAATGTTCCATTCAACAACAACAGAATATGCATTCTCAGCAGCCTATGGGACTTTCTTCAACATAGATCCCATACTAGTCAATAAAGCATGCTTAAGTGTATGCAAAATAGTATGAATTATTCTGTGCATATTATCAGACTACAATGCAAAGAAACTAGAAATCAATAGCAAAACTATGCAAATGTAAGTAAATCTAATAATAATACCATTTGGATAAGCAATTGGTCACAGAAAAAAATTAAAAAATAAATTACAAATATTCTAAAATCAAATAATAATGCAGATATAACATACCACAACATATGGGATGCCGTGTGAACAGTTCTAAGAGGGACGTTTATGGCAGTGAATTCCCATATCAGAATAATAGAATTAGCTCAGATAAATAACCTAATTATATAGCTCAAGGGCCTAGAAAAACAAGAACATTTGAAACACAAAGGAATTTTGAGTAATGAAGTTATGAAGATCAGAATAGAAACTATTGAAATTGAGATCAAATCAAATGAGTTGGTTCTTTGAAAAATTAAACAAAACTGACAAATTCTTAGCTAATCTTACCAAAACAAGGAAAGAAAAGACCTAAATTTATACAATCAGCATGAAAAAAATGAACTTCCAAGAGATTCTGCTGAAATCCAAAACCATATTGCTCATTACTTTGTAAACCTGTAGTCTAATAAAATGGAAAATTTGGAGGAAATCCACAAATTCTTAAGAATACATATGAACTAACAAAGCAGAATCAAAAAAATATTAAAATTGTGAATAAGCCAAGCCAATACCAGTCAGTAAAAGTGAAGGAGTAAAGAACATAAAATAAAAAGTAAAACAACTAGTAAATGTCCAACTCCTGATGTGTAGACTTCCAAATTTTACCAGAACTTTAAAGAAGATCTAACATCAGTTCTCCTCAAACTTTTTAATGAAATAGAAAAGCAGTATTCACAAAAGCATAATAAGAAACAAGAATCACCCTGATTCCAAAACAAGAAAACCTGTTTTTTGTTTGTTTATTTTGTTTTTTACTCCATGAGTTCTAGCCAGTGGCCTAGAGCCTACAGCAACGTCTCATGCTTGCCTGTATTCAGGATCTGCACCTCGAAGGCCAAGAGGCCAGTGGTGGAAGTCAGAAAAACTACACTGGTGAAATGAAGGATTTGTGCCACTAATCTGAGGGGTCCTCATTGGAGCCAGGAAATGATGCACACAGTGAAGATCAGAGCTCCCCTGATGAACACAGTAGCCATTTCCAGAGACAGCCAGGCCTTCCACAGATGAGAACAGCCAAGTTTGCATTAGAAAAGCCATCTGCAGTAAGCTTCTCTTAGAAAATGAACATGCCAACAAAATCCCCTCCAGTTCTCTCTTTTTTTTTAATTTTATTGAATTTATTGGTACATTTTAGGGATACAGTACAGTTACATTCATTGTTGGGATCATGTACCTTTACATGGCAAGTCTTGATTCTCATTTTTTCCCCTTACCTCTGCCCTCCCTTCACCCCCTCCTCCCCTCCCCATCTACAAACACTTTATTTTCATCTTTTCATTCTCTCACATTTTTTTCTTTTCCCTTTTTGTTCTTCCCCTACGCATCACACCTTCCCTACACCTTTAGCTCCTTTCTTCAAATTTCTAAATGTCAGTAATCTTATTAGAATCTTATGCATTGTTGCAGAATATTCACACCAGGGAAACTATTTGGTATTTACACATGTGTGACTTATTTATTTCACTTAGGAGTATATCTTCAATATGTATCCATTTTCCTATGAATGAATCTATTCTCTCGCTCTTTATGGCTGAGTAATATTCCATTTTATAGAAAAACCACAACTTCTTTATCCAGTTTCCAACGGATGGGCAAATAGGTTGTTTCCAAGATTTAGCTATTACAAACTGTGCCGCTATAAACATGGGTGCACATACTTCTCTGTGATATGATTCTTTTAGTTCTCTTGGAAAGATACCCAACAGAGGGATGGCTGGGTCAAATGGAACCTCCAGTCCAAGCTCTTTGAGGTATCTCCATATTGATTTCCATAGTGGTTGCACTAGTCTGCACTCCCACCAACAATGGAGGAGGGTTCCTTTCTCCCCACAACCCCGCCAACATTTGTTATTGTGTGATTTCTTGATAGCAGCCATTCTTTGTGGGGTGAGGTGGAATCTCAGTGTTGTTTTCATCTGCATCTCTCGAATGACCAGTGATGTGGAACATTTTTTCATATATTTTCTTGCTGCTTTCACTTCTTTGTATGAGAAATGTCTGTTCATTTCGGATGCCCATTTTTGGATCGGGTCTTTATATTTGGGGGGACTGATTGTTTTGAGTTCTTTATATATCCTTGATAATAGTCCTTTGTCTGAGGTACAGCTGGTAAAAATTTTTTCCCACATTGTAGATTGTCTCTTAGTTCTGCTAATGGTTTCTTTTGAAGTACAGAAGCTTTTTAGTAAGATGAGATCCCAGTTGTTGATTCTTTCTGCTAGTTCCCGTGCTACTGAGGATTTGTTCATAAAGTCTTTTCCTATACCAATGTCTTCCAGAGTTCTGCCTAACTTACCTTCCAGCAAGTTTAATGTTTCTGTTTTAATATTTAGATCTTTAATCCATTTGGATTTTAATTTAGTGCATGGCGAAAGATAAGGGTCTAATTTTAATCTGTGGCAGGTTGACATCCAGTTTTTCCAACACCATTTATTAAAGAGGCTATCTTTCCTCCACTGAGGATGGTGAGCTCCTTTGTCAAAGATGAGGTAGCTGAGTACATCTGCATTTGTTTTTGTGTCTTCCAGTCTGTTCCACTGATCCTCAGGCCTATTTCTTTGCCAGTACCATGCTGTTTTTATCACAGTGGCTTTGTAGTATAGCTTCAAATTGGGAATTGTTACACCTTAGGTCAAGGAGAGCCTGGAGTGAGGTATTCCAAGTCCTAAAAGAAAAGAATCTCCAACCTAGACTGCTGTATCCTGCAAAACTCTCTTTCAAAATAGACGGGGAAATAAAATACTTCCACGACAAATTGCACCTGAGAAATTTCATGAACACCAAACCAGCACTGCAAGGAATTCTAAACAATATCCTAGAAAAGGACAACGAAATTCATAATAACATGAGGCCCAACAGACCAAATCAAATAGGCAAGGCAAGAAACTAAAAGGAGATGGGAGAAAAAGTAAAAAGGGTCAACAAATGGACAACAACATGACAAGAATAAGTCAAAATATATCAGTTGTAACCATCAATGTTAATGGCCTCAATTCCCCTCCAGTTCTCTTTTTATGGCTATTGGTAGCAATCCTAAGGTGGGTCCTCCATGCCCAGAAAAAGTTGATTCACTTCAGGCGGGCATTACAAGTTAACCATTAGTTAATCTGTGAAAGCTGTTCATGGTTTCCATCTTGTTAAAGTACAAATTCTCAATGGAGGCATTGATGATCATCTGGATTTCCCTAGGATCTGTTGTCATTTCACTGTGTTCATATCTAGTTGTTGAATTTGACTTTTTTCTTTCCTTTTATATAAGGTTGGCCCAGGGTTTATCATTTTTATTTAATCTTTCAAACAACCAACTTTTCACTTCATTGATTCTTTGTATTGTTGTTCTCTCAGTCTCAGTTTCATTAATCTGATCTTAAAGATCTGATTTGATCTTTATAATTTCCTTTCTTGTGTGGACTTGGGGGTTGACTTATTCTTCATTTTCTACAAGTCTGTGGTTCAACATTAGGTTGTTTATTTGAGCTATCTCTGTTTTCCTTTTGGGGAAACTTTCCTCTTAGGACTGCTTTCATTGTGTTCCATAAACTGTGTTATGTTGCATCATCATCATTTAATTATGAATACTGTTTAATTTCTTCTCTAATTTCATCTATGACCCATTTTTTGTTTAGGAGGGAGGGTGTAATTTAATTTCCACGTGTTTATGGAGTGTTTGTGGTTTCTTCTGCTGTTGACTTCAATTTTCCTTGCACTATAGTCAGACAATATGCATATAATAATTTCAGATTTTTTTTGTATTTGCTTAAGCATGTTCTATGGGCTAGTGTGGGATCTAACTTGGAGAACCTCCCATGTGCCACTGAGAAGAATGTATATTCTGATGCTTTGTGAGGAACACTGTAAACATCCACTAAGTCCATTTATTCACAAGTTTGGTTTAGTTCTGATATTTCCTCAATGACTTTATCTGGATGATCTGCCTATTTGTGACAGTGCAGTGTTAAGGTCCCTCAATATATTATGTTCTTGCTTTTTAGGTTTCTCATGTTTGTTAATGTTTGATTTATATAGTTGGGAAATTAGGGAAACAACACCACTCACAATATCACCAAATAATGAAGTACTTAGGAATCAATCTAGCAAAGAAAATAAAGGACCTATGCATAGAAAATTATAATACTTAAAAAAAAAAAGATCAAAGAGTATATCATAAGATTGAAAGATATTCTCTGCTCCTGGATAGGCAGACCAAATATAACCAAAATGGCCATAATTTCAAAACTTTTATACACATTTAATGCAATTCCAATGAAAACACCAAAAATCTTCCTTACAGAACTGGAGAAAGCAATCCTAAAATTCATATAAAACCAGAAAAGGCTTAAAATAGCAAAAGCAATTCTAGGCATCAAGAGAAATGCAAGATCATCACAGTCTCTGGGTTCAAATTAAACTACAAAGCTACAGTGCTAAAAACAGCATGGTATTGGAAAAAACAGACCTGTGAATAAAAAAAAAACAGAATAGGAGATACAGAAACAACTCCAGGCACATTTGGGAATATTATTTTTTACAAAGGGGCCATATCTCTTCATTGGAGGGATAGCTTCCTTAATAAATGGTGCTGGGAAAACTAGCTATCCACAGGCTGAAGATTGAAACTACACTAGTATTTCACACTATGTATTAAACTTAAAGAAGAAAGTAGTAAAGATCTAAACATTACAACAGACACAATCTTCTGGAGAAAAAAGTAGGTAAAACCCTTGAAGACATGTATCTAGACAAAGACTTGCTGAACAAAATTCTGATTGCACATGAAATAATCATAATAACAAGAAAAAAGGATTGTATCCAATTAAAAGCTTTTATATAGAAAAACAAACCACTGCCAGATTGAAGAGACAACACATAGGGAAAGAGTTAGCTACCTGCTCCTCAGATAAGGACTAATATCTAGAATATATAAAGAACTAAAAACATTTAGATATCCCCAAATTTAAAGACACAATTGAGAATGGGCATCTGTTATGAATAGACTCTTCTTAAATGAAGAAATACAAATGCCCAAAAATTCAAGAAAAAATGTTCAACATTGCTGGACACTTGAGAAAAGCAAATAAAACAAAACAGCTTCCATTTAACTCCAGAAATAATAGCTGACATTAAGAAATCAACCAATAATAAATGTTGGTGAGACTTGGAAAAAAGAAAACTTCTTTATTATTGATTGGACTGTATTCTAATATAACCACCATGGAAATCAGTGTGGATATTCTTCAAAGTACTAAAAGTAGAAATTCCATTTGATCCAGCTATTCCCCTTCTAGACATCTTCCCCAAGAGGACAAAAGTCATCATACGGCATACCCTTGTTTATAACAATGCAATTCATTATGGCTAAATTTTAGAAATATCCTATATGTTCACCATCAGATGAATAGGTTTAAAATGTGGTATTTATACATAGTGGAGTATTGTTTGCCAGAGAAAGCATAAATAAGTCATTTTTAGGAAAACAGATGCAACTTGAGACCGTAATGTTAATTGAAGCAACTCAGACACACAAGCTTAAATATCCCAGTTTCTCTTACATGAAGTGGTGAGAAAGGATATATGGTTAAGCTTTGGTAACACAAGGAGAAAATACACTTCCATTCACAAAGCTTGTATATTCACAGAAAGCAATGGCTTTGCTTTCAAAAGTCCCCATGTAAATATTCATTTTTATCTGGTGAACTGAAGATATTATTTACCATCAGATAATTATTATCAAGTTGTTTTTCTAATTTTTAAAAAGATGAGAATTGTTAAATGAATAACAAAATCGTATCTTCTAAAACAACTGGGCAAATGTAAAATTATTATTTATTTTTTGGTTTTTGTTTTTTTTTTGGTAGCAGGGATTGAGAAAAATGTGTATTCTGATATTTTGGAGTCAAACACTATAGATATCTACTAAGTCCATTTGTTCAAAAGTTTGGCTCAGTTCTAATATTTCTTGGTTCATGTTTTGTGTAGTTGATCTGTTTCTGACAATGGGGTATTGAGGTATCCCATTACAGTTGTGTTAGTGCTTATTAGATTTTTCATGTCCATTTATATTTGTTTTATATAAATTAGGTTCACTGATATTTGGTGAATATATATTTATAATTGTTATCTCTTCTTCTTAAAAAGTTCCCTTAACAAGCATGTAGTGATCTTTTTTTCTCAATCTTGGCTTGAATTTCACATTGTCTGCAAATAAAATAAAAACCTCTGCTTTTTTCTGGATTCCTGTTTCATGGAATATTGTTTTCTATCCTTTGACTTTCAATCTATGTTTTTTTTTAGTTAAATATGTTTCTTGTATGCAGCATGCTGTTGGATCTTGTTTCTTGATCCATTCTGACAGCTGTTTTTTTTTTGTTTGTTTGTTTTTTTGTTTTTTGTTTTTTTTGGATTGGTTATTTTGGGTCCATTTACATTGATAGCTATAACTGATATATATGATTTTATCCTTTTCACACTTTTTCCTGTTGGTGGTTCCCATTCTTTCCCTCTATTTAATTACTTGCTTTGCCTGATGAATTCATTCTGCTGGGGTTTATGGAGTTGTAGTCTTCACTTCTCTTTCTAGTGTCTTTCAGAACATTTTGGAGTGCTGGTTTGGTGAATATGAATTTCTTCAGGTGTTCTTTTTCATGGAAGAATCTTATTTCTCCATCTATTTTGAAAGAAAGTTTTACAGGATACCCCAAACTGAGTTGCAGATCAAGCTCTCCTTGACTTAAGGGATTGTGTGAAGTCTGCTGTGATTATAATGGGCTTTCTTTTATAAGTGATTCATTTTATCAATAGCTTTCAATATTCTGTTCTTATGTTGAATTTCTTGAATCCTGACCAGTATATGCCTTGGGGAAAATACCTTTTTGATTGTGGCTAATTGGTGTTATAGATGCCTCATTTATCCATTTGAAAAATTATTTCATGCTCGGGGAATTTTCTGCCATTACAGTAGACCCATGAGTTATAACAAACTTCACATATGAACAACTAGGTTTATGACTAGAATTTTATTTTTAACTTTTAAACAAAGTGTTGTTACAGCCAAATACACACTACTTGTCCTTTAAGATGATCTCATATACAAATTTAACCCCTAAAGTGTTCTGGAAGGAACATTGCAGCATCCTTTGCTATGTGGGGTTAATTGGGAAATCTTGAGTCAATGTCAAAGGGCAGTGAGATTAGCCACATTTCAGATGTTTAATAGTCACACATGAGTAGTATCTATTGTAGTAGACCATGATATTATAGAACACATGCAAAATTACTGACTCACAGCATTACATATGCTACATAATCAACACATTATTGCATAAGGATAGAGTAAAATGGGTGTGGACATCTATCATGTCCTTCAAATGATAAGAGTACAGTTGGTAATGGAAGATAAGTAGGAATCACCTGAAAGTTCCCATTCTCATGATGAATGAAATGATGTTCATAATATCATGGGCATGCAATGTAATTAGTAACACAGCAACAAGAGAATTTAGCAAGAAAATATAACTTTGGAGATCATCAGGAATATAATCATTTTTGTGTCTTCAGATTATTTATATTTAGAACCAGCTCACTGTCAGTTTAGTGATATTTTTATGTACTTGTTTAGCTTTTAAAAGGCTTATTCTTTGACTCTGAAAATGTACCATAGGCATATAATTAGCTGCTTTATAAAATCTGTGCTTTTACAATAAAAAAGTTCAGAAATATCAGTTGGATTTTCTACAGATCATCATAGTACTGCATTTTTAAGCTGAAAGGAAATTGTGCTTTGAGCTATTCAAATTATATGTATAGCAGAACATTCATAACTTCTTCAAAGTGAGAAAATCATCCTCATTGTCCTAAGTGGAATATAATGTGTCTTTTCTTTTCAGAGGAATGTACATTGCACAATAGCTTGAAATTCTATTACTTAGATGCCCGATGAAATTACTTCTTCATCTACCATTAAATAGTATAGATACCATGAAATGAAGCTTGAAATGTAGGGTCAGAGACCATGCTCTCCTCTCAGCATCTCATTAATTCTAGTATGCTTCAAAGACAATTATTAGATACAGGAACAGATTTAGAATACTGAATGTGTTAGACAAAAATATTACTGATTTGCAAAAACAAATACAAATAATGAAATAATCCATTATTCATCAGAATACAGAATTCTAGTTCTTTAAGATAAATAGATGAACAAGCCATAACCCATTCCCTCTGCGGGTCAAAACCATAGAGATCACTTAAAACACCTATATGAATTATTTTAACAGCTTATATTAGAAAAAACACCATATGATGGTTCAGTGATTGTATCAACTTGAGAAATCTGGTTAAGAAAACCTGAGCTAATTTGACTTGGTGATTCCATGCCCTAAGAAGTGGAAGGTCCACCCTAGGGTGACTTGTCACCTGGATGTTATAAAGGGGGAAAAGCTTTATTTGGCTTATAGTAACTAGAGATTTCAGTCCATAATTGGCTGGTTCCAAGACAGATTGGCAAAGTGGTGACAGTTCATGGCAAATGTAGCAAAAGCTCCAAGGAACCTTAACAGCATATCTCTAACTTTTTTATCCCACCCACTCTACTGGAATTCGGATGGTGCCAAATGAATCACTCATTTGTTGTGGTTTAGTATTCATATGCCCTTAATCCCAACATCACACATTCCAGATTCAGCCTCTTTTGAGCATGAGGCTTTGAAGGTTACATCCAGAGCCAAACCATAACATACCACATATCAGATATCTTGGTCAAGGAAAGCCATAGATTACAGAACACTGTGTATACATTATTAGCAATACAACAATAGTTAACACATAGAAAAAAAATAGGAAAAATAGTTGAAAAAGAAATAAAGATGCAAAATAAAACATAAAGATCATTGTCCAATTATAAAATAGTAAGTATATTCATATCACTGTAATGTGATAAGATGTAATAAAACAGTGATAGTAATAATAGTTGTATCAACTTAGCAATATGTATATAATCCTTATTATATGTCATGACATTTTAGGAGTCAGAAAACTTGAATATTTCTTATGTATCTGATACTATTTAAGCCATTTAAAAATGCATATATTTACATATATGCATTGATATCTATCCCTACATATTTATATATCATTTATACAGATAGGTCAATGGATAGACAATGCTATTGTAGACATTTTTCCAATTTAAATGTGGGAAGATTAAATTCTATCTTTGTCTGTTTCTGTTGCTATAACAAAACATAGAAGGTGAGATTCTTTATAAAGAAAAAAGTTATTTATCTGCCAGTTTAGTAGGCTAAAAATCTAAGATTGGGTGGCCCTATCAGTTTGGTGTCTAGTTAGAAACTTCTGGATACATCACAGTCTGGTTCATGTCATCATGGTAGGTGTTGGTGACACAAGATAAGGCAGGAGGCAGTAGGGATGTGGGTACCAGACTTTTTGTTTTTAACTACATTAATCCTCTCCAGGAACAAAAAGGTGCTTTAGCCACCTTTTAGTAGGTCTTGCTTCTTACAGGTTCTATGGTCTAAACACTGTCACTTTGAAGACCAAACCTCTTCATATTTGTCTTTGGAGACATACTCAAATTATATGCAAACCATAGTGACGTCTCCAAAAGTTAAATAATTCACCTAAGATGGCACCTTCAGTAAATTGTTGAACGACACTTCATGTCTGATATATGTGACTGATAAAATAAACATATAACTTTTAAGAGATTAGAATGGAGAAATAAATATTTATTGCACTACTACTTTTTGGATCCCATAACTCCAATGCATATAAAAATATGAAATATTTATAACTGAAATTTTTTGTCCTTTGGAAAAAATGATAATTTTTTGTAAAATTATGTTAATATGCTTTCACTGCAAATAAATGATTCACCATAAAGCACATAATAATTTATTATTATACACTCAGCTAGCAAAATAATATTATTAGTACCAGGTTTGAATCCTGTACATTTCCCTTAAAGAGAAGCAAAGGGACCATGCCTTGCCCTTAAGAGACTAGATTCCTTTATTTACATTTAGAGCAGGACTGGCTGTGGTAGCGAGTGTCAAGGAAAAAAAAATTAATATTTAATATAAGTTTGGTTTTATTTCTATTGGCAATGTTAGTCAATCACGAAAGTTATAGTGCTGCTTGTGTTTAGTTTTTTTACCATAAAAGCAAGAAGTTAACAAAGTTAGAAACAGTTTAATTGTGTCCATCCTGTAAAGTTTACTTTTCTCCTGCTGAGTGTTTTGTTGGGAAGTATGTTAAAATGGAAAAGGTAAGTATGCTATGAAACTTGGATTGCTCTGGAAAAAAGCCAAAAACTAAATTCATCTCTCTCAAAGCCACTCACAAATTTATAATTGTATTGCCACAAAAATATTAGGCTATTGAAGGCATCTTGATGAAACAAGTTACCAAAGAATAGTTGAGATATTTTATGACAATGCAGTGAAAGATAGTAGAAATAGTTTTAATGAGTTACTTAGCCTTAAAGTATATTCTAATAATTTTAAGTATCTCCTGGTAATGGGGAAAAAACCCACATTCTGACATTTAACTATGTATTGTATAATTGTATTGATCATTTTCAGTTCAAACAGCAAAGGATTTTCTTTGTGTACACATTTTTCAATATCAACAAGGGAGGAAGCTTAATTTTTGAGCCTTTTAAACAATGCTATACCTACCATATCTTTAAAGAAGGAAACCCATTCTCTCTTTAAAAAAATGGAATAAAATTTTTAATCATTTGACCAGAGATGGAGAACTGGGGATGTTTTTCAATACATGACTTTGTTGCTTCTATAGAGAAATCAGTTCTGATACCCCTATAAATTTTAATCTTTGCTATTAACAAATATTTGCTTCAAAGATTCTAAAACTATCTTGATTTACTGAATTGAAGACTGCCACCATGAAGAGCCTATGTATTTTCAAGCAACTCTGTGAAAAGACAATCTACAGAATGGGGAAAAGTTGCCAGCTACTCTTCTGATAGAAGACTTATATCTAGAACATATAAGGAATTAAAAAACTAAAATCCCAAGAAAAGAACTCCAACAACAGGCAAATAAATTGAATAAATGCAGGAGGGGGGCAAAGGGAGGGCAGGGATAAAGGGAAAAATGAGTTTAAGCTTTAAATTTTCCATTATGCGTCCACTCTTGAAAGATCACAGCACTTCCAAACACTGCCATTGTGGGGAACAATAAGTTTCACATTTCCACATTTGGGGAATACACATTTAAATGATAGCATTCTACCCCTGTACTCCAAAAATTCATACTCATTTCACAGTGCAAAAAAATTTTTATTCCATTCTCAAGAGTCCCATGGTCACTTCTTCCAGAATTGCTAACCAGCTCAAGTCCAAAATCTCCAAAAATCCAAAATATATTAAATACCTCCAAGTCAGAGTGTTAGAAGAGCCACAGAGTATTCTTCTTTCAAACGGTGATATAGTTTCTATCATCACTTGAAAATAATGCTAAAAAGAGATAGATATCTGCATTTGCAAAACTGATGAAAGAAGGTAGAAGATGAATTTAAAATGAAAAATGTTTTGTACTGCAAACCTATTGCAAAGGTGCTTTCCCTGTAATGTGTTACCAGATGTGTGTGAGAAAGAGGGAGAGAGAAGAAGATAAGGAAGAGTAGGAAACAGAAGAGGAGAAGGACAAGGACACGGATGAGGAGGAGGAGGAAGTGAAGGAAGAGAGAGAGGAGGAGGAAGTGGAGTAAGAAATGGAAAAGGAGAAGGAGGAGAAAGAGAATGAGAAGGAAAACAAAGCATCTGAGAAAGCTTGTTAAAATTTTTGTTCTAAAATATTTCCAGAAAGATAAAGGAATCTAATGGAGATGTTCATGCTGTCTAATTCAAATCAAGCTGGTTAAGCAGAAATGACAGGAACTCTTAGAGAAATTGACAAATAAGGCCTGAAATGATAATATAGAAAGTCCTAGCTCAGGGGTGCTGCCACCTGCCTCACAAGTGCAAGGACCCGAGTTCAATCCCTGGTACCCAAAAAACAAAACAAAGCAACAAAAACAGCAACAACAACAAGAGAAAAAAGAAAAAGAAAAAGAAAATCCTAGGTCAAATACATTATCTCAAATGGGCAGAATTCAGTAGTTCCAGAAAAAGATTCATCATGTACAACTTGAAAGACGACAGTACTAAGGGTTAAGAAGCTTTAAACTAAGTCATTCAGACAATAATTATAACGATCCAAATGTGAAAACAAGTTTGGGGGATATAGGTCAAATAAGAGGTTTTCTGTTTTTTGGTTTTTAATAAGATTTTTTATTGTTTTTCCAAATCTCTAACAGCCCAATTTCTATAACAAACAATACATGATGTCATCAATTGCCAGGAACAGTGTCTGGAAGCTTGGGACTAATTCCAAAGGGTTGCAGTGGATTCTGAAACTTAGAGAATGCATATTTCTCATTAGTTGTTAAGCAAGAAGACAAAAAAAAGGAAAGATTAGCCACTTGGAAGACAGAAAGTATAAATATTTGTCATAATTTTAAAACATAATCTGATGAAACAGTTGCATATCTCGATCTGACTTTAAAAACTTAACAATAGAGTAGTTGAAGTTAATTATGACATTTCAAAGCCACCTATAGTTTCAAAGAACTCTTCACAGTTTCAAATGTATGTGGATTTGTGGTGCATAATGCTAGTATTCCTGTGTGTACTTTGTCTTTTTATTTCTGATTCTTCTTCTTCTTGTTATTTTATAGTTATTACAGAACACAAACTCAGTGGTGGGTAAGACAGGGATCTTATGTGTTCCTGCGTCATGCCTGAATAAAAACAATAATGAGAAGAAAGCATGTGGATTAAAAAATACAGAATGTATTTTGGTAATATTTTCACTTTTAAAATGCATTTTTTGTTTTTATTTATATAAAAATTATTAAAATACACTCCGCTTTATTTTTGTGAACTATGTTTCTGAAATTGAAAACAAGCTTAATGCTTAACATAGTTTAACTCATTTTTGTTTAGTACAATATAGACAAATTTTGAATCTCAAAATCATATCTAAATGGTAACTTATGTAAAAACTAAAGTTACTGTAGCCAAATATATGATAAATGAATTATACTTTGTGTCTAAGTTATACCTTATTGCAGACAACTGAATCCAAACTCAAAGGATTCTCTAACAGACTTCTCAAAGTGTAAATAATAATTAATCTATTCTCTTTTAATTTTGTACCTCCTTTTCTTTGTTCTGTTTTTTTTCTCATTGAGTTTATTGGTACATTTTAGGGTTACAGTACAGTTACATTCATTGTTGCGATCTTGTACCTTTACATGACAAGTCTTGGTTCTCATTTTTCCCTTTGTCCCTGCCCTCCCTTCACCCTCTCCTACCTTCTTTGACCTTCTTACCTCCCTCTTTCACTCCATCTCTTCTTTCCTTCCTTCTTACCTTCCATGCTCAAGAAAATCTGATGTAAGTAGTTGTTCTATTTCCTTTACGCCCATGTCAAATTTGTATCTATACATTTCCTTGACTTTGAAAGGTTATCTTAAAAAAAGTAAAACATTAATACAGCCACTAAAAAGTAAATCAGTAAAGTGAATTTTAATGCATATGGCTGACTTCCTGAAAATTATTGAAAAAAATCTCTCAGAATGAGTGCCAGATACAAAGGACATTGTTATTTTTTAAATAATCTAGGCCCCCTGATTTGCATTTTTCCTTTTTGCTTCGAGTTATAACTAACAATAAAAATTCCCACATATAAGGGTATATCTAAATGTTTTGCTTATTATATGTCAATGATTATATAAACATCAAAATTATGTGGATAAGGCTATATCTGCACATGTGGTTTTACCTCATTGTGATTTAAATTGGATTTCTCAGATACATAAAGATCAAAATTTTTGTGTATGCTTATTACCTATTAGAATGCTCTTTTATTAAATATATGTTAAACTACTTTAGCTAATTGTTGCAATGCATAGAAATTTTTCTTATTGATTTGTAGGTGTATTTGTATATTCTGACAAAAAGTTCAAATATTTTTTCCTGTTATGTATGTCTTCCATATTTCCATTTCCTACATGGTGTAAAATAAAATTTGTTTTTGTTTTATTACTTAATATGTGTTATACATACCCCAATCTTCACTGATTTGATATATTGCTCTGTCTTCACTACTGGGAAATATGAATTTTTAAAAAGTAATTTATTGAACAATGATACGCAAAATATAATACACGAGTTTAGTCATCATTTCTTTCCAGGTTTACCTATTTTTAGCTCAACAATATTGTGATTTCTCCTAGAATCAACTAAAGGGAAATTATTCATCACAGCAGACTCTGTTTGAGGCATGGGATGGGAACACACTCTGGTTTATTTCAAAAAGTTTATTTCTAAAATAATGGCTAAATATTCATTCTCACAATCACTATATTTCTTAAAAAGTAACCTGGAAATATATATGAGATGAAAGTTTTATGAACTTTAAAGCCTGGTGTTATTGATCTAAGCAAAAGGCATTAAGTGTTTGAAAAGTGCTAACAGGGGAAATAAGGGTATCTCATAGCTGGAAAATTACTGATTTATGACTTTCATTATGCTTTTACAATTAGAACAAAAGAATTGAAACTTGCTGTTTCAAATATTATTCTTCCAGTGACCAGATTTATTTGTAGATAAACTGCATAAAATAGTCATGTTAATAATCTTCCACAAAAGAAAGAATCAATACAAAATTCCCAATGAGGTTTACTTTGTTTGTTATATTTGCTTGCATTTCCTATCTTGAGAAGCCAGAATGTACTAGAATAATTGAAACTAAATTATTCATACTTTTCCTATCTCAGCTATTTTTTTCAACAAAATAACTGGAATATATCAATGAGGCATATCATTTTTTTAGGAATAATAATAGGAAGGGAGAATTCTTAATAATTTTTAATAATACCTTGTTCTGGATGCTCCAGAAACTTCCAAGTATAATCATTCAGTGAATATTTATTAGTGCGTAGTAATTCCAAAGTCCCATGAGAGGCATAAAGATGAAGAGATAGTTCTCATCCTTAAGACAAAAATATACATAGCAAAAAAAAATCAAGGTAGTAAATTTCTTATATGGACAGGAGTATGACAGAAATAGAAATACAAATACTCGTGCAAAATGAATTACTACAGGAAGAAATTAGTGCAGATTACCACGTGAACACTAAATTCACAGGCTGCCCCACTTTTTACTGCTTTTATTTCTCCCTCTCATGGAAGGGAGGCACTCTCAGTTGGTTTAGAGAGTAGAGCGATCTATTCCACAGCAAAAAAGCCCTGACCCATTCTTGAAGTCTGTGTTGGTACAAGGGAGTTGCGATTAGAGGATGAGACGCTCTAGGTAAGGAAGAGGGCAAGTGAAGGCCCAGAAGAGTAAGACAAGAATAGAAATCGTATGACCCCACAGTTAATTTAGAATGTCATGATGTATAAATTTGGGGACAAATAAGGAATGAGGGCAGAGAGATTGTCTCTAGTTGGTCTGAAACTTATTAAGGAGATGAGGATATTATCATGTAGGAATAGAATAGTTTGAAATTTTAGTAAGAAAGATCACTTTGATCAGTGGTTGGTAATGGCAGCAGAGATAATAAAGACCGTAGTAAATGATCTTAGACACTAAGAATTAAAGCTTATCTTCCTAATTCCAATGTTAAATTTTAAAAGAAGAAAAATTATAGGCTTCTAAAACTAGCATTGAAACTTAACTATAAGCACTTAATAAAGCACTCCACACAGAAACAGATCCATCTTAGTCATTTTACTAAGGCCTAGGGACTCCCCCTGATTGCTACTCTATAGAAATATCTTGTTGTCCATCAGTGCATGTATTTTCCTTCTTGGAATTGCTTTGTACAGATATCTGCGCAAGTGCCACATGCAGGAGTAAAAAGCTTCATTAAAATATGAAAAATGATATCACATAACAGAAGTGATAAAAATATACAAGCAGAAAGGATGACACAAAGATGACCACAAGTAATGAAAACAATCTGAAAGAAAGATCAGAGCTTGTACTGAAAATAGCTTATAGTGCCAAATGGGAAAAAATTCTGGAATTTTGTCTTTCTTCTGCTTTTACGCTCAACTTTATCCACAACTCGTTTCTTCAAAACATCAGTGTGATTCCATTTGTTCCACTACCTGCCTTTCAGAAACATCCAAGAGGAAAGTATTCAATACATTTTATTTTTGAAAGAAAGCATATTAAAAATACCAAATAGTTTCTCTGGTGTGAAAAACTATAATGGTACCTAAGATACTAATGATATAATTGACAGTGTGAAATAGGAAGAAAAGGGATAAAGGTGTGGGGAAATGGGGAAGGTATGGGAAAGGGAATAGGGAAAAGAAAAAAATATGAGAAAATGAAAAAATGGAAATAAA
>NW_022900948.1:21154073-21179053 GCF_012274545.1 Fukomys damarensis
AAAAAAATGTAAGGATTAACTAGAATCTATGAGATAGACACTGTTATGGATCTGGTGAGTTGTGATATAGAAAATGTAAAACAAAAGAGTAAGATATATTGTTATACTTAAAACATATGGACCTGCACACCTTAGCACAATCATCTTTAACCCTCATACTTCACATAATTCCACTCACACAGAATATATTCAGTAACGATTCATTTCAGGAATGAGTTGGGAATGTTTTAAAGCATACTAAATAATCCTTTATCGCATTGGAATGACTGCATTATTTTTTTTGTGAGTTGGAGATGGAATGGAAGAATAGATGTGGTGTGATTAATGAAATCACATTTGTTTAGCCCTGGTTAGTGTAGTAGTAGTTTAGTATTCCATATTAGTATTCCACATGAATTTAAAATAGTCATTACAGAAGAAACTTCAGATTTCTACAGAGTAAAGACATTGCTATTTTCTTAATGATATTGCTATTTTCTTTCTTTGATTTTTCTACCTTTCAGTTTCTGCTCAAGAATCAGTCTTTTTCAACTAACGCTGCCCAGGAAAGTGAACTCTACTGATTAAATCAGTTTCTTTTCTTGCCCTGTGTCTTCCTATTGGATTTGGAAAGGAGGAAGCACCATTAAGAAATGTCAATAAGGGCCAGGTAAGCTTAGCATACATGCCTCTCTCTCACCTGCCTTGCAGATAATCCAGCCAGCTACATTACTTCCAGGCAGCCACAGCACAATCTGTGCTTCCTTCTCATCTTTTCAAACCTGAGTTTAATAGCACAAGCTCATTGCTACTAGCCCCAATTTGCTGCAATATCTTTGCGATCTCCCTACACCCTGCACAGATGTTTCATTATAGTCTTTTCAAATTATTCAATTTTATTTTGACATTTATTTCCTGGAAAGACATCAATGGATGCGTATGACAATCAACATTAATCAAATACATATAATTTGACATTAGTTTAGTAAAATATTTATAATCCATCTGCTTACAAACACACATGAATAGAGCCATTAAAGTTATGTGCATTTTTGACTTTCAGGATCTTTTGTTTCATTCACTTATTACCATTTCGTATTCAGTAGCTGATAATCATTCAAAACACACACACACATGTTAATAGTATGAATTGTGTGAAAAATTAATAGTGTTTGCTTCTGATATAGAAAACATACCTAGAAATATCTTTGAAAGCAGTGCCATTCAATTTCATGAGTAGATATTTTTAAATTAGTTCACAATAGAAAGAATAAGTTGTATAAACTATACCAGATATACTTAGCACATGATTCTTAAAAACTCAATGTGAATAAAATTATGTTATCTATGAGTCCATATATATATAATGTAAATTTATTGATGGATGTATTTATGAATACATAAATAATTTGTGTAATAATTTATGGGAAAACATATTAGGAAATTTAGTTCTTGGGCCAAAAACAATATTAAACAAATGAGCTATTTTTGTAAAATTATTCAATATAATGAATCTATATAAAAATAAAATATGATTTGTTTACTAATTTTTATATTAAAACAGGTTTATTTAAAATTTTTAGAACATTTAAACTACTTTTATTGTGTGATAATTATAGATTTATACACATTTAAACAGAGACATCCCATGTATCCTTATCTAATCTGTCTTAGTAGTAACAAGCTGTAAATATATATATAGTTTCCTATCCCACCTGGGATTTGAAGTTTGAAAAATATATAGTTAGTCTAATATTGATAAAATTCACATCTATTCCAAGAGTACTTGTGTGTTTTTGTATGATGTGCATCTGATTCTAAAACTGCAGTTCTGTCAATTTTGAGTATTAACTAAATTCGTCATGATTATTTTAGTAGATGAAAAACTAAAGACAAATGTTTTAGGTTAGCATTTCATTTACTTTTCAACTGAATATTGCTGAAGTTTAGTAAATATTCCATTATTTCAGGATTTGTTTTCTTTCCTAGAATTGCATCAACAAGGTGGAGATAATTATAAAGTTATCCATGGAGAAAATTATAAAGTATCTCTAAAAAGAAACTCATATATATGACATGTTAGGAGCTAATTTACTTCTCCCTACTACCTGAGCACTACTGAAATTACTAACTAAAATATAATAATAAAAGCAGACCCCAAATGATGCTCTCCCTTGAAAACAATGTTGATTCACATATCAGTGTCTTCTACTTGTAGAAACAACAAAGTAGAACATGTACTGATTTATAGTTCTTTCTCTTGAGAAAAGGAGAGAAAAATGATAGAGACACAACAATTCATTAACATTCCCAATATGTTAAAGCTTGGAGACTGGAGGAGGAGGTAAATATGGGTCAAATATTGAGCACTTTTTTACCTATCTATTTATAGTTCACTAGCATTCAAAATCTAATTTTCCTTGAAAGCTGAATGTAAAATGGCAGCAGCTAATCTAAGGGTACAACAACTGCATTATCCTTGATTTTGCAATTCCACACTATTCTGCAAATATAGAAAAGAGGCTGGGCATACATACAACTTGTAACTGTGGCACTTGGGCCAAAGAATCCAGGATGTGTACAACTAGCTCCAAAATAATGCACAGAATAAAAGCTTATTGAACACAGAACTCTTGCCAAAAATTTTCTGCTGAGACCACCTACAGCTTCAGCCCTTTTCCAACTCTTCCTGTGGTACAAGACCAAGATAGTGATGCACACTTATATCACCTAACCATTTAATCTAACACACATTAAGTAGAATTTAATGGTAACCAGGTGCACTGTGATGTTGGCAAGGAATCTCATTTTCATTGTTTTTTTTTTTTTTAGTAAATGCCCAACTTAGGAAAATGTGCTTATTTAAGGATGCTGTGGCAGGTTAGGGAAGAGTGTCAGCTTGGATTGCCTTTGGGATCTACCCCAGGGACCATTGAGGCACAATGTTTCTTGTCTGAGTGGGTCATGGAGGTGTAGTCCTGGGGTCTACATCTGAATTTTATAACCAAACCAGCATACAGCCTGTGTGACTTATAAAACTGTATATCATAAAATCTGAAAGATGTTTTTGTCAAGATTCAATAACAAAAAATTAAATATGAGTATATCAAACAAAAGAGGAGCTTCCTAGTGGATATAAAAAATAGGTAGAGGGAATAACAGTTAAAAGATTATAATGTGAGCTTATAGGATATTATGGTAATAGTATTTGAAAATTGTACATGTGGAAAACTTCCATTTCGCGTAATTATAGCTTACTAATTAAACTGGGAAGAGATGGCATTAGTGATAGGAAGTTAAGATTAAATTCCCTACAGAACAAAACAGATACTCAAGTGGTTATCTAGGCTTGAGCTGATTGAAGATATGTAATAAGAATTAATGTCAAAGGTAAATTGAGAGAAAGAAATAAGAGAGATTAAACTGTAAGATAGCAGGAGACCGCAACAGAGTTCAGAAAGATCTTGTGCTCCATGTCCTCCAGTTGACATGTATAATCAAGGTGCAAAGGAAGGCACGGATTGGATAACCTGTCCAGGGCAAAGCAATATGACTAACATAGCGTATAAGAGTTACATGTGGTCCTCTATATGTGCTACTTATGTCATAATGCAGCATAGCAGCTGGCTTACATTTCAACAATTGATTGATGTATTCATTTTAACTCCTAGATAAAATTCATGGAACGATACTGCGTTGTCTGAGTCCCAATACCAGCTCTACTAAGGAAAAGAACAGTGACAGTATGATAGCCTTGCTTAGATATTTGATAGAGGTTGTATTGGACACTCAAAATCATTGACTGAATAGATTTTAACTCATGCAAAAATTGATTTCTTTACTGAGGTACATGTGGGTATACTGATGCATCAACACATAATTATATTTATTGTAACAGTTATAATATTGTAAATTTATATTTCTGAGACAATGGCTGTTGTGAAGTACTTTCTCATCCTTTGGCTCCCTCAAAGGAAATGAAATTGCTGCTTTGTTATCAGCCTGCTGGGATTTATATTTTGGTTTCATTTCTTACCAGCTATATAACCTTAGATTGTTTGCTTATTTACTCTTAAGTTTCCTTACATACAAAGTGAGGATGTTAAAGCAATATGGAGAGAAACAATTACTTTGACTCTATTTCTGGTATATACTATAAGTGGTATAGCATTGTAGTATTGTCAATAAATGTTAATATGCATTATATCATTATTGTTAGTATTGCTAGTATTTGGAGAAAGGCATTAATATCAAGAAGTTTGAGATGATATTAATTTTTTCATGTATTGAATATTATGTCCTAGGCATTTAAATATTTTCTAATTCAATCATAATAATCATACAAGTTAGGTATATTAACACTATTTTACACAGATAGAAATTAAAGTTTATTTAATGCAGATCAAATTGATAGTGGATTTCAAGACTTTATCCCTATATAATTTTATCTTGATTTTGGCTGATTCTTTCACCATGACTAATTTACTCTGATAGAGTACATCACACTTTATTTGCTCATCACACTCATGATTTTTCTTTTTGTACCTGATTTCATGTAATTATATCATGCTCTTAGATTTTTAAATGGGAGTGCAATATAAGGATCCTAATTAATTTAAGCTAACCCTTTATGAAGAGTAACTAAACATTACAATTTAAGTAATATTAGATAGGTTGTGTCAATAATATTCAATAGAAACATAAATTCTTAGTAATATTTATTCAGAAAGCTTTGTGAGTACCTTTAATTTGTTAGATTGCAAAGAATCCCTAAATTGTGTGTATTACAATTTATATGGGAAAGGTAATATAGGACTGTAATTTGTAAAATAAAAAAGAGAAACTAAGTCTTCCATTAAATGATCACCATTACATTTTCCCAACAAGTGAAGGATTGGTGTTTATAAAGATGTGACTTCATAGTGTGTTTGTGTGTCTGCAAAACTAAATGCTTGTATTTCAAATTTTTAAGATTATTTCCAAAAAGACTGCTTCCAATTCAATACTATATCAGAGTTTTTAAATAAAACTCAATCATACATAGTATATACTCTTTTTGCCCTTAACATTTATACAATAAAGTCTTTTTTCCTTTGTTCTTAAATTTTTCAAAAATATGCTTTTGATGAATGCACAGCAATAGATTTATCAATATCCTTTTCAATGATTTCTATATTTATGAATATTTAAAATTCTAGTCTATGGCCTCTTATCATCTTTACATTCTCCATCTATAAGAAGAATTTATGTGTGTGTGTGTGTGTGTGTGTGTGTGTGTGTGTGTGTGTAAATCCAGTTAAGTCAAGCATTTGCAAAATAAAAGGAAGTCATTAGTGTTGTTGTGATCTCAGCAGACTTTAAAAATGGTCAACATCTCTGGCCATTAGCTAAAGAAATAGTTATCACCAAAAACTCAAATAATAGCAAATGCTGACAAGTTTGCAGGGTAAAAGAAACCCTTCAGCACTGTTGTAGAGCAAGTGAAACAGTACAAATACTATGGAAACCAGTATAAAGATTTTTCCAAAAACTAAAACTACAAATTACATCTGACCCAACCATTCCCCTTCTAGGTAGCTTCCCAAATGAGTCAAGGACTTCATATTACAGTAACACATGCTTACTCATGTTTATAGGTGCACAACTCACAATAGCCATTACTAACCAAAGGTGATGATTTCAGAGTAAAGCTCAGACTAAGGGACTTGATTCACACAGGCTCACATGTTTCAGAGAATCAAAATACCCACGGTAGAAAAAGTTGGATTTCACTTTAATCCTTAGAAGTTTGACCACCCTAAAGGGAAGAGTATTGATGGATCCTTTAAAATAAAATTTAAACACAAAGAAACATCTATTGTTGGTCAGAGTTAAGAAGTTAGACAAGATTTTATTACCAATTGTTCTTAAACTTAGTGTATTAATACATCAATCACTTTATTATATATGAGGATGATCTGAATTGACAGTTAGCTTGGAAATTCTTTTGGTGGTCTTATTTAGAGTCTCCTACAGTAGAATATAGGGCTCTAGTTCATTCCACATTCATCTTGAGGCCCAACTAAGATGCAAATGGTGAATGATTTTCTCTCTTCCTATTATCATAATCAAAAAGCATTATGGGGATTTAGCTCAGTGGCTCTGCCACCTGCCTTGCAAGCACAAGGTCCTGAGTTCAATCCCTGATACAAAAAAAAAAAAAAAAAAGCATTAACTAGACTTTATAAATGGAGTGTCTGAGTCCCAAAAGTAAACATGCCAAGGGAGCAAAAACAAAAACAAAAACAGAAGCTGCCAGTCTTCTGAAAGGCAAAAATTGTAGCATATAAATTGCTCTACTATATTCAGTTGGTTGTTATAAACCATAGACTATCTTGCAAAGTGGCCACCATATTCCATCTTCTGGTCCCCCAAAATTCATTATTCTCACATACATAAGTTGTGATCCAAAAATATGGCACACATTTAAATTTGAAAAAAAAAAAAAAAAAACAGTAACAGACCCCTTGTCATTAATCCCCTTCAAAATGTTTTCAACAGACTTCCAACATCCTTATTCCATCAGTCTTTTCTCTTCCTGAAGCAGTTCTAGAAATCCTCTTTCATAAGTGTTTTTCTTTAGTTGTACTACCATGACTACCCTAATGTCTTGGGTCCTTTCAAAATATTTCATTTTCATGGTCATTTTGATTTTCGGAGGAGCCAGTAGTCACAAGGTGCAAGACCCAATGAATTAGGTGGATAAGGAGGAACCACAATGTTTTTTTTTTTAATCTTAAATTCCTGTGAAGAATTATTTGATTTTTAAGTTAGCACTCCATAGAATTATTAAAGAAATTAAAGTGGTACACCATATGAAATTTTTGACTGATTATTTTTTATAACTCACACAAATAGATGCAAAAATATATACTCTAATTGATTTAACATTGGTCATTTGAGTCATATATAAGACATCCAAATTCTATTTCTAGAATCTTTGAATAGGACTGTATTCTGTGAAACTGGAAAAAAATTTAAGCCAAACATTTATTGATTTAATATACATATTATATATAATATATTATATATATAATGATAATATTCATCATAAGGAATTGTTTTTTATATCATTTATTTAGTTAGTTATTTTTGGTACCAGGGATTGAATTTGGGACTTTCCACTTGCAAGGCAGGCGGCAGAACCACTGAGCTAAATTCCTGGCCCCATCATGAGGAGTTTGGCCCATGTTATATCTTGTGTCTAACCACAATATTTTCATTAGACAAAAATCGGTGTAAATGATTTGAATGGATTCAGGATATCAAGGCAGCAAAGAACAGCACATGAAAAACTTCCAGAACTGCTTCAGAAAGTGGGGAGAAGGATGAGATAAGTGTTTTCAAAATGTGGGAAGGTATTTTAAAGTTAATTCTCACAACCTTATCCTATTGTGAAATCAGGCTCAGTTTTGAATTGAATCTTAAAGTATTTTAGACTAGAAATTCAGCACTCTTGAACTGCAAATATTATAAGCAAAAAAATCAATTATATGTATATATGTATGTATGTATGTATATATATGTATATATGTATGTGTGTGTATATATATATATATATATATATCCATTTTATAATGATTTAAATCAAGCTAATTAACATATTGATCAGCTCCTTATACATTTTTACAACAAGACACCTAGCATTTACTCTCTGAATTATTTTAAAGTATTCAACATATTATTGCTTTCTGTGGTCACCATATTGTCCGAAAGATCTCAAAATTTATTCCTTCTATCTAAAAGAAACATTTTATGCTTCGAAAAAAAAACCCTTACCCCATCCTTTGTTAAAACCCAGCCCCTAATTACCATTATTTTGCTTTCTACTTCTTTTTTTTAATTTTTATTGAGTTTATTGGTACAATCTAGGTATACAGTAGAATTACATTCATTATTGGGATCCTGTACCTTTACATGATAGGTCTTGATTCTCATTTTTTCCCTTTGTCCCTGCCCTCCCTTCACTCCCCATTTACAAATATTTTATTTCCATGTTTTCATTTTCTCATATTTTTTCCTTTCCCTTATTACCTTTCTCCTACCCTTCCCATTTTCCCTACACCTTTAGCCCTTTACTTCTTATTTCTCATTATTAATTATCTCATTAGGATCTTGTGTACTATTTGCTGTCTACTTCTTTAAGTTTAACTTTTTTGATTCCATATTGTGACTATTAATCCAGCTTCACTGTTTTATGAAATGCCTAAGAGACTAGTAAAACATGTTCCTGAATGTGTCCAGGAGAGTAATGGAAGAGTGACATTTGGTACAATGGGTGGTCCAATTCATTTCTGGCACTATTCTTTGATCTGCGCTCTGGTCACCGTGAACTAAGCAGCTATGCTTCACTACATTTTACTCAATGAAGTTTCTACCTTGGAGCCAGCTGACAATGAGCTAAATCTCCTTAAAATGTGAGTCAAAGTGAATTTCTCCTTTAAATTGTGGCCGTCAGGTATTGTGTTCATCAACAGGAAAGCTGACAGTTACAAAAATTGTAACTGGGACTGGGCCATTGTTTTGACTATTCCAGACTACATGATTTAGAAGCTTTTGGAAATAGCTTGCCAGAGGATTTTCAAAAGTTTGGAGATCATGGCAAGAGAAGCCTTAGCATACAGTAAGCAAAGCCTGATGTGTGATTTTTGGTCAAAACTCAGAAGACTAGAATGCTGATGGGAAGTTGGGACTGCATTAGCAGATGGACTACAGGCCATATGTTATACTCTGGGAGCAAATTTGTCTACATTTTGCCTGTGACCTGAGACTTTTCAGGTCACTGACATTAAGGTTGGTATACTAATTAACTTGGCACAGGCAATTCCAAGACAACCCAATGTTCAGGCTGTGGCATTGATATTGTTGGCTGTTCTTAGCCAGTTACTTATTTATTTGTTTGTTTGTTTGTTTATTTATTTGGTACTCAGTTTTTTGTGCATGTGAGGCAGGCAGTGACACCAATGAGCTAAATCCCTGGCCCTGAGCCAGTTTTATAGTGAGAATCAGGGTCAAAAGCCTAACAAAAGAAAACTGAAAAATCAAATTTTGACCCACAAAGAACCTGTGTAAAGTTGGAGCCAAAGCAGATATGGCTGATAAAGAGACTAGTACCATTAAAAATAAATGAAATATTTGAAAGGGGTAGAGGAGAAAATGTCAAGAAAAACTGTAGATGGTTTCAGGAAATTAAGACTTTATAAAAATTAGAAAAACTCCTCATCACCAATGATCTCAGCTATGAGAAACATTAAATGGATGGATAACTCAAAGGAAGACGAAGGGAAGGTATTACAAAACCTGCCTACTTCCTGCCCTCCAATATGAGGGGAGCAATAATGACTTGTTTCTATTCTACCTTCCAAATCCCATAAGAACATCTCTAACTGGTAATAACAGCTGACAAGGTAATCTGGGAAATGTAGTCTTTTGTCCGTCTTCTGATACTTCAAGAATTCAAAAGGGCTGGGATATTTCTGCAGGCTTATAGTATCCAACACAAAGTGTATTTGAAAATTACAAAAAGTATTTTGCACATTACAGACGTCAGAATTTGAGATCATTTTCCACTAGCCAGTTGACATCTTCATAAACAATAAGCCTATAATCTTACCAAAAAAGAGGAGGGGGGAGAGAAAGTACTTTTCTACAGGGACTAGAAGAAAAATGCCTTGAGGGCATCTCAGGAATCACAAAATCCCCACCCATTGCAGCCTGAATTAAAAAAAAAATGTTAATGTTTCATTCGACAAAGAACCCTTGGACTCTATCCTCAAGGTTTTCTGGAAATTGATTCTCTGAAATCATTTTACTGTGCTGAGCTATCCAAGAACTAAAAGCTACTGAAACCATGGTTCAAGAGAGATGAGTTACTACTCTCATAGACACCATACCATGAGGCTGACAATGTGATGCTGGTCGTGCAGAATGCAAGAGTTGTGGGTCAAGGAACCTTCCATTAATATTTCAAATGAAGGCCTGGAAGGCCAGGCAAGAAGCCACTGACAGTAGAGTACTTGAAGCTGTAGGGATGAAGTCAATGGTATAGTGGAAATCTCAAGGGGCTGGAGATGCCAGCAATCTAGAGTGGCAGCTGAGAAAACAAACTGTGATTTGATCTGGCCAAAGAGAGAAGCCATATGGACTGCAATCAGCAAAGCTGACAAGACACTCTGAACTCACATTTCACACTATGTGCCCAAGGGGCTGGATATGGTACTGAGAATTTAATATTTGCTCCGCTGAATTTTGTAGTTCTACTTTTTTTTTCTATCCCCTTATACATCCCATTTGGAATAGGAATGCTTATTCTGTACTTTGTGATTATACAACTTGCTTTTTATTTTTGCAGAGGTTCATAGCTAAAAATTTGTCTTGAGACTTAAACTTTTCAAAGTGCTGGAACTGTTGAGATTTTGGAAAAGTATTGTGTTTTCCTTTGTATATGATATAGCTCTATTAGTTAAATATAATTACAAACTTGCTCACTGAGATGGAGTGGATTAATGAAATATATTTTTTGTGAAGTTGAAAAGGGGTGTATTGTAAATATTAATCTTAATGTGTCAATTTTATTGGATTAAGAAACATTTAAACAGGGCGGGACGGCACAAGCCTATAATTCCAGCACTTCCAGCAGCAGTTCGAGACCAGCCTGGGCTACATAGTGAATTCCAGATCAGGCTCAACTACGTAGTGAGACCCTGTCTCAAAAAACAACAGCAACAACAAAACAAAAACAACAACAACAACAAAAGAAACATCTTGCCTTAACTTTTTTTTTTTTTTTTTTGTACTGGGGATCAAACTTAGGTCCTTGTTCTTACAAGGCAGACAGCAGAACCACTGTGCTAAATCCCTGGCCCTTTCATTTAACTTTTTTTTTTTTGAAACATCTTGCTTATTAGTAAAGCATGATCCTCCATGTGCCTGAGTGTGTCATGGAGATGTGACTTTGGGTACTATATATATTGTCCCTAGCCCATTAGTCTCTCTGCTTCCCAATTGCCAATAATTAAATAGCTTTGTTCTACCAGGTCTTCCTCCATTTTCTTTCCTTGAAGCCAGCTGACCAAGTAGTGAGTCTCCTTGAAATGTGAGCCACATTAAACTTTTTCTTTAATTTGTGGTTTCTGGGTGTTGTGTCCAGCAATGTGAAAGTTAATACTAAAAAAAATTAACACCATGAATGAGACCACTACTGCGACCATACCTAACTATGTGATTTAGAAGACATTGAAACTGGTTTTTGGGGGTAGTTTTGAAACATTTGGAGTTGGAGATGTACCCAATTCTCTCTCTCTCTCTCTCTCTCTCTCTCTCTCTATATATATATATATATATATATGTATATATATATGTGTGTGTGTGTGTGTGTATACATTTACTCTAGAGAACTCTAATAAACACATACAATGTAATAAAGTACCGTATATATGACATATAATGTCATAATGTGGTATTTGTCTTTCTGTGCCGACCATAATACCCTCTAGATTTATCCATACTGCAGGAAATGACAAAATTTCTTTACTTGAAAGGTTTTGTAGTATTCTATTCTGTGTGTATTGCATTTTCTTTATTAACTTACTTTTCAGTGGGTAGGTCAATTGATTTCACATCCTGAGTACTGTGAATACTGCCAATAGCCATTTGGTAACAAGATAATAAGAGATTGCAAATAACCATTTGATACATTAATTTAGATTCTGTTGGACATATAAACAGCAGTGGGTTGCTGGGTAACTTTATATTTCTATATTTAGTTTTTAGAGGAACCTTCATACTATTTCCCACTGTGGCTATATTAATGTCCGTTACTACCAACAGCAGGACATCTTCATTTAAATGATTTTCAAAGTTTAGATGAGATTCTTTGAGTTCATACAGCTTTTCCTCATCTAAAAACCTATTAACAAAAAGAAAAACTGTCTTTCCTCTCTCTATATAGCATATAATTGTGAGACAAAAACAGCAGAACAGAATAATTAGTGATAGCAAAAACAAATTGTGTGGGGTGTCTGACAATAACTTTTTTCCATTTCTTTTACCTTGATTGTCTGTCTTTTATTTTGCATCTTATTTATATTTTGAGTTTCTCATCAGCATGGACAATATATCTTATATACCTTGATTTAGTGTAATGTTTGAAATGTTTTTGGCCTGTTAGTCTGGTTGTTATTCTATATATATGATAATTAACTTTGTAAGACCTATAATACAAATAAATGAATATTATGCTATCAAAAAATGAAGGTGGAAGGCAAAAAAAAGAACAGAAATATGTTCATGTACATTAAACACAGTGAATGTAATCACTATGTATTGCAAACTTGTACTAATAAAATAGAACAAAACAAAAATGTGTGGGATGTCAAAATAAGAATGTACAAAACAATCTCTACTCAAAAACAGAAACATTAAACTTGCTGGAAAGTAAGTTAGGCAGAACTCTGGAAGACATTGGTATAGGAAAAGACTTTATGAACAAATCCTCAGTAGCACGGGAACTAGCAGAAAGAATCAACAACTGGGATCTCATCTTACTAAAAAGCTTCTGTACTTCAAAAGAAACCATTAGCAGAACTAAGAGACAATCTACAATGTGGGAAAAAATTTTTACCAGCTGTACCTCAGACAAAGGACTATTATCAAGGATATATAAAGAACTCAAAACAATCAGTCCCCCCAAATATAAAGACCCGATCCAAAAATGGGCATCCGAAATGAACAGACATTTCTCATACAAAGAAGTGAAAGCAGCAAGAAAATATATGAAAAAATGTTCCACATCACTGGTCATTCGAGAGATGCAGATGAAAACAACACTGAGATTCCACCTCACCCCACAAAGAATGGCTGCTATCAAGAAATCACACAATAACAAATGTTGGCGGGGTTGTGGGGAGAAAGGAACCCTCCTCCATTGTTGGTGGGAGTGCAGACTAGTGCAACCACTATGGAAATCAATATGGAGATACCTCAAAGAGCTTGGACTGGAGGTTCCATTTGACCCAGCCATCCCTCTGTTGGGTATCTTTCCAAGAGAACTAAAAGAATCATATCACAGAGAAGTATGTGCACCCATGTTTATAGCGGCACAGTTTGTAATAGCTAAATCTTGGAAACAACCTATTTGCCCATCCGTTGGAAACTGGATAAAGAAGTTGTGGTTTTTCTATAAAATGGAATATTACTCAGCCATAAAGAGCGAGAGAATAGATTCATTCATAGGAAAATGGATACATATTGAAGATATACTCCTAAGTGAAATAAATAAGTCCCACATGTGTAAATACCAAATAGTTTCCCTGGTGTGAATATTCTGCAACAATGCATAAGATTCTAATAAGATTACTGACATTTAGAAATGGGAGGAAAGGAGCTAAAGATGTAGGGAAGGTGTGATACGTAGGGGAAGAACAAAAAGGGAAAAGAAAAAAATGTGAGAGAATGAAAAGATGAAAATAAAGTGTTTGTAGATGGGGAGGGGAGGAGGGGGTGAAGGGAGGGCAGAGGTAAGGGGAAAAAAATGAGAATCAAGACTTGCCATGTAAAGGTACATGATCCCAACAATGAATGTAACTGTACTGTATCCCTAAATGTACCAATAAACTCAATAAAAAAAAAAAAACAAAAACAAAAAAAAAACAATGCCAAAATCCAGAGAACTTTACAATAAACTTTGTTTCAGTGATTATTTTTAATTTGTGCTTCTTAGTTCTCTTCAAACAAGTTCTCTAGGTTCTTTGCTATTTCATTTCCTATGAAAAAAAGTTTATTGTTTTCCATCTGATTAACATTCCTATGTAGGTTTTTCCTGGCTTAGAAAGATGGAGATACAAAGATCTTTTGCATACTGAATTGTGTACTTTTATTTTCAAGCTTTATGTTTCCTTTGAAATATTTATAGAGTTACTGTGCATCAAATTATAATTTAGCCTATTAGATAGAAGCCATACCCATAAATCTCTTTAAGACAAGCCCCTGTTCCCCTTGAGTTGAGAGTCAAAGTGCTAAGGAACAACACATTAAAATACTTTTAGAAGCCCTATTATCTAACAAGTAGTTAAAGCTACTTGACTTTTAAACAAGCATAACTATAAAATTCATAGAAAAATGTGTGTCTTGCTGAAGAAATTTATGAGGAACCATCTTAAATCTTTCTGAGGTCTTACAAAAGAGCATTACAGCCACATCCTTGGGACATTAACCTTGGGGTCATGTTTTATTGGCAGAGCAATGGATTTCTTTTGTTTTACTCAATTATTTTAAGATCTGTAATAGTTTCATTTCAGAAAATTTTACATGGAAATGTTTAAATTCTATTTGCAACTGATACATTTCCTTAGTTTATTTTGCTATATTAGATGAAAAATAGATAGATGATAGATAATAGACATATAGATATATAAATACATAGATATATAAAATGCATAAAAACTTTATAGTTCTTTGAAATTATGACTAGGTATTTCCAAAACCAAATCTTCAATTTCATATTTACTTTTCCATATTATCTAGATACCAGTGTTGCCTGTCATGTTTTTTTCTAGCCTTTGAAGCAATGAGAAGTGATATGCGAAGTGTTAATCAGGAAAATCAGCAATTCATACATCAGCAGGTGCATATCTTCATTCAAGGAGAAATTAACCCACACAGATATAGAAAAAAATTGGGGCCTGCACAGGAAAAGGAGGGTTAGTATAATGTGAATGTTCAAAATCCTCAGCTTGCATCAAATGTACAAGCACAGAATGAAAAGGCTTAATGCTTTCATCTTATTTTTACATATTTCCATATAATTAGATATAAATTTTTATAAGACTCATTATGCATTATTTTCATTATTGTTACAGTTTAGTAACTCTATTATAAAGGTTATTATTGCTTCTTTGTAGTGAAAGCCTCCATAATTTTATAGTCAACCATTTAGATGTTGGCTTTGGAGTGCTATCGACTCTTGTGACCAGAAGTTAAGAAAAGCTATAAAGCAGGTAACCACAAATACAAACTGGAAACTACTGGCACATTTCAGTATTTGAGTGTCTCTAAGTATGATGCATTCCATGTCCTTTTTTATTCTTATGAACATTAATCTAGAACCAAGCAGGATGAGAATCTCAGAAACATTTTAGCAAAGCCCCCAACCTCAGTATGTTTCAAAACCCACTGGAGTCATGAGAAGAAAGAGCACCAATTTATCAAGCTGACATAGACAAGACTGGAATAATTTTATGAGTTTATTAAATTGTCAGTGTTTGTTAATTTTTATGGCCCTTATTTTGACATTATCACAAACAAAGTTTCTTTTAAATGAAATGAACAAAACAAGCTACAGATATTTTCAGGGCATTAAAGGATTTCATTTGAATGACAGGCATGTAAGATAACCAGTCAGAAGAGAGAGAAAGGTTATAGTAAACAGCATGGATAGAGTCTTAAGCAGAGTAAATCCAGAGAATAAAGAGCTATTGAAATTTGAGAATGGAACCTTGAAACATGGCAATAAAATAAACAAAGTGGCTCTACGGCAATATGTGTGAGGAAAGAGGGAATAGAGAATATGAAATTTTGTTCCTTCAGTCATTTTTAATGTGAACCTTTGCAGTGTCTCAAAGACAGACTGAAATATATGGCTTTAAATGTAAATTTAATGTAGGATTCACTTGATGGGAATGACTTATTAGATTTTAAACTCCGGGTGTTAGAGAGATATATTTGTGAATAATGTAAAATAAATGAACATGGAAGAAAGTTATTCTCTATCAAAATAGGTACTTTAAATAGCTACTCAAGCTATTTTAATATAAAATGTGAGTTCCATGTCCATGGAGTCTTGTTAGCAAAGGCACTACATATGTGAGGAAGAAGCCAAGTAGATAACAAAAGAAATGATTTATATTACCTAATCATCTTTTTAAGTTGTTAAACTTAAAAGCCAGCAGTTTCTGAAATAGCCAAAGATGATTTAATAAACTGCAGACACAGGAAAGCCACAGAAGAAGTAGATGCTGCAAAAACATTGCAGTGAATGAATATATCTCAACTAGAGATCACCAGCTTTACCTTACCTTAGTATGTTGCAAATGCACGATTATAAACAGGATAGAGTAAAATAGAAGTGAAATAAGTAGGACACGTGTAAATACCAAATATTTTATCTAGTATGAGAAACTGAAAGTGCAAATAAGGACCAAAAGGAGTAATAGATAATGTGAAATAGGAAGAAAAAGGAAAAAGAGGAAGAGGAAATGGGAGGGGTAAGGAAAGAAAAGAAGGGGATAGAACTAACATGAGAAAATGAAAAACCAAATAAGCACTAATACAATTGGAGAGAGGGACATAAATATCCCACTGTCACAAATAGACAGATCATCTAGGCAAAAAATCAACAACGGAATACTAGAATTGAACTAAGTTTTTCAACATATGTACTTAATAGACATCTATAGAGTGTTCCACACCACAAAATCAGAATAGACATTCTTTTGGGCTGCACACGAGTCATTTTCCAAGATAGACTACATACTAGATCATAGAACAGGTTTGAATAAATGCAAAGGAACTGAAGTAATCCCATGGTTATTATAAGATTATAGAGCAATTAAGCTGGAGATCAATAGCATAAGAAACTACAGGAACTTCACAAAAACATGGAAATTGAACAATTCTCTCATAAACAATCAATGGGTCACAGAACAAATTAAAGAAGAAATTAGACAGATTTTACAAATAAATACAAGTGCCAACACAACATACAGGAAAGTATGGGACAGAATAAAAGCAGTTCTACATGGAAAATTCATAGCACTGAATGCCCACACTAGGAAAACACAGAGAGCTCAAATAAATAACCTAATGATGAATCTTAGACTCATAGAAAAAGAAGAGCAAGAAAAATCCAAAGCTCATACAAGAGAGGAAATTATAAAGGTTAGAACAGAAATCAATGCATTGGAAATTAAGAAAAATGATACAAAAAATCAATGAATCACAGAGTTAGTTTTTGAATGAATAAATAAAATCAATAAACCCTTAGCTAACCTTCTCAAAAAAAAAAAGAAAAGAAATAAAAGGCTCAGATCCATGCAATTAGGAACAAAAAAGATGACGTCAAAACAGATCCAGCAGAAGTGCAGAGGATAATCAAAACCTACATTGAGAATCTGTAGTCTAATAAAATGAAAAATAGAGGAAATAGACACATCTCTAGATACTTATGGATAATCAAATTTGAATAAAGAAGATAAAAAAATTATAAACACCCTAATTACAATCAGTGAAACTGAAAATGTAATTAAAGTTTTACCAGCAAAGAAAAGCCCAGGTCCTGATGGATTCACTGCTGAATTTTACAAGACATTTAGAGAAGAACTACTGCCATTACTCTTTAAACTTTTCAATGAAATTGAAAGGGAAGAAATGCTTCCAATTTCATTCCTGGAACCAAGTGTTACTTTGATTCCCAAACCAGGGAAAGACGCAACTGAAAAAGAAAACTACCAGCCAATCTCCTTAACGAATATAGATGTAACAATCCTTAAGAAGATACTGGCAAACAGTATACAAAGGGTCATCAAGAAGATCATACACTCTGCCCAAGTCGGATTTATTCCAGGGATGCAAGGATGGTTCAACATATGTAAATCAATAAATGTAATACACTATATTAACAGAGTCAAGGACAAAAAAACATAAGATCCTCACAACAGATGCAGAAAAAGCATTTGACAAAATTTAACATACATTCATGATAAAAAAACCTGCAAAAATTTGAATAGATGGTGTATATCTCAGCTTATAAAAGGCTATCTATGAAAAACCAATAGACAATATCATACTAAATAGCCAAAAACTAAAAAACTTTTACTTGAAAAGCAGCAACAAGACAAGGATACCCATTATTATGACACCTCTTCAATATAATTCTGGAAACATTAGTCACAGAAATTAGACAAGAGAAAGAAATTAAAGCAATGAAGATAGGAAAGGAAGAAGTTAAACCATCATTATTTTTTGACAATATGATACTCTACATTGAAGACCCAAAAAACTCCACCAAAAGACTTCTAAACTTAATTGACACTTTCAGGAGAGTAGCTACATACAAGGTCAACACTCAAAAATTAATAGTCTTCTTGTACACAAATAGCAAACTCACTGAGAAAGAAATCAGAGAAATAATTCCTTTAATGATATCCAAAAAAAGGAAGTATCTAGGAATCAATCTAACAAAAGAAGCAAAAGACCTCTACACTGAAAACTACAGCACTCTGAAAAAAGAGATCAAAGAGAATATAAGAAAATGGAAAGATACCCCCTGCACCTGGGTAGGAAGAATCAACATAGTAAAAATGGCCATATTACCAAAATTGTTATACAGATTCAATGTAATGCCAATTAAAATTCCAAAAGTATATTTTACAGAACTAGAAAAAAGTACAACAAAAATTCATTAGAAATCATAAGAGACCTAGAATAGCAAACAAAAGCCATCCTAGGCAACACAGACATGGCAGCGAATTTAACAATTCCCATTTTGAAACTACACTACAAAGCCACTGTTATGAAAACAGCAAGGTACTGGCAAAGAAACTGAGTTTCAGTGGAATAGATTAGAAGATGCAGAAAAAAACTCCAGACATACTCACCTACAACATCTTTGACAAAGGAGCCAACCATCCTCACTGGAGGAAAGATAGCTTCTTTAATATATGACATTGAAAAAACTGTATTTCAATTGCCAAAGATTAAAACTATACCATTATCTTTTACCATGTAAAGTAAAATTCAAGTAGATTACAGATCTAAATATTGAAAAACAGACACTAAATTTGCTGGAAGATAAGTTAGGCAGAACTCTTGAAGACATTGGCATAGGAAAAGACTTTATGAACAAATCCTCAGTAGCACAGGAACTAGCAGAAATAATCAACAACTAGGATCTCATCTTATTAAAAGCTTCTGCACTGCAAAAGAAACCATCAACAGAACTAAAAGAAAATCTACAATGTGGGAAAAAAATGTTTACCAGCTGCTCCTCAGACAAAGGGCTATTATATAGAGAATATAAAGAACTCAAAAACATCAGTCCCCGCAAATATAAAGACCCAATTCAAAAATGGGCATCTGACATGAACAGACATTTCTCAGACAAAGAAGTAAAAGCATCAGATAAATATATGAAAAAATGTTCCATATCACTGGTAATTCAAGAGATACTGATGAAAACAACACTGAGATTCCACCTCACCCCACAAAGAATGGCTACTATCAAGAAATCAATCAATAACAAATTTTCAGGGTTGTGGGGAGAAAGTAACCTTTCTTCATTGTTGGTGGGAGTGCAGACTGGTGCAACCACTATGGAAATCACTAGGGAGATATCTCAAAGAGCTAGGACTAGAGGTTCCATTTGACCCAGCCATCCTTCTACTGGGTATCTTTTTAAAAGAATTAATAGAATCATACTACAGTGACATATGCACACCATGTTATAGCAGCACAGTTTTTTTTTTTTTAGCTAAAACTTGGAAAAAGCCCAAGTGCCCATCATTTGGAGACTGAATAAAGAACTTGTATTTTTTCTATAAAATGGAATACTACTCAGCCATAAAGAATGAGAAATTAGAGTCATTACTAGGAAAATTGATACATATTGAAGTCATACTCTTAAGTAAAATAAATGTCACACATGTATAAATAACAAATAGTTACTCTGGTGTGAAAAAATACAATTGAATATAAGATCCTAATGGTAAAATTGACAACGTGAAATAGGAAGAAAAGGGCTAAAGATGTAGGAGAAGTGGAACGGGTAGGGGAAAGGACAAAAAACTGAGAAAATAAAAAACAAAAATAAAGTTTTGGTAACTAGGGAAGGAATGAGGGGGTGAAGGGAGTGCAGGAATAAGGGGAAAAAAATGAGAACCAATACCTGTCATGTAAAGGTACAAGATCCCAATGATAAATTTAACTATGCTGTATACCTAAAAAGTACCAATAAACATAATGAGAAAAATAAATAAATATAAAAAATTAAAAATCAGACAGTGGATTTAGCTCAGTGGTTCTGCTGCCTGCCTTGCAAGCATAAGGACCTGAGTTCGATCACCAGTACCAAAAATAAAAAATAATAATAATAAAATAAATTAAAAAACAAAATATCCTTGTCTACAAATACAGTTAGGTACTTGAGGTACTGGGACTTGACATTTCAACTTAATATTCTGGAGCAGACAAATTACATCCCATAAGAAGTATATGAATTTGGAGAGTAGAAATATAAGGTCAGTAGACTCAGGGTGTTTTGTAAGTGCAATTTCAAATTTTTATTGAAATTATGCTTTACTTTGATTTTGTGGTAGGTATCTGATTTTGATTTTCATTATAGCGTGGAATCCATTGTTTATTATTACTCTGTTCAAGTAAGGAAAAGATTGGAGAGATTTAATGAATTTCATTTTTCTTTTCTTTTTATTCAGTTTATTGGTACATGTTAGGTATACAGTACAGCTGCATACATATTGGGATCTTATACCTTTACATGACAGGTCTTTGCTCTCATTTTTTCCCCCTTGTCCCTGTCCTCCCTTCACCCCCTCCTCCCCTCACCATTAGCAAACACTTTATTTCCATTTTATCATTTTCTCATATTTTTTTCTTTTCCCTTATTCCCTTTCCCCTACCCTTCCCAATTTCCCTACACCTTAAGCTCTTTTCTTCCTATTTCTTATTGTCAATTGTCTCATTAGGATCTTGTGTACTATTAAGGTTTTTAACATCAGAGAAACTAATCAGTATTTACACATGGGTGACTTATTTATTTCATTTAAGAGTATATCCTCAATATGGATCCATTTTCCTATGAATGACTAATTTCTCTTTCCTTATGGATGAGTAGTATTCCATTTTATAGAAAAAACACATCTTTATTCACTCTCCAACTAATGGGCAAATGGGCTTTTTCCAAGTTTTAGCTAAAAAAAACTGTGCTGCTATAACATGGGTGTGCATATGTCACTGTAGTATAATTCCATCAATTCTATTAATTCTCTTGGAAAGACACCCAGCAGAGGGATGGCTGGGTCAAATGGAACCTCTAAGTCCCTTAGGGACATGACAAAGATAAGAGGCATCAACAGGTGAAAATTAATCCCTGCAACACAGAGCCAAAGTCACAAGATATACTATCCCCTTCTCTTTCCTGCCTCCACTGTCAACAATCTCACCATTAAAGAAACTGCATTTATAAAATTGACCAAAATGTGTGCTCTTAAATGAGAAAGGCTATAAAATGCCCAGAGATGAGGAAAAGTCATACCACCTGAGAGCAAAGCTACTGGCTTAAGTATTGAGAGAATGAAAACCAGCTGATTTAAAACACTTCACAACAAAATAACTTGAAAGTGAAATGCAATTATAATAAGCAAGCATAAAAAACTGGAATCAGAAGTGTTGATCAACAGATAAATGCATATAATGTTGTGTTTATCCCCGATGGTGCACTACTCTGCCATGGAAAATGAAATTGTGGGAAAATGAATTCACCTTGAGACCATAATGTTAATTGAAGTAAATTAGATGAGCAAATTTAAATATTACGTAGTTTCTTTTATATGAAAAACTCAATATAAAAATAAAGTATGAAATAAAACATAGATGTAGTATTAGGAAAGAGAAAGAAAAAAGTTATTGTAATCCAATACGGACACTGTATCTAAAAGTGTACCTTGATTTAGTACGATTGTCTTACACGCTTTTTATGAATTTTTTTTCTTATTGGTCTGGTTGTTTGAGTATATGATAATTAACTTTATAAGAATTTTAAGGGAAATAAATCTGATGCTGGCATTATACAAGGTGGTGGAGGGAAGAGAAAAAAAAAGAATTGAAACATGTTATATACATGTAGGAATTCCTTACACTGAATGTAACCATTATATACTGCAGACATGTACTAATAAAAATTAAAAATTTAAAAAAGGTTTTCAGAAATTGACTCTGGAGAAGGGACTCAGTGTTAGAACACATTCTCATGATCTGTGAGGCCCTGAGTTCAATGCCCACCATTTAAAAAGAGAGAGAAAAAGAAAGAAAGCAGGATGCAATACAATGAAAGTTGATTGAGTTTTTTAAAAAAGTATGTGAAATAAATCAACACACAATGTTAAATGTTGCATGTTTTCCTTCATATGAGAAACCCAAATCACAATGAAGAGCAAAACAATAGATAATAGGAATCAGGAAGATAGATAATTCTCAAAGGGGATGGGGTTCGAGAGATGGAGGAAGGGAAGAAAGAAGGGATTATGAAAAGGAATGTATCAACTCCACACAAGGAGAGTAAGACTTATGTACCACAGACATATACAAAAAAGGGAAGAGGCTCAAGGGATGATGAGGGAGGTAAAAAGGAACTGAGATGTGTTACACACATGCACCAACTTCCCCAAAAGAATTTAAGCATTATGTATTGTACACACAGACAAATAAAATAATTAAAAAGAAAAGCTTTATAAAGAGTCAATATCATCACTATGATATGAGAGTAAGAAATTAATATATGTGCATATAAAATAATGACATTCATGACAATGAAACTTTGATTGCAAATAAAAATAAAAATTATTTAAAAGACATTATACAGGGAAACCAGGTCTGCAAATATAAATAGATGAATGCAATACAGGATTATTTCATGGATATTAAATTCTACCATAGGCAAAAATCAAATAAAAAAATGCAAAAGGAAAATAAAGAAACATGGTAAAAGAATGTTAAATCTTGTTAGCATTGTTGCATTTATCAAATTGTATTAATCAATGAATGCATTTGATTAGTGCAGCTTGCTGGGCAAGGTGTCACACACCTGCAATCCCAGCACTTTGGAGGCTGAGGTAGGAGAATCAACATATCTGAAGCCAGCCTGGACTATACAGTGGGACCCTGTCTCAAAAAACAAAACAAAACAAAAATGAGTGGGACTTATTCTATGTAAAACATATCTTCGTTGTATTTTGAAACATGATCCATCTTGAAAATATTGCACTGGCTATCTCTTGGAGAAATCAGAAAATTAAAATGGGAATGATAGAGACTGAAATAAATAGAGTAAAATTATTTGAGTGCGTTGATTGCAAAAAATTAACAAAAAAAACAAATACCTATGGAGTTAACAAATCTTTTCTAACAATAGAATTCTGAATAATGTACAGATACTGGATTATTACTTGCAAAATTATTATTTTGTAACTAATGTAGCAATTACTATTTTAGAATTAAAGTACCAAATTAATTTGAACCTTGTGAGAATCTAAACGAGGGGTAAAATCAGAGAGACATTAATGAAGAATAAGCTATTTACAGTCTCCAAAGCTATCCCTAATTATATGTTAATGACAAAAGGAAAAGTAAGTGGTGGAGGAATTAGACATCATAGCTAAATGTGGTGAACAGATGTTAGATGGCCCCCAATTATAATTTCCTCTTGTGAATAGTGCCTTGTGTCACCTTGTTTGTAAGTATAGGTAAGACCTTTTAAGCAATACAATGCAGTAAAATTAAGGAAATCTCACTTACAAGACTAGATTAAATAAAAGTGTAACTCATCCTATTAGTAGATTCTCTCCCTTGAAGGTTTTCAAGCAAGCAGCTACATCATGAACTACTCAGTCTAGAGTTACGCGCAATTGAGAGAAGCTACAGATCTTCAACTAGTAAGAAATTGAGGATTTCAGTTTTGTGGACTGCCAGGAGCTAAACTCTGCCAATAATCATGTGAGCTTTACTAAATCTTTTTGTAATCAAATTCTGAAATGATACTACAGCCTTGACTAACAATTTTCATTGCAAAAAATGTAAGATTTTGAAGTATAGGATATAGTTGAGCTATGCCCAGAAATCCTGACCTAATGAAACTATTAAATAAAAAAGTATATTTTAAGTAGCTAATTTTGTACTTACTGTTTAGCAAGAATACGTAATTAAATCACAAAGGAATCAACATCACTGATAAGAGATAAATAGAAATCATATGCTACCACACATGAAACTGAAAGATAGAACATCACTTACAGTGTCCCAGCCCAAAATACATAATCTGAGTTTACTCTTAGAGGAACATAAAAAATATATAAGGGAAAAGAAAATAATATGAGAAAATTAAAAAGTGGAAATAAAGTTTTGTAAATAGGGAAGGGAGGAGGGGTTGAAGGGGGGCAGGGGTAAGGGGAAAAAATGAGAACCAAGACCTGTCATGTAAAGATACAAGATCCCAATGATGAATATAACTGCACTGTATGCCTAAAATGTACCCATAAATTCAATAAGGAAAAAAAATTTAAGGAATTTTGCAACTGTATTCTGGTTGTGTAAATAACCAACTTGGATCTTATAAACCCATAGTGTTGTATTATGAGTTTTAAAAGTATTATGTGATTTTACATAGAGACAACAAAGCAAATGTAGGTAAGATTAAGAATGAATACACCTCAAGGATGTTTCAGGAGTTCTCATACTATCACTGCAAATTTTTTGTAAGTTTAAAATCATTTTAAATAAAATGGCAAAAGTGACAAATTTTGCATTCAATTTTTCTTCAACATATTGTTTTACACTGAGATAACTAATATAAAATGTAAACTTTCCCAGGACAGGGCCAGGGATTTAGCTCAATGGTGCTGCTGCCTGCCTCACAAGCACAGGGTCCCGAGTTCAATCCCCGGTACTACATAAATAAATAAATAAATATTCCCAGGACATAATTTTAATTCCCATATATGTTTAGTTAAAAGTGTGGACACTATCAATGCTTTTTAGCTCCAACTACCTTGCAGAAATCTTGACGTGCAAAAGTAGAAATAATATATTTTCCATTCTTACTTTAAAAAATATCCTTATACGTTTCTTCAGAAGCTAATTAAAATTCCATGCCAGTGGTGAAAAAAAAAAAAAAAAAA
>NW_022900948.1:21179151-21248506 GCF_012274545.1 Fukomys damarensis
AAAAAAAAAAAAAAAAAAAAAAAACATGAACACCAAATTTAGCAAAGGTAGATAAATCACTGGGACACTGGGAATTGACTAAAGGGGAAACTTGAATATTTCAGCAAAACGAGGCTATCTATTCACTTCACCAGAAATCAATTGCTTATAATTTATCTTCAGGGCTGCCGAGAAAAGGAGTGAAAGCCATAGCATCAATATCCTCATCACACAATTACCTATGTATTAACTGGTAATAAAATGTGACGATGTGAGCTAAAATCCAGAGACAAAAGGGACAGAATGAGATATGCAAAGAGGAAAGTTTTAGTTGCATGGAAACACAAGTAAACTATTTCCTTTTTACCAGGAGCCTCTCTTTTGATCCCCTGGAAAATGCAATTTTGCTCTTACCTTAGTCCTTCTCCTGCAATTACAATGAAGTTCAAAGTTTTGAAAGCTACATACATTGTAAATTATTTTCCTCTACAATTTCCAAAGTTATTTTATGACACAGCAGCTTCAAAATCAGAAGAACATTTAAAAACTGTTACAAAGTTAGATGGCTCCAGAGATTTGTAATAGGTTACACTGTCTTTGATTTCTAGGTCATTGTTTTAAATCTATTCTGCTTAATGACTATTGGCTGCTCAAAGTGCAGTGAACTGGTGAACTTAGCAGACTTCCATGGTCATTTGTACTATCTACCAAGTTTTCCAGTTTGAGCATAAATAGAATCCATAGTCATCTCTGTGCCCCAGCAAGGAAGTTGAGATTCAAGCTAAAATATATAGGTTTAAATTGAGATATGCACACTTTTGGACAACTAGCTTGCTTTCTTTTAGCCTTCATTTCTCCATTTCTTCGCTATGTGCATAGAAGTGCCTCTGAGGTACAATAGTGTAGTAAAATAATGTGGTCTACCTTGCTGAATTATTTTATTAAATAAATAGTTTAAATGATGTTGGCAGCAAACTTTTATTGAGGGACAGAACCAGAGTTCACCTGACTTCATTTAATTGTATGTAAAATGCCACTTGTGAAAATTTATTATTCATTTTAATTACTACATGCTAGAAATGCCTCAGAGATATTATATAACTTCTCTAAGATACATAGCTTTGAAAATTAGTCCTAATTATAAGATTAAAAAGATGACCAGCCCATCTTGTTCATGTCAATTACTGTCCAATACATCGAAAACACATCAATGAGAAAAATACGGCAAAGACTAAGCTTTGGAGAAAATCTATTTCTAAATAGATTAATAAAATGTATATTTATATTATACATTTATAAAAATTTATATTTATACATTTATAAAAATATAAATTCAGTGAGGAAAGGAGTGATGAAACATGCTTTGTGGGCAAGGAACAGGAAAAGACTCTAGAAAGGGGGCCATTTTACCAGAGACCTCAGAAATGAGGAGAATGTGGCTTTATATCTTCCCACTTCATTCAAGGTACTACCTTCTGGACTATATTTGTGACTTACTTTTCACTTATAACAAGAACACACCAGCATTAAGAGACAGAAAGGGGAAAAAAAACTGCCATCAATGGAGCATCTACCACCTGAGAAAATTGTTATGGTCTTTTCCTCCTTTTGCAGTTGAGAACACTGAACCACAAAGAATTCAGACAGCGTCCAGGGGGTAGCTGTGTCTCCCAAGACCATGCTTTTACCTAACACACTGTATCTCACTCCCACACAAATGCAAGGGGTTTTTATTGGAATTCATTTTATTTTCATGTGTGTAGGAGATAAGAAATGAGCCAGTGGCTGGCTGATTGTATGATTTTTCTCTGTTCTCTAAATTCAGGGGACAACCTTCACTTTTCTTTTCACCATCATTTATCTGGACCTTTTTATGAGTAATCGCTGAAGTGAAAATTCACTGGGTTGCTCAAATTTATGTACATATGTATCAGGTTTGTAACCTACCTAGTGTTCAGAGTATACATCTATATGCTGCTTAGACTAAAAATATAGTATGGTGCCATTTAGCTCTGTCCAAATCCTTTTTCCCAGATGTCTTTTTAATGTTTTTCTTCTAATCTCCTCCCCACTTTGGTACCCGGGGATTAAACTCAGGACCTTGTGTTTGCGAAGCAGTCGGTTGATCCACTGAGCTAAATCCTTGGCCCAATTGTCCCCTAATTTTAAATGAGAGATTACTAGTATACCTTCATTCACACCCATAAAGGAAAGGTGATAAATGCAAGACAGGTTTTAAAAAAATCAAAATTGCTTTGTTTATTACAAAATAGCTCTGAGGTTTAATTGGTCTGTGCCACTTATTTATCTGTGAGTTGGCCAAATTTCCTCCTCCTCCTCCTGGAAAAACAATGGCTTTTATTAAAATATACTTGGTTATTTCAGATGTACATTTTTGGACTGAATCTTTAAATTTAGAAGGTCTGATTTTTAAAACTTGTTTATATATTCGAGATAGTAGACCTTTGTCTGAGGAACAGCTGGTAAAATGTTTTCCCCACACTGTGGGTTATCTCTGCACTCTGTTGGTGGCTTCTCTTGCTGTGCAGAAGCTTTGTAATAAGATGAGATCCCAGTTGTTGATTCTTTGTGCTAGTTCATGTGTGACTGAGGTTTTGTTCATGAAATCTTTTGCTATGTCGATGTCTTCAAGAGTTCTACCCAGCTTCTCTTACAGCTGGTTTAGTGTTTCTCTTTTAATATTTAGATCTTTGATCCATTTTAATTATTTAGTGCATGGTTAAGAGATATAGGTCTAGTTTTAATATTTGTCAGGGTAAATAGCAAATAGTTTTTCTTATGTGAGAAAGTAAAAGTGTAAATGAGGATCAAAATGTATAATAGATAATGTGGAATAGGAAGAAAATGTACAAAGGGGAAGGGGACATGGGAGTCTAGGGGAAAGGAAAGAAAGGAAAGTGATAAATATAGGAAAAGAAAAAAAAACGGAAAGAAAGTCTTTGTAAATAGCAAAGAGCGAGAGGTTAAAGTGAGGGCGGGAGAATGGGGAAAAAAAAAAAGAACCAGAAAATACTATGTAAAGGTTCAAATTCCCAATGATAAATGTCATCGTATTATATACGGAAAATGTACCAATAAACTAAGTGAAAAATTTTAAATACACCTGGTTATTAGAAATATTAAATGACTTGGTTTCTATATATCCAAAATGTAGTAGGTTTTCATAAAATAAAAGTACATTCTTGCCACTGAAACATGACCGCCAACACCCGTAACTTGAAAAGTAAGTTTATTTTGGTTCGCAGTTTGTAGAAGTTTCAGTCTACTTTGAGGTGACCTCAAGGCAGGGAGGCATGGCCAAGGAGGAGACCACCTGGTGAGCCTTTGGGGAGCTGAGCGAGTAGAGGGAGGGAGCAAGAAAGAAATAAATCCTTCAGGCCCACACCCTCTGAAGCACCTCTTCCGATTCAATCCCACCTCGTAACAACAACGCAGCTAAAAACTCATCAGTGGACTCAACCACTGATGACAGTCACCATACTGCCATGGCCAAATCACCTGCCAAAAGCTCCACCTCAGAGCACGGGATGCTTTGTGGAGACATCTACATATAAACAATAACAGATGGAAACTGATAAAAAGAATTCTCCATATGTCTTTGTTACAAAAAAACGTTTAAAGTCATCTTTCTGTTTAATATAATGATCTCTTTAATATAATATCTCAAGGGAAGCCATACTAAGAATTTTTAAATACAACAAAAATATGAATTAAATTATAAAGAAATTAAGTTTGTTCTTGATGACACTAGAACATGCCGGTTGTGAGCAAATCTATGTCTATTCTTTCTCCACTCAACACCTTATTAGTTATCTATTTTTAAATTATGTTACATATTGAATAACTAAAGATGAGCAATGATAAAGAAGTTTAAATGAGTATAATTAAATATTATTAATTACTTGTAAATATCAGGAACTGTCTTGATTTCATTTCAGACTCTACCTAGAATCTTTACCTTCTGAAATTAGGATATTAAAGAAAACATGCCTTCTCCTAGAATGAACTGGAGCATTTATATATCATTACGCTACAGTTGTAACAAATATACATTGCTAACTATTTATACCTGAAATAAACCAAGGTAACAAAAAGGTGGGAGCTCAACTCATCAATAACCACATAGCTTCAAGGCTAATATCTTTGAGTCTCAACCTTTCTTGCAACAAGACATATAGAGTTCAAAATTTTAATGGTAAAACTATTCTAATATTGATACTTAATGTTATTTTAAGTAGACAATATTTCATTCTTTGAAAGTAATGTTACATATGGTAAATTATGGAAAGCTCTCCAAATAATTAAATGGCCAGTTTACCCCTTATTGATTTCTAAAAAGGAAACATAATTGCAGAACTATAGATTTTTTAAATCAATGATATGAATCTATCATAAATATCTATAGCTATGACATATCAACACTCAGAATATCCATGGGCAAGTTAATTGCTCACTGCATGACAGGATTGATGAGGCAGAAAAGTAATTTCTGTGAAGCATAAAATTTGGGAAATGAGCTGTTTAATTTAATGAGCTAACTTGCTGTCTAGAACATCTACGGCTGATCCTACTGTTAGCAATGCAAGCAGGAAGGTGAACATCAACTCTTACCATTTATGATAACCACAGAGTATGAGCATAGATATCATTGAAAACCCTCTAGAAACACTGTCACATGTATTCCAGGGGAAGACAGGAAATATTAAAAGTAACACAGATGGGATTAATATGCCATCTCTCTTCTGAAAAAATGTTCTCATCTATCTTTGGAATGAATGAACAAGTAACATTAATCTCATTACGGCTATGAAAAATTATGAGACAGTGAGGTTAAGCAGCTTGTGCAAGGTCACAACAATAAAACAATGTCTAACCATATAAATATATTCAGTATTTCACTCTTAAGCCCACACATCTATTTACTGATCTCCATTCCTAGTTCTACATAACTGTAACCCTTAACTATTCTCAGTATTTATAACTGTCCTCTCAAAAGTGATTCTTTTTGTACTGTTGGATTGCAGAGCTGCCCTCAGTTAGAACACACAATGTATTCTTTTCACATTGGAGGTCATTTGCCTCCTTCCAGTTTAGTTAATTTGATTTCAAATAATACATGAACTATGGTATGAGAGCCATTTCGTATATAGAAAAAATAGTGCAGCAATTCTAATGCACACAGAATTAGTTTATTTTTTATAAATACACATTTACATATTACTTAAATTTAATATAATTAATGTTTTTCATATAACAGGTTTTTATTTCATTTTTTCACAACTCTGCATATTCCCTGTTAATTTAAATTAAACTCACATTTTTTTTCCTTTTATCTAATTTTCTACCTTCAAAAAAGTTCAGGATGTTTATTCTTACAATATGATTGGTTTCTATTTACCTTATTGTAGAAAGACAATAATTTGACTGCATGAGAAAATGTAAGTGGAGACTACTTTTTATATCAAAGTTATAGAATTTGGCATCAAATTACAGAAAATACTTCTGTGCCTTTCATTAGAATACAAATAACAATGTGGTACACTAAGGTTAAATCGCTGTACAGAAGTGTTAAACCTTTATTGACCCTTGTTTTCTACAAGATATTGATTGAATACACTGTGGCTTATCCTGTGATAGTCACAGGCTCAGCATAATGGTTTGGACTTTAAATGTCCCCCACAGGCCACATGCTAAAGACTTGGTTGTCAGCCTGTGATTCTATTCCTGGTAGAATCTTTAGGAAGTGGGATCCAGTGGAGGGAAGTTAGATCATTTGAGGAGTGGCCTCTTTTGTTTGTTTGTTTGTTTTTTTAATTTTATTGAGTTTATTGGTACATTTTAGGGATACAGTACAGTTACATTCATTGTTGGGATCATGTACCTTTACATGGCAAGTCTTGATTCTCATTTTTTCCCCTTACCTCTGCCCTCCCTTCACCCCCTCCTCCCCTCCCCATCTACAAACACTTTATTTTCATCTTTTCATTCTCTCACATTTTTTTCTTTTCCCTTTTTGTTCTTCCCCTACGCATCACACCTTCCCTACACCTTTAGCTCCTTTCTTCAAATTTCTAAATGTCAGTAATCTTATTAGAATCTTATGCATTGTTGCAGAATATTCACACCAGGGAAACTATTTGGTATTTACACATGTGTGACTTATTTATTTCACTTAGGAGTATATCTTCAATATGTATCCATTTTCCTATGAATGAATCTATTCTCTCGCTCTTTATGGCTGAGTAATATTCCATTTTGAAAGGGATATTAGTGGTTCGGCTGCCAGTCTCGTAAGTGCAAGGTCCTGAGTTCAATCCCTGGTACCAAAGTAAGATACACTCACAACACCATGGTGTGCTGCCACGCAACCAACTCAAGTGACCATGCGATGAAACATGTGAACCACAATAAACCTTGCCTAATTGAAGGTGATTTTCTCAGGCATTCTGTCATGACAACAGAAAACTAACACTTGCTACTTTTTCTTTTTCTCTGTCCTTGAATTTGGAGTGTTTCTGGTTACAAAGTTCTCATAATGAGTGGTAGTACTGTGTACTCTTCTAACACTTCATACTTAAGAGTCATTCCCTTGAGTAACTCAAACATACATATATAAAATATATTTTGTTAAGAACTGGGGTTTTTCTCCAAAAATGCAATAGGGAAAGGAATTTTGGAGAGTTTAAGATATGAATTACTCTGAAATATAAAATGTAGATAAAAATGAAAAAAAATCTCTCTCTTGTACCCCTCTGGTGAGAGTCAGTATCCCTTTAACTATGTTGTAAAACTGAGCTAACATATGCCTATCGTGTGCATATGCCTTTATGTGTGTGAAAATAAACATGAGAATGTACAGTGGAGAATTTTCTATAATAATGTCAAAAGATAAACTACCCAAATGTTCTTCATTGGTAAAATTACTTTCTGCAGTTTCAGTTACCTATTGTCAACCGCTCTCTGAGACCATACAACAGACAATTCAAGAAATAAACATGTCACTCATTATAGATCAACCCCTGTTCTGAAAAACATGATGAAATCTTGTGCCTTCCTGCTCCTGTCTGCCTGAGACTTGAGTCATCCCCTTGCCTACAGTATCAGTGCCATGCAAACTGGCTGCCTTTTAGTCAGTTGGTTACTGTTTCAATTATCAAATGAGTTTTGTGGTATCGCAGAGCTTTTACTCATGTCTTTCATTTTATTTAGCAATGGCCCCAAAGCACAAGAGCACTGATGTTAGCAATTTAGATATCCCAAAGAAAAGTATTAAAGTACTTCCTTCAAACGAAAAGGTGAAAGTTCCTGACTTAATAAGGACAGAACAAAATACATGTTGTGGTTGCTACGAATAAATATATGTATGAAAGTATAAAGAAGGAAGGAGAAATTCAGGTTGGTTGATGAAACACCTCAAACTGCAAAAGTTAGGTACAGTGTGTATGATAAATGCTCAGTTAAGATGGAAAAGGCATTACATGTGTAAATACTGAATATTTTCTCTGGTGTGAATAATCTGCAATAATACATAAGATCCTAATAAGATTACTGACATTTAGAAATGGGAAGAAAGGAGCTAAAGTTGTAGGGAAGGTGGGATGGGTAGGGGAAGGGTAATAAGGGAAAAGAAAAAAATGTGAGATAATTAAAAGATGAAAATAAAGTGTTTGTAGATGGGGAGGGGAGGAGGGGGTGAAGGGAGGGCAGGGGTAAGGGGAAAAAATGAGAACCAAGACTTGTCATGTAGAGGTACAAGATCCCAACAATGAATGTAACTGTAACTGTACTGTATCCCTAAAATGTACCAATAAACTCAATTAAAGATGAAAAAAAGAAAAGGCATTACATTTTTGTATATACATTGGAAAAACAATGAAGTATCTACAGTTTAAAACTACTCATGGTTTCATGAATCCATGGTGGGAAGGGAGTCGTAGAACAGATCCCCAGTGGATATGGGTTATGACTGCAACAAATTTAATTCAAATAAGTCTCACAGACAAAATTTAAAATGAAAAGACGGACATAAAAAGGAATGTTGGGCAATACTCTACTTATATTATAAAATAATAAATATCAGTAAAAATTAATCTATGATAATAGAAATCAAAATGATACTTGGCATTTCAGGAGTAACACTTCTTGTATGTTAGTCATGTTCCCATACTTGACCAGATTAATGATTATAGGACTGTATTCATTTTGGAAAACATTATAGTGGTAACTCAGTTCACGAACTTAATTTGTTCTGCAATTCTGGAAAAGATGGCTACTGTCATTATCTTATGCAGAGTTCACCAACAAAAACAAAATTTTGACAAACGCTTCTGTTTGTGGGCCAAACCATTCACAAACAAACGCATTTGTTCCTTTAACTTTGTGAATGTATGACACATATCGATGCAAATATCCCTTCTCAAAATGCAATGCTTCAACTTGGCTATTAGTTGTGGTTTGGGTGTTACTTTTGACGTGTTCCAGAATATAAAAAGAAGCGATAGAATAGTACATATCGTGATGCAATACAATAGCAACACAATAGCACACAAAAAGAAATATTCTGATTTGCTAACTGGTTGAAGCTTTATAATACAGTTTAGAGACTTGCAATGCTGAAAATGAATGACACATTTGTCTGTAGAAAAGAGTAAGTATGACCTGTTTATGGCAACACTGTTTCATAGGGCAATAAAAAGACACTGCTGAGTAAGTTTTGAAGGACTTATATTTGAGAAGCTTTAAGTTTCGTATTCAAACAAGTAATAGAGGATGGTGCATCATACAGACACTAAAAGAAAAGACAAATATAGTATATATCACATATCCTTCAATGGATTTACTTGTCTCTGAAAGCTTTCTGGAGGCAAAAGCTTTGTTATCACCCATTGATAACAGCATGAGTATCATAAATAAAGTTCACCTCATAATACGAGAAAAATGAAAACATCTGTCCACAGATGTTCAAGACTTTGATCTCTGCAGGCAGGGGTGTATTTGTTGCTTTGTTAAGGCCTAATCTTGGGGTACCCTGGTTCATCTATTTTCTTCTTACTATGCATTATGTTCATCCTCAAAATCGCCTGTTCTTTTATAATACACCATTATGTTTTATTGCCTTTCACTAACTACTCTTGGAGTGTAAAGGAACTCTAAGGAGCTTGAACTCTCCTCTAAACCATTGAAAACAGTGTGGGATTCCTTTGCCTTAGGTCTCAAGATGACTTTTCCTCAACCTTTCATGGAAGGCATGAAAACACAAGAAGCCCTTCTTTTGTAAAAGTGTATTATAAATTATGACTAGAAAATTTTGAATAAGAAATAACTATAGACATATTTAAAATTTTTAACTGACTTAAGTCTGAAATATCCATTTATTTAACCTATAGGCACTTCTTTCACAGCGGGGTAGAAATGACCACAGTGTGAACTTACTCATCTCCTCAGGCACACATTTGCTAGGTCTCTGTTGATAAAAATCAAATGGTCAAGACGTCTATGTCTTTTCAATAACTACAAATCATTATCTTCCTATTTTGCCCTACCAATAATAGTGCTGTTGTTTTTTGGCTGCTTCTCTCCATTTACCTATACCCAAGAAAACACGGATTTTGTGACAATCATTACTCATAAAGCTTATTTCTGACTGAGGCACTGTCCTTGCCCATCCCTCCTTTCCAAGTTGGTGGAGGAGGAATTCCATTTCCCTGTCTGTCACTCCTTCCTGTATCTCCTCCACATTTCTCTTAGCTATAGGGAGACAGTATCTCTCTTTTCTTTTGTCTTTCATATCCCAGTGGCTTTCCTGTTCTTTAGCTCCTTTTCCCCTACCATTTTGCTGTAGGAAAGGCATCATATTATTTTTTAGAAAAGCATCAGTAATAGTCTTGTCATACTTTAATATTTACATATGTAGATAACATGTATCTAGCTTGGATAGAAAAAAATAACAATTTGACAGTTAAAGGCAACAAGTGGTAAATAAATTTCCCTACAAACTAAACATCTCACTAATTACAAAAATAAGATAGTATTACTATCAGATTGTGAAGAGTAATACAACCATTTTTATATTTGGTCCTATAAATTAAAACAATTCATTAGAAAAAAATTTTAAAGGAAGGAAGAGAATGACATTCTTATATACTCAATGTGGAAAATAAATGAAGATCATTTTCTCTTCTATGATACTGCTAAAGGAAGTATCAAATTTATTAAGCTAAAATATGTCATGTCATTTATACATGCTACAATTTAAATTACTTCATAGAACTTAAATTCTTTCTTGATATTCTGACTATAATATAAACACTATTCAGTAACCTACAAACTATCTTTATTTCAGTGTTTTTGTTGTTTTGTACCTAATGTCACACGCAGACCAGAATAAAAGAAAAGATGTATTTTCAGATGAATTTAAGCAAAAGGACTGCTATTTTAATGGTAAGGAAGTGACAGATTTGTCATTTTCAGCTCTGGTAAATTTAATAAGACCCCAGTCAGACACAGATACTTGTCAACACCTGTCCAGATCTTCATAAAAGAAGTTTGTGAAGAAAGCAGAGAAAATGAATTCAAGAAAAGAGAGAGAAGTACATAATGTCCAACCTATCCATATTCCAGGAGTAGCAGAAACAATGGAATATAGCAACTGCCTCTTTCCATCTACCCTGGTGGTTTAGTTTCCCCAGCAGCCTAGTTTGTGGAATAATATTTACCTCAATGCACTCAAGTTTTCTGAGCTTGGCCCTCGCTTTATTGTCACTTGAGAGATTTCTTAAATATCCTTTCAATAAGTTTTTCCTCTGTGTAAATCAGAAGTGCTTTCCTACCTTTTCAAATTAAAAAAAAAATACCTATGGTGGATTTGTCAGTCATAGCATTCATGTGACCATTGCTAATGAAATCACAAAAGTGAAACCTAAAATGAAATCCTCAGAGCAATAGGAAATAGTTATTGACAAATCCAAATTAATTAATTTGATTAAGTTTAAAATTCTTAGAACGCATAAGCTCAGATTTGCCTGTATGAAAACTACAATTCTTGTGGCTATTTCAAATAAATCATTTCAGGGCCAGGGATTTAACTCAGTGGTTGGAGCTCCTGCCTCACAAGTTCAAGGAACCAAATTTGATCCCTGGTACCAAATAATAATAATAACAATAATAGTAAAAGAAGGAAAAGAAAGGAAAGCTATCAAATAAATCATTTTAAATCTATTTGGGTGAACTAAAACCAGTCTCTTCTGCAAATAAACCCATTATGTTAAAAGCAGAAAGAAAAAAAAATGCAGAGACAAGAAAGAAATTCTAAAATTCCTGATCAGAAGTAAGATAGTACATCTCCTGACAATGAGGTATCTTACTAAAACACATTGCTTCCTAGCTATTTTAGGAGGGGAAATGTGTTCACTTACATAACAATGCTGCTGAATATCTTGGGATGTGATTTTTTGATCCATTTTCTGAAATGAGGATCATTTTAAAATCTTCAGGGAAAAGATTTGAAGTACCACGCCTTATATAAAGAACAGGTTATTTTTGTACATAAAAGATATCTCAATAAAGAGAATGTAAAAGAGAAAGGAATTAGAGGAAGGGGAAAACTAAAAAAAGGTAAAGCCACATTGGCCAGGCATTATTAATGTTTTAAGGTGAGGGACATTTCCACGTGGGCTTTGACAGTTATCTTTTTTTAAATTTACAAATATTTCTCTACTTCAGATCATAGTGATTTTGAAGGAGGAAAAACTGAACCATTCATTTTAACTAGTCATAGTATTTAAATACTTAATGGAAAATGTATAAATAAGGTAATCTATATAAGACCCTAATGATAATAAATAGGAAGAAAATGTATACTGGTAAAATATATGTGAGTACATTAAATTCAGGGAGCCAGTTAAACAATCTAAATAAACTTGTTAATCCCTACCATTATCTGCATAGGTAGTAATTTAAATTCTGAAACTATTTTCTAGGTTAAAAGGCAATGTTTTTTTAATTACTAAACAATAAATATATTGTCTTCAGGAAATGTAGAGGTACAAGATCCCAACAATGAATGTAAGTGTGCTGTATCCCTAAAATGTACCAAGAAACTCAAAGCTGAAAAAAAATAATATAAACAAGCATTTAAAATAACTTGTCCATTAATTTTTATCATTTCCCAAAATATTTATAAAACTATTTAAGATGTAATATATATATGAACAAATTACCCATGCTGTGTATATGTATTCATACGCATTGCAAATATATACTAATAAAAATAAATAAAATAAATTTTAGAAGCAAAGAAACAATAGGGATGTAACTCCCTTGAAAATAAACACTTTGTAAATAATGTTTTCCAGGTTTTATTACTTGTAAATACTAATACTTATCCCTATGCCATTGGGCACTTAGGAAAAACGGGTGAGGCTAACAGTTGGTCACATGAAAGGGAACATACACGTCTGGGCTTGAGATGAAATTAAAATTCACAAGTTCTGAGGGCTGAGTGAGCATGTGAAATGTAAAGATGTCCTGAAATAAAGCTACCTTGCAGGGATGACACATCCTGGTAGTGTTGTACTTCTTTGGGTCCTTCCCAATGCTGCATCTGTTTCAGTAACCTACTAGACTCATTTGTCTTTCATTCCGCCTGTCTCTCTCTCCTGCTTCTCTTAGTTTTTGCTTCACCCACAATTGAATATGATTGTGCTGATGCCAACATCTTCTTCTTTTCAGAAGTCTCAAAATATAACAACCACAGTTCTTGAGGCAAAATCTAGGTGATCACCAACTGTAATTACACGCATGCAACACTCCATTCTTAAAAGCCACCTTTTCTTTGGAGTTTATCTTCGACGTCACTATACAACGTTTCTGGAAGGAAACACTAAGCTATTTCTCCCATACTATGACCAGACACTTGTACTAGGGTGAAAAATTGTTCCCTGACTTCTTATCATGTCCCACTCTGATGGAATCTCTATGCTTGACCTTGGGCTTGGGTAGAATGGCCAATATTTTAGTATTCTTGCATGTTACATCTGAGACAGAGTCTTTTCATCAATACAGGGAAGTTGGGTTGAAGGAGGGACCTTTTTCCCTTTAATGTTCCTACAGAATGATGGCTTGAAAAATGGGGCTTAGGGATGCTAGCAGCTGTGTGAATGAACTGTGATTACCATGTGAAGCTATAATCCTGCACTATGAGCCAAGGGATCAATGGGAAAGTTGTGGCTGGAGTGGAACAGGCTCGCTGTTCTTGAGACTTCCTAGATACTTCTGGATAAATGTTTCTTCGCTGTCTGTATACTCTTACAGCAATCCAGAAAGTCTAAATGTTATTTTATATCATTTCTAAAAGTTAAATAGTTATTTCTTTAGGTAAAGGATCTACTGAACTCTTCATATTGTCATTCTGCAAGACGATGACTTTAGAAAAAATAATTAAAGCTCTGAAACTCTCTGCCTGTTTTGGGTCAGGAAGCGCTACTAGAGAGATGAATGAAGATACGACAGACAGAGAACATCTTTGTTGGCAGGTAAGGGTCTTCACTGGAAGGGAGTGAAGCCCTGAACTGACTCAAATCTCCAGATTTATTGAAGAACAGCAAAGGCATAGAGGGTTGGTGAGTGGTGATGTTTGTTTCAGGTAGAAAGGCAGACAAGGCATGGTGACAGTTTGGCTGAATTATTAACCTTTATCTAATTGTCTTCTAAGGGGATTCCTTGCTTTCTCTGTAAGATACAGCTCTGCTTGAAGTGGCAAAAACATCTGTTTCAAAACATTTCAACTCCTAGGAATCAGTAGTCTTCCACATCCTGAGTCAACCTGAGCAGACATTGACTTGCAACTTGAGATGTTGCAAGAAAATTCACATGACTCCTTTTGCTTTTGCACTTTTTTCTTAGTGCCTTTAACAACAAAAAGATGGTAAACAGGAAAATTATATTTGGGGACTTGAAAGAAGAAAATAACCATATCAGAAAACAGAATATCATACAATATTTTGAAAATACTAATATTAGAAAGTCTCTTTTTATTCCAAAAGTACATACTATGGATGCATTTAAATACTATTTAGTACAGTTGGCTATATCTTAATCCATCTTTCCTTCACTGGCCTTGATTCTGTTTGAAGATAAAGGTTATATGTCATTTATCTTCACACATGACTCAAAACCAAATATAGTGCCTGGCAGAGTAACTGTCATCATATGAGCTTAAAAGATGAAAGAACAATTATAAAGTGAATAGAATAATAAATCATATACTAGCATTAAGTTGAAAAAGTGGGATTTGGAGTTAAAATATTTGAACTAAAATCTTGAGTTCCCCTTCCTATATAAACTTGTTACAGCTAAGCTCTATGTCCTCCAATATCTGTATCAGAGCATGTAATTAATAATATGTACCTTAATAGGTGTGCAAACTCGTAAAAATAAAATTCCTAATATACTTACTGCATGCAACTAGAGCTATCTGAAAAGCATAATTTATACTTTTAATAAATTTCTATTTTAGTGCTTAGTGGAAAGCACTTTCCAAATAGTCAGCATTAATTTATGTACTATCATAAACTATTCAAGTAAGTGCTATCCCAATCACCAGTTCAACTACTTTATCATGCGAGGAATTAAAAGGGAGTAGATACAAGGACAAGCAGTTCACATTAAAGAAAGGAGAGAAAAGTAACACAAGCATTTAAAAATATCAGTTTCTCTCTTATTCTACTCTATTTTTATTTTCTTCTTCCCTCCATCTCACAGTAAGTAAATCAATTTTTTTAAATCCAAAGATTAGTCAATGAATAATATCTTCAGTATTTGAGAAAGGGAAATGGATATGCTTCATTCCCAACTAAAGGTCTTTGGAGCTCATTGGCAAACTGTTCTAAATTGGGAAGAATATCACTTATTTAAAAATTCAATAAAACAACAAAATAAAAGATAAAGGATAACTCTGTTTCAATGCTGACAAAGGCAATTGACATAATTTTTTAATAGAGATTTCTCTTTTAAACGTGAAAGGCTTTTAGAATTCAGCAGTGAAGCCATCAGGACCTGGGCTTTTCTTTGTTGGTAACGTTTTAATTACATTTTCAATTTCACTGAAATTAATTGGTGTGGTTAGACTTTTTATACCTTCTTTGTTCAACTTTGGATGCTCATATTTATACTGAAATCTGTCCATTTCTTCTGTATTTTCGAGGTTTTCAAAGTAAGTATTGATGTTCCTCTTGATTTCTGCTGGATCTCTTGTGATTTCACCTTTTTCATTCCTAATTGCATGAAATTGAGCCCCTTCTTTCTTTTTTTTTTTTTTTTTTTTTTTTTTTTGGCAGATTGGCTAAGGGTTGATCAATTTTATTTATGCTTTAAATAAACCAACTCTTTGATTTATTGACTTTTTTGTATCATTCTTAGTCTCCATTGCATTAATTTCTCCTCCCTTGTATGAACTTTCAGTTTGTCTTCTTTTTCTAGAAGCTTAAGATTAAGCATTAGATTGTTTATTTGAGCTCACTTTGTTTTCTTGGCATGGGCATTACTGCTATGAATTTCCCTCACAGAACTGCTTTCATTGTGTCCCATAGATTCCTGTGTGTTGTATTGGCATTATCATCTAGTTGTAGAAATTGTCTAATTTCTTCTTTAACTTCCTCTGTGACCCAATGGTTGTTCGGCAGGGTGTCAATCAATTTCCATGATTTTGTGATCTTGTGGTTTCTTAGGCTACTGATCTCCAGAATTTTTTTAAAAGATTTTTCTATGTGAAGATTTTACCGAACACCCTCATCTGACAAAAAGACAGGATGTCCCTGAGCTGTGCCTGGAGTCACCCTGGTTCTCTTCAGATCTGTGCCAATTCTTTGGCATTTTTACACATCAATTCCACTTCCTACTCTGTGCTCTTTGACCCATTCTCCTGCTTCTCGTACCGAGAGGCACGTACTCCTATTATAGTTAAATGTACAGAGTAAATGCAGCTGTTTACTCTCTAAAGCCATTTACTCCATTCGCACTTCTGCCTTGATAGGTAGTGATATCGATATAGATTTTCCAATGACAACATTGTTGTGCCTTCTACACAGATTATTAAGATATTTTTGTTTAAACCTTTAGTTTAGTTGAAGTAAAACTCTCTATTGGGTGGTTTAGTCATTTTCAGAAAATGGGTTTAGGTACATGATCGTTAGTCTTTTTAGGTAATGATCTCTCTTTTCATTTTCTTCTCAAGATAATGTTTCAGTCTTTAAAAGGGGCTTGCTTCATTCTCGTGATGGGGAGTCCAAAGCACTTGTGTGTTAGCCTGTATCCTTTACAGCTTGCCAGGAAAATCTGCTTCCTGAACAAGTGCAAGGGGAGTATCTCTAGCATCATTATTTGCCTTTCACTGTTGAAGCCTGCAGCTACTACAGCCCAGTTCAGCCTTTCCTTACTTTAATCAGGACCCAGGAGCCTTCTGCTTCTTGCCTGTTTCACTTCAACTGTCAAGTAGTTTAGCATTCTCCAAGGGTTAGCCATTATTTTAGTATAGTCTTAGCCCAAGATTTCTAACCTGAAGACCTCAGCTACCAGGGGACTAATCACGACTCCTTTTTATGATATATTTTATCAAACCCCTTTGCCAGATGATCAGATATCTTTCTGTTTCCATCTTAGGGGCATACAGAAATTTCTAGGTTCAGTCAATAGTAAATAGCAACAAAAAGCAGCTCATAAAAACTAAACTCAGTTTCTGTGTAGTTATGCAATGCTTTCTTCATGAATTCCTATTTATGTTTTAAATCCTACTACGAGAAAATGAGATTATCCGAAAATACATAACCTGAAATATTAAAACATCCATAATTTTTAAACATCATTGTAACACCGCAATTTGAAATTCTATTCCTGACTCCATGTAACAAGCACAGTCAAAACAAGGAAACAACACATACTGTCCCCACAAGGTAAAAAGACCTGCCTCTCCCCCTTCAATTACAACCCATATTTCCCGTGAATACCCACATTTAACCATGCTTCCAGCCTACGAAGGTTAAAAAAATGGCACATCTGCAGACCAAGCATATCCACAGCTGTTTCACACAACACGCTACCTGGGTTCAAGCCCTAAGTACCTTGTTCCTGTGGGTTTTTTTGAGTATTTTCTGTTTTATAAAATGTTGTTGAGAGGGTCAAAACGTCTGAAAATATCCCTATGGAAAACACAAGAAACATAAGAATCACATGTATTTATCTCCAGCAAAGAAGGTCAAATCACGGGAGAAACTGAAGAGTCACACAAACGTGACACATGTCGATGAAGAGTGTAGTGTAGGAATGACAGTCATATATTACCTGAAGAAGCAGGATACATGGCTGAACTGTGCTGAAGTTAAAGAAGTGAGTTAAGAAAAAGTAGAAAATCACTTTAGCAGTTAAAAGGAAGATCCCATTGTGTATTAAGAGTGCACTGCTCATACTGTAGTGGGTGATATGCTGATCACAGAACAACTGAAGACCTATCAAAAAGAACTGGGAACTGAGTGTAGGATGTTTGTAGAAATTAAGAAAAGATGGTGGTATTAAATTTTTAAAGATTTATGGTTGTAAGTTATCTTCTAATTAGAAAGCAGTGAGGAAGTAAACTTGTCCAGACAAGTTCACCCAGGTCATCAGTGATGAAAATGTGACATGAAAACAAGTTTACAATGTTATGAAAACATCACTAATGTAGTCTCGCTCCAGAACGATACTACCTCCACTACATGAAATAGACCCTACACAAATTAAGGATTCTGGGCACAGAATATTTCCACTGTACTGTGAAAAATCTAGCAGGTATGCATGAATGAAAACTTGTAACAGGCAAATGCTCATGTCTTAGATGTTTCAAAAGAGTACATTTCTCACTAGTATATTATTGGACTAACACAATAACATGAATCACCAGGGACATCTTTTCTGATTGATTGAACCAAAATACTGCACCAACAGCTTGTGCTTAGTGCAGGAAAGCTGGACAGGATGACAATGTTTTTACTCCTTCACATCTGTTCTCCTCATCCTCCACCTGAAATTCTCATCAAAAATAATTTTTATGTCATGTACTTTCTGCCAAATGTGACTTCATTAATTCATCCCAGGGTACCCTTGGGTCAATGAGATGTAATTACAAGACTACTTTCTTTTTTAAAATTAATTTTATTGGTACATTTAAGGTGTACAATACAATGGCATTCGTTGTTGAAAATGTGTACCTTTCCTTAATCAATCTTGATTCTTATTTTTCCCCATCCCTCTGCCCTCTCTTCAACCACTCCCTCCCTTGAAGAACATACTAGTAGCAGCAAACAGAACCAAAGAAGCGGAATGGTTTCAAAAGAAAAACTTAATATTAATAAAGTATACACATCCATATGCATTCTTGTCAGTATTTGCAGCTCAGTGACTAAAGACACTTGTAAATGGATGGCATGACCTCTTGCCTGTGACTATGTTCAGCAATGAAGGCAAACATGATGCTCACTTTGAGGGATTCTATACTTCAAATGAGAAAAATGTACATTTGATATAGTAATATATGGAAAAAAATATACCTTCACCTCCATCTGTTCATTGAAGAAGTGGATAATTCATTGCCTGAAGGTGAAAATATACAACATGGTTCTGAGTCAAGGTGATAATGGTAATAGTGACAATTAAGATATTTTAGCACTACACAAAATTTGCCCACAGATGTAGTAAAAATTGTGTGATGGTATTATTGAAGGACATAAGCAAATGATTTCAAAATATAACAAGAAATTGTGTCAATATGTAGAATTAAATATAGACTTCCATAGCAAAAATCTTTGTTGCAGGTAGTGGTGCCCCGTGCCTGTAATCCCAGCACTCAGGAAACCGAGGCAGGAGAATCACAAATTCCAGCCCAGTCTGGGCTGCATAGTAAGTTCAAGAGGTGTATGAACTTCTGTAGGGAGACACCATATATGTATATAAAGACAAAGACAACAACAAAAACTCCCAAATAAAAAAGGTCATTGGTGAGGTTCATGACTCTGGATGAAACATTTCAGAATGTCTTCCAGGGGATTTCGCTAAGTGCTTCTGCCACCTGCTTCACAAGTGCAAGGTCCTGAGTTAATCCCTGGTACCAAAAAAAAAAAAAAAAAAAAAAAAAAACATACAAAAAATTTCCTATTCATCCCTTAAGAACAAATTTCCTGGTCTCTCAACCTGTTTCTGATACTTCTTAAGCAAAAAATAAATAATGAATAAATAACAACAAATTAGATATACCTGTGTAGTAATCTTTTAAACAAAGCACAGCCTTGCAAAAGAAACATGAAAACTATTGTGTTGTAAATTGTTTTCCTGCTATTGCAGAAATATTGATGAGGCTACATGCTGCTTAGCTACCCTGAACACACTAAATTTTTTCACCGTCATAATAGTATGTCATATTTTTATTTTAAGTACTTGTATGCAAATAAAAATGATAACATTATTTTATAAAATATATATAAATTGGAAGTTAAGAATGATGATGATGCCAAACAACCACAAATTGTCTATTGATTGCTTTGGATGGTTAAAACTACACAAACTTTGTCTCATGCACAAAATTACTAAAATATTGCATGAAACTGCCTTCAAACATGTGCATAATCTGCATATAAACATAAAGAAAATCTGTGTTTGTGTTAGGTCCTCTCCCCAGGATGGCTCGTTTTATATATTCAGATACTCAAATCCAAAACACAACTGCTCCGAATTACTTAAAATAAAGGATATGTAAGCTGTTTTACATTGAGAAACTCTGCAAAGAAAGACAAAACATTTCCTATCCTTATATCTTCATAGTCCTTCAACAGAAATTTAAGTCATTGGCTTCATACTTTCTCTTTTCTGCATGCAATGCTCCTATCTTTGAAATACCTTTTCACTAAAGAAAAAAAAAATCCATGATCTGAGTCTTCCATAATTTTCTAATCAAATAAAAGGATTTGGAAAATTTGATCTTTACCTGCAGAAAATATAACTTTCAAGTTATTCTCTTGCTGCAGAATCCAATTTAAGAATTAGAAACAGAATACTGATACTTTAGTTTTATTGAATTACTTAGAATAGTAAAATCCATTCCTATAAATAAGAAATAAATTCTTTGAAAAATTTTGTAAATGCAGAAAAAGAAAAGAGAGAAAAACATGGGCCAGGGATTTATCTCAGTGGTTTGGTGCCCTGCCTTGCAAGCGCAAGGACCCAAGTTCAATCCCCGGTACCAAAGAGAGAGAGAGAGAGAGAGAGAGAGAGAGAGAGAGAGAGAGAAACATTGCACTTTTCCTCATATTCACTAACTGTGCTGTACAAACACACACACACACACACACACACACACACACACACACACACACACGCATGCTATAAGATGGATTTCAGTACAGGAAGTATTCCTATATTCTTTCCAAAGTATACTTAGTTGCCTGGCTTTGTGATTTGGGGCTCCTTAAAGATTATATTTGGGCCAATTTTTGAAATTCTGCCCAAGAATTGTATAACTTATACAAAGCCATATATCTCCCTCCAGCTTTTCTTTTGTTTTATTGTTTATCAGTACTTTTTTAGGTATACACTACAATTGCATTCATCATTGGGATCTTGTACCTTTACATGTCTTATTTTGGTTCTTACTTTTTCCCCATTCCCCTGCCCTCCCTTCACCCCCTCCACCCTTCCCTATTTACAAAGACTTTGTTTCCAGTTTTTCCTTTTCTCATATTTTTCCCTTCTTTCCTTTCCCCTACTCCTCTCACATCCCCTACTCCTTTAGACCTCTTCCTATTTCACATTATCAATAATGCATTTTGATCCTTATTTACACTTTTAATTTTTCACACCATGAAAACTATTCAGTATTTACATATTGTTATCCTATTTATTCCATTTAAGAGTACGGCCTCAATTTGCATCCATTTAGCTATAAATGTCTACAGTTTCATGCTCTTTGTGGCTGAGTAGTATTCCATTTTTTATATTTATGAAGAAAACATGGTCTTTATCCACTCGCCGTTTGATGGGCAACTAGGCTGTTTCCAAGTTTAAGGTATTACAAATTCTGCCACTGTAAAATATCTGTGGTATGATTCTTTTAATTCTTTTGGAAAGATACCCAGCAGAGGGATAGCTGAGTAAATAGGAACTCTAGTCCTAGTTCCTTGAGGTATCTCCGTATTTATTTCCGTAGTGACAGCACCAGTCTGCACTCCCACCAACAGTGAAGAAGAGTTCCTTTCTCCTCACAACCCCACCAGCAGGGGTGATTTGGTTGATCTCTTGATAGCACTTTCTTTCTGGGGTGAGGTAGAAGTACAGCATTGTTTTCATCTGCATTTCTAAGATGACCAATGATGTGGAACATTTTTTCATATGTTTATTTGCTGCTTTTACTTTTTTGTCTGAGAAATGTCTTTTCATTTTAAATGCCCATATTTTAGTTGGGTCTTTATATTTGGGGATCTGATTTTTTTGGAGTTCTTTATTCTAGATAGTAGACTTTTGTCTAAGGAACAGCTGGTAAAATTTTGTTTCCATATTGTAGATTGTCTCTTATCTCTGTTGGTGGTTTCTCTTACAATGCAGAAGCTTTTTAAAAAGATAAGATTCCAGTTATTGATTCTTTGTGCTAGGTCCCATGCTACTGAGGATTTATTCATGGCAAAAGTCTTTTCCAATGTCAGTGTCTTCAAGAATTCTACCTAACTTACCTTTGAACAAATTAGTGTTTCTGTTTTAATATTTAGATCTTTAATGCACTTGGATTTTAGTTGAGTGCACGGTGAAAAATAGGTGTCATGTTTTAATATTTGACAAGTTATAATCCAGTTTTTCCAACACCATTTATTAAAAAGGATATCTTTCCTCCAGTGAGAATGGTTGGCTTCTTTGTCAAAGATGAGGTAGCTGAGTATGTCTGGAGCTGTTTCTGCATCTTCTAATCTGTTCTACAGATCCTTGGTCTGTTTCTTTGCCAATACCTTGCTGGTTTTTTTGTTTTGTTTTGTTTTCTTTGTTTGTTTGTTTGTTTGTTTGTTTTTTTCAGGGTGCCTATACAGTATAATTTCAAGTTGAAGATTGTGATATCCCCTGCCAAGTCCCTGTTGCCTAGAATGGATTTTGCTGTGCTAGGTCTCCTCTTGTACCAAATGAATTTTTGGATTGCTTTCTCTAGTTCTATGATATGTAGTGTAGGGATTTCCATTAGGATTGCATCAAATCTGTATAGCAGTTTTGGAAGAATGGAGATTTGTCACTACATTGGTTCTTCCTATCCAGGAATAAGGAATGTCTTTCCATTTTCTTATATCCTTTTGGATCTCTTTTTTCAGAGTGTGGTAGTTCTCAGTGTAAAGGCTTTTGCTTCCTTCATTAAACTGATTCCTAGAGATTTCATTTTGGGGGATGATATTGTGAAGGGAACTTTTTCCCTAACTTGTCTCTCAGTGAGTCTTTGGTGTACAAGAAGACTATTGGTTTTGGAATATTGACCTTGTATCTAGCTACTCTACTAAATCTAATTCTAGAAGTATTTTGGCAGAGTTTCTTGGGTCTTCTATGTAGAATATCATATTGTCAGCAAATAATGACAGTTTAACTTCTTGCTTTCCTATCTTTATTGCTTTTATTTCTTTCCCTTGTCTAATTGCTGTGGCTAATGTTTCCAAAATTATATTGAAGAGAAGTTGTGATAGTGGACATCCTTTTCTTGTTCCTGATTTTAGTGATTTTTGCAATTTCAGTCTTTGAACATTTAATATGATGTTTTTTCATAGATAGCCTTTATAAAGTTGAGCTATAGACCATCTATTCCAATTTTCTGTAGGGTTTGTTTTTTGTCATGAATGAGGGTAGAATTTTGTGGAATGCCTTTTTTTGCATCTATTGAGATGATCATACGTTTATTTCCTTGGCTCTGCTAATATAGTGTATCACATTTATTGATTTACATTTCTTGAACCATACTTGCATCCCTGGGATGAATTTGACTTGGTCAGGGAGTATGATTTTCTTAATGACCCTCAGTATTCTGTTTACAAGTATATTATTGAGGATTTTTGCATCTATGCTCATTAAGGAGATTGGCCTATAGTTCTTTTTGGTTTAGGTGTTTCTCTGGTTTTGGAATCAAAGTAACACTTGCTTAAAGCAATGAATTTGAAAGCATTGCTTCCCTTTCAATTTCATTGAAGAGTTTTAAGAGTAGTGGCAATAGTTCTCTAAATTATAGAATTCAGCAGTGAAGCCATAGAACCTGGGCTTTTCTTTGTTGGTAATATGTTAATTATATTTACATTTTCACTGATTGTAATTAAAGTGTTTATAATTTTTACACCTTATTTCTTCAACTTTGGTAGTTTATATGTATCTAGGAATCTGTGCATTTTTCTGTATTTCCCATTTTATTACAATACAGGTTCTTGAAGTAGGTATTGATTCTCTCAATTAGTGCTGGATCTTTTGTGATTTAAACTTTTTCATTCCTAATTGCATGGATTTGAGCCTTTTCTTTCAATGTTTTGATAAGTTTGGCTAAGGGCTTGATTTTATTTATTCTTTTGAAAAGCCTTTGATTTGTTGATTGTTTTGTATTTTTCTCTCAGCCTGCATTGCCTTGATATCTACTCTGATCTTTATAATTTCCTCCCTTTTATGAGCTTTGGGTTTGTTTTTCTCTTCTTTTTTCAAGAGCTAATGGTTCAGCAGTAGGTTATTTATTTGATCTAATACTGTTTTCCTAGTGTGGGCAGTCACTGCTATGAATTTCCCCCATAGAACTGCTTTTAATTGTGTCCCATAGATTACTGCATGTTTTACTGATATTACCATTTATTTGTAAAAACTGTCTAATTTATTCTTTAATTTCCTCTGTGGCCCATTCATTGTTCAGAAAAGTCTTATTCAATTTCCATGTGTCTGTGAAATTCGTGTGGTTTCTTACACTATTGATCTCCAGTTCAATTGCACTATAGACTTACAATATACAGAGGATAATTTCAATTCCTTTGAGCTTGTTGTATGAGCTACTACGTGGTCTATTTTGGAGAATGACTCATTTGCAGCCAAGAAGAATGTATATTCTGATTGCATGTGGTAGAACACTGTGCAGACATCTATTAAGTCCACTTGTTCAACAGCTTGATTCATTTCTAGTATTCTATTAGTGACTGTATTTTCTAAATGGTCTGTCTATTTGTGACAGGGGGGTATTGAGGTCCTCCACTAAAATTGTATTAGTGCTTTTTTGGTTTTTCATATACATTAATATTTGTTTTATATAGTTGAGGGCATTACTATTCAGTGTATAGATATTTATGAATGTCATCTCTTCTTGGATCATTCCCTTTACAGGGATGTTGTGACTTTTGTCTCTATTAATTAGTTTTGGTTTGAAATTTGCTTTGTCTATAAATAAGGTAGCTAGCCCTGCTTTTTTCTGGATTCCTACAGTGTGGAGAACTATTTTCCATCCTTTTCCTTTCAGTCTATGAATTTCTTTTTGAACTAGGTGTGCTTCTTGTATACAGCATATTGTTGTATTTTGCTTCTTAATCCATTCTGCCAGTCTATTTATTTTAATTGGTGAGTTGAGGTCATTAGTATTGATGGCTAGAATTAACATTTATTGACTTATTTATTGTCATGTTATTTTTCCTGTTCTTGGCTCTTATATTTTTTCTACTCTCCTTTTAATTTCTTTCCTTCCTGGTGGATTTGCTCTGTTGGGCCACATGGAACTGTGACCTTAGTTGTCTTTTTCCAGGATATTGTTTAGGATTGTTTGGAGTGCTGGTTTGTTATTCATGAAGTTTGTCAGGTGTTCTTTGTTGTAGAAGCATCTTATTTCCTCATCAATTTTGAAAGATATTTTTGCAGGATACATCACTCTAAATTGACAGTTGTTTTCTTTTAGCAGTTTAGCTACCATACTCCAGGCTCTCTTGACTAGAGCACTTGTGATGAAAAGTCTGCTGTGATTCTGATGGGCTTTCCTTTGTATATGATTTGTTTATTTTCTCTAACTGCTTGTAGTAGTTGGTTTTTTTGTTGGATTTCCAGGATTTTCATTATTATATGTGTATGTGTAGATTTTTTTTTAATCTTGGCTAGTTGGAGTCCATATTCCTTATTTATCTATAGGTCAAATGCTTTTGCTATGTTTGGGAAATTTTGTCATTAATTATGTGAACAGTTTTTTTTATGTCATTTGTACTTTCTCCTGCTTTTTCATGGACTCTTGTCAGTCTCATATTATTCTTCTTTGTATCACCTAGGAGCCATTGTATCAATTTCTCATAGTCATTTATTACTTTTAACAGATCTCTCTTTTCATTGTCACTGGCCACCATCTTGTCTTCTATATCAGGTATTCTCTCTTCAGATTGGCTCATTCTGATGCAAATACTTGTAATGTAGCTTTTATTATCCCAGGTTTCTGTTTGAATCTGTTTCATGGATTTAATTTATTTTCTACTTTGGGCATTCAGGTTTTCATTTATTTCCTATGCTAGGTATTTAGGGCTTCCATCATGGTCCTGCCCTCATCTTTTTTTTTTTATTTTTTATTTTACTCTTTCTGTTCTAGAGTCTCTCATCATGTCATTCATTCTGCTCACCATCTCTGTTGTTATCTGGAAAATTAGTTCTGCTTTGAATTTTTTCTAGAGCCTCATTTATCTGTTTTCTTACTTCTTGTGCTATCAGTTCAGGGTTTCCAGATGGTTGATTATCAGAAATTTTCACCTTGTTTTCATCAGAATTTGCCTTTGGTGAGCTGGAAGTCTGGGTTCGTGCCTTGCCTAGGTGTCTTCTCATTTCCATTTTTGCTGTTAGTGCTGTTTTTGGTTTAATTCCTGGGTTGATACTTCAATATTAGTTATTGCAAGTATCTTTGTTGCTTGTATTTAAAACACTTATGTAATGATCAGTTCTAAGAGACGTCTTACAGATAAAGCTCTTCTTTAGGTTTTGAATCTCTAATGACTCTTAGGTAATCTTGTTTTCAGTATAACAGGAAATGCAATATCAGTTTAGAAAATGATAATTTGTGATATTTATTAATCTATCACCTTTGACAGGGTGAATTCAATCAAAATCAAGGACCAGCCAAAATATATTTATAGTGAATAAACTCTTCAATATAGCAGCTTTACCCTTTGGGATGGGGACTTAGAAGGAGTTGGGGAGGGAGAGATAGATAGGTAGAAAGATAGGGAAAAGTTAGAAGTGAGGGCAGAATACACAGAAAGATCACAAAAACTCTAGGAAACTGTTGAAGACAAGAGGAAAAGACAGAATGAAAGAACAAAAAGAGCAACAGAACAACCTAACATCAATAAGGAAGCTAGAAACTGTATTCATTGTCCTTTAAAACTAATTACAGTCAAGAGCAGGAAAAAGAGAGAAGAACAAGAAATGAATACAAATTAGGACAGAAATAGGAACAAAAAGGGAGAGAGATGAAGAATAATGTGGAAGAACAAGAGAGTTAGGAAAAAAAGGAAAAAAAGAATGTGAAGAGGAGAAAAATAAAATTAAAAATAAGACAAAAATAATTTTGAAAATATAAACTAAAAAATAAAAATGAAGGCCCTCCTTCAGGGTATGTCTCTGCTCTCACAATAGACAGCATGGGCAGCAGTGCAAAGATCTAAGTAAAATGGTTTCAGCAAGCCAGCATGTTCCCTGAGATTCAGGCTAATTTCTGGCTGCAAGGCCCAACTTGAGCTCTCTGACCTCCTGCAGAGTTGAACTCTGAAAGGTTCTACTGCAGGTTCCAGCTGCCATTCCCTGAAGATAGTCCAGGTTCCAATGGGAGGTGGTGATCCCTCCAACTTACCAACCACAGTGTTCTGGTGTGCCTATATGGTAGAGATTTTCTTCACTTTTCCAGTGACCATTAGTTTTCATCAAGGAGCCTCAGAGAGGCCCTCTTTTGGTTATTCATTTCTGCTCTATCTTCTGGAGCTCAGAACAATAGACTTTATGAACCTCTGTGCCTCTTCAGTGTGGATCCATGTACTGGCACAGCCCATAGGCCTGGGGGTGGTGTTGTAAGTGGTCGGTGGGGGGTGCAGGCACATGTGCAGCTTAGCTCCTCTGAAGCCCAGGTAGCAGTGCTAATGGTGGCCTGCACAGCTTGGCTCCTGATGGCTCAGTTCTTGCTCCTTCTAACTTTTTTTTTTCAGAATGGAGTTTGGCCACCCTCACCCCAATTCACTTTCTATGTGTTCTATCCCAAGAAGAGTATGGCTTAAATATATGTTATGATACAGTTGGTTATACAATACAGAGAGTTAAACACGTAACATAAGATTTAAGGAACAAATTAGGGAACCTCTATGCACTTCCATAAATAAAGAGATTTCTCAAGTAAAATGCAAATATAAAACTGCATTTTTACACTCATAATATTCTTAGAAATTTTCATAATTTTGCAGCTCTACTAAAGAACAAGGCAGAAATTAATCAAAAGAGTAAGGGCATGAAAGACTATAGAATGGTGAAACTACGGTGCTGAGGTAGATCATGGATTTAAATCTCCAGACTGATGCTTTGTCAAGTTACACTCACCTGTGCTTAGGAATGACAAAAGAAATGGTACAGTATCGCTGTGGTCTTCATGAGATTTGTTAATTCATTCAACAATCATGTATCAAACACTTATAATGTAGCAAGAGAAAACATCTACTAAATAGGAGAATAAGAACCTTCAGAAATCTTCTTCTCCATTCAAGAAACAAGAAGACTGACCAAAAATATCTTCAAACTCATATATTTGTAGAAGGCTGACAGCAGGTATAAAGTGTGATACGATTCAAGTAATAGTTCTTAAAGAAAATAGTCATTGAATTTTGGAAAGAACCAACAACTTTGATAGTATTTAACTTGCCCTATTATTATCCCACTCTTCTCCTTTGATGGTAACCTTGAAAAATGGCAATTATGAAACTGTACTGTGAAAAATAGTAATTTTCCAGACACTGGAAGAAACAGAAAAGGTACAGCAATGCAGAATCCCCATTTCCAGATTCTTGTCAATCTTTACTTGCCTAGAAGTTCCCTAAAATGAACCCATTCATAGAACAGACTTTATTTTAAGTGACAAAATTAATCTTCTGTGAAGGGCATTTTCCCCATGCATTTGTTGAAACAATCACCAGAGTTGAACATTATATGTACCTGAAACAAAGATCTACAGCAAAGAGGAAGCTTATCAAAATACTTAAAAAGTAAAGATGAAAATCACATACATATGTATATGTTCATATATGTACGCACATGTATATATACGTATGTGTACATGTATGAATATACACATATATATGTATATATGTACGTGTACATATATGGAAATGTCAAAAGCTCTAATATATTTCTGAAAAATTAGATGGGCATACACATGTATATGGATGAAAATATGAAAATATTCCATGGAGAGTCTTAAGTGTAACCCTCACATTTTACTTTTTTGGAAGCTCAGGCTTTTGTAAATAAGAGATGAAGTTTAACACTAGCTATAAACTCTGGAAATACTGAAGGTGTTCTCTAACATAGATAATGAATGCCTGAGTAACGATAATGGAAGATTTATTCATTCAAGCCATTTAAGGATGTCACTGTTCAATCATTATCTGACCATAAAATTAACCAAGTGTAGATGTAATGACTACAAATAACAAAGAACATGGACTTTATAGAATTAATGAAATTACCAAATAAACAATAGCAAACAGCTTCAACAAAGCATAAAGTGGAATCTGCTTTCTGAAGTAACATAAACATTATCATCTAAATAGCCAGTATTAAACAACAATAACAAAAATGGAGGTATACAAAACAAAGCAAATGTATATGCACAGAAATAAAATCAATCAATAGAAAATATCCTTTGAGAAGTCCAAATACTGTACTTATGAAAGGAAAATGTTAACTCAGGTAGACCAAACATGTTTAAAAACACAAATGAATAAGTCGAAATCATGTTTTTTCAAATAGTATCAATAAAGAGACACAGATTTTTTTTTAAAAGGAAACACAAATAATGGGAATGAACTATATAGTAGTGAACATCAGAATATAGAGGCTCAACAGCAAGATTAAATGAGAGTTTTGTGCTTTAAAATTTATCAGGTGAGGTCATACAGTTTGTGGGCTGGATTAACAAAAGAATGAAAACGAAATAAGATAAATGTGTTAGGGAAATATAGGGCACCTTCAAGCATCTCCATTATCCACAAATTGGATTCATAGATGGAAAGGAGAGACAGAAAAAGGGTAAAAGAATATCTAAAGAAATAATTCTTCTAAACTTTACAAATTTGGTGAAAAACATTCATTTGTCTTTACAATAAGGTCAATGAAGTAAAAGTAGGCTACAAACAAAAAGATCTTTACCTAGATGCATCTTGGTCAAGTTGCCAACGGACAAAGAATTTTGAAAGGAGAGAGAAATAACTTCTCAAATACAAAGTCTATTAAGATGACAATTTCTCAAATGGAATGACAATTTCCTTGGAATGACAGTATCTCAAACTCTCCTACTTTTTGATCACATTGACATTTTTTGCAGAGTGCAATCATATAAAGTATTTTATCTAGTGTGCATCTATTTGTATTTTTATTGTGTTATTTATATGATTAGATAGGGCTCATGGATTTTGGGGAAGAAAGGACAGAAGTTGAATATCTTCTTAATTATATCCTATCAAGGGAACCTATTTTACATGTAAATACCACTAATGATGTTGAGCAAGATAAAGTGACTAAGACAAGATTTGTCAAGACTCTTGGTTGTGTCCCATCTTTTGATACTCTTCTCTTTGAAAATAAATCATTATGTGCAGCTCACAATTAAGAAATATGAGTCAAATTCTATCTTATGAAAGTGGATTATTTATACATATAAGTTAGAAATCTTCTGCATTGGACATTTGTATAATATACCCCATTTATTTATTTCCAAATATATAGATATCATATATATATTATATATGTGCACTTATATATACATATATATATGTGTGTATATATATATACAAAATATATATATATACATATGTGAAGGTTTTATAAATAAAGCAGTGACTTCATACAAGAGGGAATATACAAAAAAAAGAAATACTCTGTACCTAGATTGTAAGAAGATGAAAAATTAAAGCAACTTATGGTTTGAGATGTTGAACTGGAGTCATAAGAAAATAAAGTATTAACACTGGATCTTGTACATGGCATATTTCAATATAACATTACTGTCTTCAATTAACAACAAATTATGTTCAGAATTCAATGAAAGGCATTTTAATATCAAAACATGCAACCTAGCTACACTAAGGATGTCTCTTCTATAGATAAGTAATGTGCTAGGAAAGTAGTATGTGTGCTAGAATCTGGTAAACAAAATTAGTACAATATTAGGACAAGTTCAGTGAGAATGCTAGACAAGCTATATAGTCACAGAGGGTGGTAGGATCAGTGTAATTCTCTGTTGTCACATTTTTATAATTTTTAATAAGTTTAAAATAATTTTTAACAAGACATCTTTTCACTTTTGTTTTGGGCCCTACAATGTATTTAGATAATATTGTACAGTTTGGCACAGTTTCTATCCCTAAATATTAAATCAGTTTCTTTGATTTTGGCAACAGAGAATGCTAAAATATTCTAAGCTATGTCTGTTGGCTTTCTGTATTTACAGAAAAAAAGTGAGGATAGATAATTGTATGTATGTATAACTAGGTGTTTTTTCAGATTGTTTCACTATCATTCTACAGACAATTATCAGTATTTAAATATCTGCCCTTTTCTTTTAATCCCTTTACAATCTTTTTATGCAGTAAACATTTTCATTGGGGATTTAAAAAGTAGGCATTTTCTCTATGTGGCCACATCTTTCCCCCTGAACACACACAGGAACACAATTTCAAATGGCATAGTGTACAAGATAACAGATGTTTCAATTAAACTGGACTGTGAATTGGATTGGTTTGAGATCAACTAGGAGACTAGTAAAGGGATCTGAGTGGATGAGGAAGACATGACTTTGAGCACCATATCTGTTCCCTGCCCTCTTCCTCTCTAGTGCTATTTCCTAGCTCTGGTTCCTGGCTCCCTTGCAGGAAGCAACTTAGCTCCACCCCATCCTTTCACTGTAATGCCCCTGCCGTGGAGCCAGCAGGGCATGGGATGAACCATCTGAATCCATGAGCCAAATGAAACCTCTCCCACTTTACTTACTTGTTTTTCGATATTCTGACACAGTGATGAAGAGATGACCAATACACCAGCTTATTATCAGGTTGATGGCAAGCAACAAGCTGCTGTCCTTAGAATCAAAAAATTTTAGAACTCTCTTGCCATGTGCCATTCAACATATTATTTCTAGTTCCATAAGCCTAAATTTCCTGAGGATCCAATAATCTAACAAAATTGAGAGATTACAACAATTTTCCAAAAAATCATTTCAGTAATTGTGAAGTATTCGATCAAAGTGGAACTCTACAAATTAGCAAGTATTTTATAATATGAGAAGTTGAATTAATAAAAAAGGTGAGTGAGGGGTGTAATCACCACATTATCGTGATAGAAGCAGTGAATTTGGTGTCATAGTAACGGTTTTGAATCCTGCCCTATCACTCATACTCACAAATGAAACAAGTCATACACTAAAATATGAATCTCCACATCTTTGCTAAGCTGTTAAAAAGGTTTTGTTTTGTATTTTCATAGCTATCTTTAGCTACCTTGCATGAATACTGATTATTACCCATCATACTATTCTTATTTTATTATTTTCTTTTCTCTCCAATAACTATCTTTCATCCTATTATCCTATAGTCCTACCATCTTCACTGCAAGCAAATTCAATGACTATTGGGAGAATTGCTTTAAGAAACAAAAATAGAATGAATCAACTAAGAAGTCATTAATGTCCATGGACAACACAAAACTGCAATTATGTACCTAACATTGACCTCTGTTTAGAATGATAAATTTTCTAAAGCAGGAATCCTGAAATGTAGTGTACAATAATTACAGTAATGTAAATGATGTACTGGAACACCTTCATTTAATATATATTCACATATTTAAATAAAATTGTCAAATAATGATCATATTGTTATCTTTGAAAAATATTTTTGTTGAAATTTGCTTCATATCCCAAAATTTCCAAATAGTTTTCTAAAACATATCATTTTTCTTTATTTAAAATGCCTTGGCATTTATTTTGGAAATTTTACAACAAAGATAGAGTTAAGAGACTGAAATAAAATTCTAAAATGATTGCTCAATCATACTCAATAACATAGTTCATATAAAAGCTGCATGGACTTGTTTCATTTTCAATTAAAATCACAGTTTGACTCCCTAATTTCATTCCTGTAGCTAATATTTCCTGAGAGACAGATATCTGTTAAACCCTAGGCCAATCTTCTGCATCTCCTAACAAATTATATGCTCTCAGATGTCACTTACCAAATATAAATATCATTTTAAATATGATTTGAAAACCCACTTAGCAATATTTACTTTAACAGCAAATATTTAGAGAGGCAGAAGGGATTCAGTTTGCTTCCTATTAGGCTATAGTTATCATAATTAAAGTTAAAATCAATGAAAAAAGTGAAAACATAGAATCTTAGCTCTGATAATGCATTCATGAACTGTCTTTTATGAAGTTTTTTCATTGAGTTTATTGGTACCTTTTAAGTGTACAGTACAGTTACATTTATCATCGGGATCTTGTACCTTTAATGAAGCTTTTAACCTCTGTAGTTTTTGTTTGTGAAATAAAATTTTGACTAATTAATATGCAAGTTATGGCCTCATTTTTAAAACTGTTATGCCAAAAATATAAGGTGTTAGAATTGTATCATTGAGATAAATTCCCAAAAGGAGAGGAACAGCATGGCTGCTTTGATAAACTGCAAGCTATATGCATTTTGAATGGTTAAAGACTCACACACACACACACACACACACACACGCACTCTCTCTCTCTCTCTACCTGCTGCTCATGAATATAACGTAAAAACACACATTGCTCTAACTGTGTCTCATTCCTCTGTGTGATGTATGGACCCTGTCCTTGTGGAAGAGTTGCCAAGGTTTGTCAGACAAACTTCCATATCTACAGTCGTCATTTCTTAGAAACTCCCTTCTATTTTGATTTGAGCAACTTATTCTTTTCATTTACAGTGGGCATAGTGAAGCTGGAAGAGTGAAATACATGGTAAGGAAATCTTATTTCCTCAAGTTATCACTGCTTGTTGAAATAATCAACTAGATTTTAAATGTAATGAAGAGGTCTCTTTAAGCTTTTCTAACTTGACTATGTAGATTTTTTTTTTCTTAATGCCCTTTCCATTTTGAAGACCTTCCTTCTTTAGAATTCTTCTCTTCTTTGTCAGCTGAGTGTCTTCAACAACTTATATGGGGAATATATATATGTTTTCTTCACACAAATATATGTATATAATATACTTCAGTTCTGTTCAGTCTTCAATGCCATATTTATGGCTAAATTAGGAGGTTATACCTAGTGGTAAACTCATATCATAGGTGCAGAAGACCATGACAACAATACATCACCTTTCTTACACTATCTCCAATCTGATTTTTCCCTCTTGTGCTATGAGTTTGGCTACTTGTTACTATACCTCTATGTTTTTAAAAATCTGTTCAGTATTGATACTGTATTTTGAATGTATCCCTTCAGTAATGTGTTATCAGCCAGGTCAAAATTACTTTGAAAATATATCATGTGTCACATGTTTTTCACTCTCCATTTCCCTAGTTCAACACCCCTTTGTTGAATTATTATAACATCTTTATGATTCCCTGGGCTACAGTTTCAGTTCAAACGCTACTCCCATTTACCAATTATTCTCCATAGTAAGTCAGAGTTAACTTATTGAGTTAGCAGAGTTATCTTAACATTGAAATCTAATCATAGTTTTGCTATAATTAAAACCCTCATTCAAATGGCATTTGATATTTCCCCATTTTTTAAAATTGCATCTAGGGCTCTTTGCGTATAACTCATCCATTCTAAATTTTGGATGCACGAGATATTTTGACACAACCTTCCCACTAATTGACAAATTAGTAAAAAAAAAAAAAGTATGAATATAAATTATATGAAATATAACCTCAATGAAATGTGTCTAACATTAACAGAATAATACACCTATTAGCTTTCAAATACACTCTTTTTAAAGTGCACACAGAATTTCAACACTTTTTTCATGCAATTTTCAATACCATGACTTTTGACAAGAAAGACATGTAATTAGAAATTAAAAGCAGAAATATTCAGAAAACTCCCACTTGGAAATTAAATGTCACATTTCCAAATATGTCATGGATCAAAAAAGAAATCACAATTAAATAAAAAATACTGTGAACTGATTGATTAAAGAAACACAATATGTCAGATTGCATGAAAATGGAAACAACATTGGAAAATTTCTGGGATGAAGGGAAAATGGTGCTTAACGTGAAATTTAGAGGTCTAAGTATCAATATCAGACAGGAAGAAAAGCTTACATTTAGTTATCTAAGTAATATAGAAGAAAATAATAAGTATATGATTAGAAATTAATGTAATAAATAAGACATGAACAATAAAGAATTCTTAGATAGATCATAGTCTCTTAGCCAATTATAATAAAAATGAGAGAAACAAAGTTTATCAATATTTGAAATAAAACTGTTCATATCATTACGTTTTCTAACATTAAAAAATGTTCAAATTGTTTTAGTTCTGCATTTGCTCTTTTTTTTTGGAAGTGGGTACCGCTAGTTCACCGCAAAACAGTGGCTTTAACTTTGGCTGTGTAAGAAAATGAACTTGGTAACTTATGAAAAGTCTTCCTGTAGAGGCTATATCCTTGACTTAAATTGCATGCAGTCCTCAGAATTATCATTAACTTCCCAAATGGTCTCAACATATTGTGTAAAGGTGAATGCCAGTATATAAAGTGATTAAATATGTTTGGCTTCATACTAAAACATCTCTTTCAATTAGAATTTAGAAAGTAGTTCTGTTTTCTACTCCATGCCTATACACTGAAACATATCTCCACCTTTAGTGATTTGTACTAAATGTTAATCAGGAAGAAGTAGTCATTTTGGGTTTATGAATTACTCCCAGCCAGTTCACTCATTTTTGTTTGTTTGCTTGTTTGGATTTTTTGTTTGTTTGTTTGTTTGTTTGTTTGTTTTTTGAGACAGGGTCTCACTATGTAGTTGAGGCTGACCTGGAACTCACTATGTAGCCCAGGCTGGTCTTGAACTCACAGCGATCCTCCTCCCTCAGCCTCCCAAATGCTGGGATTACAAGCATGCACCACCATGCCCAGCCCACTGTAGTTTATTAATATTGCTTATAATAGTACTGATTTCTCCAATCATTCCTTTATAGACCATTGTGTCCATTTTATCGAAATTTACAAGCAGTCACTCAGTATTTGGAGTTCATTCTTCTCATAAGGATATCCAACTTGACAGGCATTTCCTCTACTGGATTTAACCTCCTTGGTTAGGTGATGCAGCATGCTCACGTGAGTGTGGGGGGGCGGTGATGCAGCGTGCTCACGAGTGGGGGTGTGGGAGGGTGCTTGTGTGTGCTTTGTGTTTCAATTTTGGACTCTGCTCTTATCTTGAGAAATCTAACCAAAAGTACAGGAAGGAGTAAGTGGTAGTCCTCAGTTATCACTCATTTCCTCCATACAAAGGGAGGTTGATATTCACAGAAAATACAATCAAATGTAGCAGAATCGATAAGGCCCAAATGATATAAGAAAGCATTTAAAAATCAAAATCTAAGAACCCACAGGAACATTTTTATATAAGAACAGAAAGTGGCAAATTAAGGTCTGAGTTCGACATAGTCCGAGTAACAAAATGTGGCAGGCATGTTTGAAATTTGTAGCACAGGAAGGGTCTTCAGTTTAGGGGTATGAAATACCTCATTGTCCATGAATGTGGGAGTCTGAAAATTCCTGCAGACCAGGTACCTAAGTGTTCTGCTAGGGGACAATATTTGAAGCATCGTTTAGAAACAGTTCTCAGGGTATACATGCCCCATGCATCAAGCAAGTTTTCCTGAAATGAAAATTTACTAAGCAACAAGTACAATGAAAATTCCTATAATGACCTAATCACTTTTACTGCTTATTGTTTTGTAAATATCAGATTGGGATTGTTGACACAGATTATAGGTTCATATTTGCTAAAAATTAATCACTGTCCATTTCTGTTCTTACTGACAAGTGATATTAAAGAGAAAATTCCACTTGCATATCTTTGTGAAAATAAATTATTCACTTGGATATTTCCATTTTCTTTATAAACACATAAATAGACATGTGAACACAATGTTTTCACCTCTGTTTCTGCATGTGAAAATGTTTACATTTCTAATGTTTGAATTGTGGACCTGTGTCCTTCTCTCAACATCTCTGCTACTCACTCATCTCCAGCAGACAGTCCTTCTGTAGCTTCTGTGAGAACAGGAAAAATTAGAATTCTACTTTCCATTCGTACCTAACAAAGGTACTATATAGCTAGTGGTTCGGAACAGAAGGTTTGAGAGCTCTTGTAAATTGAAATATTCATGATTTAAAAATTCACAAAGAATGCTCCTCGTTTTTGCATAATTGGCATAACCTGTTTTATAATTTACATGATTGTCTCTGCCCTAGATTTCATTTACTAATGTTAGAGAATGGCATTTTTGATGAACAGCCTGCTATTTCTGGTTAAGTTTTATCAGCCTAGTGGTATTTAATGTTTTAATTTAAAGAAGTCACAGTCAATAACTTTATAATAGTCAGCATATCCTTCTAAAAGGGCTATTAAAGAGCAAAACATTTCCATTGATTAGCTTTTTTTTGTTTTGCCATAGTAAACTAAATCGTTGGTCCTTGGTTCTAGTACTGAACTCTTTTGAAATGCACAGAAATTATGTTTTGTAATCAAGTTTTCAAAGTCGTGTATATTGTCCAATGCTGCCTTCAATGTGAAACAAAACATCTTGGGGTGGATTTTCCTATAATAAGACTCGGACAGCATCCGTTATAACCCGTGTACTAGACTGAAGATTCAGTACTAACCGAAATGAAATATCTGCTTGTGCTATCCCTTTTGGAACATGAACATCTGCAAGCTAGCGCTAATTTTGTTTTCCATTCCCATTAACCACCCTATTTCTCAGAAAAACAAAAATATATGGGAAAAGAAAAATCTACAAAAGTTATATTTCTAATTTGAGTCAAAAGTATTGTATTACATTTAGTTAGTTTTCAGCAAAGACCTCACTGTTTTTATGTGTGTGTGTGTGTGTGTGTGTGTGTGTGTGTGTGTGTGTGTGGCTTTGACCTTCAGACTTAAATTACGCAGCTATTCATCAACAGATAATCACAGATAAGGAATCTAATATTAACAAATGAACTAGATTCATATTTTTAAAAATAATGACCTGAAAATAGATAGCTACCCTAACACAGAACTTCAAGATAAATAAAATATCCAAACAAATTTGGCTTTGCAATTAAAAACATTATATACTTTAAAGTACTAGTCTGCCATAAAGAATCATAAAATTGAATCATTCATAGCAAACTGGTTTCACTTGAGTCCATAAAATTAAGTGAAATAAATCAGACACATGAGCAGAAATAGTTTCTCTTTTATGAGAAATACAAAATATAAATAAGGCACAAAGTAAAATGTAGATAATAGGAAGTAGGGAGATCTTTTTCAAACCATAAGGGGATCAGGAGATGGATAGTGGGAGGAGGAAGACGGGGAAAATGGATGAGAACAGCATTGAGACCTCTGATGTACATCCACCAACTCACCACAACAAGTTGTACTCTTTTTGTAATGCGAATGTGTACAGTGCTAATAAAAAACTGAAACGGTTTTTAAAGATCATGGACTCATACTAAAAAATTAAACATAAATCAGCCCGGGGATTTAGCTCAGCAGTTCGGTGGCCTGCCTTGCAAGCGCAAGGACCAGAGTTCAATCCCCTGTACAAAAAAAAAAAAAAAAAAATTAAACATAAACTAAAAAGAGATACCAATAATTTCACACGCTTATCAGAAGTTGAAAATGATTATAACTATAGATATTGAAGGGAAGATAGCACAAAAGAAGCCCATTTACTATTACAGAAGATACGTATATTCTATCAGTGTTCTATTGATCTGCTATAATGGAATCACAGGGAAGTGCTTCTCCTGTTTAATGTAAATATTTATTATTTGGGGTTCTGGTTTAAATTGAGATTCAGATCTATTAGTTCTGGCCAGGCTCTAAGAAAATACATCTCTATCAAGGTCCCAGATGATATGAAACTCTTACAGAGATGTCTTATTGAGATGAAAAGACATAGAGAAAACACAAAAAAATTTATAATTCTCTTTTTATAAATGTTGGAAATTAGAATCAAGACAAATGTCCACCAAAATGATCCAAATAAATCTGTTGTATTCAAATAAAGGAATATTGAACAGTACTGAAAATGAAATCTGATAATCATAAACAAAATATTGAAAGAAAAAAGCCTCAATTATTTGATTAAAGACTTTAACAGACAACGTTATAGGCTGTAGACAGTTCTTCAGCTTCTATAATAATAGAAACATTGTCAAGAATTATTTACCACGAAATTACAATAATCATTCTCTATTTTATCTTTTATGGTACCAGAATGTATTATGATAAAAATGGGTATGAGAGTAGTTTCAGAGTTCCAATACTTATTAAACATTGTAATTTTAAGAGTGAATTCATGCTTTTGCCCTTTACTAATATATGGGCCTGGGATTTAGCTCGGTTGTTCCACCACCTGCCTTGCAAGTACGAGGACTTGAGTTTGATCAACAGTACCAAAAAAAAAAAAAAAACCCACAAAAAAACAAACTAAAGTATGTTTATTTTACACAATTAAAAAACGAAGAAGTGCAGTATTACTAAAGAAGACATGGTGAAGAAATAGAAAAAAATTTTAAATATTAAGTGAAAAATGAAAAAAACTGAACATCATAATAGACAGTAAAATTCAAAATCAATATACTAAGTATCATAATTGATGACATAAAGAAAAGATTAAGAAAGTCATGCAAAAATGTATAAGTGGAAAAGAGACTGAAAGTAATTAAGTTAAATATTATAGATATGAAGAAAGGACCATATAAGGAATAAATATTACCAACATTTAAAAAAATAGATTTTGCTCTAAGTATATATCATCTGAGACATGCAAGCAGTCCATTCCACACAAAATGAATCTTAACACAGAGAGCTTGAAAATGAGAACTAAAGAAATAAAGTATTTCAATAAGTATGATGTCATTCAAATTAATAATAGAGATTAAAATTTTAAATTTGAAGTTAGCTGTAGAAGCCAAAGTGTGAAATATTAATTATGCGATGCTATGCAAAGGTAGTATGCTTCCAATAACTGAGGCAAATCCTGAAATTTCAAGGAAGAAAAGCAATTTCATGTAGAAGATGAGAAAAAAGACTCCAACATCGGTTAGTCTTCATTTTGATGGCTTTAGATATAAGATATAACTGATTTTTTATTTTCTGTTGTTCATTATCTTTGCTTTTTCAAGTCTTAAAAATAAAGTTTGCAAAATGGCTTTTCATATCAGATGTAGGTTAATGTTTGTCACAGAAAGGAACTTGCTGCAGAAGCAATAGTGAAAGAAAAATCCTTACTCTTCACTAATAGTTGGAGGCAGGCAGACATGAAGTTTCTGAGACCACCTGATTGGTAAGGCAGGCAGCTAGGGTAGGTAGATTTGGTAACTTTTCTGCCCCTTTTTAAATGCATGGGTTTTACAGATAAGTTCTTTTTTTTTTTTAAGTCTGATACTTATCAAAATTACCAATTAAAAATATAGCAAAAGCTTTTATAAAAAATAGTAAAGTCTTATTAAATTCCTGTGTATACACAGATTAAAAATATTTATCATATTACACAGATTGCAGCATGCTTTATGCTATAATATAGGATAGCAACATGGGCTCTCTGAAATTCAAGCTGCACTTACCAAGCCAATTTTAACCTGAGTCTGATGTCTTTAAAAATACATTTGACAGGGAGGGTTGGGACAAGGGGAAAAAATGAGAACCAAGATCTGGCATGTAAAGGTACAAGATCCCAGTAATGAATGTAACTGTACTGTCTACCTAGAATGTACCAATAAATTCAATTAAAAAAATACATTTGACAAAAATGCCTGCCCGTAGGCATTTTTTTTTTTTCTTGGCCCTGGGAATCTGAACTCAGCTCCTTAATGCTTGCAAGGCAGGCAGCAGAACCACTGAGCTAAATCCAGGCCAAGAGTCACTTTTCAGTAGTAGTTTTTTTGAATTACTCTTAATATTGTAACTTAAATATCTGTGTAAAATTAACAATACTTACTGCAGCTTAGGGTTCTCTGAACACTGGAGGGCATATGAATTGAAGCTTTTCCTCCGTGATGCAGGTGCATGAAGATTTATATTTGTTCTAAAATAATTTGGTGTGAAAATAAGACTACATATAAGCCATTCTGAACTACGAAGACATCTACAGATAGGTTCTTATGTGGTACTCCTCTACTACTGCAACTGAAAAGATGGCGGCGCTTTTGTTTGGTTTTTGGGTTTTTTTTCTTTTTCTTTTCTTTCTTTCTTTTTTTTTTTTTTTTTTTTTTTTTTTTTTTTTTTTTTTGAGACAGGGTCTCACTATGTAGTTGAGACTGACCTGTGGTCTCGAACTCACAACGATCCTCCTGCCTCAGCCTCCCGAGTGCTGGGATTACAGGCGTGAGCCACCAGGCCCGGCTCCTTGCGATGCTTTTGAATCTGTGTTGCAACCAGCAGTGATGACCCGCTGTCGCTTCACTGACCGGCACCAAGCATAACTTCCACTACAAACCTACCATTCCCTGAATTTAAAATCTATTGAAAGCATTTACAGCTATTTCGATTTCCTGATTACCTACTACTTTTATTTTATTCCATCCTATAACTGACAAGTTGAGAAAAATAGGTTTAAGCATACGCACAGATAAAACTGTAGTGAGCTACAGTTTGTGTAAGTTATGGAGAAATAAGAGTTAGTGGAGAAGGAAGGGTGCTAGACAATACATTTGCCTACATACTATTACACAGTGATATTGTATATTTTGGGAAGAAAATAAAGCTCTTTCATACAATGATAAAGGTAAATGGAGTAAATTTGTCCTTGAAAAAGAAATCGACCTTGAAATGGAAGAAAAATTATACGTTGTCTAATATTATATAAATATGACAGTAACACATACTGAAATAGAAAAGATCAGCAATGATACGAAACTAATGCTTAACATAAAGAAATGATATATTAAATATTTAATGTACAGCCCAGACAAATACCCAAAGTCATTAGATATGGCAAATTATACTTTACTGAACACTGCTGAAAAGTGAAAAATCCTCAGTGAAACCATATATTTCTCTGAATGTCAGTCAATACCATTAAAGAAGAGCACAAAACAAAATCAATATAATGCATACTGCACTATACATTATGATTATATGCTACTTTAAATGTTATAATACATTTTCTTATGCATTATAAATATCAGAAGACAAATATAACCCTATGCAAAGGAAGTATGTATATCTGGAAATCAGGTGAACAATCATAAAAACATTTTCAAGACATGTAAGTCTTTTGTTCCACGTGAAGAAATGTACAGTAAGCAAACCAATCATTTCATTTAGAGAAATAATGACACACATAGATAAAATATAAAATAATGTCTATTATATGTTAATACATATTACATTCATGGTAGAACCATGGTCAAAATAACATCAACAAAACATGAAATTTTTGAAATACCTACAATTCCTATGGAAAATAGGTGCCATATAAGTATAATCTGAACAGTCAACTTATGCCTGATTCCTAATTATAAAAAAATATTGCTCCCACTTTGCATTTTATTTGGGGAAATTTAATCACAGCAAAGAAAAAAAAAGAACAGTATCGTTTTGAAATTCAAAGTATATTGAGCTTCTTTAGAATAAACATGTAAATGACAGAAAAATTCTGTAAATTGGATTAAAGGGTGAAAATTTTTGTTAGCATTTTTTTAATAGTAAGAAAAATTTATTGAAAGACAGATAGCTTCTAAGAGACAGATGGGCACCCGAAAGTGGGATGCCTCTCAGTGACTGCTAAAAGGAGTAAAAATTCACACACAACATTCTGTGAAGGCAACCCCCAAATTCTGTCTTTTTTAAAAACATAATTTAGTTCACCAGGTTTTAGATGTTAATGTAAATATTTGTTTTGCATTGTTGCATGTATTCACAAAACATTCATGCTGCATTATTCAAATCACATGTTTATATCAAATAATTTTATTTTTAAAATGAAATGGAATTTAACCTTCAAAAGAATCTGACAAATACATTACTATCATCATGGGAAGTAACTATATAACACATTAAAATGAAATAAACTGCAAGAGCCCACGTAGAGTGAAGCAGTTACTTTAAAAATGAATATAGATGTTTACTCTATGTGTGTACTAAAATATGGGAATACACATAAAACCTTTAATATTCAGTGGTTTTGGGTGTTATGAACTCACTTTTAACTTTATGCATCTCTCTATTACTTAGGTTATCAGCTATGCTTTATTTTTGTAATATGAAAAATCAAGCCATTTTAAAGAAAGATATATGTTGTGTATTAGTTCTTGCAGTTAATTAAAGAAAGAATTTTATATTATAGTCTAGGTTTATTGAAGCACAGGTAAAGAAAATTGGAGAATGTAATTACATAGGTTCTCCTATATCCTATTGCTTTTGTTTACCTTTCATGGTGTACTGAGATGGAGTACTGTGGCTACAAGGAAAATGAATCCTTGGAGCCAGTGGCTTTGTGGATAGATTTATTTTTATAGTTTCCTTCGTGTTTGTCTGAAGGAGAAAAACACATAACGTAAGAATGAGAACGATAAAATACCTCATTTTGTACCGTCTTCTATTGACAGGTGTAAGTAATACTGGATGCTTACAGATCACCTATTTTAGAGCGTGAAGTACATTTATGGGCACCTACTTATCATCAGCACATTCTTGTGCCTGCCTGCAGAGATTCATGAGCTGACCATATGAATAAACTCAGGCAAACAATTATCTAATGTCAGCTAACTCTTTTAATCCTTGGTCAATTAAATCTAGTTAATGTATTTTCTCATTAATTGTTTTTTTATTTGACAGTTTTAATATCATGAAATTTGAGGGCAAAAACAGGAGAAAGTTGGCACAATTTCTGTTTGTCAAAATATCTTTCACATGTTCAAGAGTATTTAGAGTCATTTTGAAGTCCTTTTATAGGAAATTGTCTTCCAACACAAAATGCCTCATTTTGCCATTAACATTCATGATTTTTTGGAAGATTTTCATTAGAAAAACCATGTAAGTCTTAATCTCCCAATAATTCTTTCATTTAACATCAATTGAAAGACTACTATCAGCCCTAGACAGGCAAAGCTGGCATTATCTTTCCAGGAATATGGTCAATTAAATATACTGTCATTATAATAAAGGAAGACATGGATTGAGAATTTTAAGGGAACTTTTAAGCTCCCTGTGAAATAAGGGATAATCTGAGCAAACAAGGATAGAAAGCTTAGTTATGAAGGCACACATTTCTAATCCCAGCACTCTGAGAGGCTGAGGCAAGAAGATCACATGCTTGAGCCCAACCTGGGCAACTTAGTGAGTTAGTGAGACCATCTCTCAGAAAAACAAAACAAAGCAAAAACACAAAGAAAAACATTCTAGGCAGTACAGACATTTTTCTGGAGGGGAAAAAAGTCAAACAGTGTCCTACACGAAAGTTGATACTGGTGTTGTTTACAACCAAATTGTGCGAAGTGGCAGAGGATGATGCTGACTCTGACTTTGGAAAGGGGACCAGGGATTGGCGGGTGAGGATGAAGTGTTTTATGAATATGAATTTACGCCTCACCATGAATATAATCATCACATTTCTAAACATGTACTAATAAAAACTGTTTTGCTCCCAGTGTTTAATCAATATCCTCATGAGATGCAATTGAAACAGACTTAGTACTTTCCAATTCCTGTTTGTCAGTTGTGTTGATACCATTGGAGGGCACGGTCAGAATAAAAACCATAAACTGTAACATGTTGCGGTAAATATTTATCAAAATTAACCCTGTGCAAAGCAAGTGATATAGAGATTGAGATCACAGGCTCTAGATGCTGATGCTAGCCTAGCACAGCCGTGTGACTTTTGGTAATTTATTGTTTCATCCATTTTGTGCCTTAGGTTTCACAAGCATGAAGTTCATGACTGTTACAATGGGATAACAACGATCCTCTTAAGGTTAATATTAGGATTTAATCAATCAAAAGAGGTAAAATAGTGTAGCATCTCAATAAACCTTAGGTAGGAATTTTACTTATTTCTCTTCTGAAAGCCCAGTAATTCTCCACATTTCAACGGTGTTGTAGTCATAAATCTTTCCCTGCAATAAATTCTACTTTCTTCTCAGAGAACTACTCAATGACCATGGCACTTTCCTTGTATTCCTCTTCTTCTCTCTCTTAGAAATCATTTTCTGAAAGTGTGGTTATTAATCTCCTACTTAGTGTTTCACCCCATAGAGCTGTGGATTTTTTTTTTCTAAAAGTAAATACCGAATAGTTTCACTGGTGTGAAAAGCTATAATAGTACATAAGATCCTAATGAGACAATTGACAGTGTGAAATAGGAAGAAAAGGGCTAAAGGTGTAGGGAAAATGGGAAGGGTAGGGGCAAGGGAATAAGGGAAAAGAAAAAAAATATGACAAAATAAAAAATGGAAATAAAGTATAAATGAGGAGGGGAGGAAGGGGTGAAGGGAGGGCAGGGACAAGGGGAAAAATGAGAACCAAGACCTGTCATGTAAAGGTACAAGATCCCAATGATGAATGTAACTGTTCTGCATACCTCAAACGTACCAATAAACTCAATAAAAGAAAAAAAATGTCTCATACTGCCTGAAACTACTTTTTATTTTTCTACTCACACTGGGATAAATGCTTGGGGAAAAGTATGGTCAAAGAAATATGGGGTTAGCTAGGACACAGTTCCGAAGGATGAGGGCATGGACTATTGAATGTCAACAAAGTATTGTATAATTCCTCGAGCAAGTAGAACGGAGTTCCAACTTTAGGGAAAAGAGGACTCATATTTTAATCTGCACACTAGAGACAAAGCTATAGCAGGAGGAGTTTATACATGTCTGTTCTGTCTCAATCTCAAATGAAATGGATTCATAAATCTGTAAACATTAGGAATTCCAGACAATAGTAATTCAATGGGTACATGGGATTGGAGAAAAATGAGTAGAATCTTTTAATAATTTGCTCTCATTCATTCAGACAAAATGAATGACATGGTTATTTGGGGGAAGAAGGAAGAGACTAGAATATGCTAGACATGTATATGCTAGACATGTACTTTATCACTGTCCTGCACCACTAGGCTCTACAAGTAGCTCTGTTTTCATTGTTGTTGTCCTTTATAATTTGTATGTGTGTGTGTTCACACACATTCACACATGTGTGGGTCCTTCTTTTTTATCCTGAAAAGAAGATTAACCAGGTAACTTTGTTTTATCCAGAGATCTGTAGGGGAGTAGCTGAACACAAAAAGGAAAAAGGGAAATTAAAAATCATCACTGAAATGTGGAGATTTTCACTTTAAATGATATCAGTTCCTAGAGGTTCCTTCTGTCACCACTGCTGAAGCTGGGTTTTTTGTTTGTTTGTTTGTTTGTTCACTTTTATTTTTTCTCTCTCCTTTTTTTTCTTAGATATGCTCAGGAGGGGAAGGGTATTAGAGTGTGTTTACTGCACATGTGGGGAACAAAACCAAGAAGCCAAGAGTGAGACTCCCAGGATGTTTCCTTTAGCATCCTCTAGGAGGCTTAGATGAATTATAATAAATAAATATAAAACTCAACACGTTTTTTGGTTTCTAATTAGCAATGCGGAAGTTTCCAAATGAGACTCAAATAGGATATTGTAAGGAAAAGCAAGAAGCTAAGTAAAAGTAGATTTTGAAAGCACCTTATTAATATCCTAAAGGAATTGCAAATAGAGGAATCCATTACAGGTAAAATATCACTACGGTCAATAATTTTAACAGCACTATTTTCTATCTGAAGATTAGCCAGTTTTCTTTTGTAATAATTGAGATTATTCTGTTAACTTTCTTAGCTTCTTATAATAGGTAAATATGGGAAAAATTACACAAAACATCTTAGATTAATTTAAAAATGTGGGTGGGCGAAATGATTTTTTAATTGCAACAATAAACTTTTTACATTTAACAAGTTTTGTGTAAGGATATGTACATATATTAACCTTTTGGTAAACACAACCTCATTTATGTAATTCAGAAGCTATAATTACAGATACATCATAAAACACAATAGAACTTTGAGCTGGTAAATTACACGTTAAAAGTTTATGAGTTAAATTTCAAATCATTTTTTATAGCAACAAGTAGTCCTTTCCTGTGAGAATCCTTAGGTAATAACTTTTTAAATGTACCATCTATCTTAAAATTTTGTTTTTTGAAATACTACTTGGCTGACATTCTGGAAAATCTCTTTTCTGTGGTCTCCTTTTCGATACTGAGAGACACTACTTATAAGTGAGGTACACATGCAAACAGATAAATTTTTACTCAGCTTTTCTGAGATTTATGAATACAGAATATTGAAAACATCACACTAAGCAATAGCATTTATCGCCGCATAACCTAACCCTCTAAACCTAAGGTCCAAAGGGGAATGAACAGTATGCTTTCTCAATCACCTATTATTGTAAACTAATTTAACTCTACTTATGAGCAGAAATCTTGCACAGAATTCACAATTACTTTAAATATTTTTATAAGATCTTTTAATTGACTTGGTTTCCCTGTAGATTTTTTTTTTTTTTTTGGTACAGGGGATCAAAGTCCGGATCTTGTGCTTGCAAGGCAGGCAACAGAACCACTGAGCTAAATCCCCTGCCTTAAGATCTTTTAAAATAAGAAATCATAGTTCCTTAGATCTTGTTACATTTGATTTATATTTTATATTTAAAAATTCTGATGAAAGAAACTATAGATGAAGTACAATTGCCTCTTGTTCCCATCCCTGAAAAATTTTTGTTTGCTTGTTGTTGTTGTTGTTGTTGTTGTTGTTGTTGTTGTTGTTCTTATTGTTGTTATTTGGTACCAGGGATCAAACTCAGGACCTTGCACTTGCAAGGCAGGTGCAGTGCCACTGAGTTAAATCCCCAGCTCTGCAATCACTCTTATTACTAAAGATGTATCTTGTTTTAATTTATATAACATATGTGATAATGCAGAATCTAGCATTCTTTGCCTTGTTTTTTTCCTCCACTTACTTTTTCTTAATCTAGCCATATTTCATATACGGTTCTAGCTCAATCTCTTATATGTAATGTAGAATTCTCTCTCATAAATAGATCACACTTCATTTACGTATGCATTCACATGAATAATGACATGTTCCTATCTGGGGGCAGGAGAAGGCAGGAATTTATGAGAGACATTTGGACTGATTTGATTTTCTCCATTTTAAACTCTACTGAAAAAGAAATTTCTGTCCATCCTTGAGAAAATGTTCTTTTGGAGTTACTTAGAACATAATTCTAGGAGACATGATGTGCATTCATAGGTTGACTAACTACTGTTAAATCATGCGATACTATGAAATGTTTTTACCAGTCTGCACTCTTGCCAGCAGGATGTGAGAATTCTGATCCCCCAGGGTTCCACCAACCCTTTTCATTGCCAGATTGGGTTTTGCCATTATTTTCAATCTGATGAATGAATATAGGTATGTCTGAAAAATCTGTTTGTATCTTAGCAATTTTAAACAATCCAAAGGCATATTAAAGTACATGATTCTCAGAGTCTCTTCCATTAATGAAATAATTTGGAGATGTTAGAGAGAAACCTTGTGTAGTTGTATCTAAAGAGGATGGAAACTTTTTTTTTTATAGAGAACTTTGTTATACAGATCTAGATGCTTTGTAGTTTCTTTCCCTAGAAATATATACTGCTGAAACAATAAACCATTAGAATGTAAATTTTATATTTTAAATAACCATGAACAAATGAAGGCCAGATTAACTGTATCCTTTCTAAGTGTTGGTTTAATTTTTATAAATTTGCTGTTTATACTTAGAAAATAATTATACTAGAAAATCTAATTTAAACAAACTCAATTTGCAATGCAATGCTCCTAAAATAATTAGAACAATGTAATAATATCACAAAAATAACAGCATTGATCAAAATAAGAGGTGCAAAAGCATATTGAATTGCACATAAAAATTTAATAGAATAAAATAATCATAAAATTATCAGAAAGTTCTGCATAAATTTAAAAGTTTAACAGTATTGAAAAAAACTATTAGCTTCTGCATCCTCATTATCATTTTGTTTCACTCAGGTACTTGTACACTAGCTATGGAATTCTTACTTCTGAAAACATCTGAGGGGTGTTAAAAACTGAGCATCTCTGAGCACATAGCATTGGGCAAATAATGTAAGCAAAAACAGACATGCCATTTCAAGGCCTCACTCATAAAATAACTGCATATACGGTTTTTCTTGGTTTCTTCCCCAAATTTTTCTCTTGCAAGAATATCTGGAAAGTAAGTTAGGCAGAACTCTGGAAGACATTGGTATAGGAAAAGATTTTATGAACAAATCCTCAATAGCACGGGAACTAGCACAAAGAATCAACAGCTGGGATCTCATCTTATTAAAAAGCTTCTGTACTTCAAAAGAAAACATCAGCAGAACTAAGAGACAACCTACAATGGGGGAAAAATTTTTACCAGCTGTTCCTCAGACAAAGGACTATTATCAAGAATATATAAAGAACTCAAAACAATCAGCCCCCCCAAATATAAAGACCCGATTCAAAAATGGGCATCAGAAATGAACAGACATTTCTCAGACAAAGAAGTAAAAGCAGCAAGTAAATATATGAAAAAATGTTCCACATCACTGATCATTAGAGAGATGCAGATGAAAACAACACTGAGATTCCACCTCACCCCACAAAGAATGCCTGCTATCAAGAAATCACACATAACAAATGTTGATGTGGTTGTGGGGAGAAAAGAAATCTTCTCCATTGTTGGTGGGAGTGCAGACTAGTGCAACCACTATGGAAATCAATACGGAGATACCTCAAAGAGCTTGGACTGGAGGTTCTATTTGACCCAGCCATCCCTCTGCTGGGTATCTTTCCAAGAGAACTAAAATAATCATATCACAGAGAAGTATGTGCACCCATGTTTATAGAGGCACAGTTTGTAATAGCTAAAACTTGGAAACAGCCCATTTGCCCATCCGTTGGAAACTGGATAAAGAAGATGTGGTTTTTCTATAAAATGGAATATTACTCAGCCATAAGGAATGAGAATACAGATTCATTCATAGGAAAATGGATACATATTGAAGATATACTCTTAAGTGAAATAAATGAGGCACACATGTAAATACGGAATAGTTTCTCTGATGTGAATAATCTGCAATAATACAGAAGATCCTAATAAGATTACTGACATTTAGAAATGGGAAAAAAGGAGCTAAAGGTGTGGGGAAGGTGGGACGGCTAGGGGAAGGGTAAAAAGGCAAAAGAAAAAAAATGTGAGATAATAAAAAGATGAAAATAAAGTGGTCGTAGATGGGGAGGGGAGGAGGGGGTGAAGGGAGGACAGGGACAAGAGGAAAAAATGAGAACCAAGACTGGTCATGTAGAGGTACAAGATCCCAACAATGAATGTAACTGTACTGTATTCCTAAAATGTACTAATAAAGTCAATTAAAGCTGAAAAAAAATATCTGAGTATCTTACGTATATGGATTCAGGAAAACTAAATAATTAAAAATAACTTTAAAGAAATTTGAAATAGGATTCAATAGAAGAAAAATTTATAATCATATCAATAATCTTAAATTGTTTTAATATTTAAATCCAATCACTAAAATTGTTAAAATTACAGACATTTTAACATGTGCAAATAATTATGAAATAATACAAGTTAATTGTAATGGCAGTCATTTTGGCTGTTTTTTAATGATGAGAAATATTTAGTTGCACTATTATTACCCAACGATGATGATGACTAAAATTATGTTAACTAGAATATTTGTTTCCCATAGAAAGCTCACTACTACAAGCTATGTGTGACAATTGTGAGTAGAGATTCTTGGTTATATCACAGACTTACTAAAGTGGAATTTCCTGGTAAGTTACCAAGAATATACATATTTAACAGCCATCTCAAGAGAGTATAATGATCAAAGATTCAGTGAGAAATGACACTCACTTTCAAAATTTTAACTGTGAAGACCATGCAGAAGAATAAAAATGGTGTGGCATAATATTAAGAAAAAATATAGACATATAGAAAATATTTTGTGCATATTATGATGATATTTATAACTTTGTAAATACATGGATGAATTCAAGTTAAGAGTTTTAAAAATTATGTCAATTCTTTCCAAAATTAATTATTACAATGTAATGTTATTACTTTTCTTAAAGAAGGAATTGATTACACATAGTATTACAAAATGGTTCCATACATGTAGAATTTACCTAAAATCATATTTGGTTATAAGAGTATATTCACTTATTACACCAAATTTTTCTCAATTTTAAATACAGGGTTGTGATCTTAAATAAGAAATAAAAATAAATTAAAAGAAAATGTATATATTTAAGATTAAGATTTAAGAGTATGTTCAACATTTAAAAGTATTCATCAAAATCTACTAGAAAAACTAATATAATAGACATGTTACAATTAATATAAAACATAATTTGAAAAAAACTGAAACTTTATCTACTCACGAGTTATAAAAACACTGCAGTTTTGATTAACTAGAAAACAAAATATTCACTATTTTTTGAATATGTGCCACTGAAGTGAGTACTATTCGCTGCTTTTTGGATAACATTAAATCAGTAGACACTACATTCACAAATAATATTTTCACTTACATTTAATAAAATACTTAAAGGGTTTGTTGATTTTATACTGAGAAGTTGAATTTTGTCAAGAATTAATCAATCAAGAAATAATTCTTCCAATCATTTTATAGTAATCAAGTTATAATCCCTTTCTGGGTCTGTCAACATTATTGATGGATGATTTTGTCTCACAGTCTTTTTTTTTTTTTTTTTTTTTTTGGTACCGGGGATTGAACTTGGGTCCTTGTGCTTGCAAGGCAGGCTACCTGACCTCTGAGCTAAATCCCCAGCCCTCACAGTCATTTGTTATTAAAATGTGTTCTCAAATTTTCATTCTTCCTTTAAGATGGTGACACTTCAAAGAAAATAGCACAAATGGATAACAGTATCTACCTTTTAAATTTTCACTGACATCACAAATTAACACAAAAAGAGACTTCAATAAGCTATTAATCTTGCAAAGGGAACAATTAAAATTAATTAATTTTAATTAATAAAACCCAGTCAGTATCTTCTAAAAGTCAGGTGAACGGTACAAAAATAACAAAATGTATAACATATTTGAATTCCTACACTTAAAACAATATATGTATATTGTTTATAATATATAATGTATATTGTGTATATATTTTGCTCATATATGTATATAATATATTTTTATATAATATATGTTGTATATATACATTATATAAATATATATGTTCCAAAATTGATAAGAGCACAAGGTGAATCCTAATTTAAGAACAAAAGAAGGCAAAAGTGAATGTCATCACCACAAATACTTATGGCTTTCTTACTCTGTCAAGTTTTACTTTAAACATTACATTTAATCCTTTGCAATTATCCACTCTGTACACTGCCAGCTTTTGCAGTTGTGGTACTGTTCATATGTCCTGCCTACAGATGAAGAAACTGAGGTGATAATGGGTGAAGCAATTTATACCCACATGTAGTAGAGTAAAGATTGGAGACCACACAGCTTAGGAGACACATACTTTTATCTGCTATTACACAGGTGTAGGGTAATAAGAGTTGAACAAACGTGGATTTCAACATGAAGCCTACAAATGACTACTGCATGTGAAAACTACTTAATTTATTATTTTCATTTCCAATTTGTAAAATGTAAGTACTATCTATATGGGTGTTAGTGAAAGTAATATATAGATCTCATCTTCCTTTCATTTCTTTTAGCATAGATTGTTTTTCAAAGACTAGCATAGAACAACTTACTCCTCCAAATTCATCATTCTAATAGGAACCACTGAAAAAATTCTGTCAAAATTGCCTTATACTACGCTATGTTTACTCAATATTTGGGAGTTGTACAACTTTTACAAAAAGTGGAAACAGGTAACATTAGCTTCATTTACTGAAAAAAACTAGGCTCAAAGAATTAAGAGGCTTGTACAGGGGCACACTGGTTAAAAGGCAAATTCTTCCTTTGTTCTGCTTTGTGTAAACCCCTCTGTTTATAAACTCCTCTGTTTCTTCATTCTACGCTTTGAAGTGAACAACTGGTATGATATACTGCATAGAATTTCTGTGGTGAGAAAAGAAATTGACATGCTTGAAAATTTTCAAAGGGTAAAAAAATATAATACAAACATCCTAATAGATAAAATTTGCTTAAATGATATATAGATAACAAATATTTTAAATGTGGATTGAAAACATATTAACATGCATCACATAACCAAATGCATAGGCATTGCTTTATATGGAATCAAAAGGACCATAATGTAAAGAAATCACTAGTACCACCAAAATCTCCGTAAGTCGGGAACCATAAGCTGCTAGCTTTTTGCTGGGCTGAAGTCATTTATTTCATGACCTATTGCATTTTATTAGCAGTATTTGTTCATTTTACTTGAGATTTTAATAGTTGAATGCTAGATGAAATGTTTGGTTAGGTTAAGGAATCTTAACTCAAATAATGTCCTTGATTGAAATTAATATGACTTTCAAGTGTTTATTGTTTTATGAAATTTACCATCACTGTTTGGAAATTTCCCAAAGGCTTTTAGAAAGAAACTTCAATATGTTTAACTGAGAAAGTCTCTTTTAGTATTTTTTTAAAACTTAAAACATAAAATGCTTTTGTTGACAACTAGTGAAGAATGATATGCTTGTCACTTGAAATAGTTGAGCTATAAAGTACTGATGTGTGAAACTTACAACAGAATTCAGAATGACCTTACTCTTCAATGGTAAAAATAGTAACTTTGTAATAAATTGCTCCTAAACATCTTCACCTTAACAATGCACTTCGATGTTCCAGCTCCATCCAGCTCTTTATAATATACAGGATTAAATCAAGTTAACTACCAAGTATTCTTGAATAGTTTAGTATCACCTTTTCCAGGTACAGAAAGGTTAAATAGAAGTAGTATACACTATAGTAGATAAAACAAAAGAGAACAGGTGAGCCTCTCTCTTCTCTCTCTCTCTCTCTCTCTCTCTCTCTCTCTCTCCTTCCATCTCTTTCTCTACCTCTAACTCTTTCTCTCAGCTCTCAAATATCTTGTTCTCTCCCCTTTTTATTTTTGTCTTTTAAACTTTAAAACATTCCTGTAATGTAAAATAATTCTGATTATCTATGTGCCTACATTCTGTTCTGTGTTGTCCTGTTCTTCTGAAGTGAGACCAAATCTACTTGTCAAATTTTTCTTCAACACTTAGCCAAGTAGTTGACACGTTAGATATTCAACCTCTTAATTAAGTTAGATAACCATGTTTTTCATGATTATAACAGGTGCCAACATACATCCAAGAAAAACCACGGTGATCCCTTTCAAAACATCAATGATGTATGTAGCCTCTTCCTCTTCAGCTCCATTATTCAACCATTTTCTTTCTCAGTCGCACTAAAGTTCTTTCATCCTGGTATCCAAAGACTACACAAATTCAGTTGTTGCCATACCTTCCCATCACTCTGGCCATGACGTAATTCCATTAATTTTACTAATTCTCATAAATGTATCCAGCTTCTCTACTTTCTTCTCTCTTGTTTACCTTTATTCTCAGTATAAAAAAATTCTCCTGAACCTTACCTTATGTTATATGGATCTAGAAATCCAATTCTGTATATAATATTACTCAATAATGCCCTGCTTTTTCTTAACTTATCTTTCTTTTGTTCTACTTTTTCTCAATAGCATAGGATAATATCTAAAATTCACTTAGCAAGGTATGAGCTGTCTGCTGTCTATTCTATGTCAATAAAGCCAAGGTTAAAGAAGCCAAAGTAATCTTATGAAAGTCAAGGGTGATCAACACTAATAAAGTTACTTAGAATGATGACAGAGTCAAAGTGCAGTCATCCCAGACTGCTAGAAGTCCTATATCTATGAATATGATGGATGGCGTCACAGATTAGAAAAGACATAAAATCTTTCATAGGCATCACCAGCAATCCACTGACTTGAAATACTACATGTGTACAAACAATTCCCCATTTAAAAGATTTGATTGTTTAGGAAATTTATCATGTTTTGTTTGACTTAAGAAAATTATTTAATATAATATTCATTTGTGAAGAAAATATATGAATTCATTTGCTAAGAAAATATATGAATTTTTTAAAACATAACATAAACAAATTTAATAAACTTTATTTTATTTCATGTAGCTTGACGTAAGTTTTGTATGGGTTTAGTCTGTGGCTCTTAACAAAGATGATGCAATTTTCCTTCCATGTTCTTCAAGATAGCATAATTTCCATAATTTAAATTACTTCATTGAAATATAAAATGATATCTAACACGTATTGCGTTAGATAAAACAAAAGATGTTAAAAAGAAATGAATCATATATAACATCAGCCCCCATAATTAGTGTTACCACATGCCTCTCCTTGTTTTATCCCTGTACAAGTATACGCTTTAAGCATTAAAGTGCACTCCACCATAAATTTTGCCCTTGTATTTTATTTTTAGCTTAATCTAAGCATTTCACAAGGTATTACAAATTCTTGATATGCATCATTTTCACTAATGATAGAGAATTACATATTTAACTTCCATAACAATTATACTAATACTCATTTACAATACTTTTTTCCCATTTTTAACATATTATTTTCTTTTAGTGTAACATGTTGATGGGGTTCAGTAAAATACTTTACCAAATGCATACTTCATTTATTTATTAATTCCAAGCTCCTTATATCCATCCTCTACCTCACCTCCTAACTTGCCAACCTCTAATAAACGATATTCCACATTCAGAAAGATTTTGGCTTCCACTTGAAAGAGAATATGATATCTGTCTTTCTGTGTCTGCTTTATTTCACTAAATAATGTAATCTCTGGTTATATCCATTTCACTATAAACACAGAGTTTCATTCTACTCTGTGGCTGAATAATACTAAAATCCACGGTGTGTATGCATCATACTTTCTTTATCCTTTCATCTGATAATGTAAACCTAGATTTTAAATTGTAAATTTGTAAATAGTTCTTCAATAAATATTAGATAACTTTTTGTAATCCTGATTTTCTTTCTTTTGGATATATACCCAGAAGTAGGGTAACTATGTCATATGATAGACTATGTTTAGTTTTTTGTAGAACCTTCATGTTGTCTTCCGTAGTTGCTATGCTAATATCCATTTCTATAGTTTGTGAATGGTACTTTTGCTCCTCATTTCTGCAAGCATTTGTCTTTCAAAATGGTAATCACTACATTATAGAAATGAAACTTTATTCTACATTTAATAGCAGTCCCTCCCAGACATACAAATATAAGATAAAAGTTGTATATAAAATTTGATCATTTATACTTTTGAAATATTTCGTTTCATGTATCCCAAGGATGTAATCACCCTTGGTGTATCAAAAATCTTGTATTTACCAAAATTGAATATACCATTGAAAAGCATATAACCATTTATGGATTCTGTATCTTGGAGGTGGTTAGAAATTCTAATAATTTAATCATTGCCATTTTGGGTTTCATAATGTTATAACAATTTTAGTGTTTTTCTTCAGGAATTGTAGTTTCTAGCATAACTGAAACAATTTCATTCATGACTATAGCCATAGGCCAATCATTTGGTTTTATTCAATACATTCTGGGATATTTTTAATGATTTAGGAGTGATATGACTAATAAGTGGAAGGATAAATAATGAAAATGAAAATAACAGTCTGAGAGTCAAAAACATTAGAAATTTCTAAGAGTTGTGGAAACAGTCTACTGATGGCTGGAGCTACAAAGTTTCAAGTCAGCATCAAGGATGTGTGTTTCATACAGAGGACATTTTCCTTTCAGTTTCTATTTTTTAACTGACAAATAAAAATCTGTACACTGATGATGTATAATATGTTGTTTTGAAATATATGTGTGTGTGTGTGTGTGTGATTGAATGACTAAATTGAGCTAATTAACACATGCAGTATCTCACATCTTATTTTTTTCCCATAAGGAGATAAAATAAAACTCTACTTTTGGAAATTTACCAGGACAAAATCATGGATATAACTATGCCACTACAAAGCCCTTGAATTTATTCCTCCTGTCTAAATAAAATTTAAAAAATATATTCTTTGACCAACATCTACCATCTTCACACTCCAGACTGTAATAATCACCATCCACTATTTCTCAGATTCATGTTTTAGACTCTATTTGTGATGATGTAGTAATTGTCGTTCTGTGCTTAGTTTACCTCATTTAACATAATGATTTATCTATGTCACAAATGTTAGGATTTTCTTCTTTTGTGAAGACTGAATAGTGTTCAATCTTGGGTGTGTGTGTGTGTGTTTGTTTGTGTGTGTGTGTGTGTGTGTGTCTCTCTCTGTCACATTTTTATCCATTCATCCAATGGTGTATTTGTAGATACCTCCATATCTTGAAGATTGTGAATAATGTTCCATAAACATGAGAATGCTGATATTCAAAGCACTATTTTTATTTCATATATATTTGTTAGTAGAATTGCTATATCATAGAGTATTGTTTTTAATTCTTAAAGCAGCCTCTATACTATTTGACAAAATGGCTTTACCAATTTGTACTCTTACACAGTGTGCAAGTGTTCTTTTGCCCTAATTTTTATCCAACATTTTGGGGGTTTTTTTGTTTGTTTGTTTTTGATAATAGCTTTCCTGACATGAAAAAAGTGATAATTCATAATTTAAATTTATATTTTCTTGTCAGGCGTGGTGGCACACGCCTATATTCCCAGTACTCAGGAGGCTGAGGCAGGAGGATCACTGTGAGTTCAAGACCAGCCTAGGCTGCATAGTGAGTTCCAGGTCAATCTCAACTACATAGTGAGATCCTGTCTCAAAAAAAAAAAAAACAAACAAACAAGAAAACAAACAAATCAATTTGTATTTTCTTTATGATTAGTTATATGAAGCATTTTAAATATATTTCTTGGCCATTTTTGTCTTTGAAGAAATGTTTATCCAGCTCCATTGTCCATTTTCAAATGCCTTTCTTTTCTTACAACTGAGAATGCATTCCTTGTATATTTGATATATTTACTCCATATTAAATACATATTTCACATATATTTTCCTATTCCATAGGTCATATATTCACTCCATTTATTGTTTCCTTGTCTCAGGAGGCACATTTTTTTTTCTTTGTAATACCATTTGTCTAGTTTTCCTCTTTTTCCTGCACTTCTGGGATCATATTCAAACATTCATTCCGCAGATCAATATCATGGAAGTCTTCACTGTGTTTTATTCTGCAGTTTTACAGCTTTAGGTCTTTCATTTGAATCTTTATTACATTTTTTAGTTAATTTTTGTTTATGTTATTAAAAAGGGTCTAATGTCATTCTTCTGCACGTAGATATCCATTTTTAACACCAATTATTGAAAATACTATTGCTTCCTAATTGTATATTCTTGACACTTTGTCAATAATGCATTGTAAATATTTGAATTTATATCAGGGTTTTCGATCCTCTTCCACTGGCTTATGTCTTTGTTTTTATACTGGTACCATGATGTTTTGATTAATATGGTTTCATAATATGTATTAAACTCAAGTAAGGTGATGTCTCCACATTTACCTTTTTGCTCAAAATTGCTTTGAATGTTCAAAGCCTTTTATGGTTTTATACAAATTACAAGACCACTTTCTACTGATGTAAAATGTCATTTGAATTTTAATGTTTTCATGCTACTAATAAAGTTCCTAAGCTTTTAACTTAAAAAGTAGTACTTCTTGTAAGAAAATCTGGTAGTGATTAATTTCCTCATCTTTTATCTATGGGGAATGAATTTATCTCTCCATTATCTCCGCAGGACAACTTTACCAGATACACAAGTATAATATTATTGATTGGAAAAAAATTTTTCTTTAGCTCGTTGAATACATAACCCCATTTTCTTCTGGTCTGGAAGATTTCTACCAAACCTACTACATGCTATACTGAAATAACCTTACAAACTTCTTTTCCTTCTTTCGCTGCCTTCAGGACCTTTGTCATTGTATTAGTTAGGATTCTCTAGAAACAGATTCAAAAAAATGCATATAAGATTATACAAAGAACTTATAGGATCAGAATCACAAGACTCCTACTGGCATCCAAAAGGCCTGTCTGTGTGCTAGAGGGCCAGCGAATCCAGTAGCAATCAACAGTCAGAGGCCTAACAGCTCGTGGCAGTGACTAGTACGCGTCTTTGTTAGAAAGTCAGAGTTTCCATTGGAAGGCTGATGACTCTGCACTGGAAGCCTGCAGATATTAGGGGACAATATCCAAAGGCAATAGTGAAAACAGGAGCTCCTCTGAAGGATAGCACATACTGCCTTCCTCTTTCCTTTTTTTTATGTGGTCCAAGATACGTACCTACTAGTTGGTGCCATCCCTGTTCAGAGTGTTCTCTACCCCACTCAGTTTGCTGTTCTGCACATCATTTATGGACTCACCCAGATCTTACAATAGTATTGTGCTCAGCGATTTTCACTCCAGTCCACATAGCACAATGACCACACAATTGATTTTTATTTGATTATAATGTATATCGGTGTAGTCTAATTCAAATTGAATATAATTAGAGTGATCTGGGACCTCTGTGTAGCAAAGCATTTCTAACTTTTTTTCTAAATTTTAAATATTCTGTTAATATTTATTTAAATGAACTTTTTAGCCTCTTATCTTTTTTCTCTTCACAAACTTCTACAACTTACACATCTGTTCTTTGGAAGTTCCCCCATGTATCCCTTAAATTTTCTTATTTCTATTCATTCTTTTTCTCCTCCAATTTTTGCATTTTCCAAATACTGTTTTCAAGTTTATAACCATTCATTCTGATTCATTAATTCTTTTTTACTTCATTGAATTATTTTTCTATATTTCCTTGAAGTTTGCTGAATTTCCTTAGAATAGTAACTTTGATTTTTTTAAGTAATTGCATATTTATGTTTCTTTAGGTTTACCTACTGAATCGCTGTGTTCTTTTGAGGGTACTAAGTCTTGGTTTTTCTTCATCTTGTTGCTGTATGTTTATGTTTCCACATTTGAAGTAAGGGATTAACAGTCTTTTCAGACTGGCATTTTTCTGCAAACATCCTTCATCAATCAGATCATCCAGAGATGATGGGTCAGCTCTCTGGCATGGATTAGAGTAACAGTCCCTGCTGCTAGAGTCCTTGGGAAAGCTAGGTTCATCCCTGGGCTAGCAGGTAGATGAACCTTGAATCCTTATCTGACCTAAAGTCTGCATCCACAGGAGGTGACCAGCACTAGGATGGATTTGAGTTAGACTCTGCATGAGTTAGTCACATACTGGGATGGACGTGTTTGCTGAAAATGCTGGTAGCAGCCTGGAACCTGGGTTTCTACCGGGTAATCTTGTGACCTTAGTCTACAGGATCTAGCCTGCACCTAGGCTCTACAGCAGAAAGCCTGAGCCATGGATAACTAAGGAGGATATTTTAGCTATAGTAATCCATTTCAGTTGATTGTATTTTTTTCTTGTAACAACGAATGAAATTAATAATAAAAAGTCAGTTACTTCCTCTTAACTCATAGTGCCCTACATGAGATTCTTTTCAGATGTTGCTATCTTGAGAATCTTAGGATTCTCAGTTACCACCTCTTAACTCACAGGGTCCTGTGTTAGGTTCTTTTCAGATTTTGCTGTCTTGAGAATCTTTTAGGATTCCAATGGAATAATTCTGAGATATGCATTGCAAAGCAATTATGTACTTGTATGAATATCACAGCATTTACTTACACAATTATAGATTCTATAGCCTATTACAAACCTAGAGTACATAGCATCTATATGTATATATAGTCACTGTCTCTATATGCAGATACATATATACTATATTTAGTATATAAAATCTATTCTATTCTTGGGACTTTCATGAACAAAACAAGACAGGTTAAATATGCATAAGATAAAGAAATGTCATGAAGAGACATGATAAGCATGAAATGTATGAGGCTGTTGCCTGTCTGATATGGTATAGAGTTTTGTAGTAAACTTTTTTATATATTAGGAGCACACACTAAAATAATGATGAAATATATCTTATATATTTATTATAGTAAATGAAGAACTGGTAACATATTTATTATCAAGAATTATATACTGCATGCAATTGTATATTACATACTTTTATGTGAGTAGAGGTGCTGTAAGTTGTTTTTATTTTTTGCACTAGCATCACCAAAAACTTTGAGTAATGCATTGTGTTATAACTTTATGATGGCTACAGTGTCACTAGGCAACAGAAAATTTTCAACTTCAATGTAATCTTATGAAATCACTGCTGTACATGGGTTTAATCATTGGCTCAAATATCGTTTGGCAACTTGGGACTATATCCAATTCCAACTACATAGTCTCCTTGCTATGATCAGTTATGTATTGGATACCAGCAAATGTATAGAACATTTATCAATAAATACAAAGGTACAAAATCATAAAGTGATAACAGCTGCAGGATAATACCCAGCTAACAGATTATTTGAAATGGCATGGCAGTATAATTCTTTCTCCATAGGATCTTCAGACTTGCTATGATGAAATGTTTGATTTTTTTCAGCCTATTTTATTTTGCACTAAATAACACTACTTATGTTTGTCTTTCCTTATTGGAATAGGATTCAAAATCAGAATAGGGATTTCAATCATTGCAGGCTGCATTAGCACTAGTGTTAAGTCATAATTATGGCTATAATTTGGAATAAGCAAAGGATAACCATTTTTGAGTTAACACACTATTCCCTTATCTTTCTTTGACCAAAGACACAAGGAACTGTTAAAGAATGAAATGATAGAACAATTCAAATCATAGATGCTTTGCTTATTTCTGTTAACTATAACTTATTCTAATTGGTATAGCCTAGGGAAACTCCTATTATACAAGATAACTTGAGGCATAAATGATATTGTAATTGCTTTAATTTAAACCATTTATCTATGGTATAGACACTTAGACAAAATTAAACCTGAAAAATATTAGAGGAATTATCTAAGTGATAAGAAGAGGAGAAATCCAGCAACTCTGAGAGCTACGGACATTCACTGCACCTATGACTCTGCATGAAAGAGCAAAAGAAGAAGAGAAGGAAGGCAAGATAAATGCATGCGATATCACAGTAAAGTTATAAAAAGGCAATAAGGTCTTCTGGGAGTCCTAAGGCCAAAGTTACCCATCAGAGCAGTTTTGTGTCTCCCAGAAACAGATCAGGTTTTGTGTTCTGGCTTTATTCCCTTATTAGCCGCAAGTAGCAAATTGGAAACACTGTCTTCAGTGTACATGAATGTTCAGATATATTTCAAAGCACAACCACGGCTGGTGCATCGGGTCAGATACTGTGTCTTTAGTAAAATTTCTGAAAGGTAGATTCTCACGGGTGCTACACAACCTATTGCGTCATTGTTACTCAGTCACTAATTGTTTTCTACAAAACAAGAATGAGCAATGAAAAAGTGCAAACTCTTTTCTTTGCTCAAACCCTAAAATGCCATCATTATAAATCAGTTTCTAATTGAGCATTAATAAGCATATGACAATAGTATATTCCAGTTCTGGTCAGCAGAGTCAATATTCGTGTTATAGATTTCTTCTAACAAAAAAGCATTCACATGAATTGCTTTCTAATATATTCCCTAGAAAAAATATTACTTGTATATCAATAAATCATACAAAATCTGTTTTACCAAATATTCTTAACAAACATAGACAAAATGCAAAAGTAATTTATTATCCCTTTCTACAATATAAAGTTTCTGCTGCTTCAGTACTGCAAGAGCTTAAATTATTTTTCTCTAAAGATTGACAACCTCAGGCCATTGTACTGTCACGCAATCAGTAATGCATACATCCGCTTAATAGAATAACTTGCCATATTTTTACTTAGTTAAATGGATTTGAAAAGCACATCTAAAAGTGCTATACAAAGCGGAAATTATTCTATACCTATAATGAAGACATTTCATAAGGAAAAATGCCACACATTATAGTGTCCTGAAGTCATATTTAAGTTCTAACCTTTGGTTACTTCAGCAAAAATCAGTTCTATATTTTCAACCAATTTACAATTTGCTTCTTATTGAGCCTGAGGCACTTATTACAGGCTGATACATACTTGAGACAAAAATTATTTACATGTTTATTGGAAACGAGTGTCACACCTAAAGCAAGTGTATATTTCATGTCTTACCTTGCTTGTTCTCAGTAAATTCACTGACCACATAACATCTAGTACCCAAGAAGTCTTGTTTGGTTCTTGCACAAAATAATTGGTTTTCTGTCGTGATGGTACACTAAAAATACAGGCATAGAGTGTGGTAGAATTTAATAAAGACCTCATTAAATCTGTGCTTCATGCTGAAAAAGTCATTGAGTATAAAGGAGTAAAACAGAGTACAACTAGCAAAAGCCAAAGGCTAAAATTTTTATTTAATCTTGAATAAAAAAATAGCCGAAGTTTTTTCCAGCTTTTGACACTGTTCATATTGCTGCAAAAAATGGTAGTGTAAATGTCTACTCAATATTCTGGTTTTCTTTTCTTACTTAGGATACATACCCATTAGTGGAATTGCTGGATCATATGGTAGTTGTCTTAGTTATTTTTTTCTCTTGTTGCTTCAACTAGGTACCTGACACCTGGCTTAGAGTTCACAGAGGTTTCAGTCCAAATTAGCTGGCTCCAAGGCAGAGCAGCACATGGGAGGGGCCCAACATGGCTAAGGAAGACAAAAAAACAGAAGTAAGGAGAGTTTAACAGTGTCTTCTTTGCCCCTTTTATCTTATTCAAACTACTTAGGGCTGGTAGCACGCGTTTAATCCTAATGCCCTCAGCCCTAGACCTACCATGAAATCAATCACACACGATCTAGATTCAGCCACCCCTGAAAAAGCATGAGGCTTTGGGGAGAACTCTAAACATATTCCATAACGGTAGTTCTGTTTCTAACATTTGAGGAGTCTTATTTCATTTTCCATAATGACTGAGCTAACATTTCCACCAAGAGTGTGCATCGGATCCCTTTTTCCACATTCTTGCCTGTATTCATTATCTTGTCTTTTTTATTATAGACGTTCTAACGAAAGGTACCATCTCCTTGTGATTTTAATTTGAACTTCCCTGATGATTAATGAAATTGAAATGTATTTTTATATACTTGATGGCCACTTGAATTTCTTCTTGTGAGAAATGTCTAATTAGATTGATTGCCCATTTGTAATTGGATTGTTTTTCTCTCTTTCCTTTTTTTTTAACCAGGGATCAAACTCAGGACCTTGTGCTCATGAGGCAGGTGGTGGCACGAATGTCCTAAATCCCCAGGAATTGGAATGTTTTTCTATGGAGTTGTTTTAGTTCCTTATATGTTCTGATATTCACCCCTTTTTTAATATAAATTGAAGTTATTTTTTTCTTGTTCTGTAGGTCGTCTCCACTCAAATGATCATTTCCTTTGCAATGCAAATATATATATATATATATATATATAATGTGATATTTATATATACACACTAGTCATCCATAAAAAGATTAAATTTCACCAGTTCTAGCAACATGGGTGGAAGTGGAGGGCGTTATGTTAAATGAAATAAGACAACTGCAGAAAACAAACATCCCCAAACCACATGATCTCACTCACATGGAGCTGGGAGTAGGGCATGGTTAACGGAGGCTGGGGAGAGTAGGTGGAACACAAGGATAGAGAATCATTCTTCCGTTGGAACTACACCATGGTTATAATAGTAGTAAAAAATTCTGATGCTCTCTTGCATAGCAGGGTGGCTATAGTTAATAAAATACTGTATACTTCAAAAATAGATAGAAGAAAGAATTTTAAATGTTTTCACCACGAAGAATTGATAAATGTTTGAGAAGACAGGTAGAACCTGACTTGAATATTACACCGTCTATATGTGTACTGAAACATTACGTGGAGAGTCCCAAATTCTGTATGTGTAATTTTATGTCAGTTAAAAAATAAATTGAATATACTTTTAAAATAAAATATAAACAGAAGTATTTCATTTGGAGCTTTAATGTGAACCAAATTAGGTCTTTCTTTCCTCCCTTTCTTGCTTCTTTCTTTCTTTGTCTTTCCTCCCCATTTTTTTCAATTTAGTCAATGAACTATGAGAGCAAATTGGAAGAACAAATGCATTATGTGACCTCATATCCTTCATTCAGTTTTTCAGTCTAATAAGAACAAAATTTAAAGACCATTTCTAGTTCTGTGAGCACACAGTTAAAATGGACAAAGATACCTAGAAGAGGCTAGTAAATTAAGGCAATGCAATTTTGAAATTTCAATTATATATGTTGCATTTGTTTTCTTTTTTTCCCTCTTTTATTGTCTTTTTTAAAAAATTGACTTTATTGGTACAATCAAGGTATACAATGCAGTTACATTTATTATTGGGATCCTGTACCTTCACATGACAGGTCTTGGTTCTCATTTTTTCCCCTTGTTCCTGCCCTCCCTTCACCCTCTCCTCCCCACCCCATTTACAAACACTTTATTTCCATTTTTTCATTTTCTCAAACTTTTTTCTCTCCCTTATAACCTTTCCCCCACTCTTCCCACTTTCCCTACACCTTTAGCCCTTTTCTTCCTATTTCACATTATAAGACTACAAGAGCAAGAAGCAATTTAAATATGTTCAGGAACAATTTTCATCTTCAGAATTAAGGATTATTTTAATTTTACATCATTGCCTTTTCTCTTTTACTTTCCTTTTTAGTTTTATTTTAGGATTCCTTACTTTTAATGTTCATACAGAGATGTCTTTAACTGAAATACCAAATAGTTTCTCTGGTGTGAAAAACTATAATAGTACACAAGATCCTAATGCATTTGTTTTCATAATCATTACCTTTCTTCCCTTTGTGTTTACAATGAGTGGGATATTAAATAGCTCTACAATGCTTGATTTAATAAATCAGGAATTCAACCATCGTCTCTGAAGATTATAGTAACCACAAATATAGTATAAAATACCTTCTTTAACAGGTATTTTGTTCAGTTAAACTAACATTAAATGTATTTCTGTTGGCCATTAAAGTTTCTCCATTTTCTTAAGCTGTAAGTGAACTTACCAGCACGGTTTTGATCATTGTATTACTTTGCAGATAACTCAATAACTTTGTGATAACTAACTCCAGTCTGATGGTATGCCTTTAACCTTCAGTTCCTGTGAAATAAAGATTGCCACTAGCAATTTACTAATTTTAATAAATGTAATTAGAAGCTAAGGGAAAGGTAAAAACTCCTCGATTAAAACTAATCAAAAGGCAAGACAACTGCTGTGTAAATATATTTGTATCATAATAGAAATAATTAGTTACAAAGTCTTCAAAATTAATGCTATTCCAGTAAGTCTCTGTACCTGGAATAATTTTCTCTGTCTCTTTCTATCTATGCAAATCCTGCCTATGTTGCTCTTACAACTTTTTTAAAATCCTGTTGAATCTCAGAGCTATGAATAAACACTGCTTCATGTGATCAAATCTTTCATGATGATCTCAAACTCCTAAAAGCTTACTGGAATCAATCTTGAAGTACCTTAATATGTTAAAAATCTCATTTTCTGAAGAATAATATTTAAAATAAATCTTAAGTATATTCTCAAAGGCTGTGAAATGGATCCAAACATTTCACAATTACTAGATATTTTTTCTGTTCATCTCCTTTTCACACATTCTCTGAAACTACCATGTTACACTACTCTGTAACCCCTGAAATATGTCTCTTTATATCCTTCCTCCACCGTATACCATATGGCTGTTCATATTCTTTCTCTACCTCCATATTTCATTCTCTTTTTTCCCTCATCCTCCCTATTTTGATTGCACAAATGAATCAAATATACTTCCCTTAGAATGTGGGCTTTCAGTAGAAAATGCAATATTTTCTCTGTGTCTTCTGGTCTTTTGAGAGAACATTTATGCTTTACTGAGCACCCGCTGTGTGTCAGGAATGTTACCAAGTAGATACTTGAAATATGATATTGAGCAAGGCAGACTCATGCCTTGAACTGAGAGAGTTCTGGAGGATCCAGGCAAGCACACAGGCAATTTAAAAATGTTGTGATGAGTATTCTTAACGGTATTTCAGAAGACAGTACAAGTGACGTGGAGATATAGAGAAAAGTTTTCCAGGGTCAGGTTCTAATGACATTCACTTATTTTGTTGAAACATGGCCTCGCATGAGTGAGACTTCAGGATGGGTTGGTGATTCAGAAACGTATCACAAGTAGTATCACAAAACACATTGCAGAACCCCTCCATTTCATTTTATTTTCTTCTGGTATATGTCCTTCCCAATTATTAACAAGTTGAGAACAAAAAGTCTGTTTTGCTCACCCTTACATATTAAAAAGTGCCAATCACAATACCTCGCACTTAACAAGTTTTCATTAAATGTTCGGTAATTTTCATTAATGAGCACATGTTCTGGTAACAGTAATTTATACCCTTCATAATCACAGTGTCCACTAAAGTGGAATTGTTTTTTGGGACTTAACTGTTTTAAATTTTCTAACGCATTGAAATATCACATAGATACACAAAAGTATAAGATTTTGTACTTTAGAAATAGTTTGTCTTGGGCCGGGGATTTAGCTCAGCAGTTCGGTGGTTCAGTGGCCTGCCTTGCAAGTGCAAGGACCCAAGTTCAATCCCCGGTACCACACACACAAAAAAAAAAAAAAAAAGAAAAGAAAAGAAATAGCTTGTCTTATTCACACAAAGTATTTCATACTGAAGAAGATAAAATAACTTGTCTGAGAGAATCAACTAGAAGTGAAAATCACCTACAAATAGCATGTCTGCTGTTTCATCCGTCCTTTGGGTATAGCTCCTACTTTAAAAAAAGAAACAGGAAGCTGAAAACACTGATATGTGAAACAACTAGACAACAATCTCTCCCACCAACATTTCTCCAATGATCATTGCATCTTGACAGAGTGATGATAAATATACTTTTCTAAGTAGTAATAATGCCAGCAGAACCAACAATAGATAGATTTAATTGAGTCATACGTTTGAAAAAAAAAAAATCTCGTCTTGCAATCCAAAACACATATGACTTCATTAGAGAAAAGATTATCTAGGTATACATTAAAACTTCAAATTTAAATTGAAAATATTATTTCCAGGTGCATATCTGACTTCCAGATTCTCAGCCCTAAATTTTAATTTAAGAACAAACATTATTTCCCCTCTGTGGACAGAAAACATACCTGGAAGTATTTCACTTTGTTCAAGGGTGAAAAAAAAAAAAAAAAAATATATATATATATATATATTGTTTTTTGTTTGTTTGCTTAGTTCCAGAGATTGAACTCAGGTCCTTGCACTTGGGAGGCAGGTGGCAGAACCACTGAGCTAAATCCCCAGCTCTCAAGGGTGATTACTAAAAAGTAACAGAAATTTGTGGGGAAAGGAAAAGCAATACCATTTAGAAAATAGAGTATGATTTGTGGAAGGGCACTTGTTTGTTGTGTAATTAATGTAATTGGCAATTTTGTTGATTGCTCCTCGGCATCCATTCTCACTGAAAGACATTGACTAGGCATATAAACAGTTACAGACATCCTTTCCTAGTCTCCCCTCCTAAGGTTTTCCATCTGATTACACTTTGAACCGAACTTGTAAGCAGAAAAGTCAATGCATTTTGGTCCAATTGTTTATAGTGGAATACCAAGACAATTTTGAAAGCCATATGTTTACAACTTCAACTAAAATCTCATAAAATGATTTTATATAAATAAATACACAAAGGAAGCAGAGCTCCATTGTTGAGTATAACAATGCAGAACTTGAAGTACAAAAGATTACATTAGAAGAAAATAATTATTTTATATTTATAGAGCTTATAATCTACTAAAAATAATAGGAAGCAAAAATGAATGTGCTGAGCAGCAGGTGGATATGTAAAGAAATTTTTAATAACATAGAGAATTTGCTGGAAGGAAACTAAAGATAGTAGAAAATTACATACCTCTCTCTGTTCTTAGAAGTTTAAAAAAAGAAATATGGAGAGTACTCAAAGAGTATGATGAATAATTATATTTAAATATATGATATACTCTGTACATTTTTTCACTATCATTGATAAATACTAAAACATTTTAAATTTTGTGAAGCAGAAATTATATTAGCCATATATCTGATGAAAATAACACTAAAAATATATTACTAAAAATCTTCAGCAAACATGCACAAGAAAACCATATTTTCAAAAGATGGCACAGGTAATTTTTGAGATGAATAATAGACACACATTTAAAAGTAAGTATTATCTATAAAATGGAAGAAGAAAAATAATAAAATACTCTGAATTTTAGAATATAGTAAAGCTGACTTATTAAGAAACTATACTTTTTTATTAATTTTATTGAGTTTATTGGTACATTTTAGGGATACAGTACAGTTACATTCATTGTTGGGATCATGTACCTCTACATGGCAAGTCTTGATTCTCATTTTTTCCCCTTACCTCTGCCCTCCCTTCACCCCCTCCTCCCCTCCCCATCTACAAACACTTTATTTTCATCTTTTCATTCTCTCACATTTTTTTCTTTTCCCTTTTTGTTCTTCCCCTACGCATCACACCTTCCCTACACCTTTAGCTCCTTTCTTCAAATTTCTAAATGTCAGTAATCTTATTAGAATCTTATGCATTGTTGCAGAATATTCACACCAGGGAAACTATTTGGTATTTACACATGTGTGACTTATTTATTTCACTTAGGAGTATATCTTCAATA
>NW_022900948.1:21249993-21298487 GCF_012274545.1 Fukomys damarensis
GTTTTGTGGTTTTTCTATAAAATGGAATATTACTCAGCCATAAAGAGCAAGAGAATAGATTCATTCATAGGAAAATGGATACATATTGAAGATATACTCCTAAGTGAAATAAAGAAACTATACATTTAAAATACATCAAACTTTGACTTAGAAAGGAAAGCAGTAAAATGGTTCAAAAATGTGCATTCAATTGGGCAGATTTTTTTTAATTTGTGGCAATGTACAGAAAATAATGAAGGTAAATGAAGAATTTTTTAGGATTCTGAGGTGACTATCTCCTAACTTCTTAGTAATTATTAAAATCAAATAAAAACTAGGGTAATTAGGATGAAAATATCATCTTCAAAGTTTTCAAATAGAGTATTATCCATACTTCAAAACTGTTAAGTTGCGTTTCATAATATCACAGAGATAGAACCAGATTGAAGGATTGACCAATTTAAGATTAATTGAGCAGAGACAAAAACTTGTTTGTCACATGAGTACATTGATGTTTAGTAGAATTTCATAGAAGACAATAAGAAAACAAGAATGACTTTGTGAAGAGGAATGATTCAAAATAGTCTACTTACTAATATGTTTCCTAAAGTCACAAAGTGGTAAGAAGCATCCTGCTTGGGCTGGCAGTAAGTCTTAATAAATATTTGTTAAATTCATGAGTCAGAGGGTCACGTGTGATTCCAGAGCTCTTGGTTGAGCTCACTTACATCTCATTGCCACACAGTGAGTCATTTGTGGTTGCCATTAGTGGGATTTCTCACATGTCAGGGGCTTTGGCTACTAGACATGCACTAGTGCAGTTGTGATTCACATAATGTCTCATCCTCTGGCAGGATAGCCAGAGGTTGTCGTATCAGAAGGAGGGGTTCAAGGGAGAGAAAGAAGTGCACAGGGCCATTTCAAATATACACTCAGTACTAGACAACTCATTTCCTCTGTATTCTATTGGCCAACACAAGTCACAGGGCACCCAAAAGAAAGAATAAATAAAACTGAAAGAGGCTTAAAATATTACTGGGCAAAAAGCATGAGCACAGGGAAGCCGTGAATTCCAATCATCAATGAAACAAGCCTACCCAGTAAGTTGCCTTCTTGAATGTCTCTTTAGAATCTTGAGTGAAATAGTGAAATATGAATAAATGCACAAGTACTCCATTGTAACCCAATTTTTTTACAAGTTAAAAATACATACTTCTTAAATAAACACAAAGAACTAAAAAGAAGTAGGAAATGAAGGAAAGTTTTAAGTGGGGGGAAGCATGTCTTAATTAGTAAACCATACTTCCTCCCGGTGGTAATAGTAACTTTAGCACCTGGTATTCACTACTGCCTGTTCTCATGCTAAAAGAATGAGTCTAAAGTATCATTATACAAACAAGATATATCTGCATTATACTGATGGATAGAATAGTTTTACAGGAATTAACTAAGTAAGAAAAACCAGTTTTCTGAAAGAGAAATTAAAAGTAACCCCCACAATGACAATTTCATTATCTATGTAATATTATGTCTGGTATCTCTATTGTTACCATAAAGAAGTTTCTCACTTTACAAATAGGACCCATATAGAAGTTAGAAAAATGCAATCTGGCCTTGAAGTTGTCTTTAACAAAATCACCATAAGTAATAACTTGTCCTCCTTGGGGGTTAGTTGTCACACTTTTTAAATTAAGTTTATTAGTACTTTTTAGGTATACAAATACAGTTATATTCAGCATTGGGATCTTGTACCTTTACATGATACATCTTGGTTCTTATCTTTCCCCACAACTCTGCCCTCCCTTCACCCCCTCTACCCTTCTACATTTACAAAGACTTTGTTTCTATTTTTTCCTTTTCTCATATTTTTTTCTTTTTCCTTCTTTCCTTTCCCCTACCCTTCGCACTTCCCCTACTCCTTTGGTACTTTTGTCACATCTTTAATGTAAGGAGATTGATTGCATTAAGTTTCTAAATCACTTTGGGTGGGGGATGTAGCTTAGTGGCACTGCACCTGACTTAGGTCTTTAAAAAAAAAAAAAAAAAAAAAAAAAAAAATCTAAATCATTTCTACCAGCAACATTCTCTTTTCTAGAATTTCCTCTTGGATTTAAACAAATAAAATCTAGGAACTCTGTAGTTTAAAAAATTTACAAAACATGTGGACTTCCCCTGCCCTCCTCTGTTTCCCTTATTGCATTAGCAAAAAAGTAGAGCATTTAGCTCTATGTTCCTGAAATAATTCATTTTCTAATCCCTAGACTTTGACAAGTCAAAAAAACACTGAAAGTATGTCCAGAGCAGACTGCCTGGATAAGTATTATCTAACCGATACCGAGAACTGCACAAATTAGTGTGGTATCTGCGGGATTTCCATCTGTATGCTGTCAGCTGTTTCTTGGAAAGCTCGTCATACAATGGAGAGAGTTAAGCTAGTGATACCACTGCTTATGTAGCCTTATCTATAAAACTCCTCCTCTGCGTTAACTGAGTACAGAACTGACCACTGTACAGAGCCATAGTACAGCTCACGGTACTCTAGATACCTTCTGGTTATTTCCTGACTGACCCATCATTGCGACACTTTCTAGTGGTTTCCTGTCCAGCCTGTTGCCACCAGACCCCATCATTTCCTGTTAATAAGTTTCAAGTAACCCCACTATTTTCTATTAACTCCTGTTAATGAATCCTCGTAAACCCTGTGGCCTTCTGCCCGTGGGTATGTTTTTCTGTCTCTCATCATCCTATTTCATTGCCCTAGTTACGGATGAAAATAGTAGCAACTTTATAAAGTTAATAGAAGGCTTAAGAAATGACTTAATGTTAAATACTGAAAAGAATACATGTAGGACAATATTAATAATTTCAGAATAACAGTATCAGAAATTTTCGTCAGGTTATCATGGTGATAATTTTACCCTACTCTCATTGGATCCGAGACTATTTCTTCTGCACTTAATTGTTCCTAAAAAGATAACTACAGAAGACTTCATCAGCTGGGTCCTCTTGCTAGTTGCTCCTCTTTTGGCTCAGCCCCTGAAAGACAGACACGGCCACGAGACTAGAACGTCAAGAGGAAGGGAATTTGTGCTGTTTCTTCCCTTGTTTTGTCTTCTCTCTGGTGCCATATTCAGGCTAATGGACTATAATGGCTCTCTTGGACCCCTCTTCAAAGTGTCAGCTTTTAATGGGGTGTAAAAACAGTATATTTTTCTGTGGCTATATCAGCCCTAAACGTAACAGTTTCCCTCTGTTGTTAGTCTTCAGTGCTTCTTTAAGTCGTCTTTCTTCTTTGAAGTCTATCCAAAACATTCATTGAAGTCTCCCTTTAAAAAAAAAATAATCTTCTTTTTTTATTTTCTTGGGGTTTTTTTTTGGGGGGGGCCGGGCTTACCGGTGATCGAACTCAGGACCTTGGTGCTTGTGAGGCAGGTGCCATGCCACTGAGCCAAATCCCCAGCCCTCACTGAAGTCTTTTTATTTGAACAATGTAAACAGAAGTTTGGTTTGTCTCTGACTATTCAATTTGTCAGAAAGAAAATTGTATTTTTTACAGTTTATTCAAATATACTGATTTAATTGCACTCTAACAATGGAGATAAAAATTGCTAGTTTAGTAAGCATTTCTGAAGGAAAAGACTGTAAAAAAACACTAGTGGAAGTTTAGAAAAGACTTTCAGAATGAAGATACCATAACAATCCTCATGTATATATCAAATAAAATATGATGATTATATATAAATGTGTGTATTTGTATTAATTTGGAAAGAAATATGTTTATGAAGATGATGAAAATATGCATCTTCTATGGAAGACTTACAAATGTGAGGTAGACTTTTAAAAATGCATTGTCTTCTTTAAGGTTTACCACAACCTGTTTCCTACATTAATGGTCCTTGCAACACATCAAGCCCCTCATGATTAATTGAAGGCCCAAGTATCAGGAAGCAAGATCACTGAATTTCATAACTTAGAAAGGAAAAGAAAGTGCAGTCCCTTGGAGCATTGATAAAATGTGGAAATTATGGTATGCATATATATTTTTAATTGAATTGAATATCCAGTTGATTTTTTCCTGCCTTAGCATCTGAATAAAAATGAGTATCTCGGAATTTAAAACTAGGAAGTTCTTAACCCAAAATTAAATGAAATAGCACCTCCTCTGGTTTGTCATTGCCCTTTATTCCAATTACAGTTCTTGCCACTTCACTATAATTATCTGAACATTTGTTTCTATTTCACCAGCTAAGTTTGACTATCATGTTCTATTTTGTCTGTCCTCTTACTTCCAAAAAATTATTTGCCATATAATGTTTTTGAATTAGTGACAGGAAAAATAAATGAATAGATAAATAACTGAAAATATAATTTTGCTTAGAAAAATTGATGGATTCATCATAAAATATATATGCCAATATTCATTTAAATCTGAAATATTTGGTATGTGGTGGCAAGAGCATATGTTTAGATCAAGATGGAAATGATAATAATAGTAACTCCAACTACCAATTATTGCTGTTATGTGTAGATCCATTGTGAACATTGTGAATGGTCTCTGCATTTTACACATTCATTTATTTTAAATATCAAATGATATGAAATATATACAGTATTACAATTATATAATACCATGTGCCCTTGTTCTCAGCAGATAAATGGAACCTGTGCCTTAAAACAAAAAGTTACTTTATTCATTCCTATGTCTCACAATTTATCCTACAGTTTTTGAATTCTCACATTCCATAATGATAAGAAAAATATTTAAAACCATTCATCATTTTCTTACCTTATATATTATTAATATATGTAAACTCCAGAAGAAATTGCATTTATATATTTATATTCATATGTATGATTGTGGTGTGTATGTATGTGTGTATATTACTCACTGAAACTTCAGAAAATAACATATTTTGTGAAATTTTGTTCTTCTAAAATAACCTCCCTAAATACTGAGTCATGCTTCATTTTAATCACAATACTAAGTTCTCTAGATGTTCATTATTCAAAATGCTTTCACCCTAAGCAAAATAAATTTAGTTCAAAATGAACAGTTCCTATGCAATCTATTCAAATGTCAAATATTTTCTATGTCCTTCTCTCCCAGAAAATATAATGTAGAAATTTTCACTGATACCCTTTTACCTCTCAAAATACTGTCAATTCTATTTCTGAAACTGTACATCTCTTTATCTTTTCCCCAATTTCTGTGGCTGTTTTTATTTTCTTATATTAACCTTGTTCTTTACCTTCATTTTCTTTCAACGCGGTTCCAGCAATACCCACAGATAACCTGTCTCAAAGATCCTGCCTCTCTCATTCCACATCCACACAATCTTCCTAAAAGACAGACTGGCTTCTCCCCAAATATTTACTAAAAGCTTATATGTGCTCCCTATTGCTTGGAGAATATTTAGTTTAATATTTTTGGAAAGTTAATTTAAGGCCACTGACACTAGTCACTGCTAACCATACAAGTTCAATCTTTGCTAATGTCCTCTTTCTGATTTCTACTACACACTCACAGACTGCCACAGGAGCCATCATCTTACACATGACTTTCCAATTTAAAACTCTCATCTTGTTCTCTTTTGCCTAATATACCATAGAGATCAGTTCATATCAGTCCCTTCATGGACTACTTGTGGACTAATCACAATATACTACAATTCTTCAAGCTCCCATAGATGTATTTTTAAATTTACATATTTTCCACATAGCTATCATTAATTATTTGTATACTTCTATTTTTGGAAGTCAGTGGCTACTAAAGCAGTCACTGCCATGTTATTTCCAGGCTATAATTATATAATACATCATAATGTAAAAATATGAACACTAATGATTTCCCAATGTAATGTATTGGCAATAATAATTCACGTTTCTTTGAACAAGGAGTTACAGATGTAGAATCTAGACACTAAAACACAAATAGGAATGATGTTTGGAAATTCCTGTGATCAGATACAGATTTTTCTATTTAACCATTTGAAAAGCACATAGAAGAAATTCTAATCATCATTTTGAGACTTTTTTTTTTTTTTTTTTTTTTTTGTACTGGGGATCAAACTCAGGCACTTGCACTTGGAGGCAGGCAGCGGAACCACTGAGCTAAATCCCTGGCCCCTGAACATCATTTTGAACTGTAGAATGAATATCAGATCCTGCGCTATTGCAGTGAGATATTTTAAACTGTCCAGGATAAATATTTGAGAGGGGCCAGAACTCCAGAACTGTCTTCAAAGAAAAGACCACTTTTATACAACAGGGAAAAAAAATACATTTTTATACTCTCTATTCTTTAGGCACATTCTGTTACATGTAGCAGCATTCAATCAAATTTTATGAAAAAAACAGTGTATTAAAACAGTTTTATATACCATGTTTGCATATATGAATAAACAATTTGATTTATAGAGTCAATACAATTTCATTCAAAATTCTAACAGGCAATTTGAAAGACTTAGCATACTAAATCTAGAATTATAACATAAAGAAAGCTCAAGAATAGCTCAGATGAGAGTGCAGAAGAAAAATATAAACAATAGGAAGATTGCCCACAGTGGATGAAGTGTTTGCAGCATGCATAATTGACAGAGTATCATTATACAGAATAAATATTTAAAACTTCTATAAACCAAGAAAGAAAAGATACAATGTAAACTACATAAGAATTTACAGATGTAAGAAAAGCATAACCCATAAATATATGGGTAGAATAGTATAGAGTATAGGGACCAATAATAACTATCTATTGAATGAATAAATAAATACAAAACAGTATTAATGACAGAGAAACAGAAAATAGAATAATAAACATAAAGTTAAATATATCATATATCACAAAGTAGTCACATATTTCAATTTAATAATTATAAGTCAAATAGGCCCTAAGCCATCCACTCATATTAGAAAGCAGCTCTGCAGTAACTTGCAAAGCTGAATTTCACAAACCTGCTTCTAAATATATATTAGCGTGAATATTAGTCCTGTTTATGTTCATCTAGAGACATGTATACAAACCCCTGTAGAACTACTTATTTCATCAGGAAACACTTAAAGCAGCTGAAAATTCTTTGTCAGAATGGATAACTAATGATCCTTCCTATACACACAAAATTACCTATAAGTCCACATAATGAAAGTGAATAAACTTCAGCCAGTGCAATAAGAATGCCTATAAGCTATACAATTATAAATGAAGAAAAACAAGTTACAGAAATATAGATAATTTGTAGGGAAGTGGTAAAGGTAGTGGAAAGGAAATAAGGAAAAAGAAAAATAAAACATGAGAAAACAAAAAAATGGAAATAAAGTATTTGTAAATAGGGAAAGGAAGAGGAGGTGAAAGGAGGGCAGGGTTATGGGAAAAAAATGAGAACCAAGACCTGTCATGTAAAGGTACAAGATCCCAATGATGAATGTAACTGTACTGTACACCTAAAATGTACCAATAAACTCAATGAGAAAAAAGAAATATAGATAATTCATATTTTTAAATAAATCTAGAAAAATCAAAACAGACCAATATGATAAGGTTTGCCCTTGCCTATATTAAAACTGCTTTAAACAATAAGGAAATGAAAACACAAAATTCAGGCAGCAGCTGTGAAATGACTTGAAAAGAATAAATAGCTTAAAAGGGATTAATTTTTTTCTCTCAGTTGGGCAGTGGCTGTTCACATGTTTTACACGACTTATACCTCCTTTATAAATGTAGTTTGGAATCAAATATTTTAAAATATAATTTTAAATGGACAATGAAAAACTATTATTAGAAAAAGAAAGAACATATTTTTGTTCTTATTTTCTTTCATGAGTCTTGAAATCTTTTCTTCTTCTACCCTAATTCAGGATTTCAGCCATGATGGTTAGTAAACTCCATACTTCACGGAAATTAAACAAACAAGAGAATTGTTGGATAAATTCTAGCTGTCTCAGGCTTAAATTCTCCCAGTACCCAGAGAGCTGCTACATTAGACAGGAAGCCAAATGTTATTGCTACGGGCAAGTTCTAGATCAGTATCTTTGTTCTTCACGATTATATTTGTTACTGATGAATCATCGAAAACCATTCACTTATTCAACTCACACTGCTGAAAACATACTGTGGGCCAAAAAATACGATAAACACTGGAGATGTTAAACTATCTTTTTATGAAATATAGTCTTCAGTTTAAATTGTACATTATAAACAATATGCTTAATTAAAAGCATATTATTGATAATACACATTATTATCTAACAAATGAATTCCAGTAAGGAAATTTACACAAATGATAATTATAAAAAATCTCTACTCCAGTTCAGGATAAACAAAAATATATTGGTCACTATTCCTATTTAAGAAAAGTCTCCTATGATTTCACCAAAGTTCTCTCTATGTTTTTCATCTTCATTTTTTTCTCCCTTTAGCCAACATTCACTGGGCTTCTAGAAACAAATAGTACAGCATTGAGGAATTAGAGTTAGCTATTCATACTTAACTTGTCCCCCCACAGACATTGAAGAATGTTCATATTAAAGTAAAGAAAATATATTTATATAAATAAAGAAAATATATTTACATATTGTTAAGGTCGTAGAAAATATTATACTCTAAAAGGTGTGTGTGGAGTGTCCCACAAATCCCATCTTATAGCAGGCTTTTTTATTAATGGTACACAGTTGACCTGTCATAATTGTACACCTTAAATTATGAGTAATTTTATGCCACCACTTTATGCGGATGACTTGACTTTTGTGACGTTTTCACAAGTGCAGTCTGGATTAAGAAAATATATTCATTTTACACTGTGTTATGCTATATAGTTAGTATCACAGACTTACTGTTGCATAAAAATTCAGCTAAGGAGCATGAAATAAATAAAGGGCCCAGCTGAGGAAGTCCAAGCTCTTCAGTGGGTCTAAGCTACTCCAACAGTACCCACCCATCTCTGCATCCATATAAACTACATATCGTCTAGAGCTGTGGGCATAAAGAGTAGCTTTTTCTCTCCCCTAGGCACAGAATCCTTTTCTTCCATCCCAGCTAGGTCTCAGGGGAAGTTTAAAGAAGAGATAGCATTACAATGCTAAGGTTTTCTTGCACTTAAAGAAACAATATATTTGTCTCTGTTCTCTACAGAAGGACCAGTCCAGAGGAAAACGGCAAGCTCTTGGTTTCATTTCTGAACCAGGAATTTAACATTTATTCACATTAAATCAACATCTTTCTACTTATAATTAGTTATTTTCAATTCTAGTAAGTGCTAAAAGAAAAGGAAAAGTACAAGGTCCTAAGAATCGCATAACAAACAAATATAAACAAGTCTTGTTAGGTTAGTAATTTTTTAGCCTATTTGTTTCTACTAATCGGAGGTTTATAACATGAGAAAATGCATTTGATTTTTTTATTCACCTGGTTCTATTTTTGCTATAATTTTACATTTGATACATGGTACTTGATAAATTCTCAGTCAGTGTCTACTGAATATAACATTGATTATCAATTGTTTTGTTTATTAGCTTCTTTTTAACACTTACTGCTGTATTGTAACCATTCATTATTACAAGATAACACTTTGACAGACTCCAAATTTGCAGTGGTCAGTTACACAGTGATCATCATACAGAATTATCTCACACGTAGGCAAAAGATCAATTATCTATTGCGAACAAAGCATCTTTCAATAGTTATTCATTAGTATTCTAATTAAATCTATATTGTTATAGGTTCTCAAAGACAGAAATATTTAACATACACTCAGCCATCTCTTTTCTGATCTTCTGCTACATTTCTATGGTATATACGATTCCAGTTTTAGATTTTTCATTTATATTAATCAGAAAATATTTTCTAAGATGGATACATCTTAATTTTAGAACTACTTTAAAACTACTCTAGGGGCCGGAGATTTAGCTCAGTGGTTCCTCCGCCTTCCTTGCAAGCGCAGGGAATGGAGTTTGATTCCTGGTACCAAAAAAAAAAGAGCTACTCTAAAGCTTACTCATCATAACTTTGACTATCATGTTTACTATGCATCAGAGATTTGAAATCATTTTAAAATTTCCTGCTTATTATGCACTGTATCGTGTTGAAATGTTCGTTGGTGTTCATGAGTATAAGATTTTCCAATAATCAAAACTCTGTGTATCATTGTAAAACATATTTCTTTAAAAAATCCTCTTAGGAAGTAAAAACTAAAGATAAATATCCTAATATTTCTAATAAATAATACTTTGTAATATAATTTCGAGTGAGTCATTCTTTTCAAAACATAAATTTCTGTTCTTAGTATAATTCTACACATCTCTACTTTTGATGTTCTCTCAAGTAATTTGTTCTTAGCATAAGTTTATAAGTAATATATATTCCTTATTATCAGAATAGTTCTCTGTTCTTGGGCTCACCAATTTGTTTTCTTAATTTTTAAGACAATTTATTTGAAGGCAAGGAAAGGGAGAAGAGAGAGGAGAGAGAGAGAGAGAGAGAGAGAGAGAACAGACATGGCAGCTACTCTGGATGAGTAGGGAGTATTTGAAAGAGAATAACTACACCAATTTCGGAATCTGGTATCATTTGGACAGACTTTCAGCATTGAGTCTATCTCAAGCATTGAAAATACTGTAGATCTTGCTTTGCTATCAGGAGTTTACTTGAGTTCAGATACTGAATATAATGTGCATCAAAAATTGAACAAAGATGGTCCTATAATGATTGTAAAATCTGGTTTTCTTAATTGCCTTAATTTAACCATTCCTGTTAATGAATGCTGAGTAGCACCTCAAGTAATTAACTGGCTTTTCAAACTGGGATGCTGGCCCCATTTTCTTTAGAATACACTGATGATGGGGCTGGAGATTTAGCTCAGTGGTGCCGTGCCTGCCTCACAAACATGAGGTCCTGAGTTCGATCCCCAGTATCGCAAAACAAACAAATAAACAAACAGAAGAATACACTGGTGATTTTCTGTAGTAAGAATTTAAGGATCTCAAATTCAATCTCGTACCTTGCCTAAGACTTAGGTCTCCAAGGCTTCTTCCATTTAACTCTGTAAAAGTCACCGTTTGTAGTCAGTTTGCCCTCTCAGTTTCACTCACTCCTTCTAGCTTTGGAGCATTTTCAGATTACAGAATTTACCTCGTCTGTTATGTTTTTGATAATTATTAAAATTCCTTGCCACTGTGTCTAAAGTCACTTCTGCTGAGTTATGCTCCATACTCAAAATGTTCGACACGCAGAAATAGTAGATAGCTAAGTGGAAGGGGGGAAAGGAAGTGACACAAGGAAGTACATTTAAGAAGTCTTGAATGTGGAAATTATAATTCAGAACAGTTTCCACCATGGCATCTCACTGTTAGTCCTTCTACCCGTGCTTTGCGGGTGCTGAAATTGTCTACTTCTGGAGTCATCTTTCTAATTTGGGTTCCACCTAAGAGTCCACACAGTCGACTTAGTTAGCAAATCTAACTTTGTTACTTACCTTTTAAAATCCTTTGATGGCTCTTATAATTTTACATAACACAGTGTCAATTTCCCTATACGACAATTTGTTCCATGAGCTTTTTTTTTTCTTGTGATTTGCTACTACCTTACCATAGTTTACTAAACTTCTTCCACTTACCATTTGACTACATTCTATCGTACACCCAAGCTGGTTCCTACAGAGTCTCACTGGCTCACAATAGCTGGTTATTGAATATTCAGAAAATTTGTCAGTAATTATCAAACAACTTGGCAGGTTGAAGTTACTTTATGGAGATCATCAAATGCTGCAAACCAGGGCTTTTTCCCTTTCTGGTAGTTAATCACATTGAAAAGCTGTTCATATAGCGCAGGTGGTAGTACTCTAACACGTGCTTATTCCTATGCTCTTCTTTTTGGAGGCCTAAAGAGTGGAGATAAAAATGAAAGCCAAAGAAACGTCTTCAAGGTCCACCATGTATAGTCAAGGTTCTGAGAAAGAAAAAGGCAGAGAAATACACCAGCAAAATTAAAACTTTATATAATAAATAAAAATAAAATCCTATATTACCAATGAAAACAACAAAATAATTTTAGAGATTAAATATATATGCAAATTATTTTGCTCTTGCATCAGAATTTAATTATGTTTTACTGCAAAACATTCCATATTAAATATTCCTAAATAAGATAATTGACTTTAGATTCATGCCTCACATTATAATATTTGCATACTATAGCATTCAAAATGATGCTCTTAACTTTATGCATTGTTGGTTGAACCTGCAGAGAATAAGATTAAAGCAAGCCTGATAATTCTTTTTACCTTGAGAATTTAAGACTTACTCATTGTGTTTCACATAGGAATTTCCAAATCCCTATTACAAAGGACATAATTTCCATCCAAAATATATTTACTGGATCACTGTTCATTGAGCTTACCAAATGATTTTAACTTTTGATTGTTTTCCTTATGCAGTAGATCTGCAATCATTTTTAATCCTCTTATAATGTAGAAAGGTTTAGAGTAAAGGACTTAAAGTAACTTTTCTCCAACCAGAGCAAATTATTGCCAGAAAAAAATATTTGTAAAACACAACACACATCTTTTTATAAAAAAGTTTTTATATTCTCATACTGGATAGAGTCTTAATGATATTTTGAATTTCAGAAATGATTGCCTAACCAAACTAGAGAAATAGTCTGGATTTAAATATTGTAGTGTTTTATCCTATGCTACATTTCACACAGCAATATTATAACTCATCTTTCCATATTTGGTAAACAGGTTTCCAAACTTTTCACTTTTGGCTTTGTTGATAAGGTAGTTATAGCCAATACACAAATCGAACTTTTATCTTGACACTTGATAGAAAGGAGAAAAAAACACGATAATTGTGATAAAAATTATCTAGATTATTCAATATTTATTTGGGCATGCAGAAAATCATAAAATATCTACTATGATTGAGAAGCCCTCAAACAGATCAAAGCCCGTATAGACACTCCCAAATTACAAGATTTTTTAATCGTTCTAAAGAGGAGAAAAATAATTTTAATGTTTTCTGCAAGGTCATAACCACCATCCTGGACAACCCATTAGTGAAGGCAGAAATACATTGAAACTTTGTGATACCATTGTTTCTAGCTGTAAGTGGGCCTCCAGGCATTGAGAAGACTGGGACACTTTGTCCTGCCAAGAAACTGTTTCTTGAGAAAAAAAGGAACTGATGGTACTGATGGCTTAGTGTCTTTCTAACTTTCAGGATTTTGCAGCTTTCACTTGCTCTTTCTGATACATCCTTCTCATCCTTGCTCCTTGTGATTTTCCCTAAAATCATTCATTTGATTGACTTGGAATTATTTAATATACTCATTTAAAAATATTACACACAAATATTTATCCAAAAATGAGGAACTCAAATTAAAATCCTGTCCTCAAGAAATTTACATACTAATGGAGGAAAGACACAGAAGTAAATAAATATTTAGTGTGTCATAGAAGGAATAAATCATTATTTACAATTTATTATACACCTTAACATCTCTGGAAAGCCTTCCTTGATCACCCATTCTGTACCGTGTCTAAATATGCTCAGAGGACTTTGTGTCTCTCTCCATTAAGAACAGCTCCATATTATTGTCAATAGCTTGTTATGTTTGTCTATGACAAAGAAACTCCAAGAAAGTGAAGACAACATTTTATCCATTTTTTTTAAAGCTAGTAGCCCAATGCTTAGGTCATGATGTATATGAGAAAATAGCTGCAATTTATTGGATGTTTAATTCAGGGCACTATTTTAATGACTTGCCATTTGAATCAATTTGAATTGTTAGAAAATTAATCATTAAAGGTTTAAACAATACACATTTATTATCTCTTAGTTCTGCAGAGCAAAAGCCTTGGGAGAGCTTAAATGAATCCTTCATTGAGGGTTTCACAAGTCTAATCAAGATGTCAACATTGTAGTTTTTTTTATTTTTTGTTTTGTTTTGTTTTGTTTTTTTTGCTGGGAAATAGACTAACCCTAGCTCTCTTAGATTGCTGACATTGTTTATCTAGGTGGTATGACTTAGCATCCTGGCTTCTTACGAGCTACTGTCTGGTTCCTAGAGTCTACCCATAATCCTCATCATGTGGCACTCTCCAGACACAATTCATAGCTGCTGTTTTTTTGTTGTTGTTGTTGTTTTTTCTGTAAAACCAGCCAGTAATTCCCTCTGTATAGATTGCTAAAATAGAGCGGCATGAGACAATACGCTCTTTTCCTACTGTATTGGTTAGGGTTCCCTAACGGAACAAAACCAGTAAATGGGATTTATTAATGGGCTATTACATTGATCTAAAGAAGCCGAACAGTCCACCATGGCCATATGTGTGCTACATGGCCAGAGAATCCAGTAGCTGCTCAGTCCAAAAAGCTGTAAATTTATTAGTGAGATGGAACAAAGATGTAACCCCAGTCCGAGGCTGCAGGCTTGAAAGTTCCTAGGAGAGTGCTGGTGTGAGTTAGGTACCTATTAAATGTTGGGGAACAAAAAACATATCTGTTGTTCCATCATCAGATGATACCACTATTCTCTCAGATTTAATGAATTATTTTTCATTTTCATATCATTGCTCAAGCTAAAGCTGCAGTGTAATGACTTTTCTCTCTAAGCACCTTCCTATTAAAGACATAGTCTTACAATAGATCTCAACTGTAGAGACTCATTAAAGTAATTCTTAATCAACCAATTCAAAATTAGTCCTTTCTCCTTTAAATTGTCATAGCACTTTATATCATTTTTATAGATCCTAGAATATTGGATCCTTACAAATCATTTTAAAAATTACTTGTCTTGCTATCCCTAATGAATATTATATTCCTTGATAACCAAAGCTATATTTTAGATATCTTTGGCAAATTAACACTTGATAGAATAACAAGTTAATGGTAAAAATTCAATGACAATTTGTTGAATTACACAGGGTATTCTACTCTCCTTAAATTGGGCAGAATAAACCATTATTTATTAAGCATGGAAATGTCAAAGGTTATTGTGCTTATTTTTCTTCCAACCCATTAATATGTTTGTGTCGGCTAATAAACAATTTAACTATTATCCCTGGGAACTAAGGAAATACTAATTTTATGAACAGTTATCAGTGTAAACAACCTCTGTGGCTTTATGTTTAACAATGAATTCATTATTTCTAGATAGAACTCATTAAGGGAGGATTGTCTTGTTTCAGTAAAAAATGTAATTCATACTCTGGAAATACAAATTAAGTAGAGTTCATACTACAAGCTAGTCTGAATATCATTTGGGATACTTAGCATGTTAATTTATACAAATGTATTCCAAATTAATATGTCACATATCCAGCTGGTTTCAAAAATGTTATAAGAATGTTTTCTTTGTTGGATTTATAAATTGAGTATGTAATGGAGAAATACACAACTGCAGTATAGAAGTAAGTTGTGGCATGGTTTTCATAAAGTGTGGGCAGCACTCATAGATTTTGAATGACTGCTTGAAGCCTACTTCCAATATAAGTAAGATAGATGTTAAATTGATCTAGAACAGGTCAGCTGGAAAAGCCAAGGTTTTAAAATTCAATGAATTCCTATTCACATCAATGCCTTTGGGGTAAATAGTGCTCGTCTTTCAGGGTTATTCAAAGATTCATGTAAAATGATTATCTAAAATATGCATACAAATAATATCAGATTTGAGGTGTAAGGTGATCCAAAGGAATAAATACAATAATGCCATTGTTGTTAACATTTTAGAGTACAAGGGCTTAATATCAAAAGCAGTATTGAAACCTAATTCCTTATACTGATATTAAAATTCTTGGTTTAAAATTTTAAAAATTTGATGAAAAGCTATTATGCTTTTTAAAGCATGTAATTATTATAGTACTTGTGTGACTTTGAAAAAGCGATAATACATATTTTTACTAATGAATTTTCCTGACTGTGGGTATTCATCCTAATGGTATGATCATCCTAACATATCAAGTAATTTAATAATACCAACATGTTTTCTTTGGAAACTAAAACATTTATTAAGGTCTTTGCTCTAAATCTTCTCATTTATGAGTTAAAACTTCTCAGATCTAGGATGTGTGATCACTTACTGTAAATCATGGGTAGTATTAGATTTAGATATAGTTTACTAAAAAGTGTCATGTATTAAGAGGGTTTTTTTTTTTAAAGGAACTATCATGGGGCACTATAGTAACTACTGGATTAATTACCGATTAATTCATAGTTAAATGTGCTGTGAGGAGTTGGGACTCCATAGAGACCATCCAGAAGGGTTTCTCTCCCTCCCTCCCTCCCTTCTTCCTGGCTGCCCCTCAGTTAAGCATCCTTTTCTCCACCACCTCCTCTACCATCATTTTTCTGCATTATAGCCAGCTAAAAATGCACTATAACCTTGAGCAAAACTAAACCTCTTCTCCATTAAACTGTGTGTGTTGGGTATTTTGTCCCAGTGATGAGAAAGTGACCAAGACAGTTAGTAGAAACAGGTTTTGCATTGCTATTATTGGCACTGTTGGTAAGTTCACCATGAATCTCACAATTCAAATGCACAGAATAAAACCAACAGTGTAATTTCTCATTAAAGCAACACATTTACATTCCACAAGCAGTGTGTTTCCAGTGTGAGATCCTAAAGATGTTAAATGCCACTGATAATTTGTTTGTTTTTTACTTCCACGTGTCCTTTAATCAGCTGTAGATGATTTTGGTGAGATGTGCACAAGTGAGGAAAAAAGAAAATTACAGTTTAAAATGTTTCTTTTATAGTGAACAGTTTGTCAGCTGATCAATCTTTTCTGTTATACCGCTAAAAAACACCATATGTTAAGAAAGAGTTCATTGCTCTAAGATACAAGAGAGATCTACCTCATGATAAATGATTTAGATATTTTCTTTTTTTTCTCATTGAGTTTACTGGTACATTTTAGGGATACTGTACAGTTACATTCATTATTGGGATCTTGTACCTCTACATGACAGGTCTTGGTTCTCACTTTTTAGATATTTTCTAGCTGAAAGTGAGGGGGGGGGAATGTTTTTGGAATCTTGTTTCCAAGGTCATTTAGGTAGTTTGATTACATGGAATATATCATAGAAAGGAGTGTGTCTTCAGCGATCAGAGGAACACTTTATAAGTTAGCTGCTCTGAGTTAAGACCATATGAAGAAACACAACTTATGTTAAAATCTATGTGGATTATTTTTTGGCAGAGTAAGATGTTCTCTCCAACACTAGCTATTTGAAATTTAATCAAGTGCTGATGTTGTTTAAACAACAACAAAAAAATTCAAAATATATTTTTGTTTGATTGTGTATTAAATCCAAATGAAGCTTCAGAATTGATCCCACTAATTTATTCTCTGCATAGTTTGGATTCAAAATACAGACAGTAACCACAAAAACAATATACAGCAGCAAAAAATATAATTATAGTAAATTGGAGATTATATTCCAATGTAATTTTATTCAATTCAGTCAAGCCATTCAGTGTCATTTATTGAGTGCCTACTATCACAGAACACAGTAGTGGCTAAAACAGAAAATATCTTATTCTCATAGAAATAATATTCTTGTTAGGGGTGATATGCAATGAATAAAATCAGTCTATCAAAAACATTACCTATTAATTACCAATAGATTAATACCATAACCAATTTTAAACTATGAGCACTACAACATAAAAGCTTGAAAGAATCAAAATTAAGAAACAAAAGTTAAATGGCCTAGGAAATTCCTTCTTCTGTCTCATCAAAAAATCATATGATACATCAGAACTTGATCTTTTTCAGATTTCTAGTGTAAGCAACACCCTATGTCAAGTTTATTTCTATTAATTTTAGGAACATTTCATATCACTTATAAAGGTAAAAGCTGCACCAACACTAATGAATTCACTTATTCATTTATGATTCAATTTTTACTTCAGTGATATGTATTCAGCAGGACTAATATAATGCAAGGTAATAATTTGCAATCTGGGTTACAATGATTTGGCTTACACCATAGCTCTGCTTATTAAGCCAAAGGAGGAAGCCGGCCCGCCAGCAAGATTGATTCTTCTTCAGTGGGTTCATTCCTTCCTGGTACTGTCACCCCTGGACATCAGATTCCAGCGATGTCTCCAGCCGGTGACAGGATTTTATGTTCTAAAAGTATAACAATAAACAAAATAGACAGAAATATTTGGCTCTTTCAAGTTAACTTTCTTGCCATAATGGGTAATAGACCTATAAAAATACAAAGAAAACAATAAGTTATATAAAGCGTTGCTAAGCAGAATTCAGTGGCAAAGTTCTTGAAAAAAATCTTAGAGCTGGATGTGGTGGCACACTCCTGTAATCTCAGCACACTGGGAGGCTGAGGCAGGAGAATTGCGAATTTAATACAAGCCTGAGCAAATTAGTGGCACAATGCTGTCTTTTCTCAAAATAAAAAATAAAAAAGGTTTAGGTAATATATCTCAGTAAAATTTAATTCGCAGTATCCATATACATACACACAAACACACACACACAAATACACACACAGATTGAGGGAAATAGAACATTTCTCATGTTGGGTAATGCACTGTGAAATTTGGAGTGATAGAATGGGTACTCTGATATACCATTCAATCAGTGTGCATGTGTATGATGTATAGAATTGAAGTAACAGCAACAGAACAGGTTAGAAGGCTACTACAAGCAATTGACCCATGAGTAACAAATTAGTTAAAAATTTTAAAACATTTAAAATGCATTAAATAAAAAATTTTAAGGATTTAGAGACTGATTAAAGTGTATAAATTGAAAGTGCTCAAAGAAAAGAGAGAGAGAAAATAGAAAAGGGCCAGTGATTTATCTCAGTAGTTCTGATGCCTGTCTCACAAGCACAAAGTCCCAAATTCAATCCCTGTTACATGTGGTGTGCACTGGAGTATAATTCAGCCATCCAGAAGAATGAAAGATGTCTTTTACAAAAGCTTGCACTGCATTGGAAACCACCACGTCAAATAAAATAAACCTGACATACAAAGACAAATATTGCATGTTTTCTCTCATTTATGGACTCTTTTAAAAAGGCACCATAAATTAGAAGGGAAACTATTAGGGAACCGAATGGGAATCAAGGGTCGGAGAAAGAGAAGTGAAGAACAAGGAGTTTAGTGGGAGGGGGTAGGAAATGATCAGAGTTGGCATCTACACATGTGCCTGAATGAATCTCGGTATTCTGTATAACTAATACACACATATAAAATTTAAAAAAATAAAACTTAATATAAGGGAAAGGTATGCTATAATCTGCAAAGTTGGAAGGAAATCAGAAGATGCTAAAAAAAATAACAATTTATGATTTGAGAAACGATTAAAAATAAACCACTGTCTATGTAGAGCAGGCATTTAGAAAGCTGGCTGCAGCTCTGAGGGAGGAATGGAATCTAAGCATACAGAAGACTTGGAGTGACCCTCATGGATTCCATGATGTCATATTGAGTGTCACTTGGAAATGAGCATGAAAAAGGAAATAGAAACCATTGGAATCATTTGTACTTGAGGAGGTGGGGAAGATTGGGGTAGTGTGAAGTCAAACTGGATGAAATTAGCTTTTATTGTGTCTTACAGTGGTGGGTATGAGGAGGAAAACAGGGCAGCTGAGACACAGAAGAAGCACTGTAGACAGAGCAAATGGTTGTGGCACGAGGACATCAAAGTACACTTTATTTAGCTACCACCCACTTTGAAAAGATGCAAAAAATGGGCCAAATATGTCTTTTAATTTGTAAATTAAGAGGTCATTTTCAAAGAGTGTTTTTACAAAGCGTTAAAATAAAGAAGCTACACCAAAGAATGGCTAACATATTATTTAATGTACAAGAAGTTCAACAGCAAGGAAAACTATCTATCACGGTAAAGGTTATAACCTGATTCCCAGGGGCCGTGATGGAAAGGTCATGAGGATGCCAGACAGGCTCTGTATCTTGACCTACGTTCTTACATACGTGGATACATATGCAATTGTGAAATTATATACTTAAAACTTGGGTCCATAACTCACCAAAAATAATTAAAGTGTGGAAAAATAAGAAAACGAAGGAAGAAAGGCAAGAAAGAGAAGGTTGGCTCATAACGCTTGTGGCAGCTTCACATAAAATCAAGCATATTTTTGGATCCAGAAGAAACAGAAGTCATGCTGTTCTCAGCAGTGTTTATACAAGCTTGAACTACATATTCTGTTATGTCTAATATAGAGAATCTTAACTAGTATATATTCAGATAAAAATGCTTACAGGTTATTTTGCAATTTAAATCAGAATTAAGTATTGTATGATGTTTTAAAAGTTATGAAAAGCAAAATAAAAGAAAACTATTTTGGAATATGGTATAGATTATGTATTACAAATTATGTAATTAATACAAAATTCAGTATTTTCATATATGAATTGTAAATTAAGAAATTTTATGTATTACATTAATTCAACTTAATGTTATAAAGCAGATTTTTTTTTCCTCATTGAGTTTATTGGTATATTTTAGGTATACAGTACAGTTACATTAATCATTGGGATCTTGTACCTTTACATGACAGGTTTTGGTTCTCTTTTTTCCCCTTACCCCTGCACCCCCTCCTCCCTTCCCTATATACAAATACTTTATTTCCATTTTTTTCACTTTCTCATGTATTTTTCCCTTTCCCTTATTACCTTTCCCATACCCTTCCCACTTCCCCTTCACCTTTAGATCTTTTCTTCCTATTTCACACTGTCAATTATATCATTAGGATCATATGTACCATTATAGTTTTTCACACCAGAGAAACTATTCGGTATTTATACATGTGTGACTTATTTATTTCACTTAGGAGTATATCCTCGATATGTATCCATTTTACTATGAACACATCTATGTTTATAGCGGCACAGTTTGTAATAGCTACAACTTGGAAATAGCCCATTTTCCTATCAGTTGGAGGCTGGATAAAGAAGATTTGATTTTTTTTCTATAAAATGGAATACTATTCAGCCATAAAGAATGAGAAATTAAAGCAGCTTTTTAAATACATGACAGTATCAGCATTACAGGGTAGTCACAAGATTATTAATTATACCTTGCTATTGTCTCCAAAGGACTATACACAAAAGATAAGTGATGCTATTATTAAATAATAGATATCTATGTCTCAATTTTAAAGTTTTATGTTAGTTAAAATGGTCAATATAAGTGAAAAGTACAAAATAAAAATGAAATTATATGTATATGTATGAATATTTTCACAACTATTGATGTGAATAAAATTATCGAATTATTCTACAAAATTAATGCAATCCAAAAGAAAATACACATAAAGGTTCTGTCAAAGTTCATAACACTGATTCTTAATTTCTTTATAAAATTAAAATAGAAAGTAATAGTGAAGAAAATACAGCAACACAGAAATGAGAGTTATACAATATAATATCATATAAAGCTCCAATATTTGAACAAATATAATATTACTGCAAAGAATAGTCAGTACTGTAGAATTAGCCATCTCAAAAAATATTAACTAAGTGTAGTACATTTTTTAGGTATGAATTTCAGGTTAAATTACTGAGGTTGTTCAATCAATTGTAACAAGGCAACTTTTGTTTTTGAAACTACTGAAAGGACCTAATTAATCTACAAGCTAGTGTCACTGAAAAAGAAAAATATTTAGATTTATAGACTAGATTTTTAGTCCATAAAACTGTTATTAACAAATCTAAATACATATTTCTGTTACTGGGACTAGAAAACCTTTCTTAAACAAAATTAAATGTACAGTACCACAATGACACAGAATGCTAAATTAATCATGTTAAAAATTTAAGCAAATATGTTTGCCCAACAAAAAGTTTTACAAACTTCTAAAAGCATGGACTGTCAATCTTCAGGTTAGTGTGAGTGTGAGTGTGTGTGTGTGTGTGTGTGTATGTGGGATGCTCACATTTGCATATGCATGAGCTGATTAGACAGACTACCTAGCATTAGACTAATACTGAAAATGACAAAGTAACTCCAGATCAATAAAAACAGAGAAGACGCTTTGTAAAATGGCAGTAAAACTAAAATAAAATATTGAAAGGTTATAATGCGAGGAAAGAGAGCTAGCCAAATGAAATACTGAAACACTAATTCAATCAAGATGATATTAATTTTAGCATACACTCTGTAAGAGACAAATTATTGTTAATGGTTAATTGGGGAAATTTAAAAAAATAAATAGAATGTTTGTGTCTACAAAGGCTCTGATGGCAAAGACCTGAGCTCCTCTGAAGCAAAGGGGAGACTTTCTTCTTTCCTTATGTATTTCATCCGGGGTGAGAACCTACTGAGTTGTGCCACCCACTTCAGGGTGAGTCTTCCGTCCTTACTGTGTGGTTTACAAGTCCATCATCCAGACACACCTGGAACTGTGCTCCACTAATCAGATAGAAATTTCTTAATCCATTCAAGTTAACACCACAATTAACAACCACAAACAGAATAAGAAACCTGGCCAGATTTTACATATATGTAGTTTGAAAGAATACTGCCACTATAAAATAAAGGTATAATAAAAGATTATTTGAAAAAGTTACGTTCTCGGTCAGCTGAATAAACTAGACAAGGAAAAGAATTGGAAGCTTAAGTAATGGGTTGAGCAAAAGTACAAAATATTTCCTGAGCGGTAATGTAAAAGAATCTCAGTGAATAAAAGCCCAATTTCAGATCCAATCTCAGTATTTAATTTGAAAGTCCTTAACACAAAAAATGCTTACTGCCCATATACTATGAGATTTGAAAAGGAAAATATGAATATACCCTTAGAGCTATTAAATTATAATTTTAGCATATGTTCAGATAAGTTTGAAAATTGGAGGCTATTATTCTTGGCAGGTAAAATGAAATATAGTAAAATCACCTTAAATTATATAGCAAATATGGGGCTTCAAATATGCCTCAATTTACTACTATTTTATATCAAGGTAAGATTAGATTCAATTAAGTTTTCAGTGAAACATGTTCCATAAAAAAAGAAATGAAGTAATTGCCAAGAATAATTTATTTACATCTTTATATTTGGGTGCAGGATATGAATGAGTTCTTTGAATAGGCTGTTCATACTTTTAATACTTAATCATAGAATCGCATCTCTAAAATTATAAGGAAATATAATTTGTATGTTTCCTGAACTAGATGATTTAAGGTACTTATTTAAGTAACTACCTTTCAAGAATGAGAATGGGAAAAATCCTTTTTGTTTTTCATTTTGGCAGACACTAAATCACTGAACAACAACTTTGAAAGAAGGTTGATGCTCAGCTAGACATCTCAATCATGACTCTGTACAGAATAAGCATATTTAACATTCCCTGAGTAATAAAAAACAAATAGCTTGGAAAAATACAAAAGAAACACTTATCAGGCCAGGGATTTAGCTCATAGTGGCACCACCTGCCCTGCATGTACAAGGTCCAGAGTTTGATCCCTGGTACAAAAAAAAAAAAGTTTTGCTTATCATTTGGTATAAGAGGACTACAGTGCCCTGCATGTACAAGGTCCAGAGTTTGATCTGTGGTACAAAAAAAAAAAAAGTTATGCTTATCATTTGGTATAAGACAGGACTACAGACAAATTAAGGAATTATTCTGAACTTACTTCCCCATGTTGCACAAAATAATTCTCTAATTACAAGTTATGATACTAAAAAGTATATGCTTTTATATCAAATCTTTGGTAAAATATTTATGTTGACTATTTTAATATACCATTATTAGATTTATACATTTTTAAAAGTTTAGTGAATTACTATGATCTTTCACTGGCTCATACATATTAAGAAATTCTAAAGTATACTATAAGAGAAAACTCCAATCCAAATATGCAATGCCTCTAATAATTCAATGACTCATTTGCATTCTCTATTAATTATACCTTACCAAAGCATTATTCACTGCAGAAAACAATTACTTATAAGATAAATTATATCTAACAGATGTTAGCAGTTCCATTTATAACATAATTCATTTTAAGAAAATGTATTAAGGCTGTCTGCCTCGCAAGGGCAAGGTCCTGAGTTCAAACTCCTGGTACCAAAAAAAATGTATTGATATGAAATGCTTATATAATTTTATGGGTATTTTCTGGAAAATTTCTGCTTAAATTTTAAAATATGCAAAGGTGATAAACCCTGTAAAACAACCACATTATTTGTTGTAATTATTTCAATCAGTCTATAATTAGAAATTGATCTGGGAATGCGGGAAGGGGCAGAAAAGGAAATAAAAACTATCTAGATCTGTATTGATAAGGACCAATTCCCCGCAGTGAATATATTTATTATGTATAAAAGTACACTAATAAAAGGAAAAAAGTAGAAATAATAACAATAATTTATATTATGTGTATTGAAAAATAAAGATGTTTTTATTTTTCCAGTGATTTTATCATAAAACCATAAAGCTAAAGTTTATAGATGCTATATTCCTATGCAATTTTTCTTAGTTTTCTTTTGTAGAAAGCCATAGATAAACAAAGAAAATCAATGGATGATATATATATGTTTAATAGAATGTACACAACATTATTAGTCATTTAAATTCTAATAAAGCAGTATAATATGTTAGTAGTTTTTGGATTTGAAAAATACATAATTAGTAATTATATTTTGCCAAAGTTACTTATCTTCCTTGAGGCCAGAGTTCTGATATTATAACTCTAGTTGTAGCCTCATAATTTTGTTTATGGTATGAATTTTTCTACAGTTTCTTTTTTTGAAATTCCCTTTAAACAGGGCATGGTGGCAAACATCTGTAATTTCAGCACTTGCAAGGATGAGGCAGGAGAATTGCCTCGAGTTCAAGGCAGCTTGAACTACATAGCACCGCCCTGTCTCAAAGCACAACAACCAAAAGCAAAATCAATGACAAAAAATCCCCTTAGTTTATCCTTCTATCTGTCCTTTAAGATTCAATTCAAACATCTGAAATATCTATAATACCTGTAGAAAATATATATTTTATATATTGTGCTCATGGAAAGAATAGTCCAACAATGGCATTTTTGCTCCATATTTTGGAATACACACTACTATCCATAATTTTTAGTGTATTTTTTTCAACACTTGTATCGATTGTGTTTATTATTGGTGCATATGTTAAGGGTCAGATAATAGCACAATCACCTATAGTATATTTCTGTAACATTCATTAGTAAGATAGGAGAAAGTGAAAGGCACTTTTGTAGTTTTCCTTGCTCTAGACACTGATGTATATACCAGGTCATTTGTCACTTCTTACAGAAATCTCAGTTGGGTTCATTAAAAGTTTGTGAAATTGGCTGGGCATAGTGGCACATGCCTGTAATCCCAGCACTTGAGAGACTGGGGCAGGAAGATCACCATGAGTTTGAGGTCAAACTGGGCTACGTAGTGAGACCCTGCCTTTAAAAAAGCTACATAATCATAATCATAATGATAATAATAATAAAAAGTTGAGAATAGGATTTCTTTATTAGTGAGAATAAACTAATTATAACTGTATACAATAATATATTTTACTTAAAAATGAAGAGACTGGTAGACAACATGTAGGTCACTGCACCCATATTACGTACTACATAGTTTATTTATGAGTTCACAGAATATGCTCCAGGGTAAATTACATATCAAGTCACAAAACCAGTGTTAACAGTTTTAAACAGATTAAAATCATTTGAATTATCTTTTCTGATGACAATACAATGAAACTAGAAATCAATACCAAAGGAAAAGTTGAAGGTTCATAAATATGTAAAACTTAACAAGCACACTCTTGAATATGGGTCAATAGGTCAAAAGAGAAACTAAAAGGAAATTTAAAACCATTTTGAGATAAAGGGAAATGAAAATACAACATATGGGAATTTACTGAATGCAGCAAAAGCAGAGGAGGAAAATCAACAACAATAAACACCTACATGCTTAAAAGAACAGTAATCTCAAAGAACCTATTTTATGCTTCAAAAAGTAGACAATTAAGGTCAAGCTCAAAGTTATTAGAAGGAGAAAGTAATAAGAATTATAACAGAAATAAATGAAGCAGTAAAGAAAAGCAACAGGATAATAACAAAACTAAGAAAACTTTGTTTTTCTCTCTTTGAGTTTATTGGTACACTTTAGGTATATAGTACAGTCACATTCGTCATTGGGATCTTGTACCTTTACATGAGAGGTCTTGGTTCTCAGTTTTTCCCCTTGTCTCTGTCCTCCCATCATCCTCTCCTCCCCTCCCCATTTACAAATACTTTATTTCCATTTTTTCCCCTACAAAGTCATTGTGATAAAAACAGCAAGGTACTGGCAAAGAAACAAACATGAGGATCAGTGGAACAGATTGGAAGACACAAAAACAACTCCAGATGTTCAGCTACCTCATCTTTGACAAAGGAGCCAACCATCCTCACTGGAGGCAAGATAGCCTTTTTAATAAATGGTATTGGAAAAACTGTATTTCAATCTGCCAAAGATTAAAACTAGACCCTTATCTTTCACCACGCACTAAAATAAAATCCAAGTGGATTAAAGATCTAAATATTAAAAAAGAGTCACTAAGAACTTTTTAAAAAGATCAACAAAATTGGGAAAATATTAGCTGCAATAAATGAAAAAAAAGAGAAAAACAAATAAAATCAGAACTGAAGCAGATGACATTACAATTAATGCCACAAACATAAAGACTACTACAGAAAAATATGAAAAGTCTATACCAACAAAATGAGTAACAAAGTATATTACTTGATAAAAACACACAGTGTGCCAAGAGTAAATCATGAGAATAGAGAAAAGATGAACAGGCTTATGATTGGTAAGGAGTTTGAATCAGTAATCAAAAACTTCCCAACAATGAAAATCTCAGGAGATGACAGTTTCACTGTCATTTCTACCAAATATTTAAAGATGGAAAACCAGTCTTACTCAATGCCTTCCAAAAAATTGAAAACTTTGGGATGATTCAATGCTCACTTTGTGAGATGAGTAGGCCAAATTATCAGTGACAATGTAATCAAAAGAAAAGAAAACTACGGCAGGCAAAAGCTAATGAACATAGATACAATAAAGTATTCAAGAAAATACAACAAAATGAATCCAACAGTACATTAAAAATTTCATACCCCTGACCAAATTGGACATTTTCTTTGTATGGAAGTATGATTGAACTTATAACTATATATGATATATGATATTAAGTAAATAAAGGATAAAACTCACAAGAACATCTTAATAGATGCAGAAAAGGTATTTAATAAATTTCTATACCCATTTACAACTAAATATTTTAACAAAGTAGGAATAAAAAATAATTTTAATATACTACACCCCACGTATGTAAAGGCCACAGTATCGCACTTAATGGTGAAAAACTAAAAACATTTCCCATAAGATAAAAAAATAAGGCAAGGATGTCCATGCTTTTTACTTCTAGTCCATGTAGAAGTTAAAAATCCCCACTGAAGAAAATGAAGTAAAATCGGCCGGGGATTTAGCTCGGGGTTCCACCGCCTGCCTCTCAAGCACAAGGTCCCAAGTTCAACCCCCAGTACCCAAAAATAAAAAAGAAAGGGGGGGGGAAGGAGGGAAGAAGAAAGAAAGTAAGAAATAAAAGACAATTCATAATAGAATAGCATACATGGCAACAATCCCATTTCTGTGTATATATACAAGGAAAATGGATCAGCATAGTAAACAGATGTATGAAGCTGCATGTATATTGCTGTAGTATTCATAATAGAAAAGATGTGAAATCACCTTAGATATTAAATGGATGCACAGATAAAAGTAATATCTCTCTCTCACACACACACACACACACTCACACACACACATACACACACGAATACACAATGGAATATTATTCAGCCATACAAATTTAAATTATAGGTCAGGTGCAGTGGCACACCTGTAATCCCAAACACTTGGGAGGCTAAGCCTGAATGATTGAAAATTTGAGGCCTGGGCACCTTAATGAGATTCAGTCTCAAAATGAATATTGGAAGGGATAGAAATGTACATCAGTGGTATAGTCCTTGCCTACTATGGAAAAATACCTGAATTTTTCAAACTCAGGTCCTTGTAATTGTAAGGAAGGTGGTTGGATCACTGAGCTAAATCCCCAGCCCCAAAAGGACCTGAACTTAAGCCTTAGTACAACACACGCACACGCACACACACACACACACACACACACACACAGAGGAAATTTGGTCATTTGTATGGAACTGGCGTAAACTATGTTAAATGAAATGAGTTACACAAATGTCACCTATTTTCACTTATACATAGAAAGCAAAAAGTTAATCCCATAGAAGTAGTAAATAGAATAGTGGTCAGAATTTTGAAAAGGATGTATTTCAGAGGATGGAAAGAGGATGATTCACGGAAACATAAATAGTCTGGAGAATGGTGCAGTTGAGTATGAATAACTGCCAATATTCTGTATTGCACTATTAGTAGCATATTTCAAAATAACTACTAGAGAAGATTTTGAATATTCTCAATGCAAAGAAATGATCATTAAAACTGTACCCTTTATATAACACTGTACCTATAATATTTACAAATATTATATGTTCATTTTTTAAAGTATATTTTAAAAATTCATCCAAACTGTGACAGAACAAAATAATTTCTATCTGCAGATGGCATGAGCTTTGTAAGAACTCTAAACACACCAGAAAAATTATTTGAACTAATAAGCAAATACACTTCAGCTGCAAGATACAAAACCAACATAAAAAGTCCATGGAGTCTCTTTACACTGACAATGAATCATTCAAAATCAAAATTAAGAAAATAATTTCATTTATAATAGAATCAGAATATGAATGCAATAAATAAAATGAAGGTCGAGTTCAATTAGCAGGATGACATATAGCAACAGCTATAAAACTTTGATAAAAGAAGTTAAAGAAGAAGCAAGTAAATAGAAAGATATCCCATTCACACACAACCACTCAGAATCCCAAATAGCCCAAACAATCTTCAGAAAGAAAAATTCTAGGTTAATTTAGATTATTCTTTTCATTTAACTGGTTCTTCATTTGTAACCTTCATTTCCCTTGTCCTCTGATAGCTGTATGGGAAAGGAAATGTATTTGCTGCATGGTCCGTATTGAATCGTTAGTTGCTAGGTCCCCTTATAATGCTATTCGCCTTCTTTTAGGGAGGTTTGACTTCTTCCAAAATACTGATGTGTGTGTGTGTGATGTCTCCAGTCTCTCTGAGTTTAGGCAGTCTGGCATTATATCCCTGACGGCTGTGCTGAAGTTTCCAGCATTCTAGTTTGTGTTGTTGCAATAAGCAGGGTATTTTGGAAGGCATTGTTGAAGCCTGTGATGACACTGAATCACCCAAAGCTATAGCAGTCTATATGCTTTCCGTGAATAGCATTAAATCTTCCTTTGGCACGGGAAGTTTACATCACTACAGTTTAATTATTCTGGAGTCAATATTATATTGTGGATATCCTTGGTATTTATATATTGAAATTAATATAATGCTAAGGAAAAGAATGAGACTCTGTGTCCATAATCAGAGAGGTTACCCTAGATTTATCTACCACAGGAACAATTCTAAAACCTCAGTGGTCTAAAACACCAGAGCTCTCTTTTTTATTGTATGTGGTCATTTCTGAATAAGGACTCAGGCTCCACTACATATCATACCTTGGTGGTCTCGGAAGCCGCAGAAATGCATGTTATGTGACTCATATAACATTGATACGTAATAAACCATTATGTGCATTTCGTTGGAGAAGGCATGGCATGAGGTCATATTTAACTTTTTTAAAATGCTGAAGCACAGTTCCATATTGTGCCCTGAAAGAGGTGAATACGAGGTTTGGCGAGCATCACTGATGTCTAATACAATTTTCAGTCTCTTATATAAGAGGAATAAAAATCATGTCATAATTTTAAAATATGTCAGTCTGCTTTAATGAATAGTAGAGAGAATACATTGCAATTGTGTATTCATCTTCTGGAAATTAAGGCCCTTAAAATTTTTATGAAGCTAAAAATAAAGACTAATTTTCAAGGAACCCTAAGGATGTTAAACGCTTAAAAAAAAAAAGGCACTCACATTTTAATTAAAGAGAGGTCAGGCATAGAAGGCAGCCTCTTGATACCACAGGCAGTGAAAGCCCTGATCCTTGATAAGGACCATCAGAGCAGAGTTAACTATCAGAAACACAAGTAAGGTTCGAAGTACTTGGTGACACTGGAAACATAAAATTTCCCCCCAGTGTCATTGATTTCTTGTAATGAAGGAAGAAGGCGGAAGTCTGATTCTTTGGAAACATTTAACTCTCTGACCAGAGTTTATATATTTGATTTTTCTGATAAAGGGTGTAACTTTGTGAAAAGAATAAATAAATGCACATGTCACATTTTTTTCTCTCCAAATTAGCTGGTTTATTTTAGGTAGGTACTTACTATGCACTTTTTTAGTTGAAAATATTCCTTTCACATTCCTGAAAGACATGTTCAGTGTGCTGAATGTAACTGTTTCAATCAAATCACTTCACAGCTATTCTCATTTGCTTTTTACCGGTGCCTAAAAATCTAAACAAGGCTTTCTGGTGGGGATCAGTGTGCTGAATGTAACTGTTTCAATCAAATCACTTCACAGCTATTCTCATTTGCTTTTTACCCAATCCCCGGTGCCTAAAAATCTAAACAAGGCTTTCTGGTGGGGAAAAAAAAATCAACCTTATGGTTTTGCATTGCTTTTCTATTAAATTTGTGTTGTTTATGTGATCATTCTGCTTGATATTTGAGATAGTTAATATATCACCTATCTGTCTCTCTGAAATGCTGATCATGTTTAGAATTTCTTTGGTTTTTACCTTACGCTCTTAAAATATTATCCAGGCAGCAATACTGAAATAGAGGACATAGATTAATCATATTCAACATTACAATTAAGGACTATTAGTAGCTCAGTATGGAAAGTGTTCTTCTGAACACTCCTTCGCAAGAGAAAGGGAGTGGACCCAGCAAGAACTCTTTCCAATGAAAACATGAGATTGCTGAAACTAAAAGCAGCAGGGTAGATTCTATGCTTTGCCATTCTACATACCTTGGCCCAGAAAAGAAAACGGACCATTTTCTTAGGAATCAATAATAACAATAAACATGGGGAACTGTCTAGATTATAACTGTATGGGGCTGCAAAAAGGAAGTGTCCTCTAGTCAGGCAAGGTGGTGCACGCCTGTAATCTCAGCATTCAGGAGGCTGAAGCAGGAGAATCATTGTGCATTCAAAGCCAGCCTGGGTTACATACTGAGACTCTGCCCCCCAATTAATTAATTAATTGAAATAAATAAATGAACATCCTTGGACAAGCAAAGTTTTGTTCAAGCTGTGTTCACAGTAAAATGGCTCATTCACACAAGGAATTGGAACATAACAAAATTCTGACATTATTCTACTCACTATCTCTGAATCCTTATAGCAAGCCAGATGGAGTTAGGTGTTTGGTTTATTATTTGGGGTGCTATTTCTATTATACATCTATTGTTTTCTATTTCACTCATTAATTCAGTTTTTTGCCTTTTTTTCTTTTAGGATAATACAATATTGTATTTATTTTAAATATATTATATATTATTCATTTTTATTAATTTGATGATTAGTTCTAAGATCATAACACAACTCTAAATTATAATCTACCTCAAATTGTCCCTTTGAAAATAAATCTGTAAATCCCAAAACTTTGGGAATCTTTGCTCCTTTAAATCTCTTCTCAATTTTCCATTATTTTCATTGTTCATATATTTTCACCTTTGAAACACGCTATTATTGATTTTAGCTAGCCTCACTGTATTTACAGTGTTTATATATAACTATATTTTAAACTCATTATCTGTATTGTTCTTAATTTCCTCCTGATATTCTATGTTTCTTTCTGAGGCACATTTTCTTTTAAAGAATATTTTATTCTAGGTCTTCAAGCAAGAAATTATCTATGTTTTTAAATCTAAATGCTGTTTATCTGCCATTCATTGTTGAGAGATATATTCATTGAGAATACAACCTTAACTAGCAAGTGTATTATTTTGCTATATTCTTTGTCTCATTTTATGCCTTCCACAATTTCTATCCAAAAATCACCTGTCAGATATGTTATGTGACCATATAGTTAGAAATAATTTGTTTTACTTTCTAAATGCATTCAATGTTTTTTTTCATGTTTTGGTAATTTTATTGCAATATATCTTGGAATGATTTTTGTTACATAGACATAATTTCTAATAGTATTTATTCTCCTGCCTTATTTACATACATGTCAATGTTTTCACTGGATTCAATATGTATAATTTACTCTTAATATAGTCATATATATTTCAGTGATTCATATTTTAAATTTGCTATTGAATTTTTTAAATTCACTAACTTTTTCTCATTATACTTTTAAACTTATGACAAGCCTTATGTTTTTTAGATCATGTAGTCACCCTGGTTTAATTAGTCATATTAACTTGAAGATTGCCCTGAAAAATGTTGAGATAATTAGGTGATTTCATAACTATTAAAATTCATTAATTATATGAGTCACTTTTTTTGGTTTTTTAGGACTTCAAATATATGAATGTATTTTAAACTCAGTCGATTTTTTTCAGACCTTTAGAACCTGATTATTATTTCTGACAAAATACATGAACTACTGCAATTAATTTACTCTTTAGTAAATGAACTATTTAACATGATTGGAGAAAAGGATATGCTTTTACTTGGGAGCTCTCCATTGACAAGTTTAGATTTTAAAAACCTCACTTAAAATTGCAGAATATGAGCTGGGGATTTGGCTCAGTGGTGCCACTGCCTGCCTTGCAAGGGCAAGGTCCTGAGATCAATCTCTAGTACAAAAAAAAAATATATATATATAGAATACATTTGAAGATTAGAAAAATCCCCAACATTGAGAGTGAATAAACACTTTCAAGCAATTTATGCACCCTATTCTTTTGATGTCACAAAAGATGAAAATATAACCCAAATTACACACATAAAAGAAGGTGAGTTGAATGTGATTCTCAAAAATTGACTCAGTAAAAATAAATTTTATTAATACTTTATATTTTCATTTTGTTTTAATTTTACTTTTGTAAATTTATAATGATATGTGAAAAATTACATCTAAGAGACCTCACAGTGCTTCTCAATAAGTGCAAAGCAACATAACTAAAAGAAATCATTATGGAGTAGTCTAGGTGATAGCACTACTTAAATCTAAAAAACACATAATATCATTTCACCTCTGTATTTCTGATTAATATCTCTGCTCCTAGCTGCATATAAATAGCTCTGATCCAACAAGAAAGCAAAAGTGCTTCTCCAGAGAACCATTGAGACGACTATGATTGATCAAACCCGGGACAATGGCACTGGCTTCCCACAAGAGGGAGATTAAACCTAGACCTATATCTCCCATCGTGAAGTAAACTAAAATCAAAGTGGATCAAAGACCTAAACATTAGAACAAAAACACAGGAACCACTAATTAAATCAATTTGTTAAAATTTAAAATGAATTAAAACAGAATATTACAGAGAATTAACAACAGGGATCTCATCGTATTAAAAAGCTTTTGCACAGAAAAGGAAACCATCAGTAGAGCGAAGCAACAGCTCACAGAATGAGACAATTTTGCTGGCTTTTCCTAAAAGACTAACATCTAGAATATATAAAGAACTCAAAAAAATTAGACCCTCTCAAATTTAAAAATCCAATTCAAAAATGATCAAATGAAGTGAATAGACACTTCTTAGATGAAGTTGAAACAACAAATAAATATATGAAAAAATATTCAACCTCATTGGCCACTGGGAAAATGCAAATTTTAAAAACACTGAGATTCCATTTATTTCCAGAAAGAATGGCTATCATCAAGAAATCAACTGATAACAAATACTGCTAAGCTATGGGGAAAAGTCACCCATCTCCACTCTTGGTGGGCATGTAAATTGGAACATCCAATACAGAAATCAGTATGAAGATTCCTCAGAAAACTAAAATGTGAGGATCCATTTAACTCAGATCTCCTTTTCAGTATCTTCCCAAGAGTTAAAATTATCGCACCACAGTGGTCTATGCACACCTGTGTTTATAGCAGCACAATTTGTGGTAGCTACATCTTGGAAGCAGCCCAGAAGTCCACCAGTGGATCAATAGATATAGAAAATGTGGATTGTTTATACAATAGAGTACTAATCTACTATGAAAAATAATAACATTGAGGCATTTTTAGGTAAATGGATGCCCTTGAGACAATACTTTTAAGTGAAATAAATTGGACCCATGTGTTTAAATATTGTATGGCTTCTCTTGATGAAGCAAAAGTGTAAATCAGGATGAAAATGGATGACAGATATTGGGAAGTAGGAAGAAAATGTTCAAATGGGAAAAGAAACAAGGCAGAGGGTAGGGGGAAGGGAAGAAAGGGAAAATAAAAAAAGTAAAGAGAATAGAAGCAGCAAATAGAAACAAAACTTTTATAAATAAGGAGAGAAAGAAGAGTTGAAGGGAGGGGAAGGGTATGGAGAAGAAAGAAAAATCAAGATATATTATGTAAAGGTACAAATTCACTATGATGAATGTGATCATTATGTATATCAAGAGTACCAATAAAATTAATTTAAAAATAAAGAAAATAATTTTTAAAAGGAATTAAATTAGAAATCAGAAGAGAAGACAATTTTGAAAGTTAAATGGCACACTTAAATAACCAAAGAACCTAAGGAGAAATCACATGAGAAATTTTCAAATCATGTATATTAATGACAAACAAAAATATAATATACACACATGTACAGAGGTTGACTATACTTTATCTAAACTACCTGGAACCAGAAATGTTTCATATGTGGGAGTTTTTTGGATTTTGAAATATTTACCTAAACTATACCAAATGAGTGTCCCTAACCTGAAAATTCAAAATCTGATGCATTGGAAATCTGAAACATTTTGAACACCAGGGTACTTGTGTTTCTGAAGCATTTCAGATTCAGAATGTCTGGATCAGGGACTCTTGACCTGTAACATGTAGCAAAAGTAGTACTTAGAGGATAATTTCTAAATAAAAAGAAGGCATTCTAAGAAAATAACCAATACTTTATAAGGAAATTTTTGAAAAGAATAGAACACTAAAATGAAAGCAAGCAAAACGAAGAAAATGACAGGTTTTGCAAATTAATGAAATAGAGCATAGAAAAGAACAGAGAAAATTTGAGAAATTAAAAATAATTAATTTGGGAAAAGCAACAAAACTGATAGTTCCTTACTTTAAATTAAAAAGGAAGATGAACCCAATTATTGAAGTCAAGAATGAAATAGAAAACTACTGCACTGGTTTCATAGATATAAAAAGATCACAAATTAATTCTATAAACAATGTTATGCCAACATATTAAATAATATACAACTGAATTAATACAAAAAAATTGAATATAATAAAAACAGAAAATCTGTGTAAACCTGAAACAGATAATGGTTTCAAATTAGTGACTAAAATCTTTACAAAAAGAAAAGCCCAGGGCTAGAGGGTATTGTTTGTAGGCCCTACCAAACTTGTACAGAAAAATTAGTCCCAGTTCTTCACAGACATTTCTAAGAAATAAAAAGAAACAATTATTTCCCAAATCTCCGGGCGTGGTGAGGCATGCCCATAATCCCAGCACTCCGGAGGCTGAGGCAGGAGGATCAGAACCGCTGACAATTCGACCAGCCTGGGCTACATAGTGAGTTCCAGGTCAGTCTCAACTAGGTAGTGAGACCCTGTCTGAAAAAAAACAAAAACAAAAACAAAAAAAAAACAACAACAAAAAACATACAATTATTTCCCAAATCATCATACAAACAGAAATATACCGAGGTAACCACCAGGCACATCACTAAAAAAGGAAGCTACACTCATTAGCAACATATGACAATAGTCATGCACAGTGACCAAGTAGAAATTATCTCAAGAATGCAAGGTAGATTTAACATTTGAAAATCAATGCAATTGGCATATTTATAAGGATAAAAGCTATATGATCATTGGAAATGATGTAGAGAAAGCACTTAATATACTTCAATGCTGTCTCCAATGGAAGACAATCTAACTTTTAAACATGGGCAAAATATCTTAATACAGTTTCTCAAAAGAAAACCACAACAAATATGTGAAGATGTTTACATCATAAACTATTAGGAAAATGAAAATTAAACAACAATTAGACACGACTATTTTTTTGGTATGGCTAAGCCAAAAAACAAACCAACCAACAAACAAAACAACAACAAAATCAGATATAAGTGTGATAAGTATGGGAAGAACTAGAAACCCTCCTACTTTGCTGATATAAATATAAAAAGGAGCTGTCTCTTGGAAAGCAAGCTGGTACTTTCTCAATATATTAAAAAGTAGAGGTACTGTACCATTCAATATTATCACTCTGAGGCATACATCTAGGAGAAATGAAAACATATGCCCGCACAAAAATTGAATGAAAATGTTTGGGCATTTTTAATAATAAAAAAAATAGAAAGAAGCCCAATATCTACCAACTGATGCACAGGTAAAGAAAAGCTAGAGTAATTATATACTGTATCTTATTTTGTAATAAAAAATGAAATAAAAGTACATTAGTGAACTTTTAAAATATTAAAGTAAGTGAAACAGACAAGTCAAAAAGGACTACATACTGTTAATTCTCTCTATATGAAATATCCAGAAAATATGATTCAATAGTGACAGAAACTAAACAGATGACTACTGTAGGAAGGGTGGGGGTACAGGAGTGAGAGTGACTGCTTTGTGAGTATAGAGTTCTCTTAGGGGGTAATGAAAATATTCCAAGATTAAATAATGGTGATGATGCAACTCTAGGAATATACTAAAATGTATTATACAGGAATGAAACTTATAGTATGTCAATTACATCCTAATATAGCTTTTAACTGGAAAAAGCCCTGAAGCTTAAAAAGTATGCTACTATTTATGATAAAATAGTGTAAATAATCTGAGTCAAGCAATGGATAAATGATTTACTTTAGTGCATTTATATGATCATGTCTTCTCGAAATTGGTTGTGTAAGAATCACCCAGTATATTGATTAAAACACATTATCGAGCCCCTATTGAACCACTTGAGGTAATCCAGATATCTGGAAGATGTTGTTTGTGGACAGCACTTTGAGAAACATTTCACTGGACAGATTACTAAGAAACCATTAAACCGTGCCTGTGAAGTGCTTAAATAACTTGAGAATAGGCTTGTATTTAATTTCAATTTAAAACAGCAGAACATATGATACATATGTAAATTTTAGGTAAAAAGTATTGTTTGTCTTAATCTTAAATTAGAAAAAAAAAAAAAAAGACTAGAGATAAACACTAAAAAGCCAGGCATGGTATTGCAGGCCTGTAATCCCAGCATCAGGAGGCTGAGGCAGGAAGGAGGAGGATCAATACAAGTTTGAGGCTAGCCAGGGCTACACAGTGAGTTGAGGGCCAGCCTGTACTACCTGAAGTGACCCTGTCTCATATAGCAAAATAAAAAAACAAACAAATAAATGCAAGAAAAATACAGAATACTTCTTTGCAATTTTCCATAACATCTGCCTTAAAACAGCACAACATTTTTTTATAATCAGAAACTATAGTGTTAACTTTTAAAATGAAGACACCATGGTTAAGGAGGCATTGAAACCATGAATGGTGACACACAAATTTTAAAAGGTTACAACAAGGGAGGGCAGGGGAGTGGGGAAAATAAGAATCAAGATATATCATGTAAAGGTACAAATCTCCAAGATGAAGGTCATTATATTGTATACCTAAAATGTACCAATAAAGTTAATTTTAAAAAGATGTTCTTTCAATGAGAATATAACATCATATACTAAATGTAGCATAAGGCTTCTAAGTTCTTCCCTTATCCTTAGTTACATAGAGATATTTATGTTATAAATTTATTGTTAAATATTTCATTGATAAAAAGAAAGTTTTTTTAAAATGTAAATTTAATAATTTTTTACGAATTTAGGAATTAGTCCTTTCTGAGAAACTATGTGTTTTATGAATAATTATCTATATTTCAAATAGGAAATTTAATATATATTGCTAGATTTTATAATGAAATGTGTCATAATTTTATATAATTAAATGTCCATATTCATTTGTTGATTAAAATGCTTTCTGTTCAAACATTGTATTTCAGTTTTAAATTTAATACTATAGATTAAATTTTTAAATTGTATTTAAGTAAACATATTGTATGGAACATATATAGCATTATATAGCTCTAAAGACAATGAATTAGTTAAATTGAAAAAATGATCCTCTTGTAGATTTTCAAAACAGCATGGAAGATGGAAAATGAAGTGTTAACTAAAAGTTGCCTGCCTAAAACCAGCTTGCTTTATATTACTCTTCTCACCTTTATATTATATTTGTGTTTTGCTATACACACAAGATGCTTATGCATTTTGAGGCTGGCTCCCTTTTTATTCTGAAGCATTTAATGATAAGTTGCTGTTGGCTGAATTTAATAGGTTCGTGTGAAAATGTGGTTGTATCTCTAGATTCATAATATCACACAGACCCAGATTTAGCAGTTTATTATAGAAAGAATAGAGTCTGGAGTCACATATCTGACGCCCTTTTAAAACAGAACAGAAAAAGCCCACACAGGTAAAATGCTGAAAGGAAGAAATCATGCATTTTTCTCTGCTGGCCTGCATTTAAAGTAAACATATTTAACTCAAAATAAACAGATAGTCTGTATTAATAATTGTCAGAGATAAATGTATTATTTGTTCTATTAATTTATTTCTATCTTTCCCACTGCCAAGAAGTGAATTATGTGTAGGTGAATTAAATAAAATTAAAAATCATATGTGTGTAATGTACAATTTATGAAAAGCTGTTTACTTCAAGTTAACTTTGAAGTACTAACTAGTTTAAATTTTTTCCTATTTAACAGCACCATAGTTGAATACAGTATTAAAATTCAATGTAATTATAATTTTTACTGAAGTACATTTTTGAAAAGCACCTCCATCAAGTCTTTTGAATAAAGTGCTAAAAATATCCATCCATTAAACAAGGTATCTAAAATATATAAAGTATAAATCATTATATCTTTAAAATTTGACCAAATGGAAGAGAATTAGTAAACTAAATTATTTTACTACCTACATAAAGACTTTTGATATATGTATAGATATAGATATCTATATCTATATCTATAGATAGATAGATACAGATAGATAGAGATAGATAGATAGATATAGATAGATAGATAGATAGATAGATAGATAGATAGATAGATATTTTTTTTTTAGTACCGGCATTCAAACTTGGGCCCTTGTGCTTGTGAGGCAGGCAGTGGAACCACTGAGCCAAATCCACAGCCCATAAAGTCTTTTGGATAAAGGGCTGTAAATATCTATCCAATACATGAGATGTCCAAAATATATAAAGTATAAATCATTATATCCTTAAAATTTGACTGAATAAAAGAGAATGAGTAAAATTTAGTATTTTACTTTGAAAAATCTGCTGCACTTTCGTTTTTTACATTTCTCATATATTTCAAATGAACCAGCAGCAAAAATACAATTAACTGCCCTTTTATAAAACTCTTCTTTGTCTAACAGTACAAAACTAATTTGTATTGCTTTTGATCATTTCTGTGCCTTCATCACTTAGAACAATGGGAGGATCATTGATGGAAAGGTCCTTTGTACTGTGAGGGTTGTGGCAGAAAAATGCATTCCACACTTTGGCTGTTGCTACCTAATAAAAGTTAGTTGGGCAATAGACATAAATAATTAAATCATGTTATGCACAAATCATATTTAATGAGGCTATCATAAATTATATACAAATAAATATTTTTGTAGAGGAAGCAGCATTTGATGATTTTGAAATTATAAATTATGCAACTCTTTCACTAACTATAAATTCAGCAAATTACAGTACTAAAAGTTTTGTTTATTTTTCTCATGTGAAAGGAACAATACCTTGTCATGTAAGAAATGCAGATTTATATTCCACATACAAGTTGGATCATACAGTTTTTGTATTTCTGGGTTTGGCTTACTTCACTTAACATAATGTCTTCTAATGTCATCCATATTATTGAAATGACAGACTTTTCTATTTTGTTAAGACTGAATAGTATTCCATTTTGGTTCTATACCACATTTTTACATCCATTTATCAAAAACAGATTCTATTTGGCTTAATTTGTAAAAAAAAATCTCTGAAAGTCAAGCATTTGCAAATTTGCAATAATAACAGTGCCATTATGTAATACCTGTTGGGTATCTATACTTTGAAATATTACTATTCCTTAAACATATCATTTAACCTGCATGTAACTTAGGTGCTAGTAGTCACTTCAATTTGACCATTGTCTCTGACTTTCAAGAGAGAAGCAGATTCAGCAAAATGATTTGCTTCAGTCACAGAATTTGCTATGCAGTCAAACATCTGAGCATAATTCAATCAACATGATAGCAAAAATAAAATGATGAATTATCAGGATGTTTATAGGCTCTTTTTTCACCTAGGTATCACGCCATCTATAAGCATTGCATCATGAATCCTTAACCCCAGAATAGCCCTGTTGGCATCCAAATGGTGATTTTCCAAACCTTTCGTTTACACAGCACTTGAGTGTATCCTCTAACTGGCTTATATACTCTCCTCACTCACACACAATGACTATGCCAACCATAGAAGTGAGTAAATATTTCTGCAAACCACCATCCTTCTATTCTGTGTGCCATGGAAGACATAAAAATGGGGTGTGTTCTACCAGATTTTACTAGAAGTATAAAATGAAGGTAATATCTTCCTAAATTTTCTACATCTATGAAAAAGATTTGCTTTATATTAAAAACATTAAAATGAAACAGTGAATATACAAACCACAGTACTAGTATTAAAATTGCTAAATATAAGTTACAAGAAGATTATTTTAATTCCCTGAGGAAGTTGGCTCTCCTAATAGTCAGTGAAGACAAAGGACTGAAATCTCCTGAAGTAGCAAGTTGTCTTGTCACTGAAGAAGTTCAAGTATCTGAAAAACATGCCTTCTGAAGACTGAAGCCCTGAATGAATGCTTTGACTAGATGGTGTTCAGAAGCATTTTCATCCCAAGACTGAAATGCATTAATCTTCCCAGAATATCAGCATGTTGTAGGCCACAAACTGAAAGTATAGGCACTAAATTCATTACTTATAGCATGTTGGTTAGGATAAGAGAGGTAAAAATCATGAATTAATTTGTATGATAATTTATTGTGAAAGGAGATATTATTTATGTTTAATTCTCACATCCATCTGTGTAAGAATTGTCAGATAAGAAAACTAAAACCCAGAAAAATTCAATAACTTGGCTATGATCATGTAATAAGTAAGGGTTGAAGATGAACCTTGATATAAAACTATCTTTCCAAATCCCTTGTTTGTTCTACTATGCAATTACTGTATGATCAAGGACTGATAACGTAAATTATTCTGTAAGCATATTTCCAAGGTTTCTTTGGAGAAAAAAAAGGGACATTTCAAAGTCAGTGAAAATCTACATGAAAGCATCTTAATACCACATCTTGATTTCACTTCCTAAGGAATCCTGTGTTGAATGGCAGCTCCTGGCTTGGTGTTATTAAAACAAACCCCTGGGAAAGGTCCTGACTACTTAACATGATACAATGTGCTGTGGCATCTTGCACCAGGAAGAATCCACTTTTGAGAGGATCTCCCTCTTGGAGACCCCCAGGGAAAGATACAAATGGGAAATTCTGATCTGTCTGTTTGCCTTGTCTCACTCATCGTCTGAATTAGGGTCCTTTAAAATGTGCTGCTTCAAGACTTCTTGTGGATCAGAGTTTTTAAACTCTTTATGAATCTCATTTTGTACTGATCTACTCAACATCGTCCAGAGCTGCTCTTTCAACTTCACCAACGGGAAGAACAGAGCTGATTTGTACCAGTTATGAAGCAGTTATTCAATCCTCCCTCCCCATGAAGACAGAACTAAATAATCTTTCTCCGCAACCAGCTGTTCCACTCTGTCCCACTCCTCCATACAGAAGAGGAAGAATTTGTTTAAAGCTATACGCATCAACTATTATCAGTTTTTACATCAGTTTTAATAGGGAAACATGACTCCTTCCTCTGCTCACACCATTCTCAGTGGCAATGCACTTTGATGTCTGTAAGCCCAAAAAGTGGTCACCAAGACCCTTTCAAAGCTGATGGTACAATACCCAAGCAGTTTACTTTTGAATGCTGAAAGTGGAGGCGATGACATCCAAGTTATACACATATTGAATTTATACATTTAGAACAAAATTAACAAAATCAAAATGGGAGGATCAAGGACTAAAAGAAAACCCATAAATTAATTTCACTAGACTTCCTCTTTGTCATACTAAGGAGACAGTGAAACAAAGAGAGGCATATGATGTTCTGAATAGCAATCTTCTGCAACACGGGACAGTATGTTTACCCTGGGAGAATTTTTAATTCCACTCATGTGATATTACCAAGAATCACACTTTTATTACAACCCTCTATTTCTTGAAGTTCAAGAGAGTACAAACGTCTGCATCAATTATTCTTTAAAAACAGCACAAAAGATAGAAACCCACTTCTTCTATGAAGCTAAGCTAAATGGTTGTTTAGCTAAGTTATGATTTCTTTGTAAGTACATGTAACAGAAATAGAAACATGACACTTCTACTGGCACAAGAAAACTCAGTTTGAGAGGGTATTCCTTCAGCATTGAGCATACTGAAGGTAAATACAATGAGAGAGCACTATCTACAACAAACCTGCAATGATCTTTCCAACCTTACAATATGTAGTCCAAAGCTAAAATAGAATCAGTTTAAAAACTCCAAATCAACACTCTCTTCCCACAGAGAAAACTGAGAACAGAGGAGGATTCCAGTCAGCCTGAAACCATAACACTTGAGGAGAATTCAGTGGCCTCACCAAAAGCACAAAGGAATTTCACTTCTCCCATCAATACAGAGCAGGTGCAGGTGAGAAGATAAGGGAAAGAAACAGACCTTGCAATTTGGAATATGCAGATCCAACAGCCGTCCATCTTGAGACAGGTTGTAATCACTCCCAGCTATTGAAAGAGGATGTGGGCTCTGTCTCCATAATATATATCATCTATTCAAAAAAGGAAAGGGGATTTTGGTAAATTTTTGTTTGTTTGCCTGGTATAACAGAAATGCATGATGCAGCACAGAGAAAATGCCAGTTAGAAATCTCAAATAATATTTATTCACATGTTATTTTCCTTCTTCAATCACTAAAGAGTCTGACATTTAAAATTAAGGTACAGAAGGAGGAAAGAAGGGATGGAGGGAGGCAGGGAAAGAGAGAGGAAGAGGAGGAGGAAATGAGGGACAATGTTAGAAACTAGAGATGTTGAACAATATATGAAAATTACAAATGACCCAAAACAAAACAGATTGTCAAGAGAACATGATTCCCAGGCTAAGATTACCTATTATATAAAACATGAGCTTTCTGCATAAAGAAAGTGCAAATTTTATTTTAAGAGACTTAGAGTACCCTATGGTAAAGAGCATGAAAGTTCAGGAGCTCTTTCAACTTGGAACGGACATGGTTACTACCATACAAGAAAACCAGTAGAATAGGGCCTCCTGTGTGTTTTTTTTTTCTACAGTTTCTTCTGATTCTTACTCTTGCCAAAAATATGTGAGTAACTTTATTTGTATACACATGTGGCAATAAATGCCAAGAAAAAATAGAGCTGAGTAAAAGAGTAGTATGAAGATGAGATATGACTTCAATGGCTGAGAGTTTGAGGCTGCTCTGGGCTACATAGTGAGTTCAAGGCCAGCCTGAGCTACATAGAAGGATCCTGTCTCAAAAAAGGAAGAAACAAAGAAAGGAGGAAAAAGAAAAAGGACAGATTGAGAGAAGGGACGTGAAGGAGAAGGTTATGTAGCTCTCTGAAAGTATGCCAGACAAAAGGAATGGAAGAAACAAAACTTCTGAGGTGTGAAATGTCTAGTAGGTTTGATGATCTTACAAACTGCTCAGAACTCAGAACTACTGGAAACAAAGTGGAAGAAGAATTAATAAATAGTAAGTGCAGGTACCAGTTCCTTATGACAAGTGTGATCAATACATATTGCAGACATGTACTAATTTAAAAAAAGAAAACACAAAATGGTCAATGGAAAGACAGAGATTAGGGGTTTAATTACTTTGGGCCTTTGAGCTCTTTCCACCTACCACCATGGGAGGTTCCATTAAAAGGGGTGCACCAAGCTTTCCTATGCTTAATGGGATCACTCTACTGGCTGTGATGAAAGCAAATTTTAGAAAGCAAGTGAGAAAACAGGAAGATCATTTAGAAGATTAGGAAAATAATTCAGTAAAAATAATATTATCTTGGAGGGGAAGGGGCAACTGTGAAGTTGATGAAAATAGTCAACTTGTAGATGTATTCAGAAAGTAGACCTGACGTACTGACATACTGACTATGTAACATGATAGAGGGACAAGGGCAAAAAGACTTGGGCCTAAACAAGTTATAATTCACTAAGACTGGGTGGTATGGCCAGAATATAGGTGAGGCACATACAAAATAAAATAAAATTGATAAGCCCTTAGTCAACTTCATCGAAAAAAGGAAAGAAAAGGCTAAAATTCATGCAATTAGAAATGAAAATGAAGTCACAACAGATCCCACAGAAATCTGGAGGATCATCACTACTAACCTTGAGAACCTGTACTCTAATACAATGGAGAACACAGAAAAAATGGACAGATTTCTAGATACATATGAATTACCAAAGTTGAACAAAGAAGATACAAAAATTTTAAACTCCCCCATTATAATCAGTGAAATTGAAAATGTAATTAAAAATTTAACAACAAAGAGAAGCCAGATGCTGATGGATTCAGTGCTGAATTCTACAAGACATTTAGAGAAAACTATTGCCACTACTCTTTAAACTTTTCAATTAAATTGAAAGGGAAGCAATACTTCCAAATTCATTCTAGGCAGCAAGTGTTACTTTGCTAAACCTAGGGAAAGACCGAACCCAAAAGGAGAACTACAGGCCAATCTCCCTAATGAACATAAATGCAAAAATCCTCAATAAAATATTGGCCAACAGAATACAGAAGGTCATCAAGAAGATCATATATGCTGACCAAGTAAGATTTATCTCAGGTCTGCAAGGATGCTTCAACATATGTAAATCAATAAATATGACGCACTATATTAGTAGAGTCAAGAAAAAAAAACACATGATCATCTCAATAGATGCAGAAAAAGCATTGAACAAAATTCAATGTCCATTCATGATTTTCAAAAGATCCCTACAGAAAATTAGAATATATGGTCTTTATCTCAACTTGATAAAGGCTATCTATGAAAAATCAACAGGCAACATCATATTAAATGATCAAAAACTGAAATTTTTAAAAACTCTAAAATCAGGAACAAGACAAGGATGTCCACTATCTCCACTGCTGATCAATATAGTTTTGGAAATATTAGCCACAGCAATTAGACAAGAGAAATAAATAAAAGCAATAAAGATAAGGAAAGGAGAAGTTAAACTGTCATTATTTGATGATGATATGATAGTCTACATAGAAGATCGAAAATACTCCACTAGAAGACTTTTAGATTTAAGGACGTGAGTTTGATCCCTGGCACACACACAAAAAAGACTTTCAGATTTGACATATTCAGTAAAGTAGATGAATACAAAGTAAACACTCAAACTTCAGTAGCCTTCTTGTATAGAAATAAAACAGACTCACTGAGGGTGATACTAGGGAAATAATCCCTTTCACAATAGCACCCAACAAAATGAAATATCTAGGAATCAATCTAAGAAAGGAAACAAAAGACCTCTAGATTGAAAACAAAAACACTGAAAAAAAAAAAAAAGAGATTGAAGAGGATATAAGAAAAAGGAAAGGCATCCCGTATTCCTGGATAGGAAGAATCAGTACAGTGAAAATGGCCATTCTTCCAAAACAGTTTACAAATTCAATACAATCCCAATTGAAATCCCAAAAGTATATTTAACAGAACTAGAGAAAACAATACAAAAATTCATTTGGCACAAGAAAAGACAAATAGCAAAAGCAATTCTAGGCAACAGAGACATGGCAGGGGATAGCACAATCCCCAACTTGAACCTGTACTACAAAGCCATTGTGATTAAAAACAGCATGGTGGCCAGGAGTTTAGCTCAGTGGTGTTGCCGCCTGCCTCACAAGTGCAAGGACCTGAGTTCAATCCCTGGTACCAAAAAGAAACAGCATCATATTGGCAAAGAAACAGAATTCATGATCAGTGGAACAGATTAGAAAATACACAAAAAACTCCAGACATACTCGTCTACCTCATTTTCGACAAAGGAGTCAAACATCCTCACTGGAGGAAAGATAGCCTCTTTAATAAATGGTGTTAGAAAAAACTGGATTTCAACTTGTCAAAGATGTAAAGTAGACCTGAGTCTTTCACCATGCACTAAACTAAAATCCAAGTGGATTCAAGATCCAAATATTAAAAAAAGAAACACTAAACTTGTTGGAAGATAAGTTAGGCACAACTCTTGAAGACATTGGCTTAGGAAAAGACTTTTTCAACAAATCCTCAGTAGCACAGGAACTAGAAAAAAGAATCAATAATTGGGATACCATCTTTTTAAAAAGTTTCTACACTGCCAGAGAAATCAGAAGCAGAGCTAAGAGACAAACTACAATATGGGGAAAAAAGTATAAGCTGTTCCTCAGACAAAGACCACTTGTAGAACATGCAATGAATTAAAAAAAAAGTCACCAAATATAAAGATCCAATTCAAAAATGAGCATCTGAAATGAACAGAAATTTCTCAAAGAAGTAAAAGCAGCAAATAAACATATATAAAATGTTCAACATCACTGGTCATTTGAGAGATGAAGATGAAAACAGCACTGAGATTCCATTTCACCCCAGAAAAAATGGCTGCTATCAAGAAATCAATCAACACAAAATGCTGGTGGGCTTGTGGGTAGAAAGGAACCCTTCATTGTTAGTGGGTGTGCAGACTGGTGCAACCATTGTGGAAGTTAATATGGAGATACATCAAACAGCTAGAATTAGAAGTCCCATTTGACCTAGATATTCCTGTTCTGGGTATCTTCCCAAAAGAATTAAAAGAATAACACCACAGTGATTTTTGCACACCCATGTTTATAGTGGCACAGTTTATAATAGCTAAAATTTGGAAACAGCCAAAATGCCCATCAACTGGAGATTGGATAAAGATGTGGCTTTTCTATAAAGTGGAGTACTACTCAACCATAAAGAATGAAAAACTAGAGATATTCATGGCTAAGCGGTTGTACATTGAGGCCATATTCTTAAGTGAAATAAATAAGTCACACATGTGCAAATACTGAATAATTTCTCTTGTGTGAAAAACTAAAAGTGTAAATAAGGATCAAAATGTGTAATTTCTATTGCATAATAGAAAGAAAAGATCTAAAAGAGTAGAGGAAGTGGGAGGAGTATGGGAAAAGTAAAAAGGGACAAGAAAATATATGTGAAAAGAAAAAAAATGGAAACAGGGAAGGATCTTTGTAAACAGGGAAGGATGGAGTAAGTGAAGGGAGGGCTGGGCAATGGGGAAAAAATAAGAACCAAAATAAGTCAGTTAAAGGTACAAGATTGCAATGATGAATGCAACTGTACTGTATACCTAAAATGAACCAATAAACTTAATAAAGATAAAAAATAAATTTAAAAGTAGCTTACTCTCCAGGGACAGCAGGGAGCCTCTCTTGGCATAGCACTCACAGTAATCATAACAAGAGTGTCAAATATGAACTGGCCGTAAAGCAAGATTTGAAACTTACTTGAATTCAAATGTTTTTAATTCTTATTTTACTCCTTATTTCTATAACTAAATATTTTATACATTATATAAACACATATGTATATTTTTAATATACAGTGGTACCTTGGTTCATGAATTTAGTTCCTTCCATGATTATGTCTGCAAACCAAATGGGATGAGAACAGAATTAGATTTCTCTATAAGGTCAACTCTGAAAAAATACCATTGAATTTAATTTGGTTCTCATTCAACTTGGTTTGCCATCAGAATTGTAGAAAGAATTAAGTTAGTGAACTGAGACACTACTGTATATAGACAAACACATACTTCTACATATATTTTCACGTGAAGATCACAGCTTAACACTGGATTTGTGATGTAAAGATGATTGACTCTTTTGTCTCTTTTGCAAAAAAAATCATATAGTCTTATCCAAGTTAAAGACTGAAAATTTTATAAACAATCTTACAAATAGGATGCCTATTTATCTTTTTAGACAAATTTTATTGCACAAATATTACCTGAACAATATTATAAAATGACACTCAAAAAATTACATTATTGTCTATTGATGTACTGAAAATTACTGACTTTCTTTGGAATATATATATATATATATATAT
>NW_022900948.1:21299314-21312514 GCF_012274545.1 Fukomys damarensis
TGTGTGTGTGTGTGTGTGTGTGTGTGTGTGTGTGTGTGCATCTATGCATATATTTTTTACATTTTAAATTGGTCATTACAGATTGGACTAGAGTCATATAAGTTTACTAATTTAATCATAATAAAATTGATTAAATAGATTGATTTCTACGTGTTACTTTATTATAAGTGACACACCAATGACAGAAATTTTATTTTATTCCATTATTTTATGTACTTTCAACTCTAATATGACTCCTCCAATATTTATATATTTGTACATTTCCTAAATGCCTAAGAATGTATGAAGCTTTGTTTGGTCTGGAGATAGCTTCACCCAGCCTTTGCCTGTTAGTTTTCTTGGGTAGTTATGTATTTTAATTCTTAGACTAGTATTTTAATGTTTTCCTAAATTAAAATTAGTCATGATTTAAATCTCTGGGACTGAGGGGCACATGCACTGTTGATGTTCATCAGGGACTCATACTTTTTTAATTTAAAGTGAATATTTTCCTTCACTTCCCCATTTGATTATAATTACATGTAAAGATTGTAATTATGTAATTGTTACTGTGTTTGCTAAGAACATACCTAGAAGATACAAAGGGTTAATATTTTGCATAGAACAAGAAATCTTAAACTAAAACTAATTTCCATTCTGTCATTGAATGAGGCTTTTTAAAAACCTTGCAGGGCCGGGGATTTAGCTCAGTGGTTCCACCATCTGTCTTGCAAACACAAGGACCCAAGTTCAATCCCCAGTACCAAAAAAACCCCAAAAACTTGCAGGTTATAAACTTACTTTGTTTTTCTTAAATTTTTAGTTTATTTGATATCATATTTTGGATTTTCCATCATCAAATCGATATTTTAAGTGATATTATCTCTACATTCTATTGAAATATCTACATCAAAATGGTTTTACAAAAGTTAATAAAGTTTGTATTGTGCAGCAAAAATAACTTTAATTATCCTTCACATTCATGTTAATCTGCATGTTGTTTTATAATATAATAGAATGTGGTAATATTGAGTTTACTACAACAATTTGGGTACTGTGAATATGAAAAGTATAAAACTGTGTAAGCAGTCACTATAATATTTTTGGCCTTATTAACTATACATATGACATGTTAAGTCTCCAGCAACATAAAATCAATAGCCAAAAGAACCAAATATAGATGCATGATCTATGCTACAAGAAATTTTTCTTTTCCTGGTCACTAATTGCAATCCTATTTTCTATATCTGAAATTCTGTCTTCACATTGACTCATTCTGCTGTGTAAAACTTCAATGGATTTTGAAACACCTGGAAACCTATTTGCATCTGTTTTATGGATTCCATTTGTTTCCTATGTTGGGATTCCATCATGTTCCTGATCTCCTCTATTTTTTTTATCTGCGTCTACTCTAGTTTTATTGATCATGTCTTGCACTATCAGCACAATCTATGTTGTTATCTTAGAAATTATTTCTGATTTCATTTTTTTGCAAGTCCTCTTTCTTTGCCAGTTCAGGGAGTCCAGGAGGTGTATCAGGTTATTTCATCTCATCACATTTTGGGGTTGACTTAGATGATCTGGAAGTTTGGTTTTTATATTGTTTACATGTCTTCTCATTTCAACAGATGTAGCCTTTTGTGCCTTGTTGAGGTGACTTTTTGCTCACCAAGTGGTCTTCAATTCTCAGCCAGCCACCAAGTGGCCTTTTCTCTAATGCTCACCAGAACACCAATTCTTGGGTTCACAATGGTGGCCTTCTGGATTCCTAAGCTGACCTGTTGTTTTCTAGTTGCGCCTTTCTACACTTGGGATGGTATCTAGACATGCCTCTATCTAGGGCTTGTATGTAGCTGTTGTCTGGGAGAGCCTTTGGCTGGGTGCTATGCACCCCATTCCGTGATGTCTGAGCAGGCTTCTGGCTAATCTTTCCAGGCACTTACTGATGATATCTGGGTGGGCCTCTAGTTGATGCTTGTGTACCTGTTCAGCTCCTTTCCAGGTCATGCTTTGGTGTGGGCCTCTGTGCCCAAGTAGCTGAGGTCAGGGTGAGGCTCTGGATAGACCTGCTTGAAGCTTCACCTCTCTGGTCCATACTGCTGCTTTCCTGATCTGTGTGCACTTACTGATGGTATTGGGGCAGGCCCCTGGCTGTTGCTTATACACCTGTAGCTCTTTTCTGGGCAGGCCTTTGGCCTGGGACTGTGTGCCCAAGCCACTGGGGTCAGAGAAGGACCCTGGCTGGATCCGCCTGCAGCTGCACCACTGCTGCTTGCCTCTCTCCCTTTCTAATCAGCCAGGCTGCTCACCTTTAGGGTGGTATTACTAATATCCTATGTTGGCTTTCCCATTATCCACGTCCATAACTATACCAAATCAATCAGTGGACTTATATAGTAATCACACACACTTAATTCCAGCATCTCCTACCCTTTTATACTTTTAAGAGATAGACAAAATCCTTTAAGTGTGTATTCGGATTTTCTTACTGTAGATCTAACATATTTGTTTTCAAATATCATGTTTCAAGCTAAAAAGAAAATATTTGTGGGCTATAATATGCTGTTTCCATGCATGTATACATGGTGTCACGATAAAGTGAAAATAGCATTTCTATCACCTCAACAATTTATCATTTCTGAAATTAAGAATGCTAATATCATAAAAATAATTATACTTTTCTTATGTTCTGTTATTTTTTCAAATATGCCTTACTTTTCACTTTCTGATCTTGTTTCTAGATTCAAATCGTAGGCCTTTTTCATTTTTAATTTCTTAAGTGGGGCTAAAATTCTTAGGGTATTGTTGGGCATAAAATATACTTCTAATAGATATAAACCAATAGTCATTATCCTGCATAGAAAAAACTATGAGCAATGAGTGTAAATGCTAGTTCTACTCACTAAATGGCCACTAGAAAGGGGATTAAATATGTTGTGTGAATTACTGACTCATTGGAGAGACTTCCAAATGAGGACTGGATGCAAAAAGGAAAGTAAAGAAATGGTAAAATCATAGTGGAAATAAAAGTGACAGATCCAGAAAGCAACAAAGTAATATCTTGAGTGAGTGCAGTCACTGTGTTTTATGGGTGCACTAAGTAGTTTTCCAATCTAGAACTGATACCAGAATAGCAAAAGATAACAAAAACTCTGGCTTATAGGAATGTCTACTCACTTTTTCTTCATTTTGAAAATACTGATTCTGAAAATGTTAATGAGGCCTTGCAGACTTTTAACCTAGATTCATAATCCAGGCTTTAATGTCTTCTCTGTATAAGTTTTATTAAATTCTTTTTTACGCTCCCACTTTGTCTGACAAGATAGTAGAACTACCCAGGCATCATGGACAGAAAATACCAAAAAAATAGTACATTGTCTAAATAATAGAAGTATTTCATCAACAGAAATGTCTATGATTGCCTATAAATGCAAGTACTAAAAATATTTTCAAAGAACTGTAAGCCTTTATTGGTTTTTCTATAATTCCAGTTTGCTTACAGTAGTGCTTCTCAAATTTGAACATGCTTCAGAACCACCTGGAAGACTTTATAAGTTATAGATTACTGGACCTGCTCCTAGAGTTTCTGCGGCAAGATAGCTGGAGTAGGGGATGGGAATTTGCTTTTAACAAATTCCTAGGTAAGAGCAATGATACGGTAATCTACAGACCATGTTTTTAGCATCACTGTCCTTTAGGCTCTTCTATGACAACTAAATATTGTTTTTTAACAGATGAGTGACATTGTTTACAAGGTTGGAGCTAGAGTAAGTTGCCTAGACAATTACCAGTCAATAACCATTATTCTAAAAAAAACTCAGTATACATGCTGTGTAACTATGAATTAATTTCACCTAGAAGATATTGCACATGATACTGAGTTAACCCCGTAGAGCACCAATATCCAATTGGTGGTTGAACAGTGAAGGTTTACCTTTCAATTACTTTTCCTTAATCTTTCAAAAAGGAATGTTTTCTTTTACATTCTAAGTAAAATTCTAGCACATTTTGCCACTTCTTTATACTGCTTTTCTCTAATTAAAATAATAAAAAATGATGTATTTTCATTTATACTTATAAGTATCACTGATATGCCTAGCAAGTACTTAATAAATTTGTACATCCAGTATGAAAACTGGTTACTTATTATTCTCATAACTTATTAATGGGTCTTATATTGTTTACTCTTTTTGGTTTTGTATAAATGTCTTGAACTTTATGTCTCCCAGTACAGTTCAATCTTACTCATTTCATATTCTACTGTGGTCAGGTCCTAACTATCTTTTCAATATATTCATATTTGTCTTCCCTCTCAAAAAATGTTTTCACCTTTAACATTGTTTAGATAGCAACTCTTTAACTCATTTTTTGGCCAATTTTAGCAACCAAATAAATGCCAGTGTTTCAAAAGCCCCTTCAAGCTTGATCAATATGTGGGGAGAAGTATTTGTCACATTGTTAATTAGTACTAGGTAGCAAACAGTGTTGTTTGGATGAGTCCATTAATTTTCGTCTGTTTTTTTTTCTGATGGTTAAAATACAAATATTTCTCCCACTTTGAATGAGTCAATCAGTTTGCAAGTAAAATAATTCATAAGAAGGCAAGACCTTATTCTAGTGCTAAATCATTGGAACACACATATTATTTTCAATTTAAGTTTTCTAGCCAAGCATGGTCACACACACCTGTAGTCTCAGCACTTGGGAGATGCAACAGGGAGGATTACCATGAGTTCAAGGCCAGCCAGAGCTTCATAGTAAGTTCAATTCCAGTTTTCTGGGATAAACATTATGCCTTGATTTCTAAATGCATAATGTTCATCTTTTAGTTCTTGTAACAACCAATTCTAGTTCGCAATATTTAATCTCAAAGCCCCTGGTGTAGGGTGAAATATTTCAGGTTAAAATATATGCATATATGTATTCATGTGTCTAATTTTAATCCTCATTTTACTGTCTATGAGCCTGCTTAGAGAACAACACTATTTATTAAATAAATGTCATATATGATTGCTTGATTTTTTTCATGTAAAATTATTTTACCTATTCTATCATATGAGTATGTCATCTAAACATTTGAAAAGCAGTAAATTCGGTATTATAGAAGTTATTTTTAATTGTTCAGCAAGTTGTTTTTGCTCTATTTTATAAATTATTTTCAAGCAATTACATTCAGAAAGATTTCAAGAACTATGAAAATCTTCCCCCATCCTCTGATTCTGAAATTGCTAATATTTTATTATATTTCCATCTCATATCATTATGAAAACCATTACCCTACTGCCCGATCACACTAGTATGCATCCCCCATATCTCCTCAGTCCTCTCAGAAAACAAATCAACATGGTAGAACATTGTCGTTTAGATCAAAGAACTCAACTCAAAGATGCCAGCTGTTAGCTATGTGGGCTTGTTTGGTTGTTTTATCCAAGGTTCAAGAAATAATCTTGAGTCATGCATTGTATTGGGCTGTAATGTCTGATCAATCTCTTTGAATCTTGAGTAGGACTTCAGTCTTTTCTTATCTTTCATAGTGCATTCAGTTCTAAAAGTACAAGGATTTTCTTGTATACAACGATCCTCATCCAAGGTCTGTCTGATGTTTCCTCATGACCAGGCTGTATACTGGGCTGGAACAAAATTAAAGTAATATGCTCCTCTCAGGGTATCATACTGGAAGAAAAATTATATTGGCCCTTTCCCTTTGTGCTTATGTTAACCTTGGTTATTTGGGCAAGTTGTTGGCTCCTTCTCTACCTTTTTTAAATTTTTTGTGATATGACACTGTAAAAATATTCCAATAACCTCCTCATAATTAAAATCACCCTGCAGCTGCCAGGAATTTAGCTCAGTGACACCACACCTGCCTCCCAAGTGCAACATCTTATCCCCCCCAAAAAAAATCATCTGCTGGAAATTCCAGAGTTATCATTACTGTTCTGATTTAAAAGAATGAGAACATATGGGTGTTCATATCTTTCCCAGATTTGATGAATGCAATGTCCTAAAAACATAGCACTTGTGTTCCTTCAGTATGTTCTTATCTTCTTTGACTATTTCCATATTTGGGGCACAAGATCCTGTATTTGTACCTTCCATGATCCAGCCCTGGAATCTACTACTTCTCTAAGGAGCCCTGGTTTTCTTTAGTGGAGGACAGTATTTGGAAACAAAGATCATTGCTGGTCATGGCAGTACATGCTTGCAATCCTAGTACTTTGGAGGCTGAAGCACAGAGATGGAGAGTACAAGTCCAGTCTCTTGTGCTCATCACTCCTCGGGCACCATTGCTTGTAGACCTTCTCAGCAGAGGGTAAGAAACAATATTGTACAAATGAATTCAAGTCTGCCTATGAAATTGTATTGAAAAGATTCTGGTCCCTACCTCCATTTCTAATTCAATACCACAACACTGCTTTTCTTTTTCTTTTTTTCCTATATTTTTACATCTCTCCTTGGCACATATTATTCTCAGTGTATTTACTTGTTTATTTTCTGCCACCCTACTGATATCTCCTTAGACGTGCAGCCTCTCTTGACTCTAACACCACCAACAGCCTCACAGCCAGTTCTGCTATGATTGCCTTGTTTAATAGCATGCTGTTGCCTCCCCCTCCACACCCACAGCTATGCTCTACCCACTCACTACTGCTTTCCCCACCATTAAGCATGCTGTCACCTCTGTGTATTCCACCCCCTCACTCCATTTGGAGATTTGACAGTCACTATATTTTAATCTTCTATGTAGCAAAGAATGTTGGCTTACTGTGAAAAATAACCTTAAACTGTGAGTAGCATCAAAGCACATTTCAGTAGTTTGAGAAATTGAAGATGATTTAAAGATGATAAAGCAGCTAGAGTTCATGTGAAGTTAGAAACTTTAGGACAGTTTCTAGTCCTACCATCTGCAGAGCTACCAATTATCTTCTGTTATTCTATCCCATATGTACACTTCATTGATTGCCTGTCAACAGCATTCAGCACTGCTAACGACTCTTCTTAGAAAATCTTCTTTCCTTAGCCTCCTATGACACTACTTTTGGAAAGCAAAGAAATATGAATTTTTCCCCCAAGCAGTACAACATGGTGGGGAAGGTGACAGCACTCTGAGGATGATAAAGTGATTCTTATTAATTAACATGAATAAATCCAAAGATGCAGGAGCCTGGAGTTAAAATTAATAAAAGAAGTCAAATGTTTTAAAACATTCCTCGATAGATTTAAAGGAATATTGTCTGTATGATTGGAATGTATGTCAATTTAATTCGATATGTACTTTTTCATCCTTACTTTGAAACTGTCTTAGGTACAAAGTATTTTTTATGTAAATAATAGAGTTTTGAGTCCTCTCTTTCATCAAGTTTGATCATCTCTGCCTTTTAGTTAAGATGTTCAGTCAATTTGCATTTCATGTGGTTATCACATGATTAGATCAAGCCTACCCCATTGGAATTCCATTTCTGTTGGTCACTGTGTTTATTTCCATTTCTCTTTTCTTCAATTTTAGAGTACATACAGTGAAGTTGTTTTGGAATTCCATTTTGTCACTTCCTGACTTTATAATTATGCTACTTTTTGTGGTTTATTAACATTTGTTCAACAGATTATAAAACACATTTGTAAATTATCACGAACTGCCTTAAAACAATTCTATTCCCTCAAAACCTATATTAAAACTTCATAAAAGTACAATTTTCAGTACAACTCTAATATTCTTTGATATCATTTTGTCATAATTTTGTTTCTCCCTGCTTATGAATTCCATGTTCTATTCCTAAATAGTTAACAATCCTTTTTTAAAGACTTGAAGTAAAAAGATATATACACATAAATTTTTCTGATAATCTATATTTCATGTCAGATTTACACTTCCTGACAGTCTTCATGATTCCTTAAATTTCTGCTGAGTCATTTTTTTAACTTAAGAATTTCTTAGCATATTTTGTAGTGTATGCTTTTTGGACGCAAAGTCAGTTTTCAGTAGTCCAAAATATTATTGTATTGCCTTCCATTTTAAAGAAGATTTTGTGTGAGATGGAATTCTAGATACATGAGATATTTTTGTGTGTTTGGGGGAATTGTTTTATTTTGTGGCTTTCCTACTACAGATGTTGTTCTATTGTTTTTTTGGTTTCCATCTGCTGAGATAAAAAATCAGCCATAATTCATATTGTTGATCCTTTTACCTATACCACTCTTATTCTGAGTGATTTTAAAATTGGGTCTTTATCTTCATTTATAGCAACTTTTCTCTAGTGCCCTTATGGTTGTCTTTGTATTTATCTCACTTAAGGTTTGCTAAACAACTTGGATCTGTGCCTGTTATACTTAATTAATTGAAATATTCAGGAATAAAAGGGCTAAAGGTGTAGGGAAAGTGGAAAGGGTAAGGTAAAGGTTATAAGGGAAAAGAAAAAAATATGAGAAAATGAAAAAATGGAAATAAAGTATTTGTAAATGGGGAGGGAAGGAGGATGTGAAGAGAGTGCAGGGACAAGAGGAAAAATGAGAATCAAGACCTGTCATGTAAAGGTACAAGATCCCAAAAATGAATGTAACTGTACTGTATACCTAAAATGTACCAATAAACTCAATTAAAAAATGAAAAAAAGAAATATTCAGCCACTATGTACTGTACTGAAATACTTCATTTGCACCATTCTTTCTCTTTACTCCTTTTGCAGTTTTAATTGTGTCTACATCAGATTGTTTCATATCTCTTTTCCAGGTCTTGATATACTTGGCAGTTATCCACTTGTTCTGCTGTTTACATCTTGACTTCTGTCGTTTCTTTTGAGTGTACCAGTTCACTGTTTCTTCTTCTGTGCCCAGTGTATTGATAAATTCATCAAAAGCTTCATCTTTTTTATTTCTTTTATCTAGCATTTGTCTCTTTATAATTTATATTCCTTTGCTATTTCTGTATGTTTTATCTACTATTTCTACTATATCCTTTACTGTATTTATCATAGACCAAAACTCCTATCTGAAAATTATAATATTTGCCTCTCTTTTGGTCTGTTTTTCTACAAAGCATATTTGTTTCCTTCTTCAGATTTTTTATAATTTTAATTGTCAAAATTGTATGTGATATATCACATGTAAACAATATTTATGACTATAAACAAGTGTGACTTGTGAAGTGGCAAATCTATTTATATGTATATGTGTTGGGGAAAGCAGTGACTTAGTCTCATTTTCACAGAACTAAGATTAGACTTTGTGGTAGTTTCTATTAGATTCACTTTATTGCAGACTTCAAACAACTTGATGACAGAATAATACCTCCTCCCTAGATAGAGTTTTACCTATTGATGCTTAAGGGTTCATCACTTGTCTTACCTTTCTTTCGGTCTTTTATAGATCAGCTTGCACCTGACAGAGATCTTGATTGTTTTGATTCCCTTCTCCTTCATGTGACTCCACCCCTCATGACCCTGACAACTGGGAGTGGCTGCTTCCTATTCAGTTTAAGATAACCAAATGCCTGGAGAATCTCTCTAAACTCCCTGGTCATGCTCTAAGGCTTAAACCAGATTCTATTAGTTTATTATTGCTGTTGTAACAAATTATCAAATGCTTAATGATGTATAAACAATATAGTTCATTATTTTATGGTTCTGGAGGTCATAATCTGAAATAGATCTCACTGAGCTAAAATAAAGTGATGGCAGGCTACACCTCTTTTTGAGGGACTAACAGAGAATATGTTTAATTTTCTAGCTCTTAGTTCATATCCCTCTTCTTTCTTTTTTTTTTTCCTCTACTGTGAGATATTTATTTAAATCAGGATGCTTCAATACATATGGCCCACATGTTTACAGAAAATGCCCATGAAGGAGAAAAGTAATTATAAGGCCTTAATCATAGTTTTGTGAATTCATGTCCATTTTGATGGATATTTTTAATAATTTTGTGTATTAAACACCTTTCATTTTAGTTCTAACTTATTTTTTTTCTTTTAAATTGAATTTATTGGTACATTCTAGGTAGACAGTACAGTTACATTCATTACTGGGATCTTGTACCTTTACATGCCAGGTCTTGGTTCTCATTTTTTCCCCTTGTCCCCACCCTCCCTTCACCCCCCTGCTCCCCTCTCCACCTTCTAACACTTTAATTCCATTTTTACATTTTCTCATATTTTTTTCCTTTTCCCTCCTTCCCCTTTCCCTATCCTTCTCACTGTCCCTACACCTTTGGTCCTTTTCTTCCTTTTTCATGTTGCTAATTGTCGGGTTAGGATTTTGAGTACTATTTTAGTTTTTCACACCAGAGAAACTATTCAGTATTTGCATATGTGTGACCTATGTATTTCACTTAGGAGTATATCCTCAAAATGTACCCATTTACCTATGAATGAATCTACTTTCTCATTCTTTAGGGATGAGTAGTATTCCATTTTATAGAACAGCCACAACTTCTTTATCCAATTTCCAACTGATGGGCAGATGGGCTGTTTCCAAGTTTTACCTATTACAAACTGTGCCACTATAAACATGGGTGCGCATATATCGCTGTGGTATGATTCTTTTAATTCTTTTAGAAAGATACCTAACAGAGGAATGGCTGGGTCAAATAGAACCTCTAATCCTAGTTCTTTGAGGTATCTCTGTATTGACTTCCACAGTGGTTGCACCAGTCTGCACTCCCACCAACAATGGAGAAGGGTTCCTTTCTCCTCACAACCACACCAACATTTGTTATTGTGTGATTTCTTGATAGCAGCCATTCTTTGTGGGGTGAGGGGAAATCTCAGTGTTGTTTTCGTCTGCATCAGGAACAAGACATGGATGCCCACTGTCACCACTCCCCTTCGATATAGTTCTGGAAACATTAGCCATAGCAATTAGACAAGAGAAAGAAATTAAAGCAATAAAGGTAGGAAAGGAAGAAGTTAAACTGTCATTATTTGCTGATGATATGATACTCTACATTGACGACCCAAAAAAACTCCACCAAAGGACTTCTAGACTTAATTGACACTTTTAGCAGAGTAGCTGGATACAAGGTCAACACCCAAAAATCAACAGCCTTCTTGCACACAAATAACAGACTCACTGAGAAAGAAATTGGGGAAACAATTCCTTTCACAATAGCACCCCCAAAAATGAAATATGTGGGAATCAATCTAACAAAATAAGCAAAAGATCTTCACACTGAAAACTACAACACTGAAAAAAGAGATCAAGGAGGATATAAGAAAATGGAAAGATGTCCCCTGCTCCTGGGTAGGAAGAATCAACATAGTGAAAATGGCCATACTACCAGCACTGCTCTACAGATTCAATGCAATGCCAATTGAAATCCCAACACTATACTTCACAAAACTAGAAAGAAGAAACCAAAAATTCATTTGGAACCATAAGAGACCTAGAACAGCAAAAGTCCTAGGCAACAGACACATGGCAGCGGGTATAACAATTCCCAATTTGAAACTATACTACAAAGCCACAGTGATAAAAACAGCATGGTACTGGCAAAGAAACAGACCTGAGGATCAGTGGAACAGATTGGAAGACACAAAAACAACTCCAGATGCACTCAGCTACCTCATCTTTGATAAAGTAGCTGACAGTCCCCACTGGAGGGAAGATAGCCTCTTTAATAAATGGTGTTGGAAAAACCAGATCTCAACCTGCAAAAGATTAAAACTGACCCTTTTCTGTCACCATGCACTAAATTAAAATCCAAGTGGATTAAAGAACTAAATATTAAAACAGAAACACTAAACTTGCTGGAAGATAAGTCAGGCAGAACTCTGGAAGACATTGGCATAGGAAAAGACTTTATGAACAAATCCTCAGTAACATGGGAACTAGCAGAAAGAATCAACAACTGGGATCTCATCTTATTAAAAAAGCTTCTGCACTGCAAAAGAAACCATCAACAGAACAAAGAGACAACCTACAGTATGGGAAAGACATTTTACCAGCTGCTCCTCAGATAAAGGACTATATCTAAAATATATAAAGAACTCAAAACAACCAGCCCCCCAAAAATATATAGCCCCAATTCTATAATGGGCATCTGAAATGAAAAGACATTTCTCAGACAAAGTAATAAAAGCACCAAGTAAATATATGAAAAAGTGCTCCACATCACTGGTCATTCAAGACATGTCCCTCTTCTTTCTTCAAGTCCAGCAATTTCATTACCCCAAACCTTCACTAGTCTCATCTCTTTTTCAAACTCTGACCTTCCTGCTTTCCTCTTCTACTTCTAGGACCCTTGTGAAGACCTTGATCATCCTTGTATAATCCAGAATAGCATTCTCATCTCAAGATCTCTAACTTAATCACTTTTAGCAAAGTTCCTTTTGCTACCTAGGATTTTAAAGATTCAAAGGTTCTGAAGATAAAGACTTATATGCTTTTCAGATATCAGTGTCTGGGTATCTTTCCTGCCAGTCTCTGACTGCACATGACAATTGCTTCACACTCAGTTTGTAGGAAAAACAAAAATCCCATGATACTCTTCTCCATTCATCTGTGTAGGCCTCATCTCAAGAATAATGTTTTGCTGTCTTTCAAGGTCAGAGTGATATGAAGTTCTCTTAATTCAGGTCCAATTTCAATGCATCTGGCACACATGTGTCATACAAGGTCCCTCAGTTCTGCTGCCTCTAATTCCTCATATAGATATGGTCAAGGCCCACCAGGAAGACCTCGGGGTGTGTGCAATTTCTCTTTGCTCTTTGGCATGACTCTCAAGCATGGTAGTAAACCTAAACTCTTTCAGAAAGTTCTCCTGTTATTATCTTACCGCAACAAGGGCAGAAAACTTCTCTTTATAGCTCTTCAGCATGAAAAAAATCTCATAGGAATCTATTTTTGAAGAGCAGCTTGTTTTCTTCTGATTTTTTTTTTGTTTGTTTGTTTTTGAGACAGGGTCTCATTATGTAGTTGAGACTGACCTGAAACTCACTATGTAGCCCAGGCTGGCCTCAAACTCACAGTGATCCTCTTGCCTCAGCCTCCTGAGTGCTGGGATTACAGGTGTGTGCCACCACGCCCAACTGGAATTTTCATTTATTAGATTTCTTTGTGAGATCAGTACTATGAAATGTTTAAAACTGCAATTTGATATGTTTTATGAGTGCATCTCATCAATAGAGTGGGCACAATACTCATATATATATATATATATATATATATATATATATATATATATACACACACACATATATATATCTTTTATGTGTGTGTGTGTGTGTGTGTG
>NW_022900948.1:21312716-21404034 GCF_012274545.1 Fukomys damarensis
ATATATATATATATATACACACACACGTATATGTATCCTTTATGTGTGTGTGTGTGTGTGTGTGTGTGTGTGTGTATTCTTTCTATACCAAAGCAGAATTTTATGGCTTAAATGAAATATTGAAAGGGGTGAACACATCTAACTTATGAATTACAAATGAAACTTTTCCTGGATTATTCTAAACCCTGGTGTTAAACTCATTTGCATAAACTAAATCAATGCCCAAAGTTTGATCCAATATTTTATCCCTCTAAATTGTTGTTAAATTATAGGATGAAAAGTGAAGGAAACATGAAAAAAGTCTAAATTTACGATATTGATTTTGCTGATGTCCTGAAAAAAAATCAAAAGAAAGTGTTGATACTCTCAGCTTAATTTTTGCAGCTTTAGATAGAAAGCCTAGCAGTTTTTAGAGTCGCTGAAAGGAACTGACTACAAATTTTTAGTCAGTGACAATATTTTCCTAAAACATAAAGAAGAAGAATTCTGAAAGTTCCTGTAAAAACATTAGTGACTCAAACCTTCTCTTAAAGTCAGAGATTTTGCAGGAAATGAATATGATCAAGATACTGGAATTGTTTAGAAAATGTGCATTTTTTTTAATCTGCTGAGGAAGAATCCTTCATGCACAGACTTCTATCATAGATAAAGCTGTGCAGCAGCCCTAAGACTACTGTAGAAGCCACACACTGCTTGAAATTGGGGATAATCTGAGAAACTGCCTTGCCACAAATTGATGTCCGGACCATAGCACAGAGATGTTATGATACCGACAGTACGATGAAATGGAACATTAATAAAAAATTGGTCAGTAGCCTCTCAGGCCTCAGAAACTATCTGTAGCATCAAAACAGCTAATGCTTTGGTTGCTGAGCAGCAAGAAAATGAGTAGTCAAAAACACAGAACTAGCTATGAGTACACAAACTGTGGAAAAGAATGGAATCTATACAGGAAAAGAATGGAATCTATACAAGAAAATGAAAAATAATGGAAAAAGTCTTTGTAGATTGGGAGGGAGGGAAGGGAAATGGGAAAAAAATAAGAACCAAGATTTATTATGTAAAGGTACAAATTTCCAATGATGAATGTCGTATTGTATACATTAAATGTACCAATGAAATTAAAGAAGTTTTAAAAAAATGTGAGAGGCTTTTGCAAATAACCATAAATAAAAATTACCACTTTTAAGAGAAAGAAGCTAAGTTGGGAGCAAGTAATAATGGTTCTGTTTAGAGTCGAACCCTATTTGAGAACCTCATTCAGTCTAAGAGATCTGCAGGAATCCTCCTGTCCTTTCTGTTTTGATTCTCCCTGTCAATAGGAAAAGTAGAGAAGAATGTAGCACTGGCTGCTCTAAGGAAATAGTCCAAGGCCAAAGGACCCATTGGAGAAGTCCCAACTCGGACTGCAGTGTGGGAGATGACACTCAGATGCCTTCTTTCAAATTCATTGTGCCTAAAGCTTCAGAGGAGTGATGGGAGTTAGAAGTCTCCCTTCCTACAAAAGCTCCCAGGGAAGACAAGCAGCCCCGACAGAACATTAATTCTACTAATATGCTACAAAGGTGGCAGATGGTCACAAACAATATAGTTGTGACACATCAACAAATTACCTCCGGGATGTTGCAAATTTTATCATTTGCCTCAGGCCAATCAAGGGAAAGTTCTAGAATAATGTGACAATGCACTCAGGACAAAGTAATCAAAGCATGATCCCAGATACAGCTGAGGATACTTCTTAGCAAAAATGTTAGGCAGCACTTGACTATTTAAAATTTTTAAAAGGAGCCTCATTTCAGAATGTGCTTATGGAAAAGATGGATATTATCTGGCGTTCTTCACCATAATGAGAATTGAACCGCAGTGATGGGCTAATTACTGCTTGCTTGGGAAAAGGAGAGAAAAATGTGAAATGTAATCAGAGATAAGTTTTTTGGCATACGTTTCTCACATCTCTTAGAGACCTCAGAGTCCTAAGATTTATGTGGCATTACATCAAGGGCATGTAATCCAAGCATGCAGGAGTGAAGAAGCTGATATTGCCTGAGAGTCAAAACATTAAAAATATCTGATAGAGCAGTGAGCCATGACTTTAATAGTTATGTGAATCACCTGAAGATCTTGTTAATGCAGTCAGAATATAGTACGTTATTCTCTCAAGTGCTGCTATTTTGTGTCACATCATGAGTATTATGCTGACAGAATCTCAGGTAGGGAAAATGATCCCAAATTTTGAGCTAAATTTAAATATCACACTGCTAATTTTAGCTTTGCTGTGGTTTTTTTTTTTCTTTTCTTTTCTTTTTTCAAGAAAATATCTCCCACATCCATGATTCACTTTTTGTTTAACTCCTGCCAAGGGGGTCGCTGCTGTAGTCAGTGCCTCAGGAACCCTAACACCAGGCCTTTTCATCTCCCAAGGCGTCGTAACACTCAAGCTTTCTAGCTGTTACACCCAGGATGGAAATGGAGCCGTGAACAGGAGTAGATAGGACTCTAACATGTTACAGGCACTGGTGCAAAAATATTACATGCTGTGCTCTTAGGAAGGTTTTTTGCGCAGCAATTGTATTAATCAACACTGCACCTTAAAATATTGATGCTGACACATTGAATTTAGTAAACCATTTTTTCATGAGGAAGTTTAATACTGAAACTTGATAGTGACAAATTTAATATAAACACTGGATCAGAAAATAGCACATAAGAACTACGGTAAATTCCTCTAAAAGATTGGATTTTTTTTCAAGCATAATGTTGTTTCTGATCTAATGTATCCTATGCATGTAATTTAGAAAAGACGGGATTGTGCATCCTTAGGTGTCATTATATGTCTAAATACATATGCTACATGCAGCATGGTACGTCAAAAGGCTGCAAGTTTACCTCAGACTGTTCCATGAGCAAGTATTATTATACAGCATCTGCACCTTTTTTCTGCGCATGAGCTTTAATTAAAGTCCTCTTTTCACTAACACTCTTATCTAATACTCATTTGTGTCAGGTTTGGGTGAAGCTTTGAAAAAAAAGACGCATACACTAGCTTAAGATTCAGTCATTCCTACAGAGAAATGGTATAGGGCAGCTATCAGAGTTTGTCATTTTTAGAGAGAATGCCCTTCCTCAGATGTACTTTCAGGTTTTTATTGATACTTGATTATTTATTTATTTTGCAATCAAATAATCTTTTGTAAACTGGTCTTCTCATGAAAACAAAATCATATATTGCAACACAGGCTGAGAAATTAGCATTTCTCACCAGCTTTAAAAAATTATCTGAAATTTAAGGAAGGGCACATTTCCCAGAATTAGGAACTATAGATCTGTATAATTAGAAACTAAAAATGAAAGAACTGCCATAAGGTTGCTGCTTTCATTTTATCAATTAAATATTGTTTTCCCCCAAAAATAAACCAAATCTCTATCTGCAGTCATTATCATTTCATTTCAAAATATGTTGACAGTGAAACAGCAAAACAATATAGAAAATTATATACATTCTATATGTGATATGTGGACTACTCTTTCAGAATAAAAGCATTCCTTTAAGAGGAATAAAGTTACTTTTATGAAAACTTTATAGATCGTTACTTTTCTCTTTTCCACCACAGATCCTTCACTTATATTGAATCTGAAGCTGATTTCCTTTCCTTCACTTGCCTCCTGCCAATCTATATAACCCAATAATTTAGGATTTGAGCATCTGGATGATACTCAAATGAATGATGAGATTAAATCTAGGCCTGTTTGAATTTTCCTTTACCATGCAACCACCTGGTAGCAGCCTCCAAGCAAACACTCAACAATGTTTTCATTATTTTCTGTTCAGTTTAATTCATAGGCTAATTTTTCCCTCACCTGAAAAACATTGGTAATTTCTTGCCTCTCAATTATTTTGATAGGTTAAACACTCGTCATGTTTCATCTATTAGCTTAAAATTAACTTGTGACTTCTCTACAAGTTCAGCCCACGTTGACTGTATTTTTACATCTTTATTTGTCAAGAGCCTCCAAGAGAAACAGAACCAAGGGATTGGGGGTGCAGGATTCACCCTTCATCTCCCTTTCAATTTCATTCAGGCCATAAGAGATTGAAATGCTTACCTTCATTAATGAGGATTGACATTCGTGATTCAGTTCACTGATTCCAATACCAATTGCTCATTCAAACAACCTCACAGATGTACTCAAAATATTGTTTTACCAGCTACCTGGGAATCCTTTAACCTAGTCAAGTTGACACATAAATTAACAATCACATTCCAACATTAGAAACTCAGATAAAACAATATTAATAACTTTTAAAATAACCCTACACAGTCCCTTTTTCTTCAAATGATTTGCATTTTCCATACATGACTTACTCTGTATACCCTCAGTTTCAAAATTATTTCCCCATTTTTCATATTCCCTTCACTCTGCCTTTCCATGGATCTGAGGCACTACACTAAAATAACTTTTCTACCTGTAGCATCTATTCCCAGAGCTACAAGTAGATAACCCCTGTTTATCTTTTATTTGTTTCTTCCACTGTTTATCTTTTAGCTATTATATCATGGTAATGTCTGTGAAACATTTTATCTATGAATGTTGTATCTCCTCAATTAATTTTTTCTTGACCTGCTGTCAAAACAGGTGTTCTTCATGTATTCTGTCTTAGTGCCCCTATACAACATGGAGAGGAAGTATACAAAAGACAGTATTGTGCGTCCTTGAGTCAAAAAAAATATAATTGACTTATCATTTTACTAGCTTGATCATCTGAGCATGTTACTTAAGCTCTCTGAACTTCTCCTTTCTTCCTTGTAAAAAAAGAAGTCATAGTGATATCATGTACATTGTGCTTATTGAATTAAAGAATGCCACTTACAGTATCTGGCCCAAAGATAATGTTGAATGGTTGCTAAATTTCATTGCTAAGCTAAATATGTGAATTTTCAAAATTTAATTATACTCACTGATGGGACTCAACTGCAAATGTTCTATTTATCTGCCTTCTCCATTAGACTGTAAACTCTTTGCAGTAGAAACTGTGGTTAATCTATATATCTCTGGAGAACAACCTGGCAAATTGCTTATTGTTGGTTGAATTAATGAACACTCATACCCTAAAATGTTGTGACTTACAAGAAATTAACTTATATTAAAAAGACACCTGAAACAGAGCCAGCAGTCATTGTGGGCATTTTTAGTTTTCTCTGTGGGTTGCCTCCTGAAAAGGGAAGATTGATACTCAGAGAATTTTCTCTGGGCACACTTCCTCTCCAAGTCAGAGTCTCAAATTATTCACATGTTGTTGAGTGATATTACACCAGAATAGACTTCTCTGGATTCTTCTTAGAAATATAAAGCAGTTTTTTACTTTGTTTCATGGGCAATAAAGTACTGCTCTATATTTTTATAGAATGTCATATCTGATCATCTTGTTACATATATCACTGTAGTCATTAATGTCTTGATCTTAAATATTTGGTAACAAAAGGCTCAAGCCTAAACTATTATTTCTGAGTTGTTTTCCTACAGAGATTTGAGCCTAAAGTAGGTTTTGATATCTGAAAATAGCACACTGGAAAGCTGGTAAAATATTTAAATGCCAAAGCACAGCTGCAATGTGAATAAAATATTATTAGACATGTCCTTGATCTTTAGCTTTATTACAGGTTGGAGACTTTTAATTTTTAATAAAATTCATTTTAATGACAGATAATATAGATTGTTCCCAGTGGTGGTTTCACATCCAAGAAATGACATAACATGCCTGACTACTAAACATAATGATATGATTAATTCATTGAATTAATTACTTCTTTTGTTGTACATTCATGCATTTTATTGAGAAAAATACCCTGAAGATTACTTATCTATGAAGAAATATAAGAATATAAAATGAACGAGACGTTGAAGTTTTTTTAAGGACAAAATTAGAAGACAGGAGTGTGTGCCCACCCAGAAAATGTTGCCTACAATTTAAAAATTGAGCAAAAGGGTTAAATGTTTGTTTAATTTGAAGGGGGAATATAGCAAAGATCATTATCACATTGTCATTGAGCTTGATAGTACACAGAAGTAAATATTTAACAGGTTGCCTGCCTTCTCATTTGTAAAATAATTTTGCTGGTTTAACAAGATTTACAGGAGATTTTTTTCAGGCCCAGGTGGTAGTTTTCTATCAGTTCCTGTTTGTCTTCACCAATTCTCCTTTTGAACCACTCACTAAAACAATTGACGGAAACATACAAATACAATAGCATTAGGAAGGGAGTGTATTGATTCATTATCTGTCAAAACCAAAGAGAAACACTCACTAATCACAGCAGGGATAGAGCGCTAAAGCAGAACAAGTACTTTCACCAAAAGCCTAAGAGGACACTGTCATTTAGACTCTACTCAGCATGGCATCTTCCTCAGACATGTACTTATCAGAGGGACAGTTCTGCATCACTGAACTAAAAGCTGGGTTTTTGTTTATTTTCTTGGGGGTTTTTTTTTCTGCTTTTATTCTTTTACTTTAAGATTCTTCTTCTACTTTGAAATTCTACTCCCCACTGATACTCTGTATGACTTATGACTTACAACATCCAGTTAATGTGTGTGAATTGAAGTAGACAAATGAAATAATAATAGATTTCTTTCAAAAATAAAAGTAAGCAATTGAAACATCACTGGGGAAAAATATACATATAGTTTACCTTCCATACATCATTTTACTGATTAAAAGGTTAAAACTTCACTTTCCAATATGATAGCAACTAGCGAAGAGTGGAAAATAAGCACTTGAAATCGGGATACTTTGAAGTGAGATGTGTTCCATGTGTGAAAACACACCAGGTTGTGAAAAACCCACACTTAAAAAAGCAAAATATCTCATTATCATGCTTTATATTGATTACATATTTTAGATATATTTTCATGAACAAAATATTAATCTGAAAGAAAATATTTTTTATTTTTAATATGACTACTAAAATTTTTAATTACATATGTAGATTACTTTTGTAGCTTGCATTATATTTCTATTTGAGACAAACTTGATTTTAAAAATTACTCCAGTAGAACTCTGTAAGCATTTAAAAAGATAAAAGGTGCACTAAAGTATGCTGTAGATCAGACAAGAAACAGGTTGGTATAATTTTTAAAAATAAAAAAAATAATAACATGCACAATTATAGGATAAAATTGTGTAAAAATTATTGTCAAGATTGATGGATGCTGTCTTACAAAGGAGCAAGACTGAGTTCAGGGAAGATAGATCTAAAAGGTAGTAATAATATAACCATCTACAATAAGATGATTCAATAATTAAAACCAATTTCTGTGCTTGCAAATGATTACATATGTTATAACTGTATTCGGTTGAGACAGACAACTCAAGGTCGACCAACTTCAAATCCACCTTGGACCACTTGCATCTTGAATCCCATGATTCATGCAATTTTTCAGCAGCAAAAACCTGCTTTATTGTCTTCCTATTTTTGAGATCTTTAAAGGAATTTAAGACTCAGAGAACAGGTAAGATTAAGTATATATTTCTCCTTATTTCCTTATTTTCCTTTTTGCACAACAGAGGTGAAAAAGGGTTGCAAGATAAAATTTTGTGTCAAAATTCACACCCGGTAACATCAGTGTGGGACATCACAGAATATACACCAATAGAATACAGTGATTATGTAGCAGAATTGACATTTGCCATGCATGTCCACTATCCACTACTATCTCTACAGTGTATCTTTTTTTTTTGGTACTGGAATTTGAACTCAGAACCTTGTGCTTGCCAGTTGGTGCTACTGAACTACATCCCAGGCCCTCTACAGTATATCTTGTTTTATTTCCAAAGTCAAAAGCATTTGGCTCAAAATTGCCTGTTAAAAAAGCAAAGTTATCTAGTTTCCAATTGATGGGCAAATGGGCTGTTTCCAAGCTTTAGCTATTACAAACTGTGCCACTATAAACATGGGTGCGCATATATCACTGTGGTATGATTCTTTTAATTCTTAAAGAAGATGTGGTTTTTCTATAAAATGGAATACTACTCAGGCATAAAGAATGAGAAAGTAGATTCATTCATAGTTAAATGGGTACATTTTGAGGATATACTACTAAGTGAAATAAATAAGTCACACATATGCAAATACCGAATAGTTTCTCTAGTGTGAAAAACTAAAATAGTACTCAAGATCCTAATGGGACAATAGCAAATAGGAAGAAAAGGACCAAAGGTGTAGGGACAGTGAGAAAGATAGGGAAAGGGGAATAAGGGAAATGGAAAAAAATATGAGAAAATGTAAAAATGGAATTAAAGCGTTTGAAGGGGGAGGGGAGGAAGGGGTGGAGTGGGGGGCAGGGACAAGGGGAAAAAATGAGAACCAAGACCTGTCATGTGAAGGTACAGGATCCCAGTAATGAATGTAACTGTACTGTCTACCTAGAATGTACCAATAAATTAAATTTTAAAAAAGAGCAAGGTTAAAGACACACAATTATATTTAAATGTAAGACAGTAAGCTCACTAAGAAATGAATCAAAACAAATGTTCAAAAATAAAGAATAAGAGCCACAATTAAATCTGAGGCTGAAAGACTGCAGTTTGTGTGCTTAACCAATCAGTTTCCTAAACTAGTTTGGTGGGAACTGATTTTCCTCTCCCAAATTTTCATTGGATTTTATTCCCCACTGTGAGGCATTAAAAGGGGGGGATTTAATCTGATGAGGGGTGGTGTTTACAAGTTGCGCCTTCAGGAGATAATTAGATTAGATGAGATTAGATTAGACCATCATAGTGGGGCCCCCATGGTCAAATATCAGTAGTTTTGTAAGAAGAAGGAGACCAGAATAGAGTCATACACACAACTGCAGTGTGGCGTCTTGCGCTGCCAAAGTGCTCCGCCAGCCGCCACCAGGTCATCAACTGCAGCCTGTTATCCTAGCAGCTCCACAACTGTAAGTCAAAATAAGTTCCTCTGACTTTCTCCGTGTGCAGTATTACGTCTTTAGCAGTAGAAAATGTCATAATATAACATACTTTCTCAAGAAAGATAAGCATCCATAACTAAGCCAATGTCTAAATTAATATATGTGCAGCTAAACTTAATATGTATTTTATTTAAGCAGATCACACATAAATATGAATATGTGTGAATGTATTTATACAAAAAGATTATCCAGAAATAAATGTATATGTATCTTGAAACATCTCCATGACAACACTCAAACCCATAGATCTTTTTCTATGTAGCTAAAAAAGAAAAAAAATGTTTTTACCAATGAACTCTTTACAGAGCCAAATTAACCTGAATATACAAGTTATACCAATAAATAAAATTCTCAGGTATATATAAGGCATTTAAAAAGTATACTGTGTATAAACATTCAGGAAGTTTCTTTAACGCTTAAGAAACCAAGAAAAGAAAGTAATCAAAATTAATAATTTTAACAGTGAGGGCAAACTGATAGTAGTCATAAAGTTTCTTGATAAGCATGTTGTTGGCCCAACTTTATACCAACTGAAATCAGAAAGTCTCAGGATGAAGCTCAGCAATGTGTGCTGTGTTAGCTCTGCAGGTAATACTCATACACATACTAGAAGAACCATTAAACTTGGTCATCCTGTGGACACTACACTGATTAGACAAGAACTAAATGGAAATTTTCAGAATCATTTAAAATCTGCAAGCCTGTTTGCTTTGTTAGCTACATCCTTTTGCTTAAAATTCATAGCACTCCAGAGGATTCAAAAGACAGTTTCAAATGCTATATGTAAAGCATAATAATGATAAAATTAGCTGTTGCTAAGGAAATGAATTTCTTTTTATTTTGTAAGATAATGTTCATCTTTCTTGAAGGTAAAGAAAGTTCTTTGATTTTTGATTATATAAAATTACAGTTTTAATTTGTGATTTTTAATTTGATTTTTGAAAACCTGGCATTAGAAAGGTGGGATGGAAAAACAGGAAGAATGAACCCTGGAAATAATGTTACTCTATCTTTTCCTATATTTGTAAGCTCCAGAGAAACTCTGCATGCAAGATACTATGTTTACCCTGGGACTTTTCTTGTTGTTTCCATTCCATTGACTCTGCTACAATGGGATATGCCTGAAATGAGTTATGGGCACTGTTTTCTGATCATACTCCCAATTGATTAGCTGTTTCTTTCAGGCACTGTCTATTTATTTGTCATGTTATAGTTATAGCTTGTGTCTAGATGTCCCCCACAAAGCTTCCTTTGGTCATAGGTGGGGCTTTTCAGAGGTGGTAGAGCACATGATGTTGGGATTAAGAATGTGTGCTTACTAAATTAGTTCACTGATTGGTCTGATTCAGGATGCCCCACCTGCGGTGTGAATGCCACCCACCCTAAAGATGGGTAGCCTGGATACAATATAAAAGGACAGAAAGAATCTGTCATTTACCATTCGCTGCTTGTAACCTTCTGCCTGCCTGCTCTGCGATGCCCCTCTGCCATGCCACCCTGCCAACTGAAACTGAAACTTCCATGAACTCTGAGTGACAATAAACCTTTCCTCCCTTAACTTGTGTATGTTAGTTATTTTTTTTCTCAGCAACAAGAAAAATAACTAAGAGAGTTATCCATTCATTCCTCCGCCTGCAAATCCAAGACTATAGCATGATCCCTGGGAGCGAGTTTCCTTAGAAATTCAGAGTCCTCAGAAAACATACACACAAAAAAGGGAGATTCTTTAGTTTGTTGATGGAATATATTTACAAGGAATCAAAAGAAAAAGGATCTGTAAACATGAGTTCCACATTACAAACAATTGGGGCTTTTGATAATGGAAACATTCTAAAACTTGTGGACATAAAGATGTTATTTTTTTCTGTGAATTTCGCACATCTCTGAAATCTCTATTTATAATTATTAGTATTTAAAACAAAATTTTGGCTTATTTTTAAATGTATTATCTAATTTATCTAGAATTATTTATAAGATATTATGCTCTAAGAATTTTCCCTCAAATATTTCTTTGGAGCTTCTCGCTTTGGATCATTTTATTTCTTCCATTTTTTTATGAAACATTTCCTTTATCGTTCCAGGAATCACATGTAGACTTAGGCCTGGCTTTCAACTGTCTGTCAAGTCTATTCTGAAAATTTAAAATGATTTGAATAACTTATGCCTATGTCTCCCTTTACCTACTGACTTTAAAATCTTTGGGAGGGGGTTGGGGTTATTCTCACTTTTTTCCAGAATGGAATTAGAATCATAGGGTTATTCTCACTTATTTTTTTTTCGCAATGTGATTAGATATACTAGCACTTGTTTCAAGTTAAATGAACCTAGGAGAATAAAAAAATATATGAATATTCAAATTTCCTCAAATTACAAAAAGATCAAATGCCATTAATCCTTCTCAAAATACTCCTTGTTTCAAACACACATCCCATTGTTCTTACTACTTTCTGAAACACTTCTGGAAGTCCTTTTTTATGAACGTCTTTAGTGGCAGGGTTGTGGCTATCTTGATGCCTCAGTTCATTTAAAATGTTTACTTTTCGTGTCATTTTAACTTTGGGGAAGGACCAGAAATCACATGCTGCCAAATCTGGTAAATAAGTTTGATGTTTTTATAAGCCTGTCTTTCCGCTGTATGGCACTGGACAGTGGCCTTTACTTTATTATTTATACACCTTGTAAAGACAAGCAACGGGACTCCAGAATTGTTTCAGAAAGTGGCCAGAACAAGGGAATAAGTGGGTTTAAAAGGGAAGTATTTTGAGGGGGATTGCAAGGTGTCTTTTACTGTAATATTTTTTATTTAGACACATACCATATTTTGATGTCATTGTATATGATAAAGCAAAAAATAAAAAAGATAGAAAATAGGCTGAAAAATATGAAAGTTTTCTATCAATATTTGTACAAAAATATACAAATCTGTTTTTATTACTCAATTTATTTTCTACACAAATACTAAAGCTACCAATAATTGACGTATATTATTCATATTCTCCTTATTTCCTGCTTGAAATCACCAAGCAATATTTAATAAATGTCTCAGTGTGCCTGGAGCCATGCTCATAGACAATTTACAGATTCATTTTTTTTTTCATTTTTGCCACCATTTTAAGGCTTAAATGTAATGAAAAGTTATAATTCAGAACTTGGATGAAGTTTTTAAAGATACACAAAAATTTATCTGAAAATATTTTCTAAGCATCTGAGAATTTGTAGACATGATATTCAATTTCTTTTTAGGGATTTGAAGTCATACCTGGATTAAAAAATTAGTTATAGGGACTTGTCAATAAAAAAGATCCTCTGCTACTCATTTATGATGGATGAGAAAGTGTTCCATCCTTTGTAAAACTTATTTCTATGTACTTTATCACACTATATTCATAGAAAGCAATGAGGAAGAACTATTAAATCCTATGCAGTGAAAAGAAAGATCAGTCTCTATATTTAGACATTGTTTATACTTGATAGCAAGACATTCTAGCAATAAAACCAATTTAATAAATATAGGAGAAATAATGTTTTTCATTGAGTTTTTGCATTGAGCTGTAGTAGCTTCACTGATAGGACATGTTTTCTGATTGGTTGATATAAAATGGAAGTTATTAATAAAAAGTGTACATTAGCAAAAACTATCAGAAAGGATATTTGAATTTCTTTAGAAGGTTATGAATTTGAATATATCACATGTATTATCAGAAGGGACTGGGGATATAAAATTAAATCTTCAAATTAAATACAAGCCTTTGATGGTACAACACACACATACACACAAACACACACACACACACACACACACTACAACACATGCACAACACATATTTGGTGCTTTTGCTTTACAAAAAAAATCAGCGGAAAATGTTAACAATAGGTATGAGCTTTTCATTAAATAATAATATCTCTTGTGGCATATAAGCATGAATTTACTTTGCTTGTTTCTGCTCTTGAATTTTATTTCTGAGAGCCGCTAATATTCATTTTCTTAATTTGGATGCTAGTTACACATGTGTGTCTAATTTCTGACAATAAAAACTACAATACACTGTGAAATGGATGTTCTTCCCTATGTATATTTTACTCTAGTAAAAATATCTATAAATATGTCCGGGTTCATGTATTAATGAAAAGCAATTTAAAATATGTCTGTTTGTCATTTAGATTCTTCAGTGAAAAGTTGATAAAGGAAAGTGGTTCTGCTTCTATTTTTAATATTTCCATCTTTCGCTTCATCTCATGAAATTTTCTAATCTCTCCATTGTCAAATGTAGAAAGGACAACTTATAGGTGTTATATTAATCAAGCTTCTCAGTAAAACTAGGACCAATAGAATGCATGGATATACAGAGAAAGAAATGTATTTTAAATGATCAGTTCACAGGATTATGAGGCCTGAGAAATCTGGCAAGTGGGAAACCCACAGAATAGTTTAAGTTGTGGTCAAGTCCAAAGACCATCTGGAAGCTGAGTTTCCTCATTTTGGGAGGGACATGAAGTGTTGCTGTCTTGAGATTTTCAACTGACTGGAGAAGTCCTACATGCTTTACAGAAGGTGGAGCACTTCTTTCAAAGTCTATTGATTTGAATATTAATCTCATCTGAAATATTTACAATAACATTAAGGCTGGTGTTTGACTGAAAAGCTGATACTATGGGCAAGATGATACATAAAATTAACAGTCAGAGGGGGAGTATGAAGTTATTTTACTTTTTCAAATTGATTAAGAACCTTCTATGCAGAGTAGAGGTTTAAATGAGAATTTTTCTCTCTTTGATGCTTCCCTGCTTGTTTAAATGCCTCCCAGGAAAAACTGACCACACTCCCATGACCTATGTAATTCTCTCCCTCTGCTGGTCAACCTCACTTAGGCCCTGACTTTATTGGTGCTTTCACTGTGTAACTGTTTTAAATGCACCTAATTCTATATTTGACTTTGTCTCTTTCAGAGTTCACTGGACATAGAACTGTAAACGGTACCGATCTGGGCCTTCCTCTCCTTTACTAATATTTGCTCTATAGGGCAGATAGACAGAGGCAAGTAAAGGCTGATGGAAACACAATTATCTCTACCTCTGCTCATTGTGTAGCAGAGCTGGTGCATCTCTTATTTTTACACGTTCAGGTAGGCATCAAATATAGGTCCACTAACACCAGGCTGAAGAAGACACACATTAATCCCTTTGAAGAGTATACATGAAGCATCTCTTACAAGGATTTGTGTTAGAGCTCAGAAGAAACTATCCCTATATCTTGGCTCAGAGTGACAGAACTCAACACTCTACAGTGAAATGCTACATAAAATGTCAATCTGGCTCAACCCAAATCATTACAAAATAGATGTGGATGAGATTTAAGAACAACATAAAATAGATTTTTTTTTTTATTGAGTTTATTGGTACATTTAGGGATACAGTACAGTTACATTCATTGTTGGGATCATGTACCTTTACATGGCAAGTCTTGATTCTCATTTTTTTCCCCTTACCTCTGCCCTCCCTTCACCCCCTCCTCCCCTCCCCATCTACAAACACTTTATTTTCATCTTTTCATTCTCTCACATTTTTTTCTTTTCCCTTTTTGTTCTTCCCCTACGTATCACACCTTCCCTACACCTTTAGCTCCTTTCCTCCCATTTCTAAATGTCAGTAATCTTATTAGAATCTTATGCATTGTTGCAGAATATTCACACCAGGGAAACTATTTGGTATTTACACATGTGGGACTTATTTATTTCACTTAGGAGTATATCTTCAATATGTATCCATTTTCCTATGAATGAATCTATTCTCTCGCTCTTTATGGCTGAGTAATATTCCATTTTATAGAAAAACCACAACTTCTTTATCCAGTTTCCAACGGATGGGCAAATAGGTTGTTTCCAAGATTTAGCTATTACAAACTGTGCCGCTATAAACATGGGTGCACATACTTCTCTGTGATATGATTCTTTTAGTTCTCTTGGAAAGATACCCAACAGAGGGATGGCTGGGTCAAATGGAACCTCCAGTCCAAGCTCTTTGAGGTATCTCCATATTGATTTCCATAGTGGTTGCACTAGTCTGCACTCCCACCAACAATGGAGGAGGGTTCCTTTCTCCCCACAACCCCGCCAACATTTGTTATTGTGTGATTTCTTGATAGCAGCCATTCTTTGTGGGGTGAGGTGGAATCTCAGTGTTGTTTTCATCTGCATCTCTCGAATGACCAGTGATGTGGAACATTTTTTCATATATTTTCTTGCTGCTTTCACTTCTTTGTATGAGAAATGTCTGTTCATTTCGGATGCCCATTTTTGGATCGGGTCTTTATATTTGGGGGGACTGATTGTTTTGAGTTCTTTATATATCCTTGATAATAGTCCTTTGTCTGAGGTACAGCTGGTAAAAATTTTTTCCCACATTGTAGATTGTCTCTTAGTTCTGCTAATGGTTTCTTTTGAAGTACAGAAGCTTTTTAGTAAGATGAGATCCCAGTTGTTGATTCTTTCTGCTAGTTCCCGTGCTACTGAGGATTTGTTCATAAAGTCTTTTCCTATACCAATGTCTTCCAGAGTTCTGCCTAACTTACTTTCCAGCAAGTTTAATGTTTCTGTTTTAATATTTAGATCTTTAATCCATTTGGATTTTAATTTAGTGCATGGCGAAAGATAAGGGTCTAATTTTAATCTGTGACAGGTTGATATCCAGTTTTTCCAACACCATTTATTAAAGAGGCTATCTTTCCTCCACTGAGGATGGTGAGCTCCTTTGTCGAAGATGAGGTAGCTGAGTACATCTGCATTTGTTTTTGTGTCTTCCAGTCTGTTCCATTGATCCTCAGGCCTATTTCTTTGCCAGTACCATGCTGATTTTATCACAGTGGCTTTGTAGTATAGTTTCAAATTGGGAATTGTTACACCTGGTGCCATGTGACTGTTGCCTATAATGGCTTTTGCTATTCTAGGTCTCTTGTGGTTCCAAATGAATTTTTGGATTCTTTTTTCTAGTTCTGTGAAATATAGTGTTGGAATTTCAATTGGCATTGCATTGAATGTATATAGCAGTTTCGGTAGTATGGCCATTTTCACTATGTTGATTCTTCCTACCCAGGAGCAGGGGATATCTTTCCATTTTTTTATATCCTCTTCGATTTCTTTTTTCAGAGTGCTGTAGTTTTCAGTGTAGAGATCTTTTGTTTCTTTTGTTAGATTGATTCCTAGATACTTCATTTTTTTGGATGCTATTGTAAAAGGAATTTTTTCCCTTATTTCTCTTTCTGTCTGTCTGTTATTTGTGTATAGAAAGGCTATTGATTTTTGGGTATTCACCTTGTATCCAGATACTTTACTGAATCTGTCAATTAAGTCTAGAAGTTTTTTGGTGGAGTTTTTTGGATCTTCAATGTAGAGTATCATATCATCAGCAAATAATGATAGTTTAACTTCTTCCTTTCCTATCTTTATTGCTTTAATTTCTTTCTCTTGTCTAATTGCTGTGGCTAATGTTTCCAGAACTATATTGAAGAGAAGTGGCGATAGTGGGCATCCTTGTCTTGTTCCTGATTTTAACATGAAGGTTTTCAGTTTTTGGCCATTCAATATGATGTTGGCTGATGGTTTTTCATAAATAGCCTTTATTAAATTGAGGTATAGACCATCTATTCCAATTTTTTGCAGGGTTTTTATCATGAATGGGTGTTGAATTTTATCAAATGCTTTTTCTGCATCTATTGAGAGGATCATATGGTTTTTGTCCTTGACTTTGTTAATATAATGTATTACATTCACTGACTTTCGTATGTTGAACCACCCTTGCATCTCTGGAATAAATCCGACTTGGTCATGATGGATGATCTTCTTAATAATCCTCTGTATTCTGTTTGCTAGTATCTTATTAAGGATTTTTGCATCTATATTCATTAAGGAGATTGGTCTGTAGTTCTCCTTTTTGGTTGTATCTTTCTCTGGTTTGGGAATCAGAGTGATACTTGCTTCCAGGAATGAATTTGGAAGTATAGCTTCTCTTTCAATTTCATTGAAAAGTTTGAAGAGTAATGGTAGTAGTTCTTCTCTAAATGTCTTGTAAAATTCAGCAGTGAATCCATCAGGGCCTGGGCTTTTCTTTGTTGGTAAGTTTTTAATTACATTTTCAATTTCACTGATTGTGATTGGGGTGTTTAAAATGTTTTTATCTTCTTCGTTCAACTTTGGTAATTCATAAGTATCTAGAAATCTGTCCATTTCTTCTGTGTTTTCCATTTTATTAGAGTACAGGTTCTCAAAGTAGGTGTTCATGATCCTCTGGATTTCTTTCGGATCTGTTGTGACTTCGCCTTTTTCATTCCTAATTGCATGGATCTGAGCCTTTTCTTTCCTTTTTTTGATAAGATTAGCTAAGGGTTTGTCAATTTTATTTATTCTTTCAAAAAACCAGCTCTTTGTTTCATTTATTTTTTGTATCGTTTTCTTAATTTCAATTGCATTGATTTCTGCTCGGATCTTTATAATTTCCTCTCTTGTTCGAGCTTTGGGTTTTTCTTGCTCTTGTTTTTCTAGGAGTCTAAGTTTCATCGTTAAGTTGTTTATTTGAGCCCGCTCTGTTTTCCTAGTGTGGGCATTCAATGTTATGAATTTTCCACGTAGAACTGCTTTCATTGTGTCCCAAAGATTCCTGTATGTTGTATTGGCATTCTCATTTATTTGTAAAAACTGTCTAATTTCTTCTTTAATTTCCTCTGTAATCCATTGATTGTTTAGGAGAGTGTTGTTCAGTTTCCATGTGCTTGTGAAGTTTCTATAGTTTCTTGTGCTATTGATGTCTAGTTTGATTGCACTATGATCTGATAATAAACAGGGGATGACTTCAATTTTTTTGCATTTATTTAGACCTGTTTTGTGAGCCAGTATGTGGTCTATTTTGGAGAATGATCCATGTGCAGCCGAAAAGAATGTATATTCTGGTTTTTGGGGGTGGAATACTCTATAAACATCTATTAAGTCCATGTGTTCCAAAGCTTGGTTCAGTTCTATTATTTCATTGTTGATTTTCTGCCTAGTAGATCTGTCAATTTGTGATAGTGGGGTATTTAAATCCCCCACTACAATTGTATTAGTGCTTATTTGGTTTTTCATGTTACTTAATATTTGTTTTATATAGTTGGGGGCATTTATATTTGGTGCATATATGTTTATGATTGTCAGCTCTTCCTCTTGAATTGTTCCCTTTACAAGGATGTAGTGTCCTTCTTTGTCTCTCTTAATGAGTTTTGGTTTGAAATTTACTTTATCTGAGAATAAGATTGCTACCCCTGCTTTTTTCTGGACTCCTGACGCATGGAGAATTGTTTTCCATCCTTTCACTTTCAGTCTATGGACTTCCTTTTGCACTAGGTGTGTTTCTTGTATACAACATATTGTTGGATTTTGCTTCTTAATCCATTCTGCCAATCTGTTTCTCTTGATTGGTGAATTGAGGCCATTAACATTGATGGTTACAACTGATATATTTTGACTTATTCTTGTCATGTTTTTGTCCATTTGTTGACTCTTTTTACTTTTTCTCCCATCTCCTTTTAGTTTCTTGCCTTGCCTATTTGATTTGGTCTGTTGGGCCTCATGTTATTGTGAATTTCGTTGTCCTTTTCTAGGATATTGTTTAGAATTCCTTGCAGTGCTGGTTTGGTGTTCATGAAATTTCTCAGGTGCTCTTTGTCGTGGAAGTATTTTATTTCCCCATCTATTTTGAAAGAGAGTTTTGCAGGATACAAAAGTCTAGGTTGGAGATTCTTTTCTTTTAGGACTTGGAATACCTCACTCCAGGCTCTCCTTGACCTAAGGGTTTGTGTTGAAAAGTCTGCTGTGATTCTAATGGGCTTCCCTTTGCATGTGATTTGTTTCTTTTCTCTTACTGCTTGTAGTATTTTGTTTTTCTGTTGGATTTCTGGAATCTTGATTATTATATGTCTAGGTGTAGATTTTTTTTGATCGTGGCTAGTTGGGGTTCTATATGCCTCACTTATCTGTATGTCTAATTCTTCCCTTCTGTTTGGGAAGTTTTCTGTCATTAATTCTGTGAAGAGCTTTTTTATATCATTTGTGTTTTCTCCTGTTTTTTCATGAATTCCTATCAGTCTTATGTTATTTTTCTTTGTATCGTCTAGGAGTTGTTGGATTGATTTCTCATGATCCCTTACTGTTTTTAATAGACCTCTTTTTTCACGGTCACTGACTGCTATCCTATCTTCTATATCTGAAATTCTATCTTCGCAATCTTTTATTCTGTTTCGTACACTTTCAATAGAGTTTTTAATCTCCTGGATATCTGTTTGAATCTGTTTTATGGATTCCATTTCTTTCCTCTGTTGGGCATTCATTGTTTCCATGTCTTTCTTATGCTGAGTCTTCATGGCTTCTATCACAGTCTTGAGCTCATCTATTTTTTTCTCAGTTTCTGCTCTAGAGTCTCGAATCATGACTTCTATTTTGCTCATCATCTCTCTGGCTAGCTGGGAAATTATTTCTGATTTGAATTTTTCTAGAGCCTGATTGATCAATTTTGTTACCTCCTGTGCTATGGGTCCAGGGAGTCCTGTTGGTTCACTATCAGACTTTTCATCCTCATTTGTCCTACTATTTGCTATTGGTGAACTGGATATTTGTTTTTGTGTCTTGCTTAAGTGTTTTCTCATTTTTATTTTTATTGTTGGGTTGTCCTTCTTTAATTTCTGGGTATTACTTAAATCTTCCTAATATAGTTGCGTTTTAGCTTTTGAGTTTCTAATGACTCATAGACATTCTCGTTTTCATAATATCAGAGAAAACAACTCTTTAAATCAATCACCACTCTTTGTCCCAATTGATACATTCAGCAGCCCAATAGGATCAGGCACAGCTTGCCAACTGACCACTTATGGTAGTCATTAATGTATCACCTTTAACTCATGTGAATTAGATTAATTTCAAGAAGCAGCTCATAGTATGTTTGCAGTGAATATTCTTTTCAATATGGCATCTTTACCATTTAGGATGGGGGGTTCGACTTAGAACAAGAGGATTAGATAAGTGAAAGAATTAGAGCAGGTTTGAAGTGAATCCAGAGGTTGTAGAATTACCTTACTATCTTTACAAAGCTATTAAGTTCAGGGGGGATAGAGAGAGTGCAGGAATAAGGACAGGAATATATCCCCTTAACAGTAACAGGCGCTTGCCTTCCCTTGAAGGTACAGAGCCATGAGTGAGGTAAAATGACTGGAGAAAAGAACATAAAGAGAAACCCGTCCTAAAAACAAAAAATAAAAAAAGAAGTCTGAGTTCTTCAGGAACTGGAATAAAAAGGGAGATGAGGGACACTATGGTGGAGCAAGAGACTGAGTTGGAGAGACAGGACAGAAAAAAGAAAGAAATTTTAGGGTGGAAAGAGGAAAAAAGAGACAAGAGAGAGGGAAAGAAAAAGAATTTGAAGGTCCTCTTTCAGGCTATCTCTGATCTCATATTATACCACATGCACAGTCATATGCGGAACCCAATCCCCTGGTTATAGCTAGCCAATGGCTGTTCCTCACGACTGAGACTGAACACAATCTACAAAGCCTAACTTTAGTTTCCTTACCCTCAGGGTTGAACTCCACTCCGTTCTATTACAGGTTTCCCCTGCCCTTTCTTTAAAGATGATCAAAGTTCGGAGCTCAGAAAACTACCCTTCATGGGAACCTATGCCTCTGCAGAGTTGGTCTAAGGACTGGCCCGATCAGGAGTTTTGAGAACGGGGGGGGGGGTCGTGTGGGTGTTTCAAGGGCGCCCGCGCGGCTACCTTCCTTCCTGGGTCTGTTGTCGCGCAGGCCGGGAGCTCACGCGCACGCCGCCGGGTGATCGCAGACAGGCAGGTAGGCAGGCAGCTGAAAAAAACCCCCTCTGGGGTCCTTGGGTCCTTCCTGGGTCTGTTGTCGCGCAGGCCGGGAGCTCACGCGCACGCCGCCGGGTGATCGCAGACAGGCAGGTAGGCAGGCAGCTGAAAAAAACCCCCTCTGGGGTCCTTGGGTCCTTCCTGGGTCTGTTGTCGCGCAGGCCGGGAGCTCACGCGCACGCCGCCGGGTGATCGCAGACAGGCAGGTAGGCAGGCAGCTGAAAAAAACCCCCTCTGGGGTCCTTGGGTCCTTCCTGGGTCTGTTGTCGCGCAGGCCGGGAGCTCACGCGCACGCCGCCGGGTGATCGCAGACAGGCAGGTAGGCAGGCAGCTGAAAAAAACCCCCTCTGGGGTCCTTGGGTCCTTCCTGGGTCTGTTGTCGCGCAGGCCGGGAGCTCACGCGCACGCCGCCGGGTGATCGCAGACAGGCAGGTCAACATAAAATAGATTTAAGTTTTAGGGTAGCCTAACACACTAATGACTCAGTTGTTTTTCTCATTGTTAAAATGAAAACTCAACACCTGAAGTGAAAGGAGGAAAGGCTTACTGGAGCTCATGGTTGGTAGAAGTTTCAGTTGGTAGTTGGCTGGCTCCAAGGCAGGGGAGTGGCAGACTGTGGCCGGGAGCTCACGCGCACGCCGCCGGGTGATCGCAGACAGGCAGGTCAACATAAAATAGATTTAAGTTTTAGGGTAGCCTAACAAACTAATGACTCAGTTGTTTTTCTCATTGTTAAAATGAAAACTCAACACCTGAAGTGAAAGGAGGAAAGGCTTACTGGAGCTCATGGTTGGTAGAAGTTTCAGTTGGTAGTTGGCTGGCTCCAAGGCAGGGTGGAGTGGCAGACTGGCACTACTGAGTACCTGCCCTGAGGGTGGGTAGCACTCCCACCCAGGGTGGGGCACCATTAATCCCAGTATCAAACAACCTAGATCCAGCCGCATCTGAAAATCCCCACCTATGACTGCATGAGGCTTTGGCAGGACATCTCCATACAAACCATAAGGAGATCTAATAATTATTGTCTTTTTGTTATGGCTAAAACTTCCCTTGACCACTGAGTGAATGAGTTCATAAGTTGAACATTGTGCTTGATATCAAATCCAACTCCAGTTGGCATGTTTCTGAAAAGCAGTATTTTCCCATATAGCTATATAAAGCTTATACATTTGATGGGCAGGAAAAAAATGTGCTCTATTTTACTAAACTTTGTCCTAAATGTCACAAAATGTCTTTGTTCCTTTACCAGAGAAGATGAGCCATAATGTTTGTTTCTTTGCCTGCCAGGTGCATTGCTAGAAGACCAGAAAAGATTGTATGGGAGGAAAAAAGTGCTTTTTGTGTCATAGTTCATAATATAGAAGACTGGAAAGTCAATGGCAGTCTTAGAGATGGGAGTAAGAGAGAGAGAGAATAAATACAAGTCTAGTTGGTTATAGGATACATATAGAAAACAGATATCCAACTGCAGTTAATATCAATTGAAATGAAAAAGATGGACTCAAACCCAAAAAGTACCAGAGAGTATTTCAATGTATCATGACCAGGAAGACCTAAGGGAAAGAGGAAATCAGGCCGTGATATTGAGAGGTGATAAAATTAGACTGAAGTTATCTGTCTTACTTTTTCGGTATTAGGGACTGAAACCAGGACTTTCACACTAAATTACATCTCCAGCCACCTACCAATCCACAACCCCATAACGTTTCATTTTGAAACAGAGTCTAAGTTGCTAAGTTGTCCAAACTAGGTTCAACCTTAGTTACCAAATTTTAAAACTTGGAATTGTTGAACAAGGCCTCAGGCATAGGCTTGGGAGTTTTCATAAAATTCTATCCTCTAGGAAAATAGGAAAAGTAAATAAATAATACTAGTCCTATGAATATTGGAATTCTATGGCAAATATCAAGAATGATTTTAAGGCTCCTTAACTGTAAGGTGGGTGTTTGCTTATAATCACCAGGAAAATGTGTTTTGTTTACTCTCAAACTAGCAAATGCCTAAGAAGTAAAATAAGAGTACAGGTTCAAAGGCATTCTAGCAGCAAAATGAAGCTAATTGAATCAGCTCATTATTAGCTAGTGATTCTAATTCCCAAAGTAATGACCATTGTTTTACAGATCTTTATGCTAGTTACTATTTCTTTTGTTGCAAGTCATAAAACCACAATCAGACAAACTAAAGAAAACGAAACAAGCCAATTCCATTGGGTTTTGCATGAATCCTGGGCGTAGACACTAGTAAGCTATCTAAGGTTTTCCATCCTCTATTGTTTTATATTTTGCTGGATTTCTGTCTATGAAGTGGCCAAAGCTTTTCTGCATTGGTTTTATGTCTTATAGGATAGGTGGTTTATATAATTGATATAAGAAAAAATATATGAAAATCTATTCCCATAAAATATCAATAGCGAAAAAGTTTCTGTAATGCATAATTATAAGTCAACATTGGGTATTCTGTCAGCAAGCATATTTTGAGTTAAGCATAGGGTAGTAATTAGTGAGTACAGTTTGAACCTAGACATGAGGACCTGCTGCGTCTATAACCTAGTTAAGTTACTCAGTTTCACTCTGATTTAATTCTCCCAAATATAAAGTGAGCAAGCAGCTACTTTGAGAAATTGACCTTAATAAACTGTAACAAATGCTGCTCACTCCTGATACACAGTAGTTGCTCATTAAATACTTATTATGGTGATCAACATATGTGACTGTGTCCTCAGGCTGCACTATGATATACAAACCATAATGTCTGCTCTGATCTCAGTATTTCAAACACTAAAGGCACAAGCCAGTGAGAACTTCTCCTTCATAGTGGGTCTTTGTGAGTGTACGCTGATGTTGTGTCCTTACTGATTGCTCCTTTTGACATGGGTGCCTTCTTGCCATTGCTATGTTGCTGGTTCTCCTTACAGTATAACCATTGCTGATATTTGAAAGTAAGTATTTTCCTCATGCTATTATGATTTTCATACACTACAAAAGGAAGTCTGTCCTGTTTGCTTTGCAGCTTACCCTTTTCTTACAAGTTGCAAACTATTTCACATGAACTAGGACAGAGTTAAGAAACTCCCATCTGTACTAGCACCAGGAAGTTTCGACTTTGCCATGACCAATCGGTACTGTGAGCTAAGATGAGTAAGTCTTGGCAATCTTTTATTTCTGAGTGTATTTGCTACTTCCTTAGAGCATATCAGCATTTTTAGAAAATGCCATGGCAAACTTTTTGTGACTTTTTGCAATTATTTTGATTTTCATATTAATTATATTTCAATATAAAAAACAAACAACAATCATACTCAAGGAATTATATGTCCTATTATATTTTTTGAAAACTCATTCATTTCTCTTTCAAAGTTTTTCAAAAAAATTTTATTAGTACTTATTTGCAGTTCATGCAGTTTTTCACTTGTTTTCAGAAAGACAAAATGTCCACATATCAACAGGCCTCTGCTGGCCAGCTCTGTACTCTCAGGTTTGACTGTACACGTGCAGATCACATAATAGGAGTGCACTGATAATAGGAAAAAAGAAGCCACATAGAAAGAGACTCAAATGTAGGGTCAGTACGCCTCTTAGGCTCCCTGGGTCCTACTACTCTGTTAACTGCAAACAGAAGAAGATCTAATGCTTCCATCTTGTAATTAAAGGGCTGTATTTTATAAGTCAATATCCTTGTAGAAAACAGAACATCAATGAGTTTAATTAAAGGGAGTTAAGGAAAAGGAGAATTCATAGAGATTAATTGGAGTTGATGCAGACAAGGATAATGTAGATAACACAGGGATTTGCAGTGGAAAGTTGCTACCAGCCATTGGCCTGAAAGAAAATGGAGAAAGATATGTTAGAAATTCTAAAAGGAGGTATGACCAGGGAAGATGAGCTCAGAGACAAGCTGTGGCTGCACAGGAATGCATCCACTGCTAAAACTAGGATTAGTGACATAGTAGGAGAATAAACACTCATCCTCTCTCTCATGTTACCTTCTGAGCTCCTCTTACTGGTCAAACCAAGAATAGTTCTTTCTTTTCTTCTTATTTTTGGGGGCCGTGTACTAGGGGTCAAACTCAGGACCTTTGGCTTGCAAGGCAGGCATAGCACTCCTGAGCTAAATCCGCAGCCCTCAAACCAATAATAAAGAGGAAACAAAAGTATGTGGTGATGTAATCTGTAAAATACCCAGAGGTTAAAAAGAATGAAGAGCTAAAACAGCCTACCCTTTTTGCCGTTCCAATTCCATTCTCAATCTTTTGTTTAAGCACAAAGATGGGACAGGCAGCCCAAACTCTTAAGTGCCACTTAATCATTCCCTTACCAATACCTTTTTCTCCTCTGATTCTCATTCCAGTGCCAACAATAGTGGTTATTTGGAACATTAGTGATGAAAGGGTTATGTATTTACTATTCAGTATGTACTGTAATTCAGAATCCCTTTTTGAGGGCTTGGCTTTGTCTTTGACACTACCATCATTACTTCATTCATCAAAACTGGAAATGCTGTACATCCATAATTCCAGCACTGAGAAAGCTAAGGCAGGGATTGTGATTTTGAGACCCATCTGGGCTATGAAATGCAATCTTGTTGACAGAGAGAGAGAGAGACAGACACAGAGAGAAGGTGAAGAAGGAGGAGAGGGAGGAGGAAGAAGAGGGGAAGGGATGAGCGAAGAGGGAGAGGAGAGCAGAGGAAACAGCTAGACACATGTTTCACATGCAAAACTTTAAAGAGAACGCAATGAAATAACAATTTGCAGATGTAAAAGAGGACTGAAAGAACCAACAAGCAGTGATAAAAACTTCAGGGAATAGCCGCTAGATTGAAGTAGTAGTAAATTATGCCTAATGGGCAAGGGGAAAAAACAATGATTTGAGAGCAGAAGCTGTCAGAAAGGCCAAGTCTGAGACACATGAACAGAGCTGCTGCCAAAACCTTGTCCTGGAACTGAGAAAGCAAGTGAAAGAAACCCCCAACCTCTTTTACTAACTTTTAGTCTTCTGTCAATGTATGTCACTGACTGATATGCTTTGGATTTGTTCATTGACTCAACGCTCATCTGTTGGAAATTTTGTCCTCATGATGGCAGTGTTGGAAGTTGGGGTGGATCTTTTCAGAGGTGGGGCCTAGAGGAGTTCCTTAGGTTAGCTGGGAAAGTGTTTTCAGGATGGATAAGGAATATTTCATGGAATCTTGCTTATAGAAGCATTGTTACAAAGCTTGAACCTGGCCCCGTTCATCCCCTCTAGCCTCTTATTTTGAGATGTGATCTCTTGCTTTCACTATATTCCCATTATGGTGAAACACAGCCAGGAGGGCCTGCATCAGAGCTGAGCCATGCCCTTCAACCCTTGACACTGTATGATAAATTAACACTTTTTTCTTTATAAATCTAGTCTACCTTCAGGTATTTCATTAGAGTAATGAAAAGCGGACTAATACAGTGTCCTTTCAAAAGAACCAAAGAGAAGTCAGAGGTCAAGAGAGTCTGGATTATTTCTTTTTATAGAATTTTTTCTCACAGAATGTATTATGGGGCTGAAAATCATATCCAATTTCATGCAGAGAAAATTAGCACTCTCGTTAATTTGGGTCTCTCCTGAGGTAAAAGTTAATCAGTGATGTTTCCAAAAAAAAGTTGAAAATAGCTATGAATGGATGAAACAGAAAAGTTTATCATATAATAGGCAACATTCTGGCTTCCAAGGGAACCCTGATAAATTTCCTCTTTAAAAAAAAATGCCAAATTGATAGATTTTAGTACTTCTAACTCTTTGAGATTCCAAACCTCTAACCAAAATGAGTAAAATATGTTTAGCTTGTTATTATATATACATTTGACAAGTTCTTCCTATGTAATTGAGACCATGAAAATATTTAAAGTTGTATTTGAGAATTTTTTGATAGGAGATATTTGGTGTTCCTCTCAGGTGAAAGAGAAAGGAACAAAATATTGAAAGAGAAAAAATGGGAAGGAATTGGGAATTGGCAAGACTATTACCCAAAAATCAATCAAAGCATTCAAATTTGCATAAGGGAAAGTACGATTTATTTTCAGAATGACAAATCCAGCCTGCTTCAATAGTGGCTACAAAAGCAGATGCTTGCTTTGCTCCAGCAGGAAAGCATATCTATCATGAGCCTTAATATGCTCGTGTATACTTTTTCTAAAGCTTTGCTAATGCCTGCTGATTTACCTGCAATACATTTTCCAGAAACTGTCGAGTAAAATGACAACATATATATCTAGTTTCACACTTCAGTCTGTCCAATTAGCAGTGTTTGTGGTACCAGCTGTGAGCCCAGGGAAGGATTTAATTTTAAGTACAGCAGTCTAGTTAACAAAAGAAACAAACAAACAAAAAAGCTGAGCCATGAATTTGCAGTTTTATTTTCCAGTCATTTGCTTTTGAGAAATAGCTCTTTATTTTCATCATTGAAAATTTCTCAAAAAAAAAATAGCTTTTGGAATTCTTTAAAGGACTGGCACAAGACTGACTGCTGCAGTACACACCGTACTTGTAATGTGATAATTATTTCAATACCTGAGGCAGACCCCTGATTATACTGGACCTTGGTTCATTTATTGGAACAACGAAAGTCCTCTGTGCAATGAAAGTCAGTTTCAGTGACTATGAAGTGAGATTAAAGAGCATTGCAAACAGGAAGTCAGATACAATATTAAAAGGATTTTAAAAAGGAAAAAACAAATTCACTTGTATAGAAAGAGGATCAACTTGGGAGATTTCCTTCTTTTACTTAATATCCAGACAATAAGTAAAAAGTGCCTTATACTAAAACAGACCTATGTTACTTTATCTAAAAAGAAGCAGAGGGCACACAATTCTCAAAGGCCTTACTTAGGTGATCTGCATGCTCTTTGGCTGACATTACAATGAGATGGGTCCTTCCCTAAATATTAAGAGATATATTATGATGGTGGCAGGGGAGAGTGTGGCAGGATTGGAAGAAGGAACATCTATATTACTCTGTAATGCAGGAAGATTCCTGGCCAAGGAAGAGGCTTTTCTGTGAATGGTGAAACTCCAGTTTTCAGAGTGTTTTTAAATCCATTCTCACCTCTTAAACTAGCAAAATTCCTTAAGCAAATGTTGGAATACATACATATCTACAAAATTTTCTCAGCATCCTTTCATTAGCATGTAGTTATGACTTTCTTAGAATTATCTTAAATTTACCTGTTATGTACCCCTCCCACATAGACAAATCAAATTATCTGTGGAAGTTTATTTGTTCCCTAGTAGTTAGTGTCTTAGAGTACAACTGGCTTCTCACACATAGTTTATGAGTGCCTTTGTAAAATAAAAAATAAAAACCTATTGCTAAACTATTAGAATTAATAAGTGAATTTAGCAAGATCACTGGAAATAAGATCGATACACACAATTATATTGAGGAACGACATATAAGTAACAATGCAATAGTGAATAAAATTTTCACCACTTGTAATTGATCAAAAATGTAAAGTACGTAGGAATAAACCCACAAAAATATATACAGGACCTCAACTCTACAAAGTATGAAACATTGAAAGAATTTAGAATGTCTAAATAAATGGAAGGATGTACCACTTTCACAGATTGGAAATCTTAATATAATAAGTATACTGATTATCCCCAATCTTTATAGATCTTTAGATCACAACGAATCAAAATCTCAAAGCTATTTTGGGGAAGTTGACAAGTTAATTCTAAAATTTACATGAAAACACAAAGGTCCACTGATAGCCAATTTCATCACGAATAAAAATATTACAGGGCCAGAAACTTAGCTCAGTGGCACCGCACGTGCCTTGCAAGCAAAAAGTCCTGAATTTGATCCCTGGTACCAAAAAGAGAAAAAACATTAGAGACATTCACTGACAGCTAACAATTTATATTTCAAACACATAGTTATTAAGACAGTGTGATACTAACAAGAGCATAATTAAATAGAATCATGCAACATTATAGAGATTCTACAATTACACATATGACAAATAATTATAATTTATTTTTGCCTCACACTCACCTGCTGTATCTGACTTATGATCTTTTGCCAGCTGGGCAGCCTAAGCATTTTTTAAATGACCTAGTCTTAGTTCATTTTTACCCATTCTCCCTCAATTTCTCTATTCTGTCTCATCTTTTATTATAAGCAGTAAAAAGAAACCAGGCACATCATGATAGTATCATATAAAAATATATTTTTCTTAGTAAACAGCACTGGATAAATTGTATCCCTTTGGAGAACAATTGCTATTGCCTCATAAAATACAAAAAAAAAAAGAGTACATATCTAAGTGTAAAAGGTGAACTAGTAGAGCTTTTTGAAGGAAACAGGTGACTAGCTTCATTACATTGGACAAGGCCAAAATATTCTAAATAGGACCCAAGAAGCACTAACTGTAAGAAAATTATGCATTTTCCCAAGGGAATAAAAGACAAGCATAGCATGGGAGAATACATTTTTATTACTACATTTGGTAAAGGGCTTGTGATCTTGGCTTCCTCGTTGCCTGCCCTATATAGTTTTGACTACCTTAGCCAGTTGCAAAACTACATGTGTCTTAATCTTACTGATTCTTCTTCTCTAGCTAAACTCTGACTGGTAGAGAATTAGTTCTCTATTTTTGTGTAACAAACTACCCCATGTATAGTGATTTCAAGTAGGACTCATGTGTTATCTCACAGTTTGCACTGGAGAAGTCCAAGAACAGATTAATAGGGTGCTCTACTCAGGGTATGATATGGCTACAATCAGGTTTGCTCTGCTGAATAATCTATGACCCTATGGGTCTTCTTTCAAGTTCACGGAGCTCGCATGGTTGGAGTTGTGACACCCTTCTTTCATTTTATATTCTGTGTCCCTTTTATCCTACGTGGTCAGTGTTTCTGCTAAAATAGTTTTTGCAAGAATGATGAAGATTTTTCATTGTTTTTACTGGGTTTTACTTCAAAAAAAAAAAAAAAGCCACATCCAAAACATTTTTGAGACAAATCCCTTCTTGTTTTGGGCTCTTGCTGAGATGGCTGGAAGACAATGTTCTCGAGTTTTGTCAATTTGTTTGAAGATATCTTGAGGCACACACTTAATCTTAATGAAATAACATTTCATGTGACTAACTACTGTGATCTTTAATCTTCCAAGAATTTTAACAAAAGGTTGAACAGTCACTGCTTGGCCATTTCTTTATGCCTCATGCTTGGCTGCCACATCTGACTTTACCATCTTTTTCCAGCTGGACAGCCTGAACACTTTAAAAATGATCTATTTATAGTTCTTTCTTAACAGTTCTCCCCTCACTTTCTCACATTTTACTATAAGAAGTAAAAAGAAACCAGCCACTGCACCAGCTTCATACTTTTGAAGTCTTCTTAGGTATATAACCAAATTCTTTGGTCATAAATTTTGATTTCCAAAAATTCATACCATATTTTCTGCCATTCTTTATAAGTGACATCTCATTCTTTCTCATTTTCAGTACATCCTTACCACATCTTCCTGAGTCCTAGCTAGCAGCATCCCTTTGGTCAATAAATCTACTGGGTTTGTTCAAGGTCATGGACATTTGCTACATCACATGCTTCAAAATTATTATGTCCTTTACCCACTGAGTAGTACCCAAGCCAGTTCTACGTTCTAGGTTTATTTTTTACAGCAGCAGCACACCACTTTCACATACTTAAATTTGCTTTCATCACCTACTTCTACATAACAAATTACAGTACTACACATTTTATGATTTAAAATAGCCTATGCTTATGGTTTTACAGTTGCTGTAGGTCAAGAGTATGAACACAGTTTAGCTGGCTTCATCAACCTAAAATCAAAGTGTCAGCGGGGCTGTAGTCTCATCAGAAGGTTTGGGTTCTCTTCTAAGCTCATGTGTTTGTCAGCAGAATTCCTTTCCCTGTAGCTATAAAATTCATGGAAATTTGATTCCTCAGAGACATTAAGAAGGAAAAGGAAAATCGGCTTCTTTAAGCCTCTGCCAATAGACTTTGATTATGCCGGACCACCCGTGATAATCTCCTTGGTTACTTAAAATCAGCTGATTAGGGAATCTTAATCACATCTTGCTAATGTAATCTAAGCTAATTAAGACCAGTCATTCACATTATTTACCCACATTCAAGGAAAGAAGATGACACAGGATGTGTACACTGAGGCAGGGCCGGACTAGTGTAAAATGTTGAATGGGGGTTTTCTTAGAAGTGTGGCCGCACCAGCTAGAAATGCTACATAGTGCTCTTTTCAAGACAGGAATAGATAATTTCTTTCTAGTTAATGTTTTAAACTTTCATTACCCTGTTTTATTTTGTTTCAAGTTTTATTAAGGAATAACTGACAAAAAATATGCATATATAAAGTACCCGTGATGTTTATTTTAATTATTTTGCTCATTTGTAGAATCTAAAATAGACAAACTTGTAGAATCAGAAAATAGAATGGATATGGCCAAGGTTTGGGAGAGGAAGAAATAGAAAAATATTAGTCAAAGAGCACAAAACTGGACATCTAATGTGCAGCAATGTGACTATAGGTAATGATATTTTATTAAAAATTTAAAATGTACTAAGAAATTAGGTCCTAAGCTTTCTTAATAGTCCTATTGACTGGTAACTAACATTCCCTTTTGTACAGGAGTAACTTGGCTTAGATTCTCAACAGGAGGTACAGGTTCTAATGGGATTCAGTTTTTCATTTATTGGTTGTACTTACCCCTGAATTATAGAAGCGTCATTCTTACGACGCTTGTCACAGTAAATTCAGAAAGGCAAAATCAGGCAGGGAGGAGAAGAATCAGAAAGCTGCTTTTCACAGCCTTGCTGAAGGAGTAACCCTTGACTTTGATAACTTAAAGAATTAGGAATTTAACTTCCATTTATTTTAACGAGTGGTATGAAATTTAAGCTAGGACTGTAGGGCATTATGAAAATTTTCTACAAACCAAAAAAAAAGAAAAGTTCTACAATTTAGGTAGAGTTTAAACTTACACTAAATTATGCTATAGCAACTGCTAGTGAGAATAAGGAGCTCCACTTGCATGTAAAGATTCCATTATGTAACTGACTTCATAAACTATTGAATGTTACAAATTCCTGTCCTGCTGTGAAGAACAATTGTCCAGCGAGGCCAAATGAGAGCAAGGTTAATGAAATTGACCTTAAAAATGGCAAAAGATCCAATAGCACAGGAGGTAGAATTTAATCTTTACAGAAAAACAGTTCATGTTATTCATGTTGTGAATAATCTTTTCATTTCATGGACATTCTTATCTCCCATGATCAAATTTTTCAATTAAAATATAAAAAAAATTAGAAACACTGATAATATTTCTTTTGAATGCCTATGCTCACTCCTATCTCAACAGTGTGTGTCTGCATTATTGAAAATGCTGAAGTTCTCTACATTTCCAAAAGTCATTATGAGCTATCCTAAAACACTGGTCAATCACAGAGTAGGAATATGACACGGAAAGCTCTTCTCAACCCCCAGAACATACACACATTTATTAGAACTTAGTAAGTCCTGACTCAAGTTAGGTACTTTTACAGAACGATTAACACAGAAATTAGCCTTACAAGAAGATATAGTTCTTCAGCAAAAGTTTGATTCAGACAGACCCAGTGACAAAAACCAATGAATATGAGAGTAACCAGGAATCAAGTTAAGTAGTACTCCACATCCAGGTAGGCAGAATCTGCAATGCCAGACATGGGAGGTAATTATGTCAACCTTAGTGTTTTATGTTCAGGAATTTGGTAGGGCTCTTTCTCATCCCAGAATGAAACTAGCAGAGATACACCAACTTCCAAGTATAAAATAAAATGGGTGAAGCAGGTAATATGTTAGCCTAGGAGTGAGAATTAAAGAGCAAAGCAAAAACCAAACCTTGTTGATTAATAACCCTACTTGTTACAAAAATCTCTTTCTATCCTAAATATTTCCAGTCATTATTAGACTAAGATCTCATAAGGTAGTTTACAAGTTCATGGTAGGTTTTTGAAGTCACTTTAAGTAATCTTCATCATCTCCTCTACCCTTTGTAAAAATTCCACCTTGTATGTAGGATCCACCCGGTGAGTTGCCAAATAATGAGTGTCATTTCCAAAAGTAGACTATGAAAGATGGTGATTTTCATATTTAGTTTTTCTCATCTATTTGCACTGAAGAGGCCAACTGCTACATTTCGAACTACCGAGGAAAGAGGCCCAGGAGACAAGAAACTAAGGGTGGATTCCAGCCAATGCCTAGTAAGAAATTGCAACTCTCAGTCTGAAGACCTTTGAGAAAATCAATCCAGTAAAACTCATGTGAATGAGCTTGGAAACATTTGAACATTCAAATAAAACTCTTGATTGTAGTCTTGTAAAAAAATTACCTGGAAACAGAGGGCTCAATTAAACCATGGCCAGATTCCTAATCAACAGGAATTATAAGATAATGTGGATTATTTTAAAATACAACAGTTAAAGCATGACTATTAGCATTATTATTAGCAACAGATTAATTATTTGAAAGGTAAGAAACAATCCCTCTAACTAACTTGGGTTGTAATATTCATGGTTATGGATACAGAATCAAATCAATAGGGGGAAAGGTACACAGGTAGAGATCAAGACACACTAGGTGAAGAGTATCTACTTGTTACCTCCTAGCAGAGATTACAGACAATGCTTATTTCCCTGAAAATGTCTGGCACTATTATTACATGGAATACTGTCCACAGCAGAAGTTTCCCTAAGCTTGCTGTCTAGAATTTTTACTGTGGATAGTTCTATAGCTATGGCTAATTTCTGCCTTACTGATTAGTTTTCAGCCCATCCACAGGACAGGCTGATATGAACTTACATAAGGCCCCCACCATAAATTACATTGTTAATGTACACTATCTCATGTGATCCAAGACCCCAGGTAAATTAACACTTTTATCAGGTAAGACACTGAAAGGTCTTAAAGGTTACCTCCCAGGAGCAAAGGCCAAATCTTTCTTTTGACAAGGTTAATCCTTCAATGCACGCACTGTCATTTGTACTCTACACTCTAAGTATAGCTCTAAATTTACCACTCAGTGCTCAGATTTATGTTGGTTTGCTTAATTTAGTTCCATCAATTTAGATTTCTACAAGTGAAAAATACTAAAGGCCTAATGTTACTTATCAATGTATAGTGTCTTAGCAAGGAACCTATGCCTTCCTGCCCTACTTAATGACTCCAGAGCCAGAACCTGCAAACATTTCTCTTTGGCCAAACAGCATGCTGCTGAACAGCAGTCCTCAGGAGAGGACGCTAGAGGAACACTCTGGAGGAAGAAGATTGTTTCACATCTGTTCCTATTTTCTGATCAGTATGTAAGGCCCTCACTAAGTTTCACTGATATCCTGGAGTTCTGTCAACATCCCAGATGGTTTTTCTAAGGACTTCAATGCAATTCCAGCTGGTGGGCTTCAGAAAAAATTCTACTGGAGACACAGCCAGGTCTGCAGGGGGTTCGGTGTAGACAGAACTGTAGGATCCCCAGCATCTCCCACCAGCATCATAGCTGGATTCCTAGCCAGACTCGCACTTAGCCAGGAGGCAACTTGTTAGTAGCTTTCAGCACCCTGGGGAGACGGCTCCCCAAAGGTGTGGTCAGCACTCCCAGGGTCAATTTCCTGAAATCAGCCTCATCGTGTGGGGGCCTCCATATAGCGCTGAACTCCCAGGCAGGCTAGAGCCATTCTTCCATCGATGTGCACGGCTCGGGTTTGTGGAAAGGTGGGATGTTACACTTTTGCCATTTTTTCCTTCTTCGGGTATGGTGTATCTACCCTAAGAGTAATTTGGGCTCCTTACATCTTTTTAAGAATTACTTTAACAAGAGTTACATAATATTCTTTATACAAAAGTTTGTATTCAACTGAATCCGTGATTTCTGTTTCCTGAATTGACTCCAACTGAGTCAGCCTTCAATTTAAATAAAATAAAATAAAAATAAAAGCAACTCTGTCAGCAATGTGCTGTGTTTTGGCCATTTAAGAAAAAAAGAAAGAAAAAGAAAAAACACCAGAAAGATGTTTTTCAGAATCGTTTTCAGCAAATTTGCTGAACACTAGTGAACTCGTTATGCAAAATTCTGCCTTAAGCATTTGTGTAAATTTAAGAGGAAAAAGAGCTATAAAAATTCAGTCTGGTGAACAGACAAAAAGAAGCTAAAACTTATTTTCTCTTTGAGGACAGCACTGATATAATACATATTAATATACTTCCTACAAAAAAAAAAGACAATTTTAAAGTAATTAGGCATGATGCTTCCTTTGCCAAAATGATCTTTACCAGGAAGGTGTTGAAAGAAAAAATAAGATTAATTTCAAACTTTAAGAAAGGTGCCTATTTTTAGGCACACTTTAAAATCTTAATTCCTTATTCTGGATGCTAGCTCTGAGCTATATCTGACATTTTTTCTAAAATTTATTAGGGATGGGACACAGTATCTGGTTCCCTCTGGGCATGTAGAAAATTTATGTGAATTGCATGCTTGATGTATTTCTATTCTCTATTGGTTCATTTAGTAACTGACAGCTGAAATATAGGTACAAGTAACACACTTGTTGTGATTTTGACAATTTTATCCTACCACAAGTGGGATTAGAAACAGATAGTCTGGGGCACGGTTTGCTGCCAATTGTGTCCTGAAAATCTGTGCTTTCCACATTCTTCGCACTTTGTCTCTTCCTAGTGGTTAGAATGTGGCTTGTGAGAGAGTTGTGCCACAATTAACACCTGTAGAAATAATGAGAAAGTTGGTTCAGTTCTGCCTATGTCCTAGATATTTCATGTATTCTGATTTTACCCTTCCTGACTGCAGATCATTACCCCCACTGTATAGATGAAAGAAATTAAGGCTCAGTGACCTTATATAACTTACTCAAAGCTACACTCCAAATTAATAACAGATCTTGCAAATACTAGTGGCCTTTCTGATTAAAAATCTAATAACCCTTTCCATTATGCTGTGCTGATTCAATTTGAAACATGCAAATTGGAATCCATTTATTTTCTCTAAAATTTGCCCAACCCTACCACTAACCTAATGTCTATAATATTCCTGATCTGTAGCTCTGATTAAACTTTCTTATGGTGAACAAAACCATTATTTTGTAAGATGTGTTTAATTTTTATACTTCTGAAATTATCAGGATGTTCTGATATCTATATATATAATATATATAAAATCTTTCTTATTACTGACTTTCTTGCAGTGGTTGTCACTGTTGTGTAGAGGCATCCCAAACAAGATGATCTGTTTTTCACACTGGCCTTCAATCAGCAACAAGTATAATATTTTCATTTTAAAAAAATGATTTTTCATGACAAGTATTATGATGTTAAGGAAGACTTTATTTAGAAAGCTACTACAAGTAGATTTTATAGAATAGGATAAAGAGGCAAAACTGAATACAACAAAGATAATTTATAGTCACTGAAGTAGAAATAGGGTCATTGAATGACATTACTAAAAGGAAATGTCAGAAGTCAGAGAAGATTCTGGCTAAAATGATCTAACAAGATCCTTACTAAAGGTAGTCCAGTGTAATCAATCACCACCTGGAGGACATCGCCTAGGGGAGAGTAGAGGCTGAGGAAACTAAACAGATATGAAAGAGATTTTATATTGAGAATTTAAATTATCATTAATTTGATTTATGTGGATTCTCCCATGCAAAGATAAACAAAAAGCTCCAAATTCAAGGTCTAGTTGAAAAGGGAGTTCATCTACATGTGGCTCAATAGACAGATCTTCTCCACTTCTATCTCTATCATGTTCCTCTCCAATTTATTTAGAGTAGACTCCTCATGTTCTCTGTATTTAGTCTGAGTTACCATTGCTACTAGAATATGCAAACCTTCTTATCTTTATTAGTTATCCAGAAATTTTGCACATTTATACATTCCAGTATGTTCTGCAATTAAAATAGAGGATAAACAATGACTTCATGGAAACTTTGTCACAATTTTTTTTATCTGAACTCATAAAGATCAGCCTGCTTCTCTTTGGCTACACTTCTGTAAAGCACCAAAAGGACAGGGGATGGCAGAAGTCGTAATAGAATTTTGGCACAGGTTGTTGGTCCTGACGAGAATGAACACGGACAGTCGGTGCATAGACAGAGAAAAAGAACTCTTTGAGGGAACACCACCCATGATGTCAGAAATGGACAATACTTATTTTTCTAGAAATAGGAATCGAGGTCATTCTTGAACCCTCAAGATACAAGCAAGTGTCAATCCCCAGGAATCAGATTGCCCTGTACACATCTAGAGAATACAGGGGCAGAGTCTAATATCCTGAGACTGGCGGAGGTGGAAAGAATTCAAAACTGCATCCAAATTCATTGAGCTAAAGTGAGAAGATAACATGGGGTAAGAGGTTTGGAATATTGGAAAGAGGTTGCTTTTTCATTGCAATAATAAAGGTTATTTCTAGTCAAATAGTGAAGGGATGACATGTTTGTTAAGTCTGAATGTCTCCCTTATGTCCAAACAGAAATAAAACAAAATAGTTTGCTCATCCTGAGAATAAAATTGGTGAAAAGTAATTCCCTTCTCAAATCAGCAAACAATTCAAATGAAGTTACACTAGAAACGGAGAAAACTTCTTATGTTAAAACATCACGGATAAGGGGCTGGGTTAACTCAGTGGTGATACCCTTGTATAGCACAGGCAATACTCTGAGCTGAGTTCCCAGCACCACAACAAAAACAAGAAAAAAGAAAGTACAGAGGGAAGGAAGGAAAGAAGAAAAAAAAATAGAGAGTGTGTAAGGGAGGAAGGGAGAGAGAGAGGAAGCAAAGGAAGGAGGAATGTACAAGTTGTACATAGAACAGTGAGTAAAGAGGTCATATTTTAGACTAATCACAACATGTAAAATGTCATGTTAAAGTCTGATCTTAAAGAGGAATCATAGATACTACCACAAACCCTAATCTGTAAACTGCAGTCAGTTACTTTATTCTGGGTCAAGGTTATCAGGTTAAACTGAAGGCTACTTTGCAAAAGAAGCCATATGGTTTCCTTCCTATCTTTAGGGAGACATTTATAGGATAAGAAGGAATGTTTCCACTAGTAAATGTCACAAAATGGCTGCCAAGGATTTACCTACATTTTTCCTTCTTCAACTCCATTCCCAGAAGCCTCTGTTTTCTCCCTAGGGATAGAGAAAATTACATGGTATAAGATTAGAGGCTTCCCAGAAAAAAGCAGGGGTAGCAATCTTATTTGCAGACAACGCAAATTTCAAACCAAAACTGATTCTAGTATTATTGATGGAGGAAGGTACTGTATCATACCTCTGTGAATGTAAAATATCTTGTACCTGCTTTATGATACATAGTAGGGACCGTGCTTTATCAGAGCTATATTTAATGATATCACTCTAGAATGTTCTCTTTCCAGGTGATGATTAAGATGCTAATAAAAAAAAATGGTGCCAGGTACCACAACAGCAACAGAACTTTGCTGTTTTCTGGGTATTATTCTTTTCTTTGTTGTTGTTTTTTTTAATGGGATGTGCTGAATGTCTATAATTTTGTTCAGATGACTGCAGAATCTGAAAAAGCTGTTGCTGCTATTGATTGCTATTGATGCATAACATACTGCTATTATTGATCTTTTTATATAAATATAAATATATATATACATTATATATATATAATTTGAATTTGGGGAAACTTTAACGGTGCTGTCAACTTTGGAAAAAGTTATCCCAATTTCCTGTGTTGAGTTGGCATTGTACAGAAATGGACAGCCATATTGGTCTAGAAATGTTAATTTTTTTATTTTTATTTTTATTTTTTCCATGTGTACAGGGGTAATGTACTATATTAAATATGTAAGGTCATATCTTGATTGCAGAAACTAATAAAGTACTATCTAAATAATGAAAAAAAAGAATAAGATAAGACTACAGGAGCAAGAAGCAATTTAAATATGTTCAGGGACCATTTTCATCTCCAGAATTAAGAATTATTTTAATCTTACATCATTGCCTTTTCTCTTTTACTTTCCTTTTTAGTTTTATTTTAGGACTCCCTACTTTTAATGTTTATACAGAGATTTCTTTAACTGAAATACCGAATAGTTTCTCTGGTGGGAAGAACTATACTAGTACACAGGATCCTAATGAGATAATTAATAATGTGAAATAGGAAGTAAAGGGCTAAAGGTGTAGGCAAAGTGGGAAGGGTGGGGGAAAGGGAATAAGGGAAAAGACAAAAATATGAGAAAATGAAAAAATGGAAATAAAGTGTTTGTAAATGGGGAGGGGAGGAGCTGGTGAAGGGAGGGCAGAGACAAAGGGAAAAAGTGAGAATCAAGACCTATCATGTAAAGGTACAGGATTCCAATAATGAATGCAACTGTATTGTATACCTAGATTGTACCAATAAACTCAATAAAAATTTAAAAAGTATACACACACACACAAAAAAAAAAACAAAAAAAGAATAGAAGCTTCTTTGCCCACTGTACCTACTTCATTTACATCAGGTCTCTGCCGACTATCCAGGCATGATTCAGCCAAACGCTCCTACTGTTTCTCTAACATAAATTTATCCATTCACTTTTTCTTTCTTGTCATAGTAGCAAGAAGAAATTTATAGTATTTCTTAAGTCTTACTCTTACAGTTAAAAGAACCCTCTTAGGAAAGTGCTGGGTTCAGTGTCAATGTTCTTTTTTCTACCTTGAAACATGAACTCAGCACACTTTTGTCTCTCATGTCAGTTAATCCTCCTTACTTTATCATTTTGGGGCTTCTGTTTTTGTCAAAATAACTTCTAGAGTGACAGTTTACTTACTTCCCTCAAAATAAATACAGTGATATGTTTATTTTGGCTTTATTGGTAACCACATGGGTGAGATGAACTAAAAAATCAAGAAACAAAAATTAGGAAGTAACAAAGTTTTGAGAGTAGTTTAAAATCAATTGTTCAGTATCCTTGAACTGAGATTTCCATGTCTTTCTGAGATGGTAACTGGGAGCCCATAAATATTGCATCCTATGGTTTTATTCTTCAAATCCTAAGATAAGGGCTTGCATATTTCCACTGATCCGCTCCCATTCCCTACCTTCTCCTTTTCCTTAACATCCAGCCATGGTCCAATCTTTCTCATTCTACCTATCTTCTGTGATGTTTCTGTAACTGGATGACAGCTGCTTCCAAATCCCAGTCTCAGTCAGTCTTCTAAGCTGCAGTGTCCACATATCTACCTGATCCCTCTCTTCTGATATCCTGCGGACATGTCAAGCTAAATGTGTTCTGATCTCAGTTTTTTTTCTTTTCTTCATCTTGCTTTACTTATCCTCTGAACGTCTGAAAGATAGTATATTCAAGTAGCTCAAGAAAAATATATGGATATTACTCTTCAAACCTTTCTTTTCCTATAATTCTGTACCTGTTCCCATTCCAGTTTCTCTCAAGTGAAGCTCATGTATCCTTTTCTCTTCAATCCCACCACCAGTGCCTTCATTCAAGGGCTCATTGCTTCTTGCATACGTTATTGTAATTGTCCCCGTTCTCACTGCGCTGAATCTAGACTTTCTTCACTCTAATTCAGTCTCCACACACTAAGTAGACAGATTTGTCTTCAACTATATCTGATATTGCCATTTAATTGCCAATTTTTTTTTACATTGGCTCCTTTTTGGCTTTAAGATAAAATCTAGACCCTTGAGCCTGATTCATAATTGATAAATCTGCATGTCATTTCTCCTTTTCCTCCCTCCTTTTGTCATGGTTACGATCACTACTTTTATCTGCACATTTGACTGAGTCATTGAGAGGATTGAGATATTTGGTTACACAATATTCCATGTTTGTCTGCAAGGGTGTGTTAGGTTAACATTTTGGATTAGTGGACAGAAAATGAGTCCCACTCTCCAATGAGGGTGGGACTCATCCACTGGGTGGCAAAACAGAAAAGAAAAAAAAAAAACAAATCTGCTGTATCACTGGCTATCCTGAGTCTCCAACCTGCAGACACCCAACTTCTCAGTCTCCGTAATTGAATGAGCCCATTCATTATAATATAACTATCTATCTGTATCTCTGATGGGTTCTCTTTCTCTGGAAAACTTTGACTAAGAACTCTATACTTTGTCAAAACTTTAGTTACACTAAACTCTTGAGTTTCCCCCAAAATACGTTATTCTAATATGTATATGAACTTGAAATGTTTCTTTGCTATTTAGAAGAGCCTTTCAACTTTAATACATGGGCATACATCCACTTGTACCTCTTAGTTTGCTAATATTCCACTTTCCAAGCCCACAGACCCACTCTTGTGAAGAAAATGCACCTTGCCTTGTACATTAGATCTGTCTCCATAAATCATCATTTACTTTTGAATTTAGCATACTTTAAGACCAAGGACCAGGTTGAATATCACTTTATCTCACTCAAATATTATATTATTGGTGATGATGTTTATGGTTACTATAATGAAAATAATCTCTATCATTTACTCAGTGGTTACTACCTACTAAGTATTCTTTCCCAAGTAATTCAAAAATACTACCTAAAGAATATTGTATTGGGATGCAAAAAGCGTGAATTTAAAAGTTTACAGATCTTGCTCAACTTTATGCAGCTAATAAATTATAAAGTTAAAGCTGAATCCTCAATTTAGTTGTGTTTACTTTTCTTGTGAATCATTTTACATACTGTCATTTTCCACCAATACTGAAGTGGTTCCTCCTGAGTTTTCATTCATGTGGTAGCTCATACCATCCTTTCACATATAGTCTATTTGAAATTAAGATAAAATATGTAAACAATGATTTACTTATTCAAGAACAAATTAGCAATTCAATGTATAGATGTAAATTGTGAGGCTACTTCCGTGGTGTAGGGTGAGTTGGACAGTTGCATGATAGAGAATGTTTTCAGTAAAATGGCTGTGAACAAGGGAGAAATCTCGAAATAATTTTCTTGGAATACCATTTCCTATATCGTTTCCCATGAGATTCTGTCAGTGACAAGCATTGGAGAAAGACTTGGAAGGGTAAATAGGGAGAAACAAATTATTATTCTGAGTGGGACCTACAAAGTGACTTCAGCCTTCCTGTGTTTCCACGAAGTTTCCTGAGAGCCCTCTACTTTTTGCTTCGCATGATGCCAAGGTTCTTGATGGTGATTTTCTTGATCTCTGCTTCTGTAGCCTTTCATGTATTCCACCAACCTCTTACTTTTTGTTTTAAATGTCTATCTACCCAAAATATATACCATACGACCTATATGACCACCTAAGCCATGATTGATTTATTTCGTGTCAATAACCTATATGTTCTTCATATCTTGTTTTACCATACAAATATGTAATCTAATGTTTTAGGTTCAAATGATCTTGTGAATAAATGGAATATATGTCTAAGTATTCAATTCTAAAGTCAAGAGTTTGACAGCTTCTCTTTGATTCTGCTCTGATTTGTCTCTGGAAAGTAAGTTAAGTCCCAAGGAAACTTCACCATATGCATATTTGATGCTGTGTTAGTCAGAGGAACGCTGTAAAATAAATGTGATTCCCTCCCGCAAATTGTTCTTGGTAAAACAAAAAATGAGACAAATAGATTGTTGTCAAAGCTATCTCCTGCACGGCTTCACCATTATTTTTTGTTGTATCTGTCTGTACCTTGAATGTTTTTCTCTTGTACTTATTAGACTTAGTTTATCTGTCTAGCAGCTAATTTCTCCTATTAGCTGAGAAGATACTTCAATGACTTTTCATTATTCATCCTTATTTTGCCAGCCCTAACAAGCATCTGGTATATGGCTAAGTATGCCTAAGTGTTTGCCAACTTGTACTAAATTAAATTCCTGAAAGTCAAAAGTACAGGCAAAGTAGCAGAAGGCATTCAGGTTCTACTTAGAATTGTGATTCCCTTTCCAGACTCCTGGGAATCTTACAATAATCTCAAAATTCTGGAAAACCATCTGGCTTAAGATGGAACTTCCTAAAATAGCCACAGTGATTTCAGATTTTTTTTTTTTTGAGCATCCTAAGTATAGTTTCCCTGGAGTACCTTATTTGAAGGTATTTAATATGTTACATACATAAAAATGGTAAAAGAATTTAATAAAATAATTGTCCTAGTGCATTTCATAGACAAGATGTATCCTCAGAGGCTTAAGCACCTCAAAAATCATGAAGCATTGAAGGATTTTCTATTTAATTTTTTATATCCATCTATCCTTTGGTAAAAATAATTATAAGACATGGAAAGGTGATGTCTTTGTTTGACTACAGCAGTTAGCTCAATAACTAATTATAATTCAAGATGCTTAAAATCTCTAAGTACAATAAGCTTACTGAGTTGTTATCACATGAATATAGATAGCATGAGCATTAATTATCATAGATAAGATGAAGCCTAGTAAATGAAATATATAAAAGTGCTAGAAAATGAAGTGTGTTATATATCTCTAAATGCATGGGAACATTTATCATAAACCATGGAGATTTACAACATCTAGTACTATGTCAGTTAATTCATAATTATAAAAGCATTTTCAATAACTAATTCTAAAGTCTTCTAAGATTTCTAAGGACTTTATGAGGAGTGAAAATAGACTAGAAATCAAGTTCAGAGCAGTATACTCAGTTTCATCATATACTTTTTTTTTGTTCTTTGTTTTTGGTACCGGGGATTGAACTCGGGTCCTGCAAGGTAGGTCACCGAATGGCTGAGCTAAATCCCCAGCCCCATCATATACTTTTGATGTTATGTTGGGCAGGATAACTTTGAGAGTTCATGCAGGGAAATAGGCAAAAAAATAAAAACCAAGATATATCATGTAAAAGTGTAAGTTCCCAACAATGATCGTCATCATATTGTATACCTAAAATGTACCAATAAATAACAAATTAAAAAATTAAGACAGCATAAAAATTGTTCTGTATATATACTTGCCAATATTAAAAGGGTGATTAAAAAAAACAGATTCAAAAAGTTTTTTTTTAAATTATGAAATAGCATGAGAATATAGAGTACAAGCACAATAAATAAAATGATTAGTTCAAGCACTTACTTTTTTTTTCCAGTATTGGGGATTGAACCCAGGGCATTTGCAATGAGCTATACCACCACAACTTTTCTTTTTTTTTTTATTAAGTTTATTGGTACATTTTAGGTATGCAATACAGTTATATTTATCAGTGAGACCTTGTACCTTTACATGACAGGTCTTTGTTCTTCTTCTTCTTTTTCCCCATTCCCCTACCCTCTGTTTACCCCCTCCACCCTTCCCTATTTACAAAGACTTTGTTTCTATTTTTTTCCTTTTCTCACATTTTTCTTTTCCCTCACCATCCCCCACTTCTCCTGTTTGCTTTACTCCTTTAGACTGTTTCATCCTGTTATAAAATATAAATTACACATTTTGATACATAGTTGCACTTTTAGTTTCTCATACCAGAGAAACTATTTGGCATTTACACATGTGTGTCCTATTAATTTCGCTTAAGAGTATGGCCTCAATTTACATCCACCTACCTATAAATGCCTCTAGATTATCACTCTTTATGGCTGAGTACTACTCCGTTTTGTTAAAAAAAAAAAATCTTCTTTATCCAGTCTCCAGTTGATGGGCAATTGGGCTGTTTCCAAGTTTTAGCTCTTGCAAATTGTGCCACTATAAATATGGGTGAGCCTATATCACTGTGGTATGATTCTTTTGATTCTTTTGGAAAGACAGCCAGAAAAGGTATAGCTGGGTCAAATGGGACTACTAATCCTAATTGTTTGAGAGATCTCCATATTGATTTGCTCAGTGGTTGGACCAGTCTGCACTCCCATCAGAAATGAAGAAAGGTTCCTATCTCCCTAAAAACCCACCAGAATTTGTTATTGGTTGATTTCTTCATAGCATCCATTCTTTCTGGTGTGAGGACAAATCTCAGTGTTGTTTTCACCTGTATCTCTTGAACGACCCGTGATGTTGAACATTTTTTCGTATGTTTATTTGCTGTTTTTATTTGTTTGTCTGAGAAACGCCTGTTCATATTCACATGCCCTTTGTAAATAGGGTCTTTATATTTGGGGGTTCTGATTTTTTTTTTAGTTCTTTATATATATTCTAGATAGTAGATCTTTTTCTGAGGAGTAGCTGGTAAAAATTTTTTCCCACACTGTGGGTTCTTTTTACCTCTTTTGGTGGTTTTTCTTGCAGTCCAGAAGCTTTGTATTAAGATGAGATCCAAGTTGTTTATTCTTTGTGCTAGTTCCCATGCTACTGAGGATTTGCTCATAAAGTCTTTTCCTATCCCAATGTCTTCAAGAGTTCTACCTAACTTATCTTCCAGCCAGTTTAGTGTGTCTGCTTTAATATTTAGATCTTTAATCTTGGATTTTAGTTTAGTTCATTGTGAAAGATAGAAATCTAGTTTTACTTTGGCAAGTTGAAACTCAGTTTTTCTAACACCATTTATTAAAGAGGCTATCTTTCCTCCAGTGAGGATGGTTCACTCCTTTGTCAATGATGAAGTGGCTGAATATGTCTGGAGTTGTTTCTGCATCTTCTAATCTATTCCACTGAAACTTGGCTCTGTTTCTTTGTCAGTACCATGCTGTTTTTATCATAGTGGTTTTATAGTACAGTTTCAAGTTGGGGACTGTGATACCTCCTGCCATGTCTCTGTTGCCTAGAATGGCTTTTGCTATTCTAGGTCTGTTCTAGTTTCAAGTGAATTTTTGAATTGTTTTCTGTAGTTCTGTGAAATATATTGTTGGGATTTCAATCGTGTTTGCAGTGAATCTGTGTAGCATTTTTTGGAAGTATGGAGATTTTTCACTATATTTGTTCTTCCTACCCAGACAAGGGATGTCTTTCTATTGTCTTATATCCTCTTTTATCTCTTTTTTCACTTGTGAGGCAGGCAGCAGCACACTAAGCTAAATCCCTGGCCCTCATTCTCTTTCTTCCGAGTGTTGTAGTTCTCAAGGTAATGGTCTTTTGTTTCTTCATTAGATTGATTCCTAGATATTTCTTTTTTGGGGGGGGATACTATTGTGAAAGGGTTTGTTTCCCTAATTTCTCTCTCAGTGAGTCTGTTATTTGTGTATAAGAAGGCTATTGATTTTGGGGTGTTTACCTTGTATCCAGCTGCTCTACTGAAGCTGTCAATTAAGTCTAGAAATCCTTTGGAGGAGTTTTCTGGGTCTTCAATGTAGCATACCATATCATCAGCAAATAATTACAGCTTAAATTCTTCCTTTCCTATCTTTATCCTTTTTTTTTCTTTCTTTCTCTTTTCTAATTGCTGTGGCTAATGTGGCCAAAGCAATATTGAACAGGAGTGGTGATAGTGGACATCCTTGTCTTTTGCCTGATTTTATCGGGTAGGTTTTCAGCTTTTCACCACTTAGTATGATGTTGGCTGTTGATTTTTCATAGATAGCATTTATCAAATTGAGATAAAGACCATCTATTTCAATTTTTTGTAGGTTTATTTTACCATGAATGGGTGTTGAATTTTGCTGAATGATTATTCTGCATCTATTGAGATGATCATATGATTTTTACCCTTGACTTTGTTAATACAGTGCATCACATTTATTGATTTACATATGTTGAACGATCCTTGCATCCCTGTAATAAATCTCACTTGGTCAGGGTGTATGATCTTAAGACCCTCTTGTATTCTGCTTGCTAGAATCATATTGAGGATTTTTGCATCTCTGTTCATTAGGAAAATTGGCCTATAGTTTTTTTTTGTTTTTTTGTTTTTTTTTTAGTTAGGTCTTGCCCTGGTTTTGAAATCAAAGTAACACTTGCTTGCTGGAATGAATTTGGAAGTATTGCCTCCCTTTCAATTTTATTGAACAGTTTAAAGAGTGGTGACAATAGTTCTTCTCTAAATGTCTTGTAAAATTCAGCAGGGAAGCCATCAGGACCTGGGCTTTTCTTTGTTGGTAAATTTTTAATTACATTTTTCAATATTACTGACCAAAATTGGAGTGTTCAAAATTTTTATATCTTTTTGTTAAACTTTGATAATTCTTATGTATCTAGAAATCTGTCTGTTTCTTCTCTATTTTCTATTTTATTAGAGTATAGTTTCTCAAAGTAGATATTAATGATCCTCTGGATTTCAGCTGGATCTGTTGTGACTTCACAGTTTTCATTCCTAATTGTATGGATATGAGCCTTTTATTTCTTTTTTCATGAGTGGCTAAGAGTTTATCAACTTTATTTATTCTTTCAAAAAATGGGCACTTTTTAATTCACTGATTTTTTTGGTATCATTCTCTTACTCTCCATTACATTGATTTCTGCTCTGATCTTTAGAAGTTCCTCCTTTGTATGAGCTTTGGGTTTCTCTTGCTCTTCTTTTTCTAGGAGCATAATATTCACCATTAGGTTGTTTATTTGAACTCACTCTTTTCCTAGTGTCAGCATTCACTGCTAAGAATTTCCCATGTAGAACTGCTTTCATTGTTTCCCATAAATTCCTACATGTTATGCAGGCATTATCATTAAAATGTAAAACCTGCCTAATTTCTTTTTAAATTTTGTCTGTGACTCATTGGTTGTTTGAAAGTGTTATTCAGTTTGCATGTGTTTGTGAAGTTCTTGCTGTTGCTTGCACTGTTCATTTCTAGTTTAATTGCGCTATGGTCTGACAATATACAGGAGATAGCTTCAGTTCCTTTGAATTTACTTAAACATATCCTATGAGCTATCTTGTGGTCTATTATGGAGAATGATCCTTGTGCAGCTGAAAAGAATGTATATTCTGATTTTGTTAGGTGGAACACACTGTAGACATCTATTAAGTTAATTTGTTCAAAAGCTTGGTTCATTTCTAGTATTTCATTGTTGTTTTTTTTGTCTAGATGATCTGTCCATTTGTGACAGTGAGGTATTGAGGTTCTCCACTACAAATGTATTAATGCTTATTTGATTTTTCCTGTCCCTTAATATTTGTTTTGTATAATTGGGGGAAGTAATATTTGGTACATATATATTTATAATTGTCATCTCTTTGTCTTGAATCCAAAGATGTAGTGAACTTCTTGGTCTCTCTTAATTAATTTTGGTTTGAAATTTACTGTCTGCAAATAAGATAACTACCCCTGCTTTTTTACAGACTTCTGCCACATGGAGAACTATTGTCCATCCTTTTCCATTCAGTCTATGAGTTTCTAGGTGCACTTCTTGTATATAGTATATTGTTGAATTTTACTTCTTAATCCATTCTGCCAGTCTGTTTCTTTTGATTACTGAATTGAGGTCATTAACATTGATGATTATAACTGGTATGTATTGACTTATCATTGTCATGTTATTTTTTGTTGCTCACTCTTTTTCATTTTTCCCCCCTCTCCTTTTAATTTCTTGCTTTGCCTGATGAAATACAGTGGATTTGCTCTGTTGAGCTCATGGAGTTGTGACTTTCATTGTATTTTTCTAGGATACTTTAAAAATAGTTTGGTGTGCTGATTGGTATTTATAAAGTTTCTCAGATATTCTTTAGCATGGAAGTATCTTATTTCTCCATCAATTTTGAAAGATAGTTTTGCAAGATACATCAGTCTAGGTTGGGGGTTGTTCTCTTTTAGGGTTTGAAATACCTCACTCCAGGCTGTCCTTGACTTGAGAGTTTGTGTTGAAAAGTCTGCTGTGATTCTGATGGGCTTTCCTTTGCGTGTGATTTGTTTCTTTTCGCAACTGCTTGTAGTATTTTTTCTTCTGTTGAGTTTCCAGGATCTTAACTATATATGTCTAGGTATACATTTTTTTTTTTTGTCATGGCTAGTTGAAGTCCTATATGCCTCATTTATCTATATGGCAAATTATTTTGCTCTGCTTCAGAAGTTTTCTATCATTAATTCTGTAAAAAAATTTTTTTTTAATGTCATTTGTACTTTCTGCTGCTTTTTCATGGACTCCTTTCGGTCTTATATTATTCTTTTTTTTGGGTCATCTAGGAGCATTTGGATCAATTTTTCATGGTCCCTTACCATTTTTAAAAGATCTCTCTTTTCATGGTCATTGACGACTACCCAGTCTTCTATGTCTGATAGTCTATCTTCAGATCAGCTCAGTTTGCTGTATATACTTTCAATAGAGTTTTTAATATCTTGTACATCTGTTTGAATCTGTTTCATAGATTCTATTTCTTTACTATATTAGGCATTCATGATTTCCACTTCTTTCTTATGCTGAGCATTTATGGCTTCCATCATGGTCCTGAACACATCTATTTTTTTCTTTAATCTGGTTCTGTTCTAGAGTCTCTCACCATGTCTTTTATTCTCCTCACAATCTCTGTGGTTATCTGGGAAATTATTTCTGTTTTGAATGTTTCTGGAGACTCATTCATCTCTTTCCTGTGCTTTTAGTTCAGGATGTCTGAGTGGTTCATTATCAGACTTTTCCCCCACATTTTCCCCAGAATTTGATATTGGCAAGATGGAATACTGGGTTTGTGCCTTGCTTAAATGTCTTCTCATGTCCCTTTTTGTTGTTGGCACAGTCCTTGATTTAATTCCTGTGTTGATACTTTGATGTTATGTTAACTGGGTTTTTTTGCTTATATTTAGAATCCTCATGGAATGACTGCTTCTCAAATGTGTCTCCCAGATATAGCTGCTCTTTAGGTTTTGAGTCTCTGATGACTCTGGGACAATCACATTTTCATTATAACAGGATGAATAACTGATTAGATCAATCACAACACTAGTGCAACTGCTTAGAAAATGACAATTTCTGGTAATTATTAATCTATCACCTTTAACTGTGTAAATTAAATCAAAATCAAGGACTAGCTCCAAAAAGTGTTTATAGTGAATAAATTCTTCAATATAGGAAGTTTACCTTTCAGGATGGGGATTTAAAAGGAGTAAGTCCTCTTTCTGTTGTTCACTTCTGCTCTGTCTTCTGGAGCTCAGGACAATGGTCTTTATGACCCCCTGTGCCTCTCTGGTATAGATCCATGTACAGCCACAACCAGGAGGCCACAGGCACAGGGGGAGGGGGACACTGGGCTGTTGTTGCAGGTGCCTGCATGGCTCCATTCCTTAATGGTCTGCTCATGGCTGGGAGACCAGGGTGGGGGTAGGACAGCACTAATGGTTGCTGCTTTCTCCTCTTCCTCCCCCTTCTTCTTCTCCATATATCTATATAGATATCTATATAGATATATATAGACAGATAGATAGATATTTTTTTTTTAATTTTAACACAAGTTCTGGCTCAGTTGGTAAGTTTCCCAGACTAAGGGTCAAACTTGTGATCCTCCTATCTCAGCCTCACAGAGTGCTGGGAATATAGGCATACACCCCATGGCTGGCTTTGTCACCTTTTAAGTAACCTTTCTATGGGGCCGGGGATTTAGCTCAATGGTTTGGCGGCCTGCCTTGCAAGTGCAAGGACCGGAGTTCAATCCCCGGTACAAAAAAAAAAAAAAATTTTTAGAAAGTTATAAATATTCCAGTGATGATTAAAACAATTCACATTTTGAATATTCAAATTTAAATATACATTTAATACTTAATGGTTATAATACTTCCCACAAAATGAAAGCTGGAAACAAAGTAATGATTTATTCACTTAATGAAAAGGATACCTGTGAAATGATTTTTTGATGTGTATTAAAAATCTGTCCAAATAAAAGGTAAAAAACTACATGAGCAGGGCCAGGGATGTAGCTCAGTGGCACTGAGGCTGTTTTGCAAGCACAAGAACCTGGGTTTGATTCCTGGTGCCACAAAAATAAAAATAAAATAAAATAAAAAATATATGAGTAATGAATGCAGTTTTGTATGTCTAACTATTTATTCAAGATGAACATTTTGACACATGTAAATTACCTAAAGATATACATTCTAAGATATTTGCTTATGGGGATAATATATTATTTTTACATCATTAATCTCATATGATCTTTCTTAGTTAGAGAAATAGGACTTTGGAAATAAGCAAAGTACATTAACTACTGTGAAGACGTCATTTAGTTATCTTCTTAACAGACCTTATGCATCAAAAAATATATTAAAACTAAGATAGAAAGAAATGATTATTTCTATTGCATGAATTCATAAGCAACTAGCTTCTTTACAATTCAAGATGCTTGATGTATTTAAATGTCAAATTAATGTGACAGCAAATAGATACAAATAATAAAACAGTTTTGACTCCCTAATTCTATCTCTATCACTTATATTCAAACTACATGGGCATGTTTATCTTAGAGAAAAATGTTTAAAAAGCAAAATACAATTATACAACAATAGAAAATTATTAAGTAAATTAAACTTTCCATATTTCAGTAGTCTTTTGTCATTATAAAAGATTGGTATTTGGTTAGATACTCTTCCTAATTATAAGAAGCATATGATGTGTTTTGAGAACATAAAAGAAAAAAGCAATTGTTCTGCCTAACAAAATAAGACAAGCTTCATAAAAGTAGATATATTTAAACTCAATTCTGAAATATGAATTCACTTCACCAGAAAAAATAACTAGAGAATTGTAGATAAAGAGAAAAATTTATATATATGTATATGTATTGGTGAGCATTTGGTTTCCCTGGAGAACAGGGGATATGGAAGCTATAGAGGAAATAATTAAAATAACTCTTCAAAGATAAATTGAAATTTGAGTGTAAATGGCTTTGATCTTTATCATATGAAGTTTGAATTTTGCTTTCAGAAGATGGAACTTGAGGATGTATTTTTTTAAACACAAAGCATTATATATGTATATGTATTGGTGAGCATTTGGTTTCCCTGGAGAACAGGGGATATGGAAGCTATAGAGGAAATAATTAAAATAACTCTTCAAAGATAAATTGAAATTTGAGTGTAAATGGCTTTGATCTTTATCATATGAAGTTTGAATTTTGCTTTCAGAAGATGGAACTTGAGGATGTATTTTTTTAAACACAAAGCATTTGCTAACGTATCTGTAAACTACATAGAAAATATAGATAAAATTGACTATATTGTCCCTTGATGATCCAACTGCTCTAAATTGACTTTTCTTATTCATCTGTAGCTCATAATTACTGTAAATATGAAGATGTAACTTAAAGAGTCGAAGACACTTAGGCTTTGGTACAACTGGAAAAGAACTGTTTTCAAAAGATATTTTTGGGGGCAGGGATTTAGCTCAGCAGTTCAGTGGCCTGCCTTGCAAGCACAAGGACCTGAGTTCAATCCCCAGTACCAAAAAAAAAATCAAAACAAAACAAAAAAGAAAAGAAGATCTTTGGTTACTGAATCAATTCTAACTAGAAAGGACAACTCTGACCCTGTGCTATAGTTGGTTTTTAGTTAATTAGTCCCTATGATGTCAGCCCTTTTTCATATATAACAATGAAGTATCTGTTTGTCATGTACACCCTCAGAGATAAATATTTTTTCTACTTTGCATATGATTAGACTGAAGATACAAGCAATTTGGTACATTTTCTCTGCATCTCACTGATTATAATTTGAGGAATAGAAATTTTGCCTGACTCCAAAATCACAAAACTAAGCTATTCAAGTGCTAATCACTTACTTCAATGGCAATTGTTATGATTTTCACTGTTAGGGTTTCTTTCTAATTGGTCGTGTGGTTTCTCTGTTGAAAGTGGCCCTAAGTAAGATAGCTGAGAGGGGCAAGGTAGGATCAGATTTGTGTCAGGTGAGAAAAAATGAGAAGATGAAACTAAAACACATGAAACAAGAACAATGTATTAATTACAGATCCTAGAGAGGGTAGACATGCTTTTGGGAGGGTGATAATATATCTGGATGGTAAAGAGCTCAACCAGTAGGTAGAGAACAAGACACTGAATCCCTCAGGACTATGCTTTTATTCAGCATTATCTCTTAGGTTCTGCCTTGGGGTTATGGATTGTTTGGTTTAAAGAAAACTTGCATGAAGGGGAAAGTTTATTGATGTTGTCCCTTAGTTTTTATCAATATCATCAGCTGTGGGATGTGTCAGATTTTCAGTCAGTAGTTGGAGGAAATAGTGGACTATATGTATTTCTAACAACCATGGGGGGAGCTGAAGGATTCACTAGCTCAAAGATGATAGACTAAGATTGGGTTTAAAACAATTTATGTTAGTCCCAAAAATGGATGCAAAGGCAGAAACTATATCACTCAGATTTATCACAATAGTGTAAATAGAATGACTCCTAATTTTATAGATAAAATAAATTGATAGGTACAAAGAACAGAAATGAAACCAAACTAGTACAATAAATAATAAAATTAGGACTGGAAATTTTGCTCACAAGCCAGGAATTTGAACCAATTGAACAAGAAGTGAATAACTGGTGTATATATTTCCATATTATTGCTACAGGTTCAGCAAATAATTTACATAAGTTTAAGTTTTCAAAAAAATCTTCCCATTAGAATGGAAGTGCTTTATCTGTGGATTATTCAATGCTGATCAGAGTACACAACACTTGAGATGCTCAGGAACTCTTTAGTGACTGCAAGTAGAAATTCAACTCATTTCAAATGCTGTAGAACTCATGGAGAAGAAGAAACAGCAAGTAGATGTCACTACCCCTCTGCAATTTCTGAGGTTGTCAGTACTCCATACTCACAACAGCATATCAAATTAAATTTAGCAATTATAGTTTTCATACCTGATTTAAAAATTTACTCTAAGTGTTTAAGAAGTAGCAAATTCAATTAACTATTGTAATTTCCAATATTTTTCTGAATATATCCCCTCTTAAACAAAACATATCAATAGCTACATGAAGGAAATGACATCTGGGATTATTACAGTATTCTACTTATAAATTATTTGGCACCAAAATCCTATAATTTAATCTTCAATACTACTTAATGTTTTTATCAGAAGATGAATACTTATGTATATGGCTAGGTCTTTCCTATAAAATATCTTTTTCCCGACACAATATTTTGATCCTATATTTTCTCTTTGTAAAATAAAATCTTGAAGCAATTTCTACTATAATGAAAGGTTGATTCTTATATAGCCAAGTATATTGCAAACTGTTAACAAAAGCCAAAATATAGAATCATTAGGTGGCCATCAATAAGAACAATGAATATCACTTGTAGCAAAATCATAATCATCTTTGGAACTGGAGATCATTATCTTATGTAAAATTAACCAGATACAAAAAAGGTAAGTATTGAATATTTTCTCTCATATGGCAAACCTAAAAAAGAAGAAGAAATAAAATAATAAGATGCCCTAAAAAGAGACGATGCCCAGTTAAGAAAGTGGAAAGAGTTAGAGAAGGAGGGAAGGAAGAGTAAGAAGCTGCAGTAGGGAGGGTGAGTACAACCAAAGCACAATATATGCATGTGTGGAAGTGTCACAGTGAATCTCATTCTATTGGTCATCTTTTCTGTCCCTGGTTCTGACATACCCCATTTAAAGGAGGAAGAGCTTATTTTACCTTATGCTGTCAGAGGCTTTAATCTGTAGTCAGCTGGCTCCATGGCAGAAATATGGTAGAAGAACTTGGCAGTGGAAAGCTGTTTACTTCACGGCAGGTAGGAAATCCGGAAAGCAGAGAAAGATGGAGAGGGGTGGCAGATGCCCTTCTAAGGCACATCCCCAGTGACTTATTGTCTAAAATGAAAAGTATCTTATGCTAAGTGCCCAACTCTAGGTACAATTTAGTGTGCTTACTTTTTCTTTCCCCACTCTCCTCTCCCAGGAACACATCTATGAGTTTTATGAAAGTCACTTTCATTATCTTAGTATTAACATATAGACAATATCTGGAGATCTTCCGCATTCTCTGGAATATGGGGATATCTGGATGCAATGTATGGATGCCATGAGCTTAAAGTCACATCTTGTTATAGGCGTGCATGATATCTTCATGGAATAGCCTGATCCATTGGATAAGTGAGATAATTTTCTGTCTTAATTGAATTCTTTTTTGGATTCTCCCTTCTAACATTTATCAAATGCATTTATTTTTTGATAAGATTTTTTTTTCCCCTGGTACTGGGGATGGAATTCGGGACCTTGCACTTACACTGATAAGGTTTTTATTCTGAACATAATATTTTGCTATTCATTTCCAATGGTGAAAAGATGGAGAATAATTTCATGCTGGTGAAACAGATGGAATTCCCCTGAATGAATGTTTAAATCCAGATAAAAAGCTTGATGTTTCAGGTAGGCAAATGGGAAATGGTTCAAACTTTTATAGACAATAATAGTATTGTGGAGAACCTCTTTTCTATGTTTATTTGCTTTTACTTTATAATTTTCCTATAAAATTATGAAGCATTACATTCTCCTCTGACCCTCAATAACACCTCTCAAAAGGCTGTGCATGTGAATAACTAAGAAAATAGACCACAACTGGCAGTTCAGAATGTAGGATTAACTTCTTGCATAGGTGATGTAGGTATTTATTGCTCAGATGTGTGGGTCAAGATGTTAAAAGCATACATCCTTTTTTGCAATAAAAATTGTGACACATTTAAATTCATTGTTACCTATTGATCCTCATAGTGATCATAACAATGTGCATGATCCAAAGATAACAACAAAAATTGGTGCATCAGCATGTTCATGTAGCAGGTGTTTATGTCAATAGTTACTTAAATGTTTAAAATTAATCAAGGGAAGTAATACAAAGATACATGTAAGCTCACTATACTACTAACTTTAAAAATGCAAAATATCTTTTAAACTTTCAATTGTCTGGCATGAAAAGAAAGTGTGAGGCTTGGGACCATCAAAGAACTTGAGGAAAATCAGTAAGAATAAACAAGTCCCTTTTTAGGGCAGCTCAAACATGATAAGACTCATCTACTGCAAGCTTCTGGGTCTACTGACCAATGACTGTGCTACTGAGCAAGACCAGGAAAGCTGAGCAAAACCCAACTGCTGAATATCTCTTTCATTTTTATCTCAGTATCATCTTAATGTACTAAGAAAAACCACTGATAAGAGTATCTCATCAGATGTATAGCCCAGCCTTCCACTTGGATGGTGTCAGACCATGATCTTTAGTCTTCATTTTGGAGCCCAAAGCAAATTAAAGCATAGTAGAAAGAAAGTAAAGCTGAGTAGAAAATTGAGACAAAATATCTGAAAATAATCTTTGGTAATGTGTAAATACAGTATATAGCATATTTCCACCTTTTCACCTGAACTTCCCTATAAGTAATCATGCGGACAGATTAGTATTAGTACTTGGATACCTGGCTCTACTCTGTTGGCAGTTTAGTGAGGATTTTGTTAGGTTAAATCTTGTCATTGCCCTCCCATTGTAACATCAATTCATCTCTTAATTTCTGTAATGATGGAAACTGTTTATCATATCCTCTCTGGACTCAACTGAACACCAACAGTGATTCATTTCACCCAGTATCATCACTACAGGACAGAGATGTCCCAAATATCTGTCCTGATTCTTCTCCACATGAAGGGATGTAACATAATGAATAAGTTATGGCTTTGTAAAGGTCAAATTCTTGAACTTCAGCATCACTACAATTTGAATTATATGGTAATATTAAAATTGTTACAATAACTACAACTTTAACTTAGAAGCAAACATTAATATTTATAAGTACTATATCCTCCAGAGGTGTCTGGCTATGCTCACACATAAACACAAAGAATGAGAACTGCAGGGGTTTTGTTTTGCATGTGTTATCCCTAAAACTTTTGTTCACTAAGGACACGTGAATGAAATATCAAAAATGATAATTCATTGTTCTCAAAGTAAGAATAATTTTTACCAATTGTTCAGAGACTTCTCCCAGTGGCATGAACATGAAAACACACTATCTGTCTATCATCTATGTATTCATCTATCTTCTTAAAACCCTTCTGTAAAAAGATAGAAGAACTAAAATAGTGAATTGAAAATCTAAGCACATGCATACTTTAACAGAACTAAATGACAAAGTAATTCTCATAAACCCAGAGTAAGGGTGAACATGATCAATATGTTCCAAGGATCATAAACATTAATAGAAGTACTAATGTCAAAGAGTTCAAGAAGAGAGAAGACATCTATGAGATTACCAATTCTCTCCCTAACATGAGAACATTGTATATTGATTGAACAGGAAACTGAGAACAACTAGAAACATCTGGAAAAAACAAGTTCCAAGTTCTGCGCCAAGAGTACTGAGAAGAATAATTGAGGAGACTGTAGATAATTCAAACATGGCTAAAGCAGTTTACCTAACAAAGGCTCTACTATTATCAAATATTCCTATGGAAAAGATAAAATCTACTTTGAAAAATGATATCTCAAGAGAAAATGGAAAATGTGACCACAAAAAATGCTTGAAAACAGTAACTCACTTTGATTTTAATTCAGTGCATGGTGAGAACTGTGGTCTAGATTTAACCTTAGGCTGGTGGAAGCCAGTTTTTGCAGCATTATTTGTTAAAGAGGCTTTCTTCCAGTGAGTGTTTGTACCCTTTCTGAAATATAAGTTAGCTGAGTGTGTTTGGAGTTATTTATGCATCTTCTAATCTGTTCCAGTGATCCTCTCCCCCCGCTCTCTCTCTCTTGTTTTTTTTTTCTTTTTTGCCAGTTCTATACTGTTTTTATTACAGTAGCTTTGTAGTATAATTTCAAGTAAGGGATTGTAATGCCTCTTGCTTTGCCTTTATTGGCCATAATTGGTTTTACTATTCCAGGGCTCTTCTGGTTCCAGATGAATTTTAAGATTGTTTTTTCTAATTGTGTGATGTATGCTCTTGGTATTTGATTGAAATTACATTAATTCTGTGTGGTAACTTTGGATGTATGGCCATTTTCACTATATTGGTTCTTCCAACCTAAGAAGAAAGGATATCTTTCCATTTTCTTCTTGGAATATCTTTTCATTTTCTGATACCCTTTTCAATCTCTTTTTTCAGAGTACTTTACTTTTCAATGTAAAGAGTTTTACTTCCTTTTTAAATTGATTCCTGTGGATATCATTTTTTCTATGTTTTTGTGAAAGGCAAGGTTCACCTAATTTCTCTCACAGAGATTTTGTTATTTGTGCACAGGAATGCTATTGGACTTTTGACTGTTGACTATTCAGCTATGTGACTTAATTTATGTATTAAATCTAGAAGTCTTTTGGTGGAATTTTTGTTGTCTTCTATTTAGAGTATCAAGTCTTCTGCAAATAATGATAACTTAACTTTTTGCTTTTTATCATTATTCCTTTTATTTCCATTCTCTAATTGTTCTAGTAATGTTTCCAGAACTACATTGAATATGACAGATGATTTTAGAATGACATTTTTCAGTTTTTGACCATTTAGTATGACATTGCACAGAAACCCTAAATTTATGAGAAGATAGAATAGTTAGAACTCTTGAAGACATAGGAGTAGAGGAAGACTTTATGAAAAAAAAATCTTATCACACAAGAACTTAGATAAACAATCACCAAATGGGATCTAATTTTATCAAAAAGCTTTGCACAACAAAAGAAACCAACAACAGAGTGAAGAGACAACTCACAGGGTTGAAAAAAAATCACCAGCTGTTCCTCAGACAAAGGGCTAACATGTAGGGAATATAACATGTAAGCCAAAACAAATCCCAAATTTAAAGGCCTCATCCAAAAATGGTCATGTGAAATAGACACTTATCTCATGAAGTAAAAATGACAAATAAATATATGAAAAAACATTTAAACATCACTATTCAAGAGATGCAAATTAAAACAACTAAGATTTTACCTCATTCTAGAAAGAATGGCTAATATCAAGAAACCAACCAGGGCCAGGGATTTAGCTCAGTGGTTCTGCCACCTGCCTTGCAAGCACAAGGACCCAAGTTTGATCCCTGGTACAAAAAAAAAGAAAAGAAAGAATCAACCAATCTTTGAAAATTAGGTTGAGCAAAGCAGCACAGGTTGTAATAGCTGAAACTTGGAAACAGCCCATTTGTCCATCAGTTGGAAACTGGATAAAGAAGATGTGGTTTTTCTATAAAATGGAATATTACTCAGCCATAAAAAATGAGAAATTAGATTCATTAGTAGAAAAATGGATACATATTGAGGATATACTCCAAAGTAAAATAAATAAGTCACACATGTAAATACCTCTGGTGTAAATAAACTATAATAGTACATAAGATCCTAATGATATAATTAACAATGTGAAATAGGAAGAAAGGGGCTAAAGATGTAGGGAAAGTGGGAAGGGTAGGGGAAAGGTAATAAGGGAAAAGAAAAAAATATGAGAAAATGAAAAATGGAAATGAAGTGTTTGTAAAGGAGGGGATTAAGGGAGGGACAAGGGGAAAAAACGAGAACAAAGACCTGTCATATAAAGGTACAGGATCCCAATAATGAATGTAACTGTACTGTATACATAAAATGTACCAATAAACTCAATGAAGACAAAAATTTTTTAAGAAAAGGAAATTAGGATGAGCAAGCAACCCACTTTCTGGTCCCCCTTTGTCTCTCTTAGACAGAAGCTTTATTTGCCTCAATAAATTTTTCCTACTCTTAACCTGCATTGTTCCTAGAAATCATTCTTTGATTTTGGAGAGCATGACCTCACATTTCAGATATCTAGCAGGTTTCAGAGTTGCCTTTCTTCCCCCTATATCATTTTGGAGGTCCACCACTGAGATTACCGGTCAGAGGTAAGAGTCTTCCCTCATAGGTTATAAATTTGGTCTTTCTGCTTCAAAGGTTATAACTTGTTTCATAAGCTTTTATTTGTTTTATAGATTATGGTTTTTGTTTCATAAATTCTGATCTTTGTTTCAGCTTTTGTCCCAAAAGTGTCTTAATTTTCAGTTGTGGGTTTTGAATGATTGCAAATTTCTTGGTTTTTTTATGCACTGTTTTTTGTTAAAATTATGTTTTATACTTGTTTTGCATGTGTTGCATTTGTACTTAGTTACTTCAAAATGATATGAAATGGATGTCTTATGAAACTGTCCCAGATAAAGACAGTTCAGGATTTTTATCTGTCCCTTATAGAATTGTACAAATGGTGGTTATTCTGCTAGCTAGTAACTGACTTTAGGGCAGCTGCTACTTTCAAAGCAGAGGACAGGTTTCTCCAGTTGCCCTCTTGTAAATCCCCACTCCCATTGATGCCAATGTCAAGTGGAATGTTGACCAGATAGGCAGTCAGGTTCCTTTTGGCAACAGATTTCTGATTGCATGGAAGTGGTGGAAAGTGAGACGACAACTGAGGGGTCGTGACCAGGGCTACTCTGTGGCAGAAACCCAAAGGTCCCTCAAAAGAAACTAGCTCCTGACAGCCCATCTGGGTGATCATCAGAAAATCTCCACATCGTGTCGCATCTGGACTCCTCTGTGAGGTGAAAGGGGAACTCTGTCAATGAGCATCACGTATCCTCTGTCTCAGAGTGATCTGAAATGAAGCCACCAGAGCCCTTTCTTAAGGCTGTGTTAAGTGTTGAGTTACAGGTTTGGACTGCTTTCTCTGTTACTAGTAAGACAGACCTCTAGACAAATATGAAAAACAAATCTTTCAAAGATTAAGAAATACCAAACATTCTCCTCCTGTCCTAGGCATGGTCTTCATCATTTATGTGTGTAGGGGAGAAAAATGCCTTTTCCAATGGACTTTGAAACACTGTGGACTTATAAAATGCTATATGATTTTTTTTTTATGTTTAACAAGCTTGAGTTTTATTTTACTTTCTGACTGCTAGTGAGCTAAAAACTCCCCTTAAACATTTTTACAACTTGTTGGGAGTTCATTTGAGAATCTCTAGTAGTCAGACTGTTCCTTCCAGAAGGTCAGACTAAGACAACTCCAAACAACTGTTTTGTCTTACACTAGGGAAAACAGCAATCAGTAACTTGCATTTGTGTTTTTACATGCTAACTAGAATATGGGACTCTTTTGGTCAGCTTTTCGCTTTCTTCATATTCACATCTAGGAAGTCCATAAAGGTGCCTTTACTGTGTAGATGGTGGCTGCTAGGAAGATCTAAGAGTTTCAAATACTTAGTGAATTTAAAATGCACTTTAAAGGAGTAACCTTGTCTTGCTGCTAATAAAAGTTCCCTAAAAGAGTGGACTGACAACAGAAATTTTTCAGAGCTTTCTCTACCCTAGGACCCAGGACAGAATGTCTGACTCAGCATCTCTGGAGGTGATCTCTTTTGCAGGAAAAATGCCTTGTTTTCCTCTCTCTCTTTCAAGGAACTAGAAAGCAGTGGTTTGAGTTTCTTGGTTTGCTAGCAATACGTCTCCAAACATGCTTGTTATAGATGAAGTCAATTATAAGTTGTGCTTTGAGAGTACTTGCTGGAGGAAGGATATGAGTTACCTGAGGAAGATAAGATCACATGCTGGTAAAGGGTAGATAGTCCAGTCCAGTTTTATTTTCTGGGACTCACTGAAGACTAGCTATCTTCCTTTGAGTGGAATAAACCCTGGGGGATACCCTAGGGGCCACAGGAATCAAGTAGAGACTTATGGGATTCCATATTTCTTTCTCTTGTTTCAGATTAGGAACTCCATATCTGAACCTCACATTCCTTTTGAATGTATTAAGGAGAAATTTAGATGTGCATGGTGTGCCTATCTCCTAAAGCCAGGTACACAGAGGAAAGTGCTATGATGCTATCTCACAATTAGAATTACACTGTAAAAGAGAAAAAATGGTCAAAATCATCTTATGTTGAGTTTTCTTTACATTAAGAAGTAATTCTTACTTGTGTGCAATGTAAATGTAATGAGAGATACCTCACCCTAAGACATTTAGTACTTCTCACCCTGAGGCTACTCCTCTCACCCTTTATAACCTGAGAACTAAGTTCCAAAGATAACTTCAAACCTTGACCAACAGCTGCTGATGACTGAGTATCTAGGCCAGCCATAATTAAAAACTCTATATGGCTTTATACCCAACTTAACTAAGTCATTCAGGCCCCTAAAAGACAATATGCCTTGTAGGAAGTAAATGGTAAATATGGGACTATCTATGTTCATGTATTTTTTCTCAGTGATCTAAGGCAAATTAAATGAGACCTCATAAAGTTCTTGGATGACACTGATATGTGCATTGAGGTCTTTAGAGAGCTTTGTCAGATGTATGAACTAGATTAGAAAGGTGTAGCTTTGCAATTATATCAAATACTGGTTTTTAATGAGAGACTAGTAGTATTACATTTAGAGACACATGCTATCTTAATTTGAAAACTCAAAAGGCAGGCATCCAGGGGAATAAGTGGTTTCTACTGGAACATAAGCAGTTCCTTACAGGATCCCTACTCATCTGACAATTAGATAGGAGTATAAAATAGAAGAAATTTTCAGGCATGTATTCTTAAAGGTCTAAGACATATGACAGCTAAGCCCTTCATTTATTTTAAATTGTCAACTATTTATCAGAAAGAGGTGAGGACATCCCTAGACCCTAATTAGATAAAAGGAAATGCTATAGTTTTTCTCAAGTCATCCTTGCAATATGTAGATGGTACAGTGTTATATGCCCCCTCAGAAGAACTTTCTAATCAAGACACCTGTATTCTGTTGAATTTTTCTAACAGACAGAGGTTATAATGTTTCTGGGTCTAAGGCACAGCTTTACAGGCTTGAGGTAAAATACTTAGGCCTTATTATTTCTAAGGGAACCCAAAGACTGAGGGAAGAAAGAATTAAACCAATTCTTTCCTCTGCACAACCCAGGACACTAAAACAGCTGAGGAAATTTCTAGAAATTACAGGCTTGTATGGCCTTTAGATATTAGGATATAGTGAGATTGTGTGATGCATCTTTCATCCTATAGAAAAGCCCAAAAGATAGCCACATTTTAACCCTGGAACCTGGTTCACAGACTGCATTCCAGAAGCTCAAATAAGTACTTTTAAGGACTTACCTGCAGGACACCATTTCAGTTTATATGTTCATAAAAGGTAAGATATGGCTTTGCGAGGCTTTCCACAGGGTCAAAGAGCTGCTCACAAGCCTGTATGATATTTAAGTCATAAATTAGATATTATAGAATCAAAATAATTTATTTAAAAAGTAAAGCTCTGAACTGTATACTTAGAACATTTTCATTCATTTCAACAGGCAAAAAGCCTTTGGTTTGACTTTATGCTTGGCAATGCAATTGGAGTCAATCATAGCTTTTGTCTCTAGAGATATATCTTGCTAAGCATTGCAGATCCACCATAAAGAAGCTCTTCATCTTAAATGTCTCTCTACGCCTGAGATAGTTAAGACTTAGTTCTTTTGCCATAGTTAAAGTCACTCTTTTGTCCCTTCTCCACTGCTCTCCCCCTGAAATAATGCAGTTCCCAATAGTATTTAATTCAAGGCACTTCCCTCCTCTGTGTCTGCTGGATATCAAGACAAAGCTTCCAGAATGGTGAGTTTCCCCTCCCCAGGACCTTTCCAGAGTAAAGCTTAACCTCACCTATTTCTGAGTCATACAGAAAACTGGTCTAGGCTTAATTTGAAAACTAAGTATAAGTTTTACTCCAGATTTATCTGTCTGTCAGCCATTAGGTGAAATTAGAGAATGAAAAGGATTGCTAGCCCAGCTCTGGCCACTTTCTTGTACCTCTATTCTGCCACCTATGGCACTGGGCAAGACAGAGACTAAGAGTCACCTTAGATCAGACACAGAACAATAGGGATAGTTAGAGATGACTTTTTTCCTTTTGTATATTTTCAAAATAGAAAAAAAAAGTCAATAGGTTAATAATAACCTGCACCACAGCAGGTTGGAGACTTCGCAGACCTTCTTCCCTCACTGTGTAGAATTCATACTTAGCTCCAAACAGTTTCACCTATTCTCTTCTACATACAAATCTGGCCTGGGAGGACCCCACTAGATATAGTTAAAATTATTTGTAGCAGTCTGTCCCTTTAGAGAGAACAGCCATATGTAGCTATCAACAACCATGAGAAGCCTGTGTAGCTGGGTATTCCAGCCAGATGAATTGTTAGCTTAAGGGCCATCATCCTAAAACTATTTTTGCTTTCACAGGTATAGAAGATTTTTATTCCTTTTGATTTTTAATATGAGATATCTGTAAATTGATCTACAAAGTTCTGACTATTTTTTTAAGTGACAAACCTAAAAATTATAAATATTTTCATAACTCAATTTGGCCAAATACATCTAAGTGCACTCTGGTTTATAAATAAGTTGTTGTTGTGTGTGTGTTCAATTTGCTACAACATGTACAGCTGTTTTGTTTGAGGTTTTTTTTTTTTCCTTTGGCATTTTGGATTTTTTAAGATGTTTGCCTATAACTCAGGTTGTCTTATAGATCAATGTCACTAAAGACATGCTTCCCCCAAGTTGCCGCATTTTCCATAAAATGTCACTGATTTTACAAATACAGGTCATATTGTTTTTTATATATAGTAACTCAGGTTTCTTGCATTAGTCAAAATAATTTGTTAATTGTTATGATCTGTCTCTCAGAGATCATCTAAAATTTTGTTAAGATTATTAAATAAAGACTCTATGGCTTAGGAAAACTACTGGACAGGACTCCCCTTGATAAATGAAGGAGTGGCTGCCTGGAAAATTTTTATTCCAGCCTTTGTTCACAAAGGGGACCCCAATATTTCATTAGCCTTATGGAAAATACATTTCTAAACACAATTTTTGGCATGTATAAAACGGGCAAGTGGCTAAATTTTTTATACGAAAACAATAATGTTTTATTTAAAATGTTCTTGCTACAAAACAAAATTAAAGGACAAAGGGTTTCATGTAACTGCTACTCATTGTTACTGTGTGGTGTATATATTCATACCTTCTGGGTGTACAAGTCTTCTAGGATATTTATGGTAGTTATATTTTTGACTTGGTATCTGCCTTTCTCGTGTGTTCCAGCTACTTGTGATAAAAGATACACGTCAAGCTGGTGTGAGATAACTATAAATATCAGTTGTCTTAAAAACTTATGTGACATGTTATATGTGTCACCATGCTTAGGGATGCTCAGTCACCAAATAGTACAAACAATGTCACACACAAAAATTAGAGGTTAGACATTATGAACTCCTAAGGTACATTTATAGGCCAATACGCATGTGCGCCTTAGATGGCATCCTACTAAAGGATAACAAATAAGAGTTGTCTTTGTGTCATTTAATGTCTTGTGATCACATGGAGGTGTTTCACTAAAGGATTATTCCATACTAAGAAGGACATTGTTACAAAGAAATTGTCATCGTAATTGTCATGCTAAAATACTGTGTGTGATTCTTGATCTTAAATTTCAATTTTCTATAACTGCTGTCTGTTCACATTCTTCAGGGATTAAACTACAAGAACCTTGGTTGATAAAAAATAACAGCCCATAATTTATGCTTTATATTTCAAAGTGCTTCATGTCCAGACAAAATTATGATAGTTAAGCTCACTGCTGCTACTGCACTACTAATATCACTGATCTTGTCTTTTAGGTGTTCAACAACTGAAGTTTAGAGACCAAAACTAGAAAGGTAACTGGACTATGAGGACAGCCAGTATTTTGAACCTGGCTCCTCAAGGTCCTACAAATTCCAGGATGCAGGGAACCTTATCTAAAGATCCTACATCTTTAGTAAGTCCAAATCTCCTGAGTAGGGTGATTGCAAATATTCTGTGTGTGAAAGGAAGACCACCATGAGGGAAAAGTCTCCCAAGCTCTAATTGAAAGCAACGTGGGAAAGCAAGGCCATAAACCATCCTGAGAGCTGACACTGACAAAGCTGCCAAAAGGAAGAAAATGAGTAACATCCATTTGCCAAATTTGATTAGGAACACAGCCTCTAGGATTAGTGCAGGGAGGAGCTTGTCTCAGGTGTAGAGGATGGCAACCGGGACAGGACCACACAATCCGCTTGGCTGTGGTGAAAGGAATTTTCCATTTCTGATGTAATCGTCCTGCATTAGAATGTAACATTTGATGTTCTTCTTCAGCGGAAACAAAGGCAACAGTTAATAATTTATCAGCACAATCGTTATCATAAGTGAGTGGACCTGGGAGTCAGGTATGAGAACGAACATGGGTAATGAACACAGGATTAACTCTTTCTTGGAGAAGCTGCTGAAGAGCCTGTAATAATAAAAAAACAGGAGAAGGAGAGGCACAGAGTACGGCAATGGGAAGCGGAGGGAAAACACGGGCAACATATTGAGAGTCTGTAACTATATTCACAGGTTTAGAAATATTGGATAGCACATAATACACAGCAACTAATTTATTTTGTTGAGTAGATGAATAGAGAGTAGACGGTGTAAAGAAGAGCTGCAGATCTCTAAAAATTGATATCTTATTTAGTTTAGTAGCATCAGTGAAAAAAGTTTCTGCTAAAGAAATGGGGGATGAAGAAACAATAGAAGAAATAATCCAGTTATGTAGGGACAAAAAACACAACAGGGGATCACGAGGCAAATGAAATAAAATTTTTTTGTAGAAATCAGCCAAAGCAATCTGAACATTGGGAGAGAATCGCTGTAAAGTTTGAAATTGATGTGAAGTGAGGGGCAAGTGAATAGCATCAGGGTTAACACCTTTTAACTGTATTATGAGAGTTCGCCCGGAAACAATGAGAGAGGCAATTAGTTCAAAATAGGACGTGACTTTGTGGGGAGGCTGAACAGGAAGATAAATCTATTCAACAGGAGAGTTTGCTTGATAAAGAAGTCCTGCAGGGCTGTCAGGAGTGTGGATGACAAGAAGAGAAAGAGGCAATCCATCACAAGTATGAAAAGTAAACCGAGATTGTGAGGCACTTTTAATGATTCGTAATTTTTTAAAGCCTTTTTAGAAAGGTTTTGTGGGCTATCTAAAGCACAGGGTCTCCATAATGTAGAAAACAAGTTAGGCAATTGGTAATTAGGGATGTCCAATATGGGACAAATCTAATTGATATCGCTTAATTTTTGAAAGTCATTTAGAATTTGTAAAGATTTTTTTTGAAGAGTAATTTTTTGAGGTTGAATCTTAGATCTCTGTAATCTGAATCCTAAATAAGAGTAAGGGTCTTCAGTTTGAATTTTTTCTGGACCAATTTGAACCCCGTGTTGTTTTAAATTATTATTATTATTATTTTAATTGTTGTTGTGTCTCCTCACCTATAATACTCTGTTTAATGGCGACCTCTAGGTGGGCAATGAAATCTATATAGGCTTCATCTGGTTGTAGAATAATTTTTATATAATTGAGACTAGACTTGCCAGAGAGAGTAATGTGATCTCAAGCTTTCAGAGCTCTTAAACAGAGGGCCATCCCTTTGTCATTGGATCTACATTTTTAGATAAATATATTATTTGTTGATTTCATGGGCCCATTCCTTGAGTGAGCATCCCTAAATCAGTGAGATTTTTTTTTTCAGGCATGTATAAAGTAAAAGGCTGGGTCACATTTAGGATCCCTGATATAGGGGGCAGCAGAGTTACTTTTAGCTGTTTAAATGTTGACTCTTGTTCTTTACCCTGTAATAATTATTGTCCTTTTTTGGGCCCCTTAAAGCTTCATATAGAGGTTTGGTTAAGTCTGTAAACCCTGGAATCTAGATCCTGAAAAAAACTGTTACGCCCCCAAATTTTCGCATCTGTTTTTGAGTCTTTTTATCTCTCAAGCAGCATATTTTTTTGGAAAGTTTAAAGCTTAGGTATCTGACTTGTTTTATGTAAATTGGAGCCTTTTTTATGAAACTTTATAACTTGCCTCTTGAAGCAGCATTAATAGTTGTTTAATGCACTGTGAAGTTTTTATTCATTTAGTACATCAGAAAATTAACAATAATAATCATAATTATATGTATGAAACTTTATGTCCTTTAGTTTGGTTTGATATTAAAAGCATTTTTTAATAAAACCTCTTAGTAACACTTTGTTTTTCTACAGAACATAGCATATTTTGAAAATGACCATTATAAACATATCACAATAACATATTTAGAATGTAACCTCTTGATGATAACCAATGTAAACATTTTATAACAACATATTTGATGAGGCATATGTTTTTATAAGGCTATGAAAATATTGGGGCTCCCATTAGTGAACAAAGACCAGAATAAATTTTTCTAAGCAGTTCTTTCTTTACCAATAGGAGTGTACCCAAAAGTTTATATTTAATTATCTTAACAAATTTTTAACTTTTAAAACCTGATGGTAGAAATTAACAAATTCTTTGTATCCTTGACAACATTTTAATAAAAAATATAATTGGATAATCACTTTTCAAACAATTGGACAGACACAGGCAAACATATAAGACAATTTATGAAACTAGAGTGCACTCAATATATTTGGCCAATTGAATTATAAAATCTCTTTTAGTTACAACTAGTCAAAATGTAGTTTAATTAATAGAGATATTTTGTAAAATTAGAATCAAAAGAAGTGAAAACTCTTTATGACTGTAAATATAAACCTTGTATAACAAACTTGAAACCAACAAGACAAATATACATATTTTTTGTTAAATCATTTTTTTACACCTTTTCTACATACTTAGACCTTTTTGTTTTGTATATCTGTTTTTATCTCTTCTTAACAAGACAAACATATAAAAAAACCTTCATGTCAAAAGTATATCTCTTTTATTTATAGCTTTCCTAATATTTTTCTCTGCCTCATTTACTATTAACCTTCCATAATAAACTTTAGTTGTTAAAATCTTAAAGTGTCCTGTTTTGTTGTTCTCAGATTGTTACATCTTAAAATTTGACTGGCTGCCAATAGAACAGTATTAACTTGAGATTTTTATCAACAAAGTATAAAAAAGAGCAAGTTAGCCCTATAATCATAATTCAAGAATTTGCAATGCACAAGAAGGGTCTTAAGTACACCAATTAAACTCAATTTAAGTTGAAACAAAGATACATTTATCAAATAGTTAAAATTTGTTACTTGATTTTTCTTATAAAATCTCTTAATGTCTGGTAAAACACAGTTGCAGTTTCGCTGGCTTTGTTTTACATTTCAGACCTTTGCAGGCAGCATCAGGCTGATAACACAGTGTTGGCTCTATTTTTTTTTTAATATATATGGTTGCAAATATGCAGTTTGATCATCTGGCCCCTTCACTGCAAGTAACTGGGATGACTGAAGTGTGTAGGAGCCTGTAGAGCCTACTCCAGATATAGCACAATGGACCTGGTGATAGGGCCATGTAAAAAGCCTGTACCTCTTTAAAAAGCCTGCGATGTTTCCATCACTGCCAGTGTCAGCAAGTCCAGTAAATTTTCTTCCCTGGATAGTTATCTCACAGGGGAGTAAAGTTCCCCCCCCGGGGGTTGTGTCTGACTCACCACTCGAGTTGTTCCTGATTCTGTTTCCCTTTTCTGGGTTCTGCGAGTCCCTGTTCGGGAGACACTTGTTGAGGTCTCCTTCTAGAGGAGGGGACTCAGGGAGACGACCGTGGACACAGTGAATGACCAAAAGCTGATGGCTAATGGCAAAGTTTATTTCTAAGGCCAGGTGTTATATACTAGTTTCAAGGCCACACACTCAAGCATGATCTCAGCAATTGGTAATAAACATCAATCACAAGGAGGCATGAATAAAATAAATAATCAGTCCCAAGAAGCATCAAGCAGATATACACTGTTTAAACTAAGAATATAACATCAAGACAACATCTGTTTATGACCAGAAGGGAGTGTAAATTGGGAACAAGAGCAAACACAGAGTTCAGGGGGTTGTTCGTAGGTCAGGGCATTTGGCTCCAGCACGTCGCCTTTGGGACTCCTGTACCCCAGTGAGAACCAGCATTCCAGGGCTCGGGGTCAGCACTTCGGCCACCCGTCCTCTCATGCCCAAACAATGGAGTACTACTCAGCCATAAAGAATGAGAAGCTAGGGACATTTATAGCTAAATGGATGCACATTGAAGCCATAGTCTTAAGTGAAAGAAATAGGACGCACACGTTTGAATACTAAATAGTTTCTCTGCTGTGAGAAATTGAAATAAGGATCAAAATGTATAAGAGATGATTTGAAATAGGAAGAAAAGTTTCAAGGGGAAGCGGGAGGGGTAGGAGAAAAAGAAGGGAAAGGAATAAATATGAGAAATTGAAACAAAGTCTTTGTAAATGGGGAGTGGTGGGGGGGTGGAAAGGAGGGAGGGGGAATGGGAAAAACTAAGACTCAAGATGTAGCATGTAAAGGTGCAAATTCCTCGTGAAGAATATTACCACACTGTATATCTAAAATGTAGCAATGAACAACAACAACAAAAATGAGGTAACTTTATTGCCTTCCTTCATTACCAACTCCTAACTTGCTACTTTATTATTGATCTATTTTCAAAATACAGATAATACTGCTTTATTTGAGTCACAGGCTTAAGGATTTTCCTGAGATAAAATTGCAGAAGACTTCATGTCAAAAATGATAAATTGTATGATTGTTCATAATAGGTTGTATAAATTCTATATTTTTCTGAGTGATTATAATATATGCAGGATTACTGAACTTTGTTCTCAATTTATAATTGATTTCACCATATTCACATCATGACTCATTTTTACTGGACCTCTATGTTTAATTTTCATTTATTCATTTATTTTTATACAAATCCCTTTTCATTAGTTTCACTAAATATAGGATTTCAGTACAAAGATGGATACACTAAATAGCCATAGGAGAAAACAGGGACTCAAATTTGTGTCTCTGAAAAATAAAAATGATAAAGAGCAGAGAAGTGACACTATGCTATACTGTATATAGAAGGCACCCTTATCAATGATAATTACTCTTTCCTAAGGCAAAAGAGGAAAAGGTTCCTGAGACTTTCCTTCACATCTTCTGCTTTTGATGTAAACAGACATCAGGGAAGATCACTCAGCAGCACAAAAAGACCTCAGGGTCTGTGATCAAGGTTGTTCTTGATGTGCTTACCATCAGGACAGAACTGAAAGAGTTTTTATCTTAGTGCCTGTAACGCTCTAGGAAACAACAGGAAATGGACAGAAATGAGAGTAGTGGGCTTTTTAAAAAAATTCCTGATCAGGAAAGGTATTTGATTATCAAGAATAAGGGGAAAATGGGTTTTCTTATATTTTTTCTTGAGCATACAAAATGTTTATGTCTTTTCTCATTGTCTCACTTTTCTGAATAAACTGTGATGCAGAATTCGGCATCTTCACTTTCACAAGACAGTGCCTCACCTTGAATTGACTGAATCTTTAAACTTACAAAAGAATCATTCAAATAATGCAAAGAAGTATTTCCAGTGGTTTAATCATGTTTTCATCTGTTTTATACTCTTCTCAGCCTCTTCTTCCAAGTGTCCTCCTTAAATATTTCAATTTTCATGTTTTCCAATGAAAAGGCATTTTTTTATTTCACAATTTGGTTCTGGCTATTGCATCTACCTCTGGATGATTTTAAAAGGTCTTTTACTACAAAATAAATTGTTATATTTACTGTGATTAGAAAATGATCCAATGCTAGATTTATGTTTTGTTTGTTTGTTTGTTTGTTTGAGACAAAGTCTCACTATGCAGTTGAGACTGACCTGGAACTTACTATGTAGACCAGGATGGTCTCGAACTCACAGCGATCCTCCTGTCTCAGCCTCCCGAGTGCTGGGATTACAGGCATGCACCACCACGCCCAGCTGCTATATTTATTTTTAAAGAAAAGAAAATCCTTTTTAAAAGAAAATAGGGAGCTGAATTAACATGAGAAAATGAAAAAAATGGAAACAAAGTCTTTGTAAACAGGAGAAATGGAGGGTTTGAAGGCAGGGCAGGGAAATGGGGAAAAATAAGAATCAAGATAGATTATGTAAAGGTGCAAATTTCCAGTGATGAATATCATTATATCGTATACCTAAAATGTATCAATAAAATTAATTTTAAAAAATCCTAACACAGTATAAAGCATTTGACTACAGGGAGGTTCTCAGAAACACTGGAAATGATGACTCAGCCATATGAAATACCTTAAGAAATAATTATTTTACTTGTCATAAACAGTTTAATAGATTGTGTTGCTACATAATCATGTGCAATTTCTTTTACACATTTACATTTTTCTATTGTGAAAGTTTCCATACATGCCAAAATGAACAGCACAATAACTAATGAACATCACCTGATTTTAAAAGCTATTAACATTTTCCTATTCACATTTATCTCTTCCTTCTACTCTCTCTCTCTCTCTCTCACACACACACACACACACACACAACACACACAAACCAGAAACTGTGGTAACAGTGAAAAAGTGAGCTTTGCTTCATAACTGATACAAATCCTATCACCAGCTGTTTTTCAAAGGTAGAAATATTCTTAAATTCTTTCTGATTATTTTAACTTGTGAATTACTACTTTTCCATTCATTATATTGGTAGATTTTAAATATAAATGGCGATGACATTTATCATGGGGAATTTGTACCTGGATGCACTATATCTTGATTTTTCTTTTATTTCCCCATCCTCCTCCCCTCCCTTCAACCCCTCTTCCCCTTACTTTCCAATGATTTCCTTCAATTTTTCCCTTTCTTTTTTGTTTTTTTTTGTTTTTTTGTTAGTTTGTTTGTTTTTTGAGACAGGGTCTCACGGTGTAGTTGAGACTGACCTGGAACTCACTATGTAGCCCAGGCTGGTCTCCAACTCACAGCGATCCTCCTGCCTCAGCTTCCCAAGTGCTGGGATTATAGGTGTATGCCAACATGCCCACCTCCATTCTACACTTCTATTCTCTTGTTTCTTTCCCCTTCCTTCTTTTTCTCCTTCCTGCTTTCCTATATGAACATTTTCTTCCCATTTATCAATATCTTTTAGACATTTTCATCCTTATTTACACTTTCAATTTCTCACAACAGAGAAATAATGTGGTGTTCAAACATGTGTACCTGATTAATCTTAAGGTGCACCCATTTACATAAAAATGCCTTAATGAAACCTTATGTATAGCAGAGAACTATTCCATTGTATAAAAATGCCACATCTTCTTTATCCATTTCTTCACTGAGAGGCATTTGGGCTGTTTCCAAGATTTATCTATTACAAACTATGCTGCTATAAACATGGGTGTGTGTATGTTGCTGTGGTAAGATGCTTTTAATTCTTTTGGAAGATACTAAGAAGAACAATAGCTGGGTCAAATGGAACCTCTGCTTTTCACTTTTTGAGGAATAGTGGTTGGACCAGTCTACACTCACACCAACAGTGGAGAATGTTTCAGTTTTTGCCACAGCCCTGCCAGCATTTGCTCTTGGTTGATTTTGTTCTTTCTTTCTTTTTTTTTTTTTTTTTAAGAGTAGGTAAAATTTATTGAGGGAAAGAAAGCTTCTGGCTAGGAGAGACAGAAGAGCGACCAGAAAATGGGTTGCCCACTCACCCCACTTTTCCAAAATGTCTTGTACAGGAACACCATGTGGTGAGGCAGGTACAAATTGGGAGAAAACTGTAAAACCCTATGGAAATTTACAAGGCAGGCATGAAATGGGGCAAAACCATGACCAACCAATAAGATTACAAGGACAGTCACCCAGGTAATATTGATTAAATGGGGGCCACATGGGGAGCAAGTCACATAGCAAGTGTATACAAGGACTTTTCAGTAAGGATGGGTCAGGGGTATTTCCTGGAAAGGCTGAGTTAAGACCTTGGCCCCCCACCCAGGTGATTGAAACCTATTTAGGATATCAATCACTGCTATTCATCACCAGGGGAAGCACAAGATTATAGTAGTTTCTCTCCTTTTGCAATTCTGGCCTTCAGTCAGTGTGTCTTGATTGTCCTCAATGTTGGCTCCTTGCTGTGCTGGCTCCTTGAAGGTGACCCTGTCTAACTGCCTATAAGATATCTAATTAACTTACCTATCTGCAATATTCCCCCCTCTAAAGAAGTACCCCTAACTTCCATGAGGGGGCAAAGAGCAAAGTCAGTTCTGGCTACTTCCAGCTGAAGAGGGTCATAGCTATGATCAGCAGATAGAGTTACTATACAGAGGGTCTATCTAAAGGCCCTTTGGTAGGCACCTGGCATTGTCATCTTGCTAACTGCACAGCTTTTAAGTGTGGAGGAGACAAAACCAAAGAAACAGTTAAGAATGCATTGGCAAAATTACAAAGTCAGCAAGATTGCTATGAATATAGCCCACAAAGAGGGTAAGGAGAAGGATCAGGGGACTTCAGAATACAATATAGAATTCATATTGTTTAGTTTAGCAGTTATGATCTATTTCAAGGTCAATCTGGAGGATCCCAGTAAAAGAAGTCGAGTACATTTGTCATTGGTTCCATTTGTATGACTGCTTCAAGTTTGGCAGTCTCTAGGCAAGAATAAACACAACTTTAAAGAAATTAGAGTATGCATAATCTAAGCATGAGTGCACTGGAATGAAAGGGCAGGTTGTGGAGAAAGTCACCCTTAGAAATTGAAATACTGATTTAACCTACTGGTCTTAGAAGTCTCTCTGGTTTTAGCTATAAGATAAGAGACAACTTGAAGAACAAATTTCTGTAAAAAAAATATATAAAACTCTAGCTGAGCTCATGAATTTTACCATGTTTTTTTCCTAATGATCCATAACCATGGTCAGCTACTGTTGCAGCTGAAAACTGCCAGAAGGGGTCAGTGACTGGAGCCCCTTTTCATATCTAGCTCTATTACAATGGCATTATTTTATACTTCTTTTGATTATTCTTTTTCTGCTGTAAGTCTCAATTTAAAGTGAGACCTGTTTCAATGAACATGAACCTCTTGCCATCTAACAAGGTCAGTTAAGTCTCGTCAGGCATTATTTTGGAACCATGCATGGAGCCTCTCAGCTTTGTCAGTGTCAGTTGTCAGGATGGTTCATGGCCTTTCTTTCCCATGTTGCTTTCAGTGAAAGCATGGTAAACTGCTACTCATGTCAATGGTCTTCTCTTCGGGGTGTTTAATAACTAGTGCTTGGAGACTAAAACTAGAAAGTTTACTGGGCTATGAGGACAACCAATATTGTGGCTCTGGCCCCTCAATGTCTACAAGATCCAGGACACAAAGAATCCTTTCCTACAGCATTCTGCGTATTTGGTAATTCACTAACCTCCTGTGCAGGGAGATTGCTGGGCACAGGAGGATAAATGTGGTAAGCCAAAGGAGGGTCACCACAGGGGAAGGGTCTCCCACATCTTTTTATCCAGTCTTGAGATGATGGGCAATTGGACTGTCTCCAAATTTTAGCTATTGCAAACTGTGCCACAGTAATCATGGGTGCACATATGTTACTGCTGTTTAATTCTTTTAATTCTCTTTTGAAGATACCAAGTAGGGAAATAGCTGGATCAAATGCAATCTCTAATCCTAGCTTTCTGAGGTATGTCCTTACTGATTTCCACTATGGTTGCACCAGTCTCCACTCCCAGCAACAGTGGAGAATCATTCCTCTTTTCTCACAGCCCAGCCAGCATTTGTTATTCATTGATATCTTGCTAATAGCCATTCTTTTTGTGGTCAGGTGGAATCTTGATGTTATTTTCATTTGCATCTCCCAAAAGACAATTGATGCTGAACTTTTTCTTCATATGTTTACTTGCTTTGTTACTACTTCTTTGTCTGGGAAATGTCTGTTTATTTCAGATACCCATTTTTGGATTAGGTCTTTAAATGGCATGTCTGATTTTTTAAGTTCTTTATATATTCTAAATAGTTGACTTTTGTCTGTTGGACAAAGCATCCAAACAATCTCACTGGAGGAAAGATAGCCTCTTTTGTAAATGGTGCTGGAAAAATTGGGTTTCAACTTGTCCAAGATTAAGACTAGACCTATATTTCTCACCACACACTAAACAAAAATCAAAATGGATCAACGATCTAAACATTAAAACAAAAACACTAAGCCAGCTGGGAGAGGTTAGGTAGAACTCTTGAAGACATTGATGTAGGAAAAGATTTCATGAACAAAACCTGAGCTGCATAGGAACTACCACAAAGAATCACCAACTTAGATCTCTTCTTATTGAAAAGCTTCTGCACATCAAGAGAAACTACTAAGTATGAAGAGAAAACCCACATGATGGGAAAAAATTTTACCAGCCCTTACTCAAAGTTATTTCTTAAGTCAGTATATGGGAACATGGGCAGTTGCAATCAACATCAGAAAATACAGATAAAATTGAAGCAGAACATTCAGCGGAGGGTCAAATAGCCTTTCCTCCACAAGTAGTCTAAAGGCATTTCTGTACTGCAGTTCATCTACAGTCATGAAAATAACATTGAGCTATCAAAGGAAAGATAAAGTAAATAATAAATTTATCTTTAGGACATTTTCTCCCAAGTGCTAAAATTAAAGATTTGGGTTGTGAGTAAATAAAGGAATGAAAATTTATTATCTGGGAATTTAGACATATGAAATATGCATCTATCCAACGAACTCATTAAAATGAAGATTCTTTGATGATCTGAAGAAGTGCAAATATAAAATCTTTCTCTTTCTCCACAAATGGTCTGAGTTATGATTTTAATAAAGTATAGCAGAGTGGCGCTCAGTAAACACATAATATCTGAACCCCAATTGTCACATCTACTCATAAGAAATATGATCCATCTTTCTTTTACATGGAGTTTTCACTAGCTGCACATTTTTCTGCTATCATTTTATTAATATTTATCATTTTACCTTATTTATTATTTTAAATATATTTAAAACATGCCACTTTTCCTTTATCCTTAGATAACTCCTTACTTGATAGATTTTTCCTTGATGATGTATTTTTTAATTTTCTAGAAAAATATAAAAATAATATCTATTCTTTAAAAATAACAATGCCAATATATCACACATACAAGTACTTGTGAACAAAGATTGTAAACTATAATGAAGTCAACAAAATAGTCAAAACAGCATCCGTATTTCAAAAATGTTTTCCCTTGTGTAAAGGCAAAATGTGCATCCTAGAACTGGCAAATCTCTATCATCACACTTAACAGCAGCTACCGGGTGTTCTATCAGGATAGATGGACACAACAGTACTTCTGCTGTGTCGAAGAACCTGCTATAAGTAAATGTAAGGCAATATTTTATGTCTTTCATCTTGGCAGGTTGTTTTTATAACTTTGTAAGCTAAAAGATACGCACCTCTGCAGATAAATGCTTCTTGGGGCTGAATAACTTTACTTGTTCATCAGATTTTTGATGCTAGTAAAGTACAGTGGAAAATTTGGAGGAATATTATCAATTCACAGCAACTGTGGATGAGTGGATGGGGATTAAGGAGCATTCATTTTAGCCTGCTGTTATCTTTCTCTTGTCAGAACACAACGCTGTAATGCTTGACTGCCTTTCAGTGTTAAATGTGATGGTAAAACCTAGTGATGATGGCTACTTTAAGAGGATATAAATAACACCTGACATTTCTAGAGCCCAGTATAATTTTAAAATACTTTCACATTCATTCTCCAATTTCACTCTCACAGTTTTGTAAGATAGTACTGATTTTTTCCTTTTAAACAAATATGGAACTAAAGTAAAGCTCAAGAGTTGCTATTCATCTCACAAAGTAAATAATATCTAAAAATGGGGAGTGATGTTCAATGCACCATTTAAATTTGTCTTCAAATCAAGGTCCTGAAGTTGCTGGCTGTGTGACCTTGCACAAGTGAGTGAAAATCACAATGAAGCCTTTCTCTTGTTTCTATTAGGAAAATATAATGTTCCACATGATTGTTAGTATTGGATGAGCTATTGCTTCACACTGTCATGTGTAGCATGATGTACCCTCACGATCTGAATTTCCTTCTTGTATTTTCAAACTTCTTATTCTTCAAATTTTACCATTCAACCTCCCAGTAAAATTTACATGGATCATGAAAAATTAAATGGTTTAGTTAAAAGTTCAATGCCCAAATTTTAGCACTTGCTTTAATAATAACTTGTTGCTTGTTCAAAGGCAAGTTATTAATTCATTTTGCTCATCTATAAGATGTGGCAAGTACCCTATTAATCCATTTTTTCACCTTTTTCAAGATGAGACCAAGTGACAGAGGGACAGGGAGGAAATAAAAAATAATTTGCATGTGTTATGTATATTTAACAATTCCTCACAATTAATGTAATGATTATGTACCATAAACATGCAATAACAAAAGTATTAATGAAAGAATGATGTTTAACTTCATGGTCATTAGAGATGTGTAAATCAAAACCATAATGTAATCCCTTTACATGTTATTGGAATGTTTATTGTTGAAAGCCAAAACTAAACAAACAAACAAACAAAACAACAACACCAACTACCAAGGCAGATAAAGGGAGGTAAGTGAACAATAGTGTTTTTCAACCCTGGACACTACCATGATATTCTTCAATTAAGATTTAAAAGAGTTTCCTTGTATGGATGGAAGACAGAAGAGGTAGTCACAGGGAAAATAAAATTAGTAGAATTCTAAAATACTGGTATATCTCAAACAAACATAATATAGAGAACTTTAGAGCTCTAGTTTAAAAGGATATCTGTCTACTAACTATCTCTGAAGGAGCTTCTGCTGCCTCTTAAGTAATATGTCTTTTGCTACATAGAGAAAAAAAAGTATAAACTTGGGAAAATAAAACATAAAAATTTTCTACTCCCAAATCTGCAAAGAAATAATACTACTACTCAGGCAGGTGGAACAGCGCAGTGAAAACCACCTGTGGTTTTACTCCATGGCAACACAAACTTCATCTTTAAAACTGATATTGTCAGCAAAAAAAAATGGAAGTCAGCTTGTTCCACACGTACTTTTTGTCCTCTGATTCAATCATGAAAGCTGTGCTCTAGTCAGAAATATAGGCCTTAGCTATGCCCCAAAAGTGATGATTTGGAGGAGCTGACAAGTATTTCCCCGGCCTAATTTCTACATGGTACTTTCAGAATAAAAAATATAGAGAGCTCACTGCTCTAGAGTAGAACCATAAATACTATGGATCTAAGAAGCACATTTAGAATCTCCTTAGGGGAAGAAGTCCAGCAAACTTGGGCAATAACAGCAGCAGAGAGAATAACATTTTTATGAATTATTTGAGAAGGCAGCAGATTATAAGATTATATATGACTGGGATTATAATTATAAAATATGTAAGCCTAGGAAATATTTCACATTTTCTGGACAGTTCTGTTTTCTTTAAAACTATAGGTTATAATTAAAGTATTATATTTTTTGACAAATTTTTGTTATATTTGTGAATGATAATTACCCCATGCTGACCCATTTCCATTTGTTAAATATTTTCCAATTTAATAGGTAAGAAGTTATCTGTTTTAATTTGCTTTTTTGTTTACTTGTGGTGAGATTATATAATTTTTAAAGCATATGAGATGCAGTTGAGGCTAATATCAAAGGAAAAGACAGGATTATATATTTTCATTATCAAACACAAGAAATGTAAAGCCAAATTGAAAAACATTAAATTTGCTAAATTTTTTCCCATGGAGTTTATTGGTACTTTTTAGGTATACAGTACAGTTACATTCATCATTGGGATCTTGTACCTTTACATGACAGGTCTTGGTTCTCATTTTTTTTCCCTTACCCCTGCCCTCCCTTCACCTGTAATTGTAAATAAGATCCTAATGTTATAATTGACTATGTGAAATAGAAAATTTGCTAAATTTTTAAAATTAAGTCTAAATCAGTCTGAAGGGAAAATACAAAAAATATGTTTAAAAATATAAAACTCAGTAAGACATAAAAAAGATGACATAGGATAACAGTAAGCATGTAATAAAGATATAATAATGCAGGGTAAAATCAAAGAACAAATATAAATAACATGGCAGTTCAAAGCAGATTGACTAATTTGTTATACAAACATTATTTCAGGATGAAAAGAGCTATTATCATTATCTAATTGAGACAAGCAAAGTAAACTAGCTCTACCCCAGGTAAATTGGAAAGAAATACTGTCATGCTGATTATAAGTCAAACAGTAAGACATTCCTTGTTTTTCTATGTATCAGGAGTGAAGACAGACATAAGACAAAAAGTGAAAGTATTCTGGCATGGAAAGATCAATTTCATTAAGACTTCTTCCAAATAAACTTGAAATTATACTGAGATAAGTATTCAAAGTATTTTTTCCTTTTTGTTAATAAGATGCAAGTGAAGGACATATTGACTCATTTGAAGAGTTTTTCAGATGATTAATGAATTAAGATAGTGTAGGCAAATTAGGGAAAAATAATGAGATTGAATTTAAATATAATAAAGGTATAAAGTTACAGTAAGCCAAACAATGAGCTACTGATGTAAGAACATTAATATTAAACTATTAGTAACATATATATGTATATTAATAATACACCATTTAGTAACCACATATTAAACATAATTCATACTTTCATCTTTCTGTGTACTAAGTCTTTATTATGAAAATCCTTTTGGAAATGTTTTCAGTAGTACAAAAGATTGAAAAGCTATGGAAATTAATTCAATTAATAAGGCCATCCATTGTAAGTCTTGACATGTATATATATATATAAAAGGAAGAGGATCCAAATATTATTCAGTAATTTCCTGGTCTTGATGGAATAAAATACTTAGCTTCAAATTCTAGCTCTGTTTCTTTTTATCTGTTGATTCTGTGCAAATTATTAATCTCTCTTTGTCCCAATTTTCTCAGCAGTTAAATGAGAGTATAATAGTCCCTTGTTGTAGCAATCAGTACTAATAATGACATGATGTGTAACAATCACAAAATCTCAGTAGTGTACTCTTCAAGAAGCATTCGTTTGATTCTCATTTGTGAGTCATCTGGGGATTAGATGATCACATGAGGCTCAAATGATGGCCGCTTATTCAGGGTGTTTTTGTTCCACATATCTTTCCTCCTCCTCCTGAGACCATCAGGCTCTCCTAGGCTAGCTAATACAGCCGTTGGAGGAAATCCCAGTCAGGCTAGCACTTCTCCAGCCTTCGCATGTCTGTGTATAGCTGCTAACATTCTCTTCATTACAGCCAGTTACAAGACCAGATCTCAAATCAGGAGACAAGAGAGATGCACTCCACACACTGAAGCTGAATGTGTAAATGAATATTTTCAACATTAACAGGGGATTTAGAAAAAGTAAACTGTGTAGTAAATTAAAATATTTAGTAGTTGGCCTAAAGTTCTCAATAGCTTACCACTGTCGTCATTATTTCAGTTATTTTGACTGTTTCCTTTTGTGCTGTACCTGGTGACCATATATCAACTAATATAATGGTGTTAAACTTGTTACTGTATAAATTAATCCTAATGGTTATTTCCCTCAGAAAGTAAAATGTATCTAAGGAATCAAGAAGAGAATAACAATAGTGTATGTTTTTCCCACCTAAATTAAACTTAAAATTACATAGATTCAAAGGCAGAAACTAGACTAGAAAAAGAAGTGGGACATAAAAATTAAAATACAGTTTCAGTTATTTTTTTCCAGTGGTTGCAATATACAAAGCTTATAGTTTACTGTTATGATTGAAGTAGTTTCATATTTGTATTGTTCTAGAATTCCACTTGATTTCCCATATTATGATTTTAGCATGTAGAATTTCTATATAGTTGGTAAAGCAGGCATCGTTATTTATAATTTATACATGAGATAATTAGGATTTATATAGCTTTTACCTCAATGAAGTTCCTAGGCTAATTAGAAATTGAGCTGTTATTATAACCTGCATGTCCTGCTTCTTAAACCAGCCTTCTTTCCAATAAATGAAGAACATCCTGGATCCGGCTTAATTGTAGAATAAAAATGAGTCCAAGGGCTTTGCTGATTAACAAAGGTACCACACAATTTTCAACAGTCCTCCTCACCAATCTGTTCGAGATATAAAACCGCAAGTGTTTACAAGTGTTGACTCTGGAGAGACACAATGCGAGCCATGGATTCAAGTAGAGGTATTTCATGTTCAGGGCACTCCAGTCTAAAAGATGAGATTTCAAAGAATAGGCTTCTCCCGAATTCATTCCACAGATAATACATCACAGTTATGTGCTTTCCCATTCTGCACTCATTTACAGGAAACATGGCTTAAGATTTCAGTTGGTCTCACATAATTATGGTAAAAATCCTTACCATATTAGGTAATTGATCTTTCCTTCTTTCATTAACTAATGGTGGGCTCATTTAATAGCTAAATCCATTTAGTTAATTACATATTGAGTCTACTTGCTGCTCAATTAGAGTACACATAAACATGCAATTTGATAATTTAACTTCAAATTATAAATGTTAATAAAGTGAAGTATTTAACTTAATTTTTAAATAGAAAATTAATTTGAAGTATCTCATGAAGGGAAATGTGCACATACTGAAACATGGCACTTCCACCACACTACACAATAACAACAAAGATGATATTATTTATACCACAACTTTGTCTCCAATCTTAAAATCACAATATGCATCCTAATTATTATAATCTCTTGATTAGTTAAACTTGTGATTTTCCAATTTTAGAAGCTGAAATCACTTTTTATTTCTATTCCTCCTTCACCTTTTCACATTCTTACAGCCGACATCCATTTAGTCACTGTATTCTGCTAGTGTGAAAGAATCTTTCCAGCACTTTTGCTTCATCCTTCACTGGTTCTATATTTGAACTAACACCATTAAATGCAGATGCATGTACATCATTGGATCAACTCAAACAGTTTTCATTCAACTCACCTTTGGTGTTTGCCATGATTTTATTTTCATCAAAATTAAATGAGATGAAAAACAGTGGATGAAGGGCATTGCAGAACAATGACATCATAACTCTAGATAGGACATTTGGGAAAAGAATAAAGTCATATGTGTTTAGAGGTAAGGCATATGAGTCATTAATATATGATATTCAGTAAAGCAAATCTTGCTTACCTTTGAGAAAATGAAATGATTTCCTTCCCTAATGTCTTTTCACTGCTTCTAAATTAGAGGTAAATTCTTTGATATGTTACAAAAGCTTTCAAAAGTCTCCAACTCAGAGGAATTCTTTCCTCCGTTCATGTATCCATTCAGGCCGTCTTTGCCTAAGTACACCACCCAGTGCCATTGCTAATGCAATCATTTCTGTGAACTCTTTTCAAATCTTTAGAGCAATGTTAGCTCATTTCCTCTATGCATTTTGTAAAAGTATCTATTTTACAATCCATGTTATATTACGATTGCTGAAGTATCTCTCTCTAAAGTCCTGAGTCCTTGTCCTTGGTTCTTCAGCTCCTGACATAGAATGTCACACACAATAATGTTTGTTTATATAATAAACACATAAGGCAGTGAATAAAAGCACATCAACTGATAAAACTGCCTTCAAATCACATCAAATCTGAAAGTTGACCTTTGAGCCCCCACATATTTATGGAATAAAATATATGCCAATGTTCATTTATGTAATAGGTTGCATATTGTTTCCTCTGTTAAATTGCTGGTGATTTCCTGTGAAGCAGAGTAGTATTTTGTATGAAGAATGTGATTGAAAGTTAAACCACAGTCTTCTGGCTCACTTTGACATTTTCTTACTATGTAACCTTGTAAAAGTTATTTAACTTCTCTGAGTCTCAATCACCTCCTTAGAGAAGATGATAAAGCTGGCTTTAACTTATAGACTTTTATAACAGATTGTTGCAACCCCAGGGTAGGTATGAGTCACTAATGAAGACTTATAGCACTCGGGCCCTTGCTGAGATCTCTAATTTCCTTCTTAACCTGCATGAGGTATTCACATTAAACACACGTGACATGCAGGTTCTTAAAGAAGAAGTTGTGCAATGGGATTTGGGACACAGACATCAAAACAAGAATTACAGTTTATGTTATTGCTAACATCCTCCCCTGTCAGAGATTCTCAGAATCAAGTCCCCACTGGTCTGAAAGTCTCTTTAATGCAAAAAGAAGAGAAGGAAATAACTCGGGAAAGGTCTATTTTATCCTACATGGAGCTCATAACTCTTCATCTAGGAAAAAACAAAGAACAAGGTCAGAGCTTATTTGCTTATTGAATATCTCTAAGATAACCAGAAACCTAGAGAGACAACTACCACACACATACAGCTATACTATCCAGAGCCTCCACTTTGACGCAGGAATTTTGATGTCTTGAAGGTTTATTGCTTTTGTTGCTTCCCTTTTTCCTGTCAGGGATGAATGGACATTATGCAAAACCTCTCAGTACCTCTGAGACTAGCTCTCATGGCATTCTCTACGGGACTGATAACAGTCCTTACCCTAACCTTCCTACTCCCATTCCAGTCAAGTTCATTGATTACCTTCTGCTGTCCTTCCTTCCCGTGTTTCAAATCACATCTTCCTTCCCTTCCCCTCTTTCTCCTCCCTTGCCATCTTCCACCCATCTCCTCCACTCTCTTTTCTTCCATTTTATAACCTTATAAACAAATTTCTCCCTATGGAAATCAATATGGAGATACCTCAAAGAGCTGGGACGAGAGGTTCCATTTGACCCAGCCATCCCTCTGCTGTGTATCTTTCCAAAAGAATCGTACCACAATGATATATGTGCACCCATGTTTATAGCGGCACAGTTTGTAATAGCTAAAACTTGGAAATAGCCCATTTGCCCCTCAGTTGGAAACTGGATAGAGAAGATGTGGTTTTTTTCTATAAAATAGAATACTATTCAGCCATGAAGAATGAGGAATTACAGTCATTCATAGGAAAATGGATACATATTGAGGTTATACTCCTAAGTGAAATAAATAAGTCACACACGTGTAAATACTAAATAGTTTCTCTGGTGTGAATAAACTATAGTAGTACACAAGATCCTAATGAGAGAATTGACAATGTTAAATAGGAAGAAAAGGGCTAAAGGTGTAGGGAAAGTGGGAAGGGGAAGGGAAAGGTAATAAGGGAAAAAATATGAGAAAATGAAAAAATGGAAATAAAGTGTTTGTAAATGTGGAAGGAGGGAGGGGTGAAGGGAGGGCAGGGACAAGGGGAAAAAATGAGAACCAAGACCTGTCATGTAGAGGTACAAGATCCCAATGATGAATATAACTGTACTGTGTACCTAAGATGTACCAATAAACTCAATGAGGGAAAAAAAATAACCAATTTCTCCTATACAAGTCAGTTAGACCTTAAATTTTAGCGTATGATCTTTGACACAGAAAACGTTTCTGATGCTTCATCAATAATTTCTTAATGGTAGATTCAAATTCTGACTTTATTCTTTTATATGTAATTTGTGTTCAGTTACTTCATGATTTTCAAATCACAGGTCTTCAAATAGGGAGAAAAATAGTTATTTTCATTACACATTGCTCTGTTGTGTCTATAAAGAAATGAACAGTAAATATTCAATAATATTATTTGTTATAATTACAAAATATGTGCAACTACATAATGTACTACGATCAGTTCAATACCTGCTTCAGAGATCCCTGCTAACTAGTCAAGAATTTTACTAGCCAGATATTAAAACTGCTGGTACTTGAATCTAACCACAGCATAAGTATATACAGGCCAGGAAAATTAGAAAATGCTACAAACCAGGGCACTTTTTTCTAAGAGCTGGTGTCAACTAAAGTATGATTAAGCATAACATGTTATACAAATGTGACAAAAGTGGTGTTTTAAATTGCCAATACAGAAAAATTTTTATTAAGCCAAACAGCTGAGTACTGTACTAAGTACTTCTCCAAATACATTTATTCTCCAAATAAATTCCTTTATAGTGGTAGTGATAATGAAGAAAGCAAAATGATATCGCACACTGTAAACTGTTAGGCAACTTGTAAGATTATTTCTTAGTTTCATATTTGTGAAAGTTCAAAAAGCACATGATCATATAATATAAAAACAACAATAGATTACATTTTCTTCTTAAAGTTCCAAATAGTTCATAACCTTCCCAAATTTATGTTGACTAATGTGCCTATTTTGGTGAGATGTGGAGATCTTGCTCATGTTTTCTGCTCAGTGTTGAGAATAAAGCTTAGTGTTAGAATAAAGTAAGTACTCAACAACATCTTCTGAGTGAATGAATAAAATAATCTCATAATGCATATGCAAAAGTAATAGCCAACATCTACCAAAACCATGTAAGACCCTTTCTCCACACTTTCATATGTACAAAGCATGAACAAATAATTGGATGAGTGTTTAGATTTTAAAAAACATTTTAATAAAAGACACATTGTCATTAATTCCTCTCAAAATATCCTCCTCACTGTGAACACACTTAGCCCGTAATTCTTGCCACTTCTGAAGCAGTACTGGAGGCTTCTCTTGTGTCTTGAGTTGCCTTTTGTGGCTTCCTTGATGTCCTAACACTGTAGATTCAAAATATTTACCTTTTGTGGATTTTTTCTTTGGAAAAAAGTCAAAATTTTCATGGTGGATAAGATGGATGAAAACAAACTATGAATTCTTTTCTTTGACATAAATCATCATAAATGCTTTAAATCAATTCAAAACACGAGTAAAGCCATGAAGACACTCAAAAGAGAACTGCCAGATGTTCTTCCAAAAGTGTCAAAAACAAGCCAGACATGGTGGCTCAAGCCTGTAATCCCAGCACTTGGGAGGCTGAGGCAGGAGGATCACTGTGAGTTCGAGACCAGCCTGAGCTACATAGTGAGTTACAGGTCATTCTCAACTACATAGTGAGACTCTGTCTCAAAAAAAAAAAAGGTATCAAAAACAATGCCATAAGTGTGTTTAAAGAAAGGGGGAAAAAGGCTGGGGACTTAGCTCAGTGGCACACCTGCCTTTCAAGCCTCGGTCCTGAGTTTGATACCCAGCACTAAAAAAGAAAAGAAAGGGGATGTTTTGAAGAGGACTAATTGCAATATGTTTTATTGTGATAATATTTTAATTTAAAGATTCATTGTATTTTTGTTTTTAATTTTTAATTGTACAAATAATACATTTTTTGAGGATACTGGGGATCGAACTTGGCTCCTTGAACTTGCGAGGCAGGCAGTGGAACCACTGAGCTAAATCGCCAACCCCAAATAATACATTTTTTAATGTAAGAAAATTAGAAGATACAGATAGGCAACGGTCCTATCTATACTTTTCCATTTTTTTCCTTCGGATGTACATATAATTTGTTACAATAATTTATGCCCCTTAAAGGGGAAGAAAAGCACAAAAATCCATCATAAAAATTTAATCATAAAAATAAAATTAGATTGGGCTTAGCTACATGGAAAAAGTACTAACCTATATTATATATAAATCATTTTGCAAACTTTAAAAAAAATTTTTTTGGTAGGAGGTTAAACCCCAGGCCATACCACTGAGCGTTCTGCCACTGCGGTGCCCTCATTTGAATTCTGACCTTTGGGGTCAACACTGACAAATCACGTAATAGTGTGATACACCTGTGACCCCAGCACTCAAGGGCTGAGAGGGGAGACTTTCCCTGCGTTCCAGCCTGGTGGGTTACATAATGAGTTCAAGCCCAGTTCGGACTCTATAGAGACCTTGCCTCAAAAACCTAAAAAGAAAAAAAATACATAATTAGACTAATGTGCTTTTAGAATCCTACTAAAGATTCCACTTAGTTTTTCTCCCTTTTGTGTGTGTGTGGTACTGGGAATCAAAATTTGGGGTTTTGCCTATGCTTTATGGTGTTCTACCACTGAGCTCTTCTCCCAGGGTCTAAAAGATTCTACTTGGAGTAGCAGCAGTCTCAGAATAACTGAGAACTTCATCCAGGGATGCTCCTGGCAAAGAGTCAAGTACTCCTTTTTCATTAAAATAAGTAACTTTCTACTTATTTTATTCTTTATTCTACTAAATTATTTCCTTGAATAGAAGAATAGTCTGTAAATTTACCACAAGAGCTTCACACACACACACACACACACATATACATACATATATATATCTATGTGTATATATACATATATACATAGATTCATATATATATATACATAGTTACATTTAGTGAATACATTATTCACTGTCATTCTTCACTGTATATTTATAATACCTTGTATAATATTTAACCTTCAAAACAATACAAAACCAGAGGTACAACTATTACTATTGTCTCTTTTTGTTTAAGACTAAAGTCTTCTCTAAGTTTATGGGTCTTTTATATTTCTTTTATGTATGTGTACATGAAAATATGAAATTTTTCTTAAGGTATTGTTCATTGATCAAATTGTACATGATCACTAAATTATATGGACTTCTAAAATTGGAAAGTTTTAATCTTTGTCATATGTGTTGCAACATTTTCTTTGATGTATATTCACATTTTGTGAACATTGCATTTTGGGGAAGAATAAAATATTTTAAATTTACCAAGTATCATTCTTTTATTTTTTTGGTTGTTGTTTTGTCTTGTTCTCCTCTCTGTGGTGTCATGTTTCAACATTGTTGCATTATACCAGAATTACATTCTTGTTCAACAATATTTTTTCCAGAAATGATTTCATTTTTTACATTTAGTGCTTTAATGTTTCTATCACTTACTGTTATGCATGACGTGCAGTATAAATCTAGTGTTATTTGTCTCTCCAAATGGCAATCCATTTCTTACTCCAGAATTCATTAAAACATCCATCATTTTCTGTTTGATATGAAATGTCACCTTTTTATATACTAAGTGTATTATATTATTGGATGTATTGTACTTTTTGTCTTGTTTCATCATTCTGCCTTTATATTCCTACACCAGAAAAACCCCAAGAATCATTTACTTTATGTTTCTGTAAATATCTTTTTTTTTTTTGTACCTTGGATTGAACTGGGGATCTTACACTTGCGAAGCAGGCAGAACCACTGAGCTAATCTGTAAATATCAATGTGAAGAGATGATATAGTTTTTGTCATACCTCTTCAGTCCAGGTAGTTTCTATGGGCTTTAGATATAGAATTAAAATGCAGGAGATGAAAATAGAAGAAAAACGAACTCCACCCTCATACAACTTTCTATCACTTTATTGCACGATATAGTAGTCACTAGTTACACATGACTCTGTAATTCAAATTCATACTAATTAATATGACTTAAATGGAAAGTTCAGATTCTTTATCATAATAGAATATTTTAAACATTCAGTGAAGTTCATGGCACACTAAGCCAAAATGTGACCCTTGGGTTTTTGAGAAAACAGTAGAAGTAGGAAGTAGTTGCTTTAACTCTTCTACCATGAGACAGGTCATAAAACCAATCAACAAGCACCCTTTCCATAGCTAGAGGAAGGAAAGATTTTGATCCAGAAAACAATGACACAGAGAAAAGTCTGAACCAGCCTTGCTAAATTCCTCCCACCCTGATTTTATTTGCCATTAGGTCAAACCTTCTGTCCAATCTTAATTCTTCATGACTATGTACTGTTTTGTTAAACTTAAACATGAAACAACACAAGTATATCTATTTATTTGCTGTTTTATTTTCTTACTAACATTCGCCCGTCATTTAAAACCTAAATTAAATGCTTATAGTTTCCTCTTATTAATCTATCTTTGTAATAGGGGCTTTGGCCATGAACCCAGTGATGGACGAGGAAAATAATTCCTCTCCTATGGTCTCAATAGTCACATGTGCCTACCCTCTCAGGAAGACAGATATATAACTCTACATTCCAGTAGTACATCCTATCAGCCAGTCCTGCTCTCCATAAAGGCTTTCCTGCTCTCGGGGAGAGCTAGAAAGAACCATCCTAATACAAGGCTGATGCGGACCTTGAAGACGTCCTCGTCATCTAGGGACCCTGCTCATTCACCTGTCTGCCTCCTCACTACACTCTAAGCTCCGTGAGGTTAAAGGAAAACATCTGATTTATTGTTATACATCTATCATAGGAGCTACTTCTTGGACATGCTTAGAAAAGGTTGATTTAAAGAAACTTTTGGAGGAAAATTGTAACATAAATTTACGCTTAAAGAGTAACAAATAAGGAGGGACGTAATAAGTCCCTTGCTGTTTTATCATCTTGCTTTCCTATTTCTACCCATCCAAAGATTGTCAATTAACATCAAAGTGCCTCTAACTTTGAAAATAATCAGTCTCTTTAGAATGTGTGAATATGTGAATAGATGCTAAGAAAATCCTGTATTTCACTTCAGTCCTTCATTCTTTTTCTTTTTCATTGAGTTTATTGGTACATTTTAGGGATACAGTACAGTTATTTTCATCATTGGGATCTTGTACCTTTATATGACAGGTCCTGGGTCTCATTTTTACCCCATTCCCCTGGCCTCCCTTTACCCCCTTCCCCCTCCCCTATTTACAAAGACTTTGTTTCCATTTTATTTCTTTTCTCATATTTTTCCTCTTATTACCTTTCTCCTACCCTTCCCACTTACCCTACACCTTTAGCACTTTTCTACCTAGTTCACACTGTCAATTATACAATCCTTTATTCTAATTCAAAACAGAAAAGGGATATATCCTCATCCTTAATACTTCTAATTTCTACATTATGATAAAAGCCACCGGTCTTGTGCCTCATATAAAGTAAGGGTAAAATAAAAGCATTAAGTACACGACTATGTACCAATTATTCTTTATGATCTATATAATCAGATTGCATCTGATAATCTGGAAAAAATTCAACCACAGTAGCCAAAGGTAACAATCCATAATCAAATATACTTTTACCACATGGTAGTACAGTTAGACCCTCTGGGTGCTTCACTTAACTTGTGAAACACGAGGTGATTTGTTTGATTGTTTGTTTGTTTGTTTGTTTTTGAGACGGGGTCTCACTACATAGTTGAGACTGACCTGGAACTCACTATGTAGTCCAGGCTGGTTTCAAACTCACAGCGATCCTACTGCCTCAGCCTCCCAAGTGCTGGGATTACAGGCATGCTCCACCAGTCCCCGCATAACACGAGGTGATTTAACCAAAGAAATAAAACTAATCTTTGTTCACTGACCCACTAGAAAATGATTTTACTTTTGAGTTAAATTCTGTCTTTGTGAGGACCAGAAACACTGAAAGTCAAAGGGGCACATTTTACCTCAAGTAAAACCAAAGAATGAGTAAAGTGAGTTAAATACAAAAGAACATCTGAATTACTGTAAAAATAGGCTAGTATTCTTAACTGAGCTAATTGGAAAACTTTACAAAGAAATACCCTAATGGCAAAAGGAAATCAAAACATGGTCCCAGAAAATCTAAGGATATATTCCAAACCAGCTCCCAGTATTTCATGGTTTTTTAAAATCATATAAAATTCCCCTCAATTTTATATTATGTATGCGTTATTTTATTATTAAGGCAAAGTTTTAAATTATTTAGTTACAGGGGGAAATAACATAATTATCTTGTTTAATGTAATAAGAGCATTCCATACAGTCTATGATTTTAAGAAATTGTGCTGAATTTAATAAAGTTGACACCCTATACCAGATTTAACATGTAGAGAATTTATCTGTTCTGTGTTGCTTCTTAGTAGGTTAAAATCAAAATGATAAATAGTCACTGAGGACAAATCTTTCTTTTCATTTCTAAAATTTTAATTTGGAAAGGAGAGGAAAAAAGGAATAAAAATGAACTAAACTGTGTTATGTACATTTACCAAGTCTCTGTGATGCATGCAATCATTATTACTAGATATGTACTGTATTAATAAAATGAAATTTCATTTTCAGTTTGTATAACAGGGTC
>NW_022900948.1:21405055-21479097 GCF_012274545.1 Fukomys damarensis
GGTATATTCATGAAGTAGGAGACTTGCTTCTCCCACTGTCCTTGCCATGTGTGGGCGCAAGAAAACAACTGCCTTCAAACTAGGAAGAAAGCCCTCAACCAGAACTGAATCTGTCTGCTTCTTCAACTTGGACTTGGTCTCAGTTTTTGGTATACCATTTGGAGCAGTGGACAGCTGAGCAAGATTTTAGGGTTTTGTGTTTGTTTTAAACTTAATTTTTCAAATAGTGATATTTTATCTATTTTGATATAATTTACAGTCCAGGTGTTTAGGAAGTCTTAGTCTAATGTACATATTTCATTCCATTAAAAAAATCTGAAAATAACAATGAAGAAAATATTTTTTAAATGTCAACTATTTTTATATTTGTTTTTCCATGTGCTGCTCTTCAACCAAACTTCTCTTTTTGAAGTTTCAAAAATTCTTCAGATTTTATTGAATTATATGATTTCTAAATGTTACTTTAAAAATCATCTTCCTTTCTTTGCTATTCAGAAGTTTCTGAAAAAAAGAGACACATCTACAGTAATTTTCACTGCACCCTCTTTAAACACACACACACACACACATGCACATGCATGCGTGCACACACACACACACACACACACACACTTTAAGTAAGCATCTATTTATTCCTAATGGTATGTGTACTGCTTTTATCTTTGACTGGAAGTTCACTATTTTTGCTGGGGTAAGTGCTTTCATTGTCATCACTATCTAGGCTATTGTAAAATGAAATGTCCTGTTTACTAGAAATTTAGATGATTTCAGATTGAGCTGCATCCCTTCATTACACTGTATATTTTCAATAGGGGAGAAAACCCATTTTCCAAAATTTCTTTATGTAACTCTCATTATGGTTTAATTAAACATGCTTATTTCTCAGGTGAACAAAGTAGGTTTTATTTAATATCATCCATCTGGGGAAATCACCATGACAAAAGTAACATGGATTTACAAAATATATCTGATGTATAAAGTTTTAACAGCACTTTTGTTGACCTAAGACTATATTTAGTATAAAATGCTGATTCTTAGTAAGAGACAGTGGTTCTCATCACTCTAGAGATATGTAAAGAGTGGTATGTGGAAAATCTAAGAGTCCCAGGGAAATACTAGACCTGCTGCAACTACTCAAGCCAATAACAGTTCTTTCAATGGATTCTAATAGTTCAAGCAATAGCAGGCTGTCCTGGAAATAATGGCAGATTCCATTGTTTGAAGACAGATCATTTACACATTAACATAGTGTCTGTGTGCTAAAATATAACTTGGTGTGTCCACTGCTGCTTTAGAAACAGTCCAAAATTTAGTAGATCTGAACAGTTTTGTTTTTTTTTTCTCATGATTGGACAATCGGGACTCAGTCAGGTAGTTCTGTTGTTCAAACTGGTGATCTCTTGTATGGGTACTTTGAAATACTGAGTCCACCAAGGAGGACTGGATTCAGTTAAGATGCTGGGACAGTTGTGCTTCTCTTTTTCTTCTGTATCTCTAGCTTGTCTCCAATCAACCAGTCATTCTAGCAAGGAGGGGCATCTTTCCATTTGGAGACCTAAGGATCCCAAGTGTGTAAGATGCTGTCAGCCATTTGTAAGGCTAAGATTGGTAGAATATCTTTTCAATGATATTTTTGTGGTTAAAGATCATAAACCCAGCTCAAGTTCAACGGGAATTGAGGACTCAAGGAGATGAATATCTGCAACTGTGACTCCTTAGAGACAATCGACAGATTATCATAGAAACAAATTCCCATCAGGAATGACACAACGGTACAACTTCATTTCAAAATAGAAGTAGTTATTAAATAATTAGATCATTCTCCACAAGTCACACATTTTTCTAGGGGATTTGTACAAATAAAAATGAACTTCATTTTAATGTAAAAACAGTAAAAGTATTAAACTTTAAAAATAAAAGTTGACACTAAAATCACACAAACACATAAAAAAATAGGATATAATTGCATGTTTGACATGGTGTTTAGTTTTAAGCAGTTGTGACAGGTTATAAAACAAATTTCTGAAATGAATTTTATTTTATGTAAATATATTTTTTTCAAAAGTTAGCTCAAAAATATACAAACTCATTTTCTTAAAAACTCACTCTACTGGCTACCACTAGAGTCTAAGAACCATTATAACTGGAAAAAAACATCTCCTGACTTGAATAATGAGTTACCTAGAACATTAACATGTTCTAACTAAGGTACTACACTATATTTACATCAATGTAAATGCACCAACGCCATGAGTTTTCTATAATAAAAATGAATTTTCAGATTATTTTTCCAATTACTGTACCCAAATTATTTTTTTCTAGTTTTGGGAAGTCCAAAATGCTTTATGAGATTCATCCACATCATTACAGTTTTACTCATTTTTTTCAAGTTTATATTTTCCCAAAAGTTTTTGAATACATAGACACCATGGAAATTATAAGTTATAGCCTGATAGTTTCATGCACCTACAGTTCATCAATAAGTAAAGTAATTTACCACTGCTTGAAACTTAAATTCATTCAGCAGATTTTTCCCTCATATTTCATAAAGGGAAAACATAATATTTCTTATTAATAAATGATATCATTTCTTACTTAATCTTTCCCATTACCTGGTCTTCTTAGATCCAGTGATTGCATACTTAAATGGCTTATGTGGATAATTTTTGTAAGATATGAATTAAAACCATAGTTAAAGCTATTTAATCTTTGAATTCAAAGAGAATTATAACATAAAATATATCTAAAATCTAATTCATCATGTTAAAGAGTAGATGAGAGACATTCCTCTTGCTACAAGGTCTGTAATTTCAAAATTTCAAAGTCACATTCTTCTTACAAAACTTTTGACAGAGTCCTTTGATTTAAATATAAAACAAATGATTTCTACTGCACTATAACAAGGCAATGGTCTATACAAGAGAAAAATAAGCCAAACGCATTTTTTTTCTCCTAAGACCTTATGGAATCTATGTCTTAAAATTCCCTAAAAAGGCTTTCTTCACATATTTAATTTTAGATTTGAGTTGTTTTTATACACCAAGCCTTATGAAAAAAGAACATGAAATAAAGTGACTGCATACATTGGCAGATTTTAACAAGACTCACCTCAATTTTTTGTTTGTTTTTTTGTTTTAGTTTCATGCTTAAAAAGCATTTTCTGAAAAAAGAACTCTGGTCACCCTTCACTTACCCTTGGTACATTATAGTTTTGCCCTTGTTCATAATTATTGTTTGGATTAATTTTATAGGGTGGCCATGTTCAAATGCTCCAAAAAGTTTGGCTTGAAAAAATAAAAATGTATTACTTTACACTTTTATAGACTACAAATATGAAATCAAGGTGTCTTCAGTGTCGGACCTTCTGGGGATTTTGAGTGAGAATCTGTGTGATGCTTTTCTTAGCTTCTCTTTGGCATTCTTTGGCATTTCTCAGCTTATAGATGCATCATTCCAATTTCTACCTCCGTTTTACATGGCATACTCTCACGTATCTCTATGTCAAAATGTGTTTCCACTGGAAAGAACATCAGCTGTATTTCACTCAGGCCCATTTTTTCATGATCTCCTTATTAACTTCATAATCTGCAAAGGCCTTATTTCTACATAAGATCACATTCGCCGATAGGAATAAGAGTTTCAACATAACTTTCTGAGGTACACAATTCAACTCATGACCATACTCTTCTCAAAAGGCCGCAAATCTTTCTATTTCTTCCAAGCATCTTGTTCTTGGGACATAGGGAATGAGATGTAGGTACTTCAGGTTGATGTGTTATGTTGATTTTGATTTTTTAGGTTTTTCTAAAATTGTACATACCAAATTTTGAGGTAGCTGTTGCTTATTAAGTCTGAATTCTGAGTTGCCATAAAGAACATAGGCCTTCTGATCACCCATGAAGAACTTGAAGCATGATGAAGAAATAATTCTTTGGGTTTTGGACCACTATTACTTTAGAAATAGTTTATCACTGTTATTATTCTGACTGATACAACTATTTAAGTACTGTATATAAATTTATAAAGTATAGTTCTTCTTTTATTTTGTCTGAGTCCCTCATCAGAATCCAATCTAAACATGACAAGGAATGTGTCTCATGCTCATCTTATCCTGGTATAATAATGGTCACAATAATAGATAACCAATTAAATTTTGGTGGATATATTAATAGATAGAAAAATGAACAGATAGCACTGGATTACATTTTTCCTTTTATCATATTTAGTACTGTAATATTTGGTCTTTATTAAAGCTTTTAGTTATGGTTCTTGACAATTCAACTTTAATTTTCTAAAAATCAGAACTGCATATATACACAATGAAAGATTATTAAGCCATAAGGAATAAAGAAATTCTGTCATTTGGAGGCAAATGGATGGATATGGAGATCATCATGTTGATCAAAACAAGCCAGACTCAAAAACACAAATATAGCTTGTTCTTCCTGATTTGAGAAATCTAAAACTTATGCTAAGCAAATAGAAGTGTGACTATTATTAGACTAGAGGAGGGTGTAAGGGAAAGGTAGAGGGATCTCATGGTGGGTAATGAGAAAAACATGTCATGTGCATTGAAACCCCATAAAAATGGGAAACTTGGAGAGATGATGAGGAAAGCGGGATAAAGAAGGGATGAAAATGATCTAAATATGTTATATGCTTGTTCAAATTTTCCAAAATAAAATCCATTATTCTGTATAACCGATTTTAAAAATTACTTTAAAATTCGTCATAAATGTTTGAATAAATTTTAAAAATCTAAGTTTTGCCCTAGATAGAGCATAGATTTAGAAGAAAGTCATTTTTCAAATTAAATACTTGTTGAACTAGTTAAAACCAGTATGTTTTTAGATAAGGCACTGACTGATTCCCTCTAGGCCATGTTTTCTGTTACTACGATGTGACCGAATTGTTGATTATTTGATAATTGAATTTTTAAAAAATAGGTTAAATATTTAATGAGCTACATTTACCTTTTTTATGTTGCATTATAGTTTTCCCTTTCAAAATGCCTAGGAAAATGAACCCATGTAAAAATAATTAAAATATATTTTGGGTTACATTTATCAGTCATAAATAATATTATTGGAAAAAGTGTTTGATTTTCTTTGAGTCACTTTGTAAATTAAATATACTATTATATCTTCACAAAGTGTTATATTCTATTGTCGTGTCCTGTTATATATTATATTTTACTCTATTATATACCTTATTTCTCTTTATTAAAAATTATCAATAAAAAAAGAATTATTTTGTAAGTAACATTTAATTCAAAAGTCTATTTTACAGAAACACATCTTGCACACTCATTTTATCCTTTTTGTTTAGGATCAAGAATGGATTTCTAAGTAATTTATGGCATGTCAGTTTTATCAGAAGGATGGAAGGCTTAGGGTAAGTGGATGATTTCCTGTCATACATATATAGATATTTTATATTTTCTTGTGTTAATAAATGTTTTAATCATAAAATTTTTTATGATGGGAGGGAGCAAAAATAGTACACATAAAAAAATGACATGTGTGTATCTTTCAATGAGATCTTTACCCTCAAATGTTTAATCCATGAGAAGGAAGTGGCTAATTGTTCAAATTCTGAATTTTCATCTAGTAACCTACTAGCATTTCAGATTTCAAAAGTGAATATGCAGAAACAAGATTCTGAGAAAAATGTAGAAATATACCATTAAAAAATAATAAAGTAAATAAGTATTTATGTGCTACTATAAACGTAATTATTCAAAACTAATATGTGGATTCTACGCCATACTGTATTAGGCTAGACTACAATGAATTTGCAATATTTACTTGGAATATTAACATGTAGTCTAGAAACATAACAAACAGATTTCATAAAACCTTATCCTAGACTTTTATGCGTATCACCAGAGTTCTAATAGATGATGAGAAATAATACCTCCCAAAAAAAGCTAAAGAGACTGCATACTCTAAAATCTAGAGTAGAACTGCCCTAAATATACATGCAAACACAAACACAAGTGCATTCATTTTCCACTGCTGCTATAGCAAATTATTGCAAACTCACTGGATTAAAATGACACAAATTTACTATCTCACAGTTCTGTAGCTGAGAATCGTAGGTGGGGCCTGATAATCTTTCTGATTTGGGTGTCAGAAGGCTGAAAATTAATATGCCAGCCCAGCTGGACCACAATACTCTGCAGCGAATTCAGCACTTTATGCTTCAGGATAGAGGTCGCTGCCTTCTTTCTGGCTTTCATCCAGGAAGTTCTTTTGACTCCTTCAGGGCACCTGCATTGCTTACCGTGTTCTTCCCTACAGTTTCACCCCATTCATTCCAACTCTTTCCCATGGTTTGAATCTTGTGACTTCCCTTAATGCCACATCTTTCCCTAATCCAGCAAGAAAATTTTCTGCTATTGAAAGCTTAACTGATTTCATTGGGTCCTGCTAGAATAATTCAGGATGATTTGCTCATTTTAAGGTATAACTTTAATTATATCTGTACCTAACTTGTACCAGATAATGCACAATATTCACAGGTTCAGGGACAAAAGTGTGGACACCTTTGGAGAGGCCATTCCTCAGTCTATAATCGATGGTTTAAAAATAATCCAAGACAAGTGTGAACTACTTTGTCACAGTATGGCTAACTACTGGAATCCTAACTTAAGCATGACTTTGACCTCAGTCAATATCAGTCTACCCTACCTTTAGAATGGAGCAGTGTTGTTTTACATTCTCATTACTTTTAAATTTGTTTAAGTGTCAACATCCTGTTGACTTTGGCAAACGTAATCCTTAGAAGTAGAATCACAGAATTTATAAATTAAAGAATATGACTCATTATTACAAACTGATGAATCAATGATGAATTGGTAGATTTCTTTGAGGTTATACATACATATACTGGCAGCAGTCAAATAAGTTTGTAGTTTTTCATTGTGTCATTATGGATTGAAAAAGAAGTAGCTTCTATATAAATCCATTTTGAGATCATTTTAGCACCAGTTATATATTTTAAAAGAGGGATTTATCAAATTTTATTAGTCACATATCCATTGTTATCACTTCATTTGTTTAATATTTTAACAATTATTCTGTGCTAAACTCTAACTATAGAACATATAAGACAGATATGTACCATAGTCTCAATGTATATACAATCTAGTAGAACATATGTGCATTTAACAAGTCCTTTCATGTGTGATGAATATTTTATTTAAGAACTGCAGGATATTATGGTAGTAAATAATAGCACCTAATCTAATCTTAAGTGTCAGCAAAGGTTTCCTAGGAGTTGCATCAATAAACTTTAGAAAAAAATGCTGAATAATGAGGAAGTTATTATCTATACTTTGCACATAGAAAAGCTAATGCAAAAGATTTTCATTTACATAACTGCAATCTGAGTTATGCTATATCCCATAAGTGGAACTTAATCCAACTCAAGGTTTCTAAGTCTAAGTCATGTTATGAATAAAATATGCAAATATTATTTTTATTGAGTTTATTGGTACTTTTTAGGAATATGCAAATATTCTTAATAATCAAGATAAAATTGAAAACTAAAACTGATATATAATCATAATATATTTGAATCATGTATTATGACTCAGAGAGCAGAGAAAAATGATGCTATCAAGCCAGATTCTTTACATTATAAAAATAATTTCAGAATAGAAAAATAAATTTAGTTTAAATGTAAGTTTGAAGAAAACACGGGAAAATGGTGAAAACTACCTAAAGTTTACTTGTCATTCCAGTGTTCTGTTCATTCTAAAAAGGTGCTTCCACACAATTCCTTCATTTCCCAATTACATTTTATTCCTTACTACAGCCAGAGTTTTTCCTTACTAAAATCCAGAGCTTAATTTGTCTTATAGCTTTGGTGCTCTTGTTTAGCATCTGACTCATGAACCACTCTAGTCTATAGCTCTAGCTTATATCTTAATAGACTTATGTACAATTAATCATAATTTCTGACTAGTCTTCCATTATTTTCTTTTGTGGCCTGGGATTTAGCCCAGTAGTTCCAGCACCTGCCTTGTAAGTGTAAGGTGCTAAGTTCCATCCCCAGTACCAAAAAAACAAAACAAAACATTATTTTCTTTTGAGAAAAATATATGTAAAACAAAGCACAGCTCTTGATCCATAACATACTAATGATTGGCATTATTTTACCTATTTTTAGTGTTGTTTCACAGAAATCTGGTTTTCTTGCCCTTTTTAGAAAGCACTGAGTAACTTATTGAATTTTCATTCCAATTTCTGTATTACATAATATCAAATACACTTTTTTATACTTGATTATACTCCACTGGCTATGTCACTCTCTACAAAGATATAGTTAGGTCTTCATTTAAAAGACAAGCTTATTCATATAATCTTAATTTCAGTTTTAACATTTTAATAAACATTAATGTTAATGTCCCCTTCTATAATCGAAGGATTTTTTTAAAAGTAGTATTCAAGGATGGGTGTGGTAGTACATGCCTATAATCTCAGCACAATGAGAGGCTGAGGCAGAAGGACCAAAAGTTCAACTCTAACCTGGGTAACGTAGTGACTTGGGAAGATTCTGTATCTAAATAAAAAATAATAAAAGAAAACAGGCTTGGGATGCAGCTCATTGTGAAGACCATGGATTCAATCCATAGTTCTATTAAAAAAATTAAATGAATAAAGATAAAAATGGTATTTTCTGTGCCATTTATTTGTTTATTATGCTGTTTTGTTTTGTGTTATAATTGATTTGATACAAAATTGAAAAACTATATTCCCATCAATTTTTCCCAATTTAGGAATATATTTTGTTTGGAGAGTTCACTTTCCAGGTGATATTGGCAGTTCCCATTACCCATCAGAGATCTTTATTTTCTTTTATTTTCTTGGAGTTGTTATTTCCCAAGAGACAGAAAGCAATGAAAGTAAAAGAAAGAGGACTGTCTCCCTTCCAAAACTAATGATCATGGAGTCTAAGACGATTCCAGGTGCCCAATAAATCTATACCTGAAATCACTGACATAAGGGAGAGGCATCCAAAGGGTAAAAAGGTATCTTTTAACTTACTTTCATTCAAGGGAAACTGTTTTAAGCATATCAGTAAGCATCTATTCATGCATAACAACCTTGCTCTTTTGATTTGAAGAAATCAAATTTGAAGAATTTCCAAGTGGACTCTGGGAAACAATTAACTCACCTTAAATTTCTAAGCTACCCTTTGAATTATTCAAGTATTTTATATTTTTCAAGCACTGTCATGAGTTGTTTTCTATGAGAAATTGATTGAGAACACACACACACACACACACACACACACACACACACACCAGAGACCACTAATACAATGGTAATGTACACTCAAGTCACTAAATTATTACTTATAAAATATCATGCGGAAACCCAAAAGGGACTTTTTGGAGGCATTTAATGAAACATAAGGTAGTTTAAGATGTATTGTCCACACTAGGACAAAATAGTAATGGCCCACATTCCTATTGCAGAAATTTAAATCCCAGACTCTTCTAAAAGACAACCTTTAGATTCAAGGCCAAATCAAATAGATCAGACAGACTATTCTGCCAATGCTTGAGGGAGTAGTCTCTAGAAAGGCTAACTCTAGGTATTTAGCACAAGGTGTTTGGGGGGCGAGCCTGAATACTCTGTTCCCATTTAGGAAGATTCAGCCCGTTTGCGTGTAGAGGACCTAATTCAAGACCTTTGGAACTGCAAAAGGGTGTGCAAAAAGTGTGTGCAGAAGCGGCTGCGGAGAGCACCCAACCGGCCTACAGAGGATAAAAATTTTAAATTCATCTTTAGTTAAATATTATCAGCATGTCTAATCTGCATATTTTTAGGCATCTATCCAGTGATCATTTTAAATACTTCATAGCTAGGATAAGATCATAATATAGAACAAAAGAGGTGTAGCAGACTTTAAAATGTCTGTCTTTATTCCCTTCTACGTCACCAATCCTTACCCATCCAACATATCTCATGCAACTCAGTGATTTTTCATAGGTGTGGCTTAAGTTATGTCAATATTGAATAGGGCAAAAAGTATGTTAATACTTACATAAGATCTTAACTATCGTTCTGTTTAGGAACTATCGACTTGAGAGAGAACAGGCTGTGATCCCCTCTCTGGTAAAACTCTGCTATCCACACTTCTATCCTTGGAAGAAACCACCATTTCTGCAATACAACTGTCTTTGCAATATTTTTTGTCAAACAACTGAAATAAATTAGCCAATTATTTATGAAGTATACATGATATCAAAGCCATTCGTATAAATATAATCTTTTAATCCTCATCATGGCAATAACTACTAACTCAACTCTGTGTATAAGAAATCAGTAGTGACATCAAATTTTTGCTATAATTATGAATATCTTTAAACACATGCAGAAGTAGAGGGAATTGATCTTCATTTGACCATCAGATTCCACATTTGTAAATGTAATGTTCAACTGACTTTTGTGTCCCTTTGCTTCTTAAGTTACTATTAAAACATGTTATTTTATAACCCTTACATAATTTAATGTGACTCATTAGAAAATAGTTATATTCTTAAAGAATCAATGCATTTTTCTCACAGCTAACAAATTAAAAATAATTTTTATATCATTACATACTTAGTCCTTACTAAAATGTCCACTATTACCTTTTTATAGCTGGTGTGCTTGAATCAGTATAGATAATTTATTTTAAGTAACAGAGGTATAATTTGAAACCAAGTGTATCTGGCTTTTAATAATTGAACAAACGAACCAGTGTTCTTTCTATTTGAACATATTCAAACTAATCAATCAGTTAACTAGAAAATAATTAGTGATATGCTTAATCTGAGAAATTTCTGGATGATTTGATATTGCGCTCCTTGCATGTAACACTTTGTAAAGGAGAAGTAACCTAGTTCTACCCCGTCAATGCCCTGATTTTACTAATTTTTCATTTATGTAATTGCATTGCCGCCCACACTGGAACAATAGTTCAGAGCATGTTCTACTTCCAAAAATATCACCGTAGATAATCAGAGGAAGGAAGCTATTACTATGTCATCAAAATCTAATTCAAAGTAAGAATGAATCTTAGAAAACTGACAAATGGAAAGGAAAAGATAGAAGAAAAAAATATTACATGCAAAAATTGGAAAATTCCAAAAGATAAAAGATTACAAAGATTGATTTGTAATATCACATTTACTTTTCTAATTAAATGAGTTAAATTCTTACCTTTTTAACCTACTCATGAAGCTATTATAAATATGGGAATTAAAGAAAGACAAATTGATTTTATGTCTGTATTCAGTCCACAACTAGCTTGGTGACTTCAGAAAAGTTTATTAACTTCTCTGTCTTGAAATTTTGTTATTTTGCATGTTTTGTTTGCTTTCAGATGTTTATTTTTAATAATAGTAAAGACAAAGTTACCTAACTCTCAGTTTTATGAGAGAGATATTATTGTAAAATATCTGTAAAAATGATAACTACAGCTCCTGGCACAAATTCTATGCTCCATAAATTGTAGTTATTATTATTATTATTATTATTATTATTATTATTATTATTATTATGGAATTAGTACTTTATGCCTCAAGTCATAATTTGATATATAAAATAAAGTAAATAACTACATAAAATCAAACAAAAATCACAAGAAACTGGAGAGCAACACCTATTTTGAATATAAAAGCAGAAATTTTTAAAATACTGGCAAAACAAATCCATCAACAGACAAAGAACTATAACCATTTCACCATGACCAAGTGAGATTTATCCCAGGGAAGACATATTGGTTTAGTATATGAGAGTCAAGTCTTTAATATGTCATATTGATAGAATAAAAAACAAATATTGGTGATCATCTCAATAGACAAAAAAAAGCATTTAACAAAATCAAGCACACTTTAATCATGAAAACACTCATGAAAGCAGGAAGAGAGGGCAACTTTCTCAACTTGCTAAGGGACATCTATACACATCTAACATCATACTTAATGGTGAAATATAAAAAATTTTCTCTGTAAGACCAGTAACAAGACAAGATAACCTCTCTTACCATCTTTATTTTAAAACTAGGTTATGAATGAGACATTTCTTTACAGAATGTATATAAATATTCAGTAAGCATATACAAATATTCTCAACATCATTAATCATCAGGCAAATGCAAATCAAAGCTACAATGAGATACTACCCACCTACTGCTGTGGCCAGAATAAACACTTCAGATAGCAAATTTTGGCCAGAAATCTGTGAAGAAATCTGAACCCTTGTCCATTACTATTATGGATATAAAATGGTATAGTTACTTTAGAAAACAATCTAACAGTTCTTGAAATGACTAAATATATGGTGATATATGGCTAAGTTATTTCACTTCTTAGGTAAAAACCTAACAAAAATGAAAATGTAAGCCCACACAGGAACTTATACACAAATGTTTATAAGGACCTTATTCCTTTTTTTGTTTTTTTTTTTGTTTTGTTTTATTTTTTGAGACAGGGTCTCCCTATGTAGTTCAGACAGACATGGAACTCACTGTGTAGCCTGGGCTGGTCTCGAACTCACATCGATCCTCCTGCCTCAGTCTCCTGAGTGCTGGGATTATAGGCGTGCACCACCATGCCCGGCCCAGGACCTTACTCTTAATCGTCAAAACACAGAGCCATTTCAATGTCTATCAGTAGACATGAATAGATCAAATAATGCTTACAAAAAGAAGAAATCAAGCACAGTGAATTTCATCTTTCAATTTAAGGGATTTCTTTATGACAGTATAGACATCTGAACCACACCATAAATTAAGTTCATCTCCCACTTGTATCTGATCAACAGGCCAGAAAAGCTAGTCTGTGAAATATGAAATGGGTCACTGAGGACAGAGATATCTTGGAAAGAGAAATAATGGTACAGAAATTCCGTTCCCAGACTCAGCTCATCTTGGACAGTGTAACTGCTCATTGGTTAACCTAATTTCTCCACTAGGTGGAGAGCTAGGATGCCTACAAATGCTTCCTTAATGTTATCCAGGCTAGATTTCAACTAGATGGAGAGAGAATTCTTAAACCAGTAAACAAAAAAGAAAATTCATTGAAAAGATGCAATACAAAACCTCAAGTCATATTTCTCATGACTACTGTGAGAATTAAAAGAGATGATCCATTAGAAGAACAACACAGGGAATGGAGCATAACAAATGCTCAATATATTTTAATAATTTCATGAAATCTAAATCTGATGCACACCTAACTGGCTTATAAGTACACTGTGACAGCAACGAGGAGAACAGTTTTAAGTATAAATGAGATGGCTAAGAAAGACCTTAGGGTCAGCAATATTTGCACTTACTTTTGAAGGGAGACAAAGTAATATAGGAGAAGAGAACTTCACATATAGAAACATCAAGGATGATGCAGAGTAAAAGGAATACATTTGATATAGTAAAAAATAACGATTGTTTGATAAGACGTCCTCATATTTTCTAATATATTCGCTATTCTTGAGCAATAAAATCAATATGATATTCTCTCAAACATTTTTCTGATGAAAATATTTACTGTGTACTGCTGTTTAAGTAAACTAAGTACTCAAACTAATCTAAACAGACTGAATAAAAATAATTTACACAGATACAGAAAAGATACAGAGAAATGAAAGAATAAAGAAGGAGAAGAGAAAGATAGGGAGTAAGAGAGAAAGGCAGGAAGAAAATGGGTGGGTAGGTAGAGAAATGTACATGATTGGCTTATTAGATTTTCAGTCAAGGGATAACTATTCCTCTTCTTACTCTTTCGGTATTATCCTATCCCTGCTAAGAGACTCTTCTACTCATAGAAGGAAATAACTAAGACTTATGTTATACTCTCCAATTCTTTATTAATAAGTATCTTCTTTCAGACTTTAACTGTCTGTTTCATTTACTGTAAGTGAACCCTACTACCTAACAGGTGCACATCCTTTTTCACTTTACCTACGCATTTACATATATATGGGCATTCTTATTACTCAAAACACGCTTTTATAACATAGTAATGCATCTTTAAATCACTTAAAGTCACTGTCTAGCTTATTTATTTTAACTGGTATATATCACTCCATTCTATGCATGAATATTTTATTTAAATGTCCCATTGTTGTTGTACATGAATGCTATGCCAAACTCACTGGTTTTCCAAGAATGCTAACATAATAAACTTGTGAAACTTGTAAACACACACACACACACATATATAAAAGCATATATATATAACATATACATAATTACTTGAAAGTACTCCTCCTGGGATACAAAGATTGTATCCACAAATTTAGAGACATTGCAAGTTATAGTACACATATCCTGTAAATACATACTGGCAAATTTCTCTCTAATTGTACCTGTTTCCTTTCCAAATAGCTGATTTCAAATATGCATAACTACTTCATATTTTCCAGCATAAGATATCACAATTTTGTGTCAAATTCTGATTTTAATTTACAGTTTTTAGCCATAGTGAGACTAAACACTTTATATGTGCATCATTCATCTAAATTTACTTCCACAAATTTATTTTTTTAACATTTTAAATTTAAGTTTATAAATACAATATATGTACATGCACACATATATGCATGTTTTACGTAAAAGAAAAACGTCATCAGAAAACAAGCCAAAGTGTTAAACATAACTATTTCAAAAGACAATGGTAGGATTTATGCAAAATAAAATACATGACGAAATGTATATATTTGATTTTAAAGTTATCTTGTTTTAATCAATATTGAATTTAAAATATTAAAAGAATAAATTTGAAGATGTCTTTGAATCATACTTTTAAATTATACCATATGATTTTATTTTGCATTCAGAGGACTTTTGCATAATAAGACATCTTCAGTTCTGTGAAAATTTATTATCTGACCTCTTTTATTACCTATTTCTGCTATCCTCTTGCTCTTTTCTTCTCTTTCTAGATCTCCTGTAGAGGCTATTAGAACTCTTGGAATTAATTTATTATCTCTTCACATTTTCTCTTTTGTGTCTTTATAACCGTGTTCACAAAGAATAATTTGGGCTCAGTGGTCCAATACACAAATATAATTTCCACTATTTTCATTCATTAGTTGCTCTATTTATTAAGGTGAGATTTCTGTCTCTACATTTGATTTTAATGTCAAAAAGACAGCTAATTGCTTATTTTTTCCTCAGCAAGCTGTTCCTTTCTTACCCACCAATTTTATTAATTATACTTATTTCAAACTTTCCTTCTGGTTTCCCTTGGGGTTAGTTCTGTTTATTATTTTCGTTTTCCTCAAATATTTGGCTATTCTTGATCATCTGTTCATGTTTATAGATGAGAATAAAGATTCATCAGTCTAGTCTAAATGATTGGAAAGTCTTTCCCAACTTGAATAATAATTACTGTATTCCACACATTCAGTGCAGTTTCTATCACAGTACTCTTGGAATTTTCTAAGAATATGGGAAAGTTCATCATAGTAGCCTTTCCTTAGATTATGCAAACGACTTGTTTTCCGGTACATGACTTCCCATTCCTGGTAGTATTGTACATAATTCCCTCAAGGGCATTTTATTGTTTTGGACTGTGGTAGTTTCTCATAAACCTTTTCATCAGCTATTTGATTTCAGGGATGAATGGCTCAAAATTGCTCTCTATTGATTGAAAAGAATATTCTTTCTAGGCTGAGAGTAAATGTGCATACCACCCAAGCACTCACACACACACGGACATATATCTTAGAAAGGACAGATAAATTTGACAGAATATTTGTCTCCTTGAAGATAATTGTATATGCATATTATGTGTGTATGTGCATGTGTGTGTGTAAAGAGGACTTACTCATAAGTATTCACTTTATCTGAACTCAATTTCCTGGAATTTTCCCATTTTTATAAATGCATGATAATTTAATAAGTGTTCTCAAATACAAAATTATATTATATAAATGAAATATGTTCAAATAATCACACTTTCTCTTTATTAAATGCAAAATCAACTGTTATTTTCCTCCAATGAATTTTTCCCTTTCTTTGTTTTCTTATTTGGTTTTGTTTTCTATCTTTCCTTTTTCTCCTTCTGCCTTTCTTAGTATTCATCTTCCACTAAAACATGGGGGAAACTGCATTTTAAATTGAAATAAAAAGAATAAAATAAAATGAATATTCTTTGTTTTACATTCAGTGATTTTGTTTTGAGAACTTTAAAGGGATGGCCTGATCTTGTTAAGTTTTATTTTCTTTAAAGAAAAGTTAGAAAAGGGCTGGGGATTTAGCTCAGCAGTTCGGTGGCCTGCCTTGCAAGCGCAAGGACCCAAGTTCAATCCCTGGTACCAAAAACAAACAAACAGACAAGAAAAATTAGAACAATCTTTTAGAATCGATAGAATGTTGTCATCTTGTTAGAACACAGTTTCAAGCCAGAGGTTTAGATATTGCATTCATAATTTTATTTTAATAACTATTTAAATATTTCAAGTAAAATAACCTTTCCTTTGAAGTTTGCAGTAGTGTCTTTATTTAAACTGTTTATGCTAAAGTGTTATTACAGTGAGTTTATCATGTTTTCCTCCTCAGTCTCTTCTCTTCAAATTTGATTTAGCAGTCAAGGGTGAGCATGTCTCAGCTGTACAACCACCAGCCAATAAATCTGCCTTTAATTTGTCCAGCAGAAACTTTAGAACCTAGTATTCAAAAACTTCTAAAGCCAAGGAGCTCTTAATTCTTAAGATTAATATTTTCCTAGCACACTGAAACATGTACATCTGCTAGACTGCATATTTTAATGAGCTAATATCTACCATATGCCAATAGCAATCTTCCCTCTCCCTGCTCTAGTGCCTATGATATTAACTGCTTAGCAGGCAATGATTTCAGTAGTCACAATCATAAAAGCGCAATTTTCTGTTCAGCTTTCATTGTCAATATTGTCATTTAAAAATAGAGAGGAACTTCCCTTTCCCCTCATCTCTGGCAACTAGTAAAGCTTATTAAAATGGCTTGAACATTTTTTATTCTTCTTCATTCCCTGATTGCCTTTGGCAAAATAATTTCTATGAATGTCAGTAAGGAATACTTGGCATTGATCATTGATATTTCTCCAATCTGTTCTTTTATCTCTGCCTCCAGTGCTACCCTCTTATTATCAACTATCAACTATCAACTGACTTCTGAATCAGTGCAAGATCCTCGTCAATCCTTCCCTTCCAGTTCTACCTTCAGTCTATTCATACATTTCTATCAGAGAATCCTTTAAAATGTAACGACCTGGGTGTTGTTCCTTCATTGAACTTTTCAGTGTTTTCTGTTTGCATCGCCTCATGCCAAGTTGTAAATATTTTAGCATAGCATAAATGGCCCTTACCTTTTAGGTATTCTTTTCTCCATCAATCTTCACTTATTCTCTTCAGACTCTAGATATTCAAAACTATGAGTAGTTTCCCTTTCAAAGCATTGGGCTCTGTAAGCTCTAAATCATTGTAAATATTTCTGTGTCTATCATATTTCTCTTGACATCTCATTTGTGTCAGGGAATTGGATACTCATCAGTTCATGTTTTCCTCTATGAATCCAAAGATTCCCGAATTCATTGCACTTTGTTGTAATTTATTATTCATTAAATGTATTGGTATATTTTAGGTCTACACTATGATGATATTCATCACTGGGAATCTGTAATTTATTAATACATTATTTTCTTCTGAAATTTAAAGATAAATGCTTATAGATTAGTATCTCAGTATTTAGTGAAGTTTGGACTTCAGAGGGTGCTCAATAAGTGTGTCTCTGAATAACAGTATAGAGTCTTACATGTTCCTGGAGTTGTCCAATCTTTTAATATTATCTAAATAGCTAAATATTTCCTACCTACCCAAATGATTTTTTAAAAATATTTTATAGACTCAATTACATATTCTTCATGCTCTTATAAAACTCTATATTTTGGTCAGTTTTAAATAGCCGCATTTGTGTTAATAATGAAATGTTTTATGAATCAATAAACAGACTATGTTGACATATAAATGAACAGTTAGGGAAACAGTGGAATAATAGTATTGAGTTTACACTATCCACCTGGGGATGACCTCAGTTCGGAGTTACAAATTCAAATAAAACACACAATCATTTGTAGACAAATTCCTACAATGTCCAGACCATATTCCAGATGCTAGAGTTATGTTTTGGATCAAAAGTCTACAGGGATTATAGATGGTTTGAATGAACAGTAAGGAAATGAAATGAATGAGGTTAAGTACCTTTTATCTTTAGCAAGAGGATTCCTCATGATATCATCACTTAACTGACAGAGATTAGAAGAGGAAAAGTGTTGGTGAAATGCCAAAATTTACATCCCCTACAAGTTAACTTGAGAAATTTAATAGACACTCTTTCATATATATTTACAAATTGAATATGCTATTCTGGAATACCACAGAGCTGCTTGGCTAGAATACAAATATAGACTTTATATAATGAGAAATCTGACTGGTTTATCCCTGGTTCCTGAGAGGAAGACCCTAGATCATTGTAAATTTTAAGTAGTGGGAGCATCTGTATTATTCATAAGTCCATTCATTGGACTACATCTGAGTTTATGATAAGAGATGCGATGACCAAAGTTGTACTTCAGTCACCAGAAAAATCAACATGAGATTATACATCTGAAACATTGAGCTAGATTAACTTGTGGAGAGAAGAGGGGCTGGAGATTGAGTCGAATCGTATGGGTTGTGAGTCCAGCAATGATATCTACGTAAAGTAGCTGAATAAAAGCCTTGGACACCAAAGCTTGATGGAGCTCCTGGATATCAAACTGCCTGGTGGGTGAACATATCAACCTTCCAAAGGTTTCTGTGCCTTGCTCTCTCTGAGAGATGGTGTCAGAGTTCTGCATTACTAAGTGTGATGTTTTCCTGAATTCTGAAGTCATTTTACTGAATTTTCAAATGTAACATTGAAAAATTCCTCCCGCATCTTTAGCCAGGAACAAGTGCAGGGGGAATGGAGAGCCTTAAAATTGTGGTTAGAGCAAAAGCAATTGTACTGGGCATCGTGACATTTTGAGCATATGTAAATGTGTGTGGTACTGAGATTTTTTTTGTTGTCGTTTTTGTACTGTAGATGGAACCTTGTGCTTCCAGGCAGGGGGCAGAACCACTGAGCTAAATCCCCACCCCAGTACTGAGAATTTCACTCGGGACCTTTGCACTGAGCTACATCCCCATCCTCCAGTTTGATTTGTTTTATTCTGTTGAGTTGTATTTCTTGTGTCTTTCTTGTGTCTTGTTTTGTGACAAGGTTCTTCCTGGGTTGCTAAGTTGCCTCAGCTAAACTCAAACTTGTAATCGGCCCATCTCGGTTTGCAGGTGTTGGGATTACAGAACTGTGCCACCCTGTCCATAGGACATCATGCCCTTGAACTTGTGCGTTTACACGGACCCAAAGGGCGGGTATCGGAATTGAATAATAATATCGGAAAAGACAACAAAGACATGGAAATCATGGAAGAGACAAACTTCTAGAAATAATATATACTTGAATGGGTCAAAATATTCATAAACAGGACTTTACAGATGTGTCCATCTGAAGGACAAGCAGAGATGGAAAAGCAAGTCAAGGAGACTGAAAAGGGACTGTTTTGAGGAAGGAGTAAAAAGGAAAACACTGTTACCAAGAGAGAACAAAACTAAAGAGTCTGATGCTATATAAAAGTAAGAAACTAAATCAAGAAGAACAGAAAGTTAATATCTGAGATTCCACTAATGTGGCACATAAGGAAAGATGCCAGCATGGAGATCTTTACTAACAGTCCTGAGAAGTGAAATAGTGATAATAATTACAATTATAGTTCCGGTTAACATTTAGTAAGTCCGCATTATGGGCTAAACTAAACTCTCCTTTATGTATCTTAGTTTAAGAAATCCATACATTCGATCCTTTCACCAACCCTATAAGCTAGGTTCTGTTACTTTTCTCATTTTAATGGCTTGTTAAGCTGGGGTGGATTGAATAAACACTGAAATTAGAAAAGTGGCTATATGTAACACTTTGAAAAATATGTTCTATATAAAGGGGAGAAGAAAAAATAACAGAAAGAGATGTGGGAATAAGTAATAGACATAATAGAGTAGATGAGTCAATAGTGTTAGTAAGGAAATGTGATTTAAAAAAAAAAAACATTGTAAGTTTGGAGAAAATAGTACTTTTTTCAGTGCTAGAAATTCAACCCAGGATCTTCATATTGAAATGTGTTCCCAGCCCTCTTTTAGTATTTTTTTTTAAATTTTGAGCCAGAATCTTGCTAAAATAATAATTTTCCCAGAGTGGTCTGGAACTAAGCTTCCCAAAGTTCTGGGATGACAAGCATGTGCCACCACACCTGCCAAGCTAACAGTATTTTTTCTAAAGAGCAAGAATAGACGAGGAATTAAGTAATGGTGATGTATAAAAAAAATACAAACAATTATTTGCTTAAGACCAGTAAATCTTCTTGTTCAGGGTTGTTTGTTTTACGAGAATGGAGACTACAGAATTCCAAATTTTTCGTGTCACTTGTTAGGAGGCCTTATTGGTATGTAAACAGACAAGTATTCTCTTGAAGCACATTTTTAGCTAAAGTTGTATACAAATGCATTTCTGTATATAACACATTTTTGTCATTTGTCTTTGAAAATGAAATATTGATATAGGCTTATTAGAGTGCACACACACACACACACACCTTATTTGTGTTTAAGGATACAGTATTACATTCTCTAAACAGTCTCTCTACCATAGGTTGAAATTTTTCTTTATATTTGATTGACTCCGTTGATTAATTTCTCAAGTGAGTGCACACGCATATATACATACCGCTTGAGGAAGACCGATTGCTTTCAGATATGAAAATCCATTAAAATTTTCAACATATGTTAGAAATAAGAAAGACCTTGGCAGTGCACAAATGTCACGTAGTTAACCACTTAGCAGTGCAAATATTTAAATATAGGAAGACTAAAACTTTCGGTCATTCTTTTGTTTTGTTTTGTACCAGGGATCAAACTCGGGTCCTTGTGCCTGCGACGCAGGCGGCGGAACCACTGAGCAAAATCCCCGGCTAACATGTGTGGGGTGTGTAATAGTTCTTCTTTTTTTTTTTTTTTTTTTTTTTTTTTTTTTTTTTTTTTTTTTTTTGGTACTGGGTATCGAACTTGCATCCTTGCATTTGCAAGGCAGGTGCTGGAACCACAGAGCTAAATCCCCAGCCCGACTAAAGCTTTATATTTCTGTTAATTTTATAAGAATATGACAGAAAGTATAAAAATTACAATTTATCAAATTTATTCAATACAAGAATTGACTGATTGAAATTATGTCTGCCAAACTCAGGATAGTAAGTGTCTAAGCAGGTGTTCTGCCCCACGATGCTCAGGGTAAACTGCTGGATAGTTAATAGATGAACTCTTCTCCTCGTACCCCAGTGTGTATATCAGGCTTTTCCTAATTGTGCTTTCTCACTGTAAATTCAAAGTACATGTGCATTCATTTTGATGTACGTTTTCCTCAGCAGTAAGACCTCCCAATGGAGTACATATGAGAAGACTAAGGTCCTGACTGAGTGAGTCATTGCTGTTCTGCAGGGACACTCACAGGAAGAGATGCACCTCTGTGTCACTCTCATTTTCACCCTTGTCCCTCTGCTGGTGTCTTGCTAGCAATCAGTCACATTCACTTTCTCCCATGAAATATATTTTTGTTGCCCTTCAGATCTGTCCTCATAGCTTGGAAGCCCCAGGAGACGTTTAAAAGGTAAGGATCAATCTAGCTTTTAAAATGTTAGAAGATTGCATTAACCCCTGATGTGCTTTGCTATCACAGCAGGTGGCAGTGAACTTCAAAATCCTAAAGCTTAAAAATTGGCTTTTCTCAAGTACTTATGGTCCAAGCCCCTCTCGTAGCCCCATAAGTCTTTTTCATATAATGACAAATTTCAGTACACTAGGTGACCAAGTAAATCCACACATGTACAATCCACATGGCACACCGTAGAAAAGGGTCCACCTTTGTTGGAGTTCCGTAGCTGAAGAACCCTATATCTTCCAGCAAGGAAATGCTGAATATCTCCAACTGGCAGCAAAGTGTACTGCCTTCATCTCATGGTGCTCTTATGCCACTAAGCTCTAGTCATTCCAGTGAGACAAAACTTTGAAAATTAAAAGAATAAAAATTTCTGCCAAAAATAACGAGATATGCTGGGCACAAATTTGTATTATTTAAATGGCTTTCCACATAACCCCCTAGAAAAATAATATTAAGATTACACAAAATTTATACAACTTAAATACACAGTTTTCTTGGGAAAAATCTTCTAAATAGTAGCCCAATTGGAAAAATATTAAACTATATTGAAAAGAAATTTTGGAGATTTAGATGTGTTCATTTTTCCTTAAAATACATTTTCAAGAAATAACACTTGCCAAAAGTTCACTTCAAGGGTTTTGATAAATGTGTTACATTCCCATCAATATAATAACCAAAAATTAAGAAATAAATAAGTAAATTAAAGACTTTTAGTCTGCAAATGATCTATAAAAGAGAAAGCAAAAAAGTAATGATCTCTCTGCTGCACAGAAATACTGTTTCTTTCCTTTTATGCATGCTAATGTGGTATTTAGGTATAGTACACAATATTGATCATGAAATACATAAACAACTGCTGCTGTCAAAAATATAGAAAATATAATGCCACATCTATTGTTCATACTCTAAGAAACAATTTTAAATAATATTAGCATATTTAGTTATTGTCAGTCATTTCTGTTAACATTAATTTCAAGAAGACAGTATAACAAACAATTTACAATAAAATGAATATTCCTTTAAGAACTAAGTTACTTATATGGTACTTTAAACTTTTCCTTTAATAAATCCAAGAATTTTTGGTCATTTAAATTTATTAAAGCTTCAGGTTCTATAATCAACAAAAACTACTTCATTTGCAGTACACATATGTTGCATTGTCACCAATTGTCAGTGAGGAGGATCTGGAGATAGATTTCTAAATCTTATACTTGTTTTCACATTTTTCCTTTTCCCTTATTTCCTTTCCTCTCCCCTTCCCACTTTCCCTTTAGCCATTTTCTTCCCATTTCATACACTCAATTATACCATTTGAATCTTAATTACATTTTTAGGTTTTCACACCAGAGAAACTATTCGGTATTTACTCAAGTGTGTCCTATTTATTTCATTTAAGCATATAGCCTCAATGTGCATCCATGTAGCTATAAATGTCTCTAGTTTCTCATTCTGAAAAAATGAAAACAGTCTTTGTAAATAGAGAAGGGTGAAGGGGGTGAAGGGAGGGGAGGGATGTGGGGAAAAAATAATAACCAAGATATAGAATGTAAATGCACAAGATCCCAATGATAAATGTAACCGTATTGTTTGATTTAAATGTACCAATAAACAATGGAAAAAATCTTATACATATTTTCATGGTCCATGTTTTTCACAGTTCTATAACACATAAAACGCATGCAATGTTTTAAAGTGTAGTCAGCTCATCCCCTACAGAGCCTTTGAGATCTTTACTAGGGTCCTTAGAAATACTGGTTGTTTTGATTCCCTAAGCCATTCTTAATTTCAGTGCACAAAATAAACATAACAATAAATGAGAAGCAGCATCTTTAAAACTCTGCCTTATTATAAAACCACATATGTCAATGGTAGAAATTTAGAAAATACGTATAGACAAAACTAAGAAAGTAAAAGTAATCTAAATTCCCTCCATCTGTGTATGTTGGTATACATCCTTCCACTTTTTTCACTATGAATAGATAAGTGTCTATTAATCTACAATTTAAGAAATTATATTCATGCATGGATGTACTAGTCATTAAATGCAAATGTTACAAGTCATAGTCTTCATTTCCTAACAATACACAACCCTACTTAAATTTTAATAAAATACATCAAAAATGTTAAACCCTCAGGCATGTAAGCAAGGAAATAAATGGTAAAAACAGAAATTTCAGAAATTACCCAAAGGAAAGTGGTGTGTTTAGGTAAGTAAGTAGATAGAAAGATTATATATAATTATATGTGTGATTTCATATATATGATTATATGAGAGTTGCTGACTAGATTGTTTTCAATAAAGATGAAATAGTTTTAGAAAGTTCTTTGTAATTAATAAAATTGTAACACATAGTGAAGTTTTTAGATCTACATTAAATGACACAACAAAGCTAAATGTTACGTATATTCTAATAACTTTAACAATAGGAAATGCTAAAGAATGAAGTCCTTCATTTGGATAAAGTTTCAGGCTGAAAAGTGCCATTTAGTGTACATATTTTCTGAAAGTGGAAAAGTAGCTGTACAGTTCTGCTTAAAACTTTAGGTAGCATAAATAGTGTTCCAAAGTTTTGAAAGGAAAGAGCTGATTTGAAATCGTTAATATTGCTGTATTCATAAATGTGTGGGAAAAAATAGAGAAAGTAATTTCAAAATATCTTGTCTTTACATGAAAGAATTGTGAAAAAATATTCAGAAATTGAATTGTGTTATTTTCCTGAACAGATCTTTAGCGCTAAAGGATTAATCTGTCGTAAAATTTCTTCATTCCATTTTCATTGAAATGAGTGGAAGGGGACTGGCTGTAAGGCAGCAAAACTCTACCTAATTATTTTCGGGCCCTTCTCTCAGGAGATTTCAAAAGAATTTTCATGATTCTTTAGAATATTAAGCATTATTTTGTGAGGAGAAATAAATCTTTTTTCATTTATTTAAATTTTCAAAAAATCATTGTGTTTTAAATATATGTTTAAATGATTAGATAGAATAATTTAACAGAAAGGTCGAATCAAAAGTTTTGCTACTACCCAACAATAATATTATTCGTTGTCATACTGTGCTAATCTTATATTTGAGATATTATTTTCTTCAAGCAAGATTTTATTTCTTCATATAACAAATCAACTTTGGTCAGTCAATGCATTCAACAGCTATCAAAAGTGATAGCTATTTAGCCATAATACATCTTCAGTTAGTAAATAATCCTCACTTTCACACTGAAATATTTTTTTCTTTTAAATTGAATGATTTCTGGATAAATTAATCAATTTTCTCATGATTAAACATATAGAAACTATGCAGTGAAGACACAATTAGATTTAAGTTTTCTCTTCAGTAGAAATAGATTTGAGCATTGAAACATCCCCATAACTTTGGGGTTGTTCTTTGAATCAATTCAAATTCCCTATCTGCTAAACACTTGCTCTTAGGAATTGTCAGAGAAATACTTTAAAGTATGCCTGGCACCACTGAGTGATGATGTGGCATAAAAGAAAGTTATGGGAATAAATATGAGGCTGACTCCAAAACAAATTCCTTATTCCAGGCTTCAAACATCCCTGATGAAGCAATGGAAATCAATCATGTCCTCAGCATGAAGCCTGACCTTCAGAAAAGGGGTTGAAATGATTTGCCGCAACTTTATACAGAAGTACAAAGTGACCTTCATTAATAGTCTACACAGCAGATGTTATGTATTTACCAAAGAGATCTTGAAACAACCTTCAAAGGAATAGAGATCAAAATATGATTTAGACAGCATATGACTAGCTATCCTTGACTCAGCTCTTCCAGAATTTCAACAAAAATATACAAATGAAGACACAGAAAAAGATGAAATTTTATCAGAATTCTAATAAATAATGCTAGCTACTCTTTCACTAGACACTTAAAGGAAGTTCTGCTAAATACTTACCTATACAGTTGAATAAAGAATCACAACTCCTGGAAAATTCATGGCAATGCTCCTCAGAAAGAAGGCAGGAAAACACAGTCTTCACTGACTATAAGAATCCTTATTCAAATGATAGATTCCACAATTTTTAACTGAAAAATGTTTGCAGCATCAATCTCTGTTCCCAGTTCAAGAAGTTTTTTTTATTTGTTTCTTTCTCATTGAGTCTATTGGTATGTTTTAGGTATACAGTACAGTTACATTCATCCTTGAGATCTTGTACCTTTACATGACAGGTCTTGGTTCTCATCTTTCCCCACACCCCTGCCCTCCCTTCACCCCCTCTTCCCTTCCCTATTTACAAATACTTTATTTTCTTTTTTGTTTCCTCATATGTTTTTCTTTTCCCTTATTTCCTTTCCACTACCCTTCAAGAAGTTTTAATAAAATGAGTATTGACATGCTAAAATTGAAGACCACTACTCACTCATGAAGTCTATTTATTTATTTATTTATTTATTTATTTATTTATTTGGTACTGGAGTTCAACCTTGGGACTCTGCACTTGCAATGCAGGCAATGGAACCACTGAGCTAAATCCCCAGCCCTGAAGTCTCATTTCAAAAAATAAAAAGCATGTACAGAGACTTTAAATTCCAAACATGTGAATATGGTAAGAGTAACACTTCTGCATCTAGCTCTCAGATTCTTTGTGTAAATTTTATGAAGACTTTCTCTATTAGTATTATCAGACACATTCCACAGCAATTATCTTATTCTATAATTCTACGGAAAGCCTGGCATTCAGGTCCCCTGAGAAAAAAAATCAACTCCATATTAGTTTACAGGAAGTAAATAAAAGTTAGAAGATTATCAGAAAATGTATGAGTTGACAGAATGTATCCATTTTCAGAGAACAATTTAAGAGTAATAATTTCTTATTTTGCAAGCTAGGAAGTAAAGTTGGTATTATTCCTATTCAGACTAACAAGATAAGAAAAGGTCTTCTCTTAACTTTATAAACCTATTTTAGTCATGGGAAAAAAAAGTGCATATCACCCTCCATATGGTAAAATTGATTTTTCAAGCTAGGAAGCATAGTTACATAATATAAATGATACTTTTGGGGAGGATTTAGTCATGAGTTTTCACCTGTACACTTTCCACTATGAGTTTGTCTGTTCATTAGAAACATTCCTCAGAAAACCCATCAACTGTAAAAAAAAAAAAATGTTGGGATAAATAAGAACTAAATAAGAAGATTCTGTGTGCAATGCTCACTTACAACTTACCTATACAGTCCTGCTTTGCATATGTCAAATTAGCTCACAAATATAAGGGCGCCTACAGGCATTTTGGATAAAGATGTTTATTGAGACAACCCTTAAGGATAAATCACTTTGATAAGAATTGTGATGAACTCTTTCTGAGAGGGAGCAGTTAGAATGCTGTTGTTCAATTAGCCAGAGGTGACACTAACTTCTATATAAGAAATAGATTCTAAATTGTTCATAGGTAGGTTGTGCTGTCTGAGCTGAGAACATCTCCCTCTGGTTGTTGACAAAATCAAGAGAAGTAGGAGGAGACTTAGAAGAAATGAAAGGAAAGCTAAATGCAAAGTTTAAAAAGTACACCTTAAATAAAAGCCCTATATTTCATAATACAATTTAAGAAGCAAATTCATCTAATTTTATTTATTAACATATAAGTATTATCAACATATAAGAACTTTCAACAAGTATATACATTGGTATTTTTGGATCAATACAATGAATCATTTAGGAATCAGAAATATAAATTTTTAAAGTGATTCACATTCATGAATAAGAAGATTGGTATTCATGAAAGACATGTAACTTAGATGAATTATATGTTTTCTCAGACTGGTTCAAGCATTGTCTGAATATAAAACAGGCTCAAACTTGGTAACTCTTAAATGTGATTTGGGCTCTCTTTACTATAGAAAGACCTCATAAATCTATGTATGTGTGAGATTAGTAACTGGGAGTGCATAATAAATACCTGAATGAATAAAAAAGAAATATAATCTATGGGGAGTAGATTGCAAGGAATTAGGACAATGAATGTTTAAAATAGGGAAACCTTTTCACACCTCTTCAACTATAGTTTCAGCTAATAATTCATCAGTGATAAAAAGGGCTTAAATAGAGTTATAGTTTAATGGTAATATCACTATAAATGCCATGGGTGACCTTAAATTTGTTCTGATAAATTTTGAGATGCAGGGCCTAAATGAGCATTTCTATGGATACAAATTAAAGATATACGTGCATATGTTAAATACAGAAATATGATTTAATTTAATTGAGGAGGTAAAGAAAATGTTCTGGAGGAGGAATAATTGAGACTTCCCTTGAAAAACCAGTAAGATTTCAACATGAAACATTGATAGCTTTCCTGAAATGGAAACAGCATAAAACCACAAATGTGGAAATAATGAAACCTATGAAAGAAATTTTGAGTAGGGATGAATGTGATGTCAAGATAAGAATATAGGTGAAGTTATCTTCTGTAAATTCAATTCAATGAGGCAATAACATCGATCATTGGAGTCACTGGAGATATGCAAGTAACTTTCACAGGTCACAGGTTATAGGCACAGGTTACTCTCAGAAGGTAGCCAGCTAAGCACTGTAAGCTCAGAAAAACTTCCCAAGGAGTTGAAAAGCAAGAAAAGATATTTTTAAAGCCAGTCACAACACCAAAAAAATAAAAGGAAAGGTTGTGTGGGAGGAAGGAAGACTACTTGTATACATTAAAATTTTAAGAAACCAAAGAAGAAGAAAAGAGAGAGAAAGAAAAAGAATGAAATGGAAAGGAAAGGGTGGGGAGGGAAGGGGAGGAGAGGGGAGCGGAGGGGAGAGGAGAGGAGAGACAACAAGAAAACCAAGGTGAAATTTTATGTGGCATGGATCGGGAGTGGGAACCTAAAATCTCTGGGCTATGAGCTAACCAGAAAAATCTCAGTTTAAGCAATCAATGGCATCTACCTCTCCTTAGTCCCATTTTGTATATGTCAATGTATCTACTTAGAAAAATTCCTCAAAATATATATATTTGTTTTAAACTTTAGTGTTTTAAACAGCTGTTATTAGATCCATGAGCACTCTGGAACTGGAGTTACTATGAACTAATGATGAATTTAATGCAAAAATTATCATTTTATTGAGACAACGTGGTTTCAGAATATTTTGAAGATGAAAATCAATGCAATTTAATCTTTATTAGTGCAATACATCAAATTGGTTTGAGCCTGAGGACAGGAATCTGGGTAGTATTCTTAGATGTATTCTACCTTTAAAAAATCCTTTTTTAACTTTTGGACTCTTCACTCTTTGCAATATTACTTCTTGCTTCTCTTTCATAGGGAAATCTTACAATGATTTGTCTATACATTTTATCAGTTTCCAACACTAATCATTTGAACTGTCTCTTTTGAGTAGTTGATTTTTATTGCCTATTGTATTCTCTCTCCTTCAGGCCTCAGCCACTTCTATTCTACCTTCTGTTTAATGAGATCTAGGGATCTCATATATGTGGTAACATTCAAAATTGTCTTTTATGCTTGACTGGTTCACTTAAAAAATATCACCCATATTGTAACATATAGTAAAACATCATTCTTTCTTAGGATTGAATAATATACCATTATCTGTTTATCTCTAATTTTGTTCTTCCATTGATCTATTAATGGTCATATAAATTATCTCTTTGGCATATTGCATTGCATTATATTATGTACATTATCTCAGAAAACATGATGCATAGGATATCAATTATGTGACTTATTGAGGCATCTTTGGCCTAGCAATATCATGAATGCATGTTTGAGGATATGATGAATTCTCTATTCATCATCCACATCAAATAAGTGCCTTTGGAGTAACTAAACAGAAGTAAAAAAGTTGCCTTCAGAATAAGAGATGTGGGACCAGAATAAGAGATGTGGGACCAGGAGGACCTTGAGGTTGGACAAGAATTTCAAAGAAAACTTTAGATTTTCTTCATGTTTTTATTCATGAAAGTATCCTCCCAATTAAGACATTAATTATAATTTTGATAGTGTCATGGAATTTTTTTTACATCAGAAAATAAGTTACCTTACTGTCTATTAATATCCTGATTCCCTCTTTCCTTACCTAACTATATTTTGCTGTCATTTAAAAAGCATTTTGACTAAGTATTTTAAATATAATTTTCACATTATTTTCTTATAATACATTGAAAACATTCTGCTCTATTCTGAATTTCATTATTGCTATTGAGAAGTTTGCACAAATTCTCATTGTAGCATCCAGGTTCAAAAGAATTACCATTTGTTTTTTGTTCATTGACAATTATAACAATTGTAATTCCTAGCTCATTCTATTTTCAGGATCATTCCTGCTTAATCGGTCCTCTAAACTTCAGCAATAATGATTTTTCTCTACAATTCAAGCCTAAAACCCAGGTGTGTAATAGTTCAAAGCCCTCAATGTACCACAGTAAGCTCTGAACATGGCAACTCTCAGGACACATCTCTCAGTACTACCTTATCTCACTGTCTTCTGGCCAGTTTTCATGTTTACTTTTTCCATTCAGATCATTTTCTTTTTGCTTGTAGAACCTTTATAAATTGTAGTTTTCTTTCCTTGCTACTCTTTCTAACTCCATCTTATTCTATAGGGCTCGCTTGGTCATTACATCCTTTAGCCTCAAAATACCCTGTACCATCTACATCATGGAATTCATTGTCCTTACTTGTACAGATCTCCACTCTCAGCCTATGAACCAAGGAAGATACATTTGAAGAGGTACAAATCACAGGTAGTACCAAACCTAATATGTACAATCCTGTTTTTCTCTATGCTTTCCCAGCTGTGATGTGATTTTATTGATAAATTAGATACAATAAGAGATTAAAACATTGGTAATAAAATAAAACAATTATAGCAACATACCATAATAAAAGTCACTTAAAACATGTGAGTTTATTTTGGGTCTTTTTATTTAATATTCTCAATTTTTAATTCCAAAGGGATAGGGACAGGATCTGTACTCTCCATTAGGAAATATTCATCCCTTCAGACATTATTTGGCACATATTAGTCCTCAATAAATGGTTCTTAATTAAACAAATAAATGAGTGAAAACACAGAAGAGTCCTTAACATATCCAGGGATTATATTCTGCTTAGCATCAATCAAAACAAGTATCAGTTGTGAAAATGTAACAAAATTTCAGAACACAATGACTTTAAAGGGCAGAGCAGCTAGAAGAAATTTAAAATATACATGCAAACACACACACACACACACACACACGCGCACACACACACACACAGGCACACATACTCAAGATTGAAGACATCAAATTACAAGTGGTTTAATATGAACTTGTTCACATTAAGTCTAAAGGTGTTTTAAATGCTATATTATATGAAACCCTAAATATTAAATGCAATGACCCCAGGGATTTAGCCCAGTGGTGCTGTGCCTGCCTCACAAGCACAGTCCTAAATTCAATCCATGGTACAGGAAATACATAAATAAATGTTAAGTGTGAAACCTTAGAAAAAGTAGGCTAGAATATCTGCAGGGGAATAGGAACAAACACTACCATAAGTCCTTTTTAAGAAACCTCATTCAAGAGCTGGGGATTTAGCTCAGTGGTTCTGCTAACTGCATCAAAAGCACAAGGCCCCAAGTTCAATAGCCTGTACCAAAAACAAACAAACAAAAAGCAAAATAGAGTGGTAATAAAATGAATGTTATGTGGATTTTTAAAAATCCTCATTCAAAATTAAAGTTATTCTTTGCTTTTATTTTCTGATTTTACCAGCCAAAAAGTATTGCAAATTAAATATCCTAAAATATTTCATTAGAAATATAGGACTAGTCCTTTTATATTATCTCATATCATACTATGCAGATAACACATGATAATTAATACCAGATACTACATATGCAGTTTTACTGAACGTTTTGAATGCTAGGAAAGAATATTGATGTTAACCTGTGTTCCTAAAACTAGTGTGCCATATATAAATCTCTAGTTTCTCATTGGTTTATGAATACTATACAAGCACTTCCTGTTTATTCTAATTTAATTGTTAATGCCAAGATAAGTTATATCCCATTACTTACAATGACTAGCAAGCACATTCAGTTGTCTGTTAGGTAGTAAATTGATTCATAGTTAAATATTTTTCATTATATTACAGTTAAAGATATTTTTAGAATCTGATGACTCTGACCTATCATAGCAGTTGTTCATTTCTAGATAAATCAAACATGATTTTTAAGTGTGTAGCAATAGAACAGTACAGAAGTTTGAAGCTCTAGGAAATGAAGTCAAGAGGATTGAAATCTCTGTATTTGAATAAAGCTTTCATGGTTTCTGCACTCTGATTAAATTAATTCAAATGCCTGTAAAACAGGCATGCTTATTTAGCATTATCAATCTGTTTTCTATTTGGTCCACCATGAAATGTATCATACTGAAAATGGGCACAAGTCTGATTGATATTGACTCATGTCAAATGTGGACTAGAAGTTGTGTTTCAGTAATTGCATCACTAATGGGAAATACCTAGTTTCTAAAATTTTATTTTAAAATAGGGTGCATCTTAACTAATTCATCTAACTCATAACCATCCTTTGGAATGAACCATTATCAACTTAACTATATACAAATTCAGGCCAAGAAACAATGTGGAAAGAAATAGACAATTGTATTCATATTCAGAATTCAGAAATATTTTTAGATTTGTTCATATCTTGCATAACCTTGAATGAGACAGTGTACATTCCAAAGTCTCAACTTACACATCTTTAAAATAAGTGTGCCATTGTACTTTATTTAAAATCCTCTGTTTCCCTAAAATATATTGACTTTCAATCATTAATGCGATGGTGCTTAAAAATTCAAAAAGAATATGCTACACAATATATTCCAATATTGAATGTGGCTTATTTATTCTGGAAGCTGTGCATTTTCTAAAAGATATGTAACTTTCATCATGTCTTTATACCAACTACATGTGAACATAGTGATTATTTTAATACAAATAGGGTGGGGCTAGGGACCTAGTGGTTTATCAAATAATTTTAATATGTCTTTTTAAATTCAGTATTCTGGAAATTGTTGCTGATTAAACATCATTTAGCTAATTGATAAGTTTCTAACACCTCATCCAAATAAACTTCTGCCAGGGAACTTTTATATAGAGAAATTATGGATTAAGTTACTATGTTTCTAGTTTTGACAATTACTGTTGGCATTGTAATAGAGGTACTTTCGTTTTTGGATGACATTGATACACAGATACTTAAATATATTACCATTACAATCCTACATTGGCATTTGTTTGGAATAACAAATTCAAATGTCACTATAATTGACCCAAACAATTACACATGAACAATGTAAGGTATATTGTTAAGTGTTGCCTTATAATAAAATGGAGTAGTTTTTGGTTGACAACTATTGCCCTATATCTGATCTGTATGTTCATGTGATGAATACTAAAGACATAGAGAGCATAAAACACAAGCACAGGTAAAGAGGAGCAAAAGAAGCCACTGTGTATTATTATTCATGAAAATTAGATTATTGGCACTTTTTTTTCCAAAAGCCATTTTCAATAGAAATTTTACAAGTTAAATATAAATCTTTTAATCTAGTTCAGAACATCACTTATGTCCTGACCCTATCCAATTCTTCAGCTTTGTTGTTCATTTCCTCATTTCACATTGTATCTCAGTCAATGACCTTTTAGATGTAGTCTTCTGAGCATATCATGCTTTGATACTTCTGAGCTGGTTGTTATCTCCCTGCTGAATGTGTTCCCCCTTTGTTCTTCACCTGGTAAACTCCTCTTATTCATCTCAGAATCTCAGCTCCACTGCTTCTTTTTTGACCCAGTTATTTATTCAAGAAATGTACACATATAGCACAGATGCTAGGGAATGGTCCCAAAACCTTATTATTAAAAGCATCAAACAACCCAATTATTAATAGCTTAAATTCTATTAAGGAGAATGTAGGCTGTTGTAGGGCAGCACAAGAAACCCAAAGTGGTGATGCAGGGCAGGCAGAAGTAAGTAGATAAGAAGAGAGCCAAAGTAAGACCAAAAGTCATGAAGGAAAACAATAAGTCCTGTAAATCCATATCTTGGATACAGGGTGCATAGTAATAAAACACAAATTTCAAACCACTTGGGTTTCCCCTCTACTATGGCCTTACCTGTTGTATTCCACATGGTCTTTCAAATCACAGACTGCAGCTTTCCTCAGAAAGTGTTCTGTGTCCAAGAATCTCCCACTCCCTGGTTTCTGTACTACACCTTTGACTTTATTTGCACAGCTCTCTCAGTGGCTACTTGCCTACCTCCTGGGCTTTCTGGGTGGAAGTCTCCCAGACCCTATAACTCTTATATTCTATATGCCCATAAAATATGCATCACATTTTACATCCTTGAGCCTGCAATAAATGAGGTCTTACTGACTTATGAGATGGTCTCAAGACATTTTTCATCTTATCCTTATACAAAGTACTTGCTTTTCTTTTAGTGGCACTGATATCTTCAGTACCAACACCTCTTTGGCACCCAAATTTACACATGGTTGTTCCTCCTGGGCCAACATTTTTTTCACAATTTTTTTCTGCTTTGTCTTTTTCCCTTGATTCTCACTATAAATCTATTTTAAAGCAGTCAGTAGTACCCATGCCAGTCTGAACATCAAGCTGTCTTGTTCTTTCATCTGTCAGATTAGTTAGTCTATGTCCTTAATCTTAGCCTTCAGCTAAGGTCTCAAGGCCTGTGTAAAATATATATAAATTTTATGCCAGAATATAATACACCTGCCACTTAGTTCAAGTGCCAGTAGTGTTCTCACTCCCAACAAAAAGGCCCTAAGCATGGCCTCCCCACATTCTTTTTTTTTTAATTGAGTTTGTTGGCACATTTCAGGTATACAGTACAGTTACATTCATTATTGGGATATTGTACCTCTACATGACAGGTCTTGGTTCTCATTTTTTCCCCTTGTCCCTGCCCACCCTTCACCCCCTCCTCACCTCCCCATCTACAAACACTTTATTTCCATCTTTTCATTCTCTCACATTTTTTTCTTTTCCCTTATTATCCTTCCCCTACCCATCCCACCTTCTCTACACCTTTAGCCCTTTTCTTCCCATTTCACAATGTCAGTTATCTCATTAGGATCTTATGTACTATTACAGTTTATTCACACCAGAGAAACTATTCGGTATTTACACATGTGTGACTTACTAGAGGTTATATTTGACCCAGCCATCCGTCTGCTGGGTATTTTTTCAAAAGAATCATATCACAGTGATATATGTGCACCCATGTTTATAGCGCCACAGTTTGTAATAGCTAAAACTTGGAAACAGCCCATTCGTCCATCAGTTGGAAAATGGATAAAGAAGATGTGGTTTTTCTATAAAATGGAATATTACTTAGCCACAAAGAATGAGACATTAGATTTATTCATAGGAAAGTGAATACATATTGAGGATATACTTCCCACATTCTTATCAGTATCACAGTCTTCTGAGCACTCAGAAAACTCTATAGTATTCTAGGGTTTCTCTAGCCTGTACCTACAAACCTTTCCAAACTCTTTCCACAAAGCAATTTCAAAAGCTTCTAAATCACATGGCTTGGTATAATCACATTCATAATGCCATTTCTCTACTACCAATATTCTGTATTGCTCAATTTTCCTATCACTGAGATGTGAAATACCACTCACAATTTAGAGGACAAGGGGTTTAATTTGTTTCATGTTTCAGTCCATGGTAAAGTGGGCCCAAGGAAGAAAAATCATGGCAGAAAATCGTGGTGGGGCAAAGCTACTTAGTTCATGAAGGCCAGGAAGCAGAAGAAGAAAACACTATTAGAGTGAAAGTGGTGAGGGACAAAACAGATCTCCCAAGGCCATGCCCTCATGACACACATGGAAACAACTAGAAGAATTTTCCACCAATCCCTGGGGCAGATGGGAAAGCCATTTAATCTTGATGCCCTTCCCTAGCCCCCATAGTGGCCTTGCCCTAATTAAAATCATGCTTAAAATAATGCACTGCTATGTATCACATGCTCTGGACAATCAAGTGAAAATGAATGTCTTAATTCTATCTCTGTCTAATTATAGCAAAGGCCACTGTCTATTAAAAACACTTCCACTCATTCTTAGATCAAGCAACACAGCACAATAAATTAGAGTGGTACCCTTTCACTTCCAGCCCAAAGAAATCTTGGATAGAATATTAACACAATAATAAAATGCAAAGAAATAAAGTTTTAAGTGAGTTTTTTAAAAGAAATGTTCTTTTAATCTTTTCCTCTTTGAATTCATTGTGCATATTATTATTGTTATTGCTGCCAAAAATGAAATTGAGACCAAGGTGATGCTATAGCAACTCAAACAGAATTTTGTTAGTTGAAGGTCCTACATTATTTATATGAGGTTTAACATGAATGTGAAAACAATAAAGGTAGCCAAGAATCCATCTGAGATACTGTGACTGAGAATCCTGTGTACACACAGAACCTTAAAAATACTGCCTATGTATAGACAGATAGATCTAAATCAGTAAACCAGACATAATCCAGGGAAATGCCCAGGAAGTGCATTTACTTGAAAGTGTTGGGTTCAGGGCAAAAACAGATTAAAGTGCTTATTTGGATTATCTAAAGTGGTAGAGAATCCCTAGCTTAGAAATTAACTTATAAACAATTTATGAATCATTTCACACCTTAGGAAATCCAGCAATAAGAAAAATGTTGACTAAATAGCACTCTCTGAATAAGGAGTACCCAAAAAGGGAAATAATTGATCCTAAAGGAGGTTCAACAACATAATAAATAAAATGATTAATGTCACTAGAAAAAATAAAAGAAAACGTAAAATAGACAGAAATACAATTTTAAAGTTCAGGTATATTTACAAAAGGAATTTATATAGGAAAAATGAAGAGGCAAATGTGCAAAACAAGACAATAAAACATCCAAAACTGCTTTATATTTAGTGAAATTCAAAACTCAGTGAAATATTTAAATACCATATGATGCAACACATGAACTGGAAAAAGAGACCCGAAGATAAGATCCAACACTGATAAAGAACAAAACCTAAATGCCCTACAAGAGAGGTCTGTTAATACTGAGCCAACTTCATTCAATAAAGGGAATAGTTTTAAAGTTATACCCACTTAGTCGAGCCATTGCTGATATGTAATTAGTCATCTTTAAATAAGTACAACTAAACATCTGAGATAATTAACTTATAAGAGAAAATGTTTATTTCACAGTTGAAGAAAGTCATTTACAATAAATATAGTGCTATATAAATAATATTCTTATATATAACAAAATCAAGAACCACAAAAGCAAACACAGGAAATGAAAAGAAACAATACCCTTAACTCCATTTGCCAATAAATATATCTAATTTTAAATGAAACAGGACTGGCAGTTATCACCACTTTGGAAAGCTCTCACTCTATTAATTAGTATTTATTTAAAATATATTTATGTATTTTAAATTATATGTTATTTGCCTTGTGCTGTTTGTTATACTTTCTATTTATAAAAGTCAATCAGCATAAATTGCTTTTGTTACCATAATATGCTTCTGAGTTAAAAATAAATTCTGCTACCATTAAATAAAACTAAACTAAATAGAAACAAATGAAAATGTCAGGCAAATTTCTGTTTCTCAGAGAAGAGACTCAGGTAAGATAATTTTATATAAAACTTGACCCATAATGAAGTGTTCAGAATAATGATGTAAACCTTTCTGTGAAATACCATCCACTATTAAAATAGTATTGGCAAAAAATGAAAACACCAGGGATTACTCCACTATAATTAATGACTACATTATTGTTTATTGAGATTATATTAAGAAAATTGGTTATTTCATAAGAGTATATATTTTGTGTGTTCTAAACATATTAGAAATATGGAAACACTAAGGATGATGTAAGTTAAAGTGAAAAGTGTACCACAGAAAGGGTAGAAGAACTAAGCCCAGTATATAATTCAACTCTAGCCAGATCTGTGCTTATTCTATAAATTCCATTTATCTGTGTCAGCTTTAAACATGATTTCCATGGCTTAATAGAAAGAATCATAAGAAAAAAAGATAAAGTTCCTTCCTTCTAAAGTTCTCAATTTATAATTTTCAAATTAAAAAACTGAAAAACATCTTCTGACTTTTTTCAATATTTAAGGTGCTGAAAATGAAAGAAATAAATATCATCTGTTTTGGATGTCTGTAGCTATTCCATAAAGGCTGCCTCATATATTTTCAAAATTTTCTCTGTCTGATTTAGAAAATTGTGAAATCATCCAGATTAAATATTTTATGCATTGGCATGCAGTACTTATATTCTTTAGCACTATATTAATACCTATATCTAAGGCTTACCATAGTGGGAATTCATTTTGCACTTTCAATTGATGTGATACAAAATATTTTTAAAATATCAATATAAACTCTAGCATGATGTTTACTCCATTTTACATGGTAGCCATTCATCATTACTATTCAGATATTTGCAAAACAATCAAGGATGAAGTGGTAAACATCTTTGTATGGATTATCTTTTAAGAGGTAAATACATTTATAAAATTTGTTTTTTAAAATTATAAAACATCAGTGGTTCAGCATTATTGGCATTCATGGATGGAAGCCTTGGTATATGCATGGAACAATGCATTAAATATTACAGAAAGATATGTAACTATATCTCAAAGTCATCTGTAATAGAGCTGTGAGTACTGTTCATTTTTAGCTATCTGCAGATACTTTACTCAAACTCTCTCCTGAGCATCTCATTCCTTTTGTGAAGGACTGAAACTTCTTTCAATATCACCTTGTACTATATTATCTATTTACCCCTACTTATGATACTTGGAGTTTTGAGTCTTCAGTGAATAATAACATTTAGGATTCAATTAAACTCAACACTAAGATTATTATCTCTTTTTTGCAGATCAGTAAGCTAAGGCTTGTAATGCTAACTTTTTTGTATGATGTCACAGTGCTTATAAGTGAGTTGCAGGATTCAAAAACAGCAAGTCACACATTTATATTCCAGATCTAATTCTTCCACTATAAAGCTTTGGACAGGAAATTCACTCTTTAATTTTTCCCTTCCATTCTCCACAAATGAAGGTGTAGAACATCTCAATTTTTTTATAGTTTCTCAAAATATTAAAATTGTTTTTGCCAAAGGGAGGGAGACCAAGAGATGGTGGGAAGGGGCGCAAAGGGAGGAAAGAGGATGAAAAAACAATTAAATATGAAAAAAGAACTAAATTTTGTGTAAGAAAGAATTAAATTTTGTACATGTACCAGCTACTCACAATGAGTATAATTATTGTGTACTGCAAAAACATGCTAATAAAAATTTTTATTATAAATTATGAAATCTCTTAAAAAGTAATCTTCATAATGAAATTTTAGCTATCAAAACTGGCATTACTCAGGACTAGATGAGAGAAAGGAGCACTTAGATCTTCTTCTAACAGCCCTTTATTTGTATGCTGTATATTTTTGTAAGTTGTTTTAGGTGCATGCAGCATTCTATGTTGTAATGAAGGTTACTTAGTAAAAGTATAACTAAGCATGAATTTTAAGTAATTATATAAAACTGTGCAGCTTTTTAGAATTTTCCAACTCTGAAGCACTTTTCTGTCACATTATTAGTTACAATTTAAACTCAGGATATGTGATCTCTAAGTAGATCTGTGTAGCACTGGCCTGTTTGAGAGTGAAATAAAAAATATATAAGATTTGTAGAGTTTACTATAGAGATTGATGAACCTGTAGCTCTGAATCTGTCTCTGTATAACTTGTGCATTTGTTTAAGACAGAAAATTCACAGAGGTCAAGATCTCAGAAACAGATGATTAATATAATACTCAGAGATCAGTGACCATATTCTGTAAGTACTGTCACACTTTTTTAATATGGGAAACTATGCACTCACCTTTCTTCAGTTAATAGAAAAGAAAATATCAAAAATACCAAATAACAACATAAGTACTTTCTAATGCAGTGCAATCTAGGTAGAAATAAGAATTTTTAAATTGATAAGTGTGCACAGGCTCCAGTCACAAGCCTGCCTGGAAAACAGCTGTTTTGGCATCAGTCTCCAGCCATGAACCTGCCCAGACAACAGTGGCTTAGATGCACTGGCCCCAGCCAAAGGTCCACCAGAAGAGTTGTGTAGGCATGCAGGCCCCAGCCAGATACCATTGGTAAGTGCACTCAGACCATGGTTAGAATCCCGCCCAGACAAGAGCTGCACAGGTGGGCAGGCCCCCATCAGAAGCCTGCCCAGATACTATCCTTAAGTGCTCAAAGACTCCAGTCAAAAACCCTTGGCCAGGGATTCAGCTCAGTGGTTTGGGTGCCTGTCTTGCAAGTGTAAGGTCCCTAGTTTGATCCCTGGTTAAAAAAAACAAAAAAAAAAAAAAAAAAAAAAAAAAAAATCTGCTTGGACAGCAGCACAGTGCAGAGATCCAGAAGGCCATCATTCTGAGCCCAGGAATTAGAGCAGTGATGAGCAGCAGACAGGCCTTTTCAACACCTGTTGAGAATTGGAGCTCACCAGAGAGCTAAGAATCACCTCAATAAAGGTGCAGCAGACTGCAGCAGTTGAAATGAGAAGACACATAAACAGACTCAAAATCAGACTTCCACATTACCAAAGGCAACTCCAAGGGGCAACAAGATGGAACAATTTGAAATTCAAACACCTGGACTTCCTAAAGTGGAAAAAAAAGAGGAACTGTAAAAAAAATAAAGTCAGAAAAAATCATGAAAGCCATGATTAATAACTCTGGATCAGACATAGATTAAAAAAAATAGGAGCTGAGGAACATGATCAAATCCCAGCACAGACAACAAATGGAATCCATAAAACATATGCAAACAGTTATCAAAGAGATTAAAAACTCCAGTGAAAGTTTATTCAGCAAGATGAGTCAATGTGAAGACAGAATATCAGGTATAGAAGACAAGACCACAATTAGTGAACAAGAAAGGAAAATTTTCTTAAAATTTCAAGGACCATGAGAAATCAATCCAGCAGCTGCTGGGCAAGGCAAAGAAAAATAACATAAGATTGATCAGAGTCCATGAAAAAACAAGAGAGAGGGCAAATGACATTTTAAAAAAACTTCAGAGAACTAATGGCAAAATACTCCTCAAGCAGGGGAAAAGAACTTGACATATATATAAGTGGAGCATATAGGATTCCAACTAGCCATGAAAATAAGAAAAATCTATACCAAGACATAATTGTTAAGATTCCAGAAATGCAACAGAAGATCAAAATTCTACAAGCAGTTAGAGAAAAGAAATAAATTGTATAAAAGGAAAGCCAATCAAAAACACAGAAGACTTCTCAACACAAACCCTCAAGGCAACAAGAGCCTGAAGTGATATATGTCAAAACCTAAAGAAAAAGAGCCTCTAACAGATTGATGAACCCTGCAAAACAATATTTCAAAATTGAAGGAGAAAAGATAATTTCATAACAAAGAGCACCTGAGAAACTTCATGAATGCCAAATTAAATATCCAAAAAAATTTAAACAATATCCTAGGAAAAATCAATGTGTGTCAAAACCCCACAAAGCCCAAAAGAATGAATCCTTCAGGCAACACAAAAAATTAAATGCAAAGGGGGAAGAATCCAAGAATAGGAAAAGATCAAGATAAGAAAAAGTCAATACATATAAGTTATAAGCATTAATGTAAAATGTCTCAATTCATCAATTTAAAGAAATAAACTGGCAGAATGGTTCAAGAAGCAAGGTCCAAAAATATGCAGCATACAAAAACATACTTAACTAAAGAAGAAACTCATAGTCTAAAAATTACAGGGTGAAAAACAATGCTCCTTGGGACAGGGATCTGAAAAAAAAAGCAGAGGTGGCTATATTATTTGCAGAGCAAATGTATTTCAAACCAACACTGATTAAGAGAGACAAAGAAGATTAAGAGAGTACATCCTTGTAAAGGGAACAATCCAAGAGGAAGGGATGATTATCATAAATATATATGCACAAAATACTAGTGAACCCAACTATTTAAAACAAATATTAGTTGACATAAAAAATTAAATAAGCAGTAATACAATAGTAATGGGAGAGCTCAAACCTAACTGTCACAAATAGATAAACTAGACAAAAAATAAACAACATACTAGAACTCAACCAAACACTTGAACAAATGGACTTAACAGATGTTTACAGTTTTCCACCCCACAAAATCAGAATACACATTCTTTTCAGTTGCACATAGGTCATTCTAAAAATAGACAATATACATGCTAATTACAAAAGCTGAATGAAGAAGACCTAAAAATTCTAAACAACACAATATGAATCAACAAAATTAAAAATGTAATTAAAGACTTCTCAACAAAACAAAAAAACATATCCTGATGGCTTCACTGTTGAATTTTATAAGACATTTAGAAAACTATTGCCACTTCTGTTTAAACTCTTCAATAAAATACAAAGGGAAGCAATACTCTCCAAATTCTTTCCTGGAAGCTAGTATCACCTTGATTCTAAAAGCAGAGAAATAGTCAACTGATGGAGAGAACTATAGGCCAATATACCTAATAAACATAAACACAGAAATCCTTAATAAGACACTGGCAAACAGAACACAGAAAAAAAATCATGAAGGTCATACATGTGGGATTCTTCCCATGGATTCAGGGGAAGTTTAACATACGCAAATCAGTAAATGTAATGCATTATATTAACAGAGCCAAGGACAAAACCATATTATCATCTCAATATATACAGAAAAAGCATTCAGCAAAATTCAGCACCCACTCATGCTAAAAACACCACAGAAAATTGGATAAGATGGTCTTTATCTCAACCTGATAAAAGCCATCTATGAAAAAAAAAACAGCCAACATCATACTAAATGGTCAAAAACTAAAATCCTTCACACTAAAACTAAGAACAAGACAAGGATATCCACTATCACCACTCCTATTTAATATAATTCTGGAAACATTAACCACACCAGCTTGATAAGAGAAAGAAGAGGAATAAAGATAATAAATGAATAAGTTAATTGTCATTATTTGAAGATGATGATACTCTATATAGAAGACCCCAAGACTCCACCATTGAAATTTCTAGATGTAATAACCAAATTCAGTAGAATATCTGGAGACAAGGTCAACATACAAAAATCAGTAGCCTTCCTATAGATGAACAGCAGGCTCACTGAGAGAACTGGAGAAACAACTCCTTTCAAAATAGCAAACATGAAATACCTAGGAATCAATATAATGAAAGAAATGCAAACCTTTACTCTGAAAACTACAGCACTTTAAAAAAAGATTAAAAATAAGCAACACATGGGTAAATACCAAATAGCTTCTCTGCTGTGAAAAACTATAATTGTAAATAAGATCGGAATGGTAAACTTGACAATGTGAAATAGGAAGAAAAGGGCTAAAGGTGTAGGGAAAGTAGGAAGGGTAGGGGAAAGGTAATAAGGGAAAAGAAAAAATATGAAAAATGAAAAAATGGAAATAAAGTGTTTGTAAATGGGGAAGGAAGGAGGGGTGAAGGGAGGGCAGGGACAAGGGGAAAAAGTGAGAACCAAGACCTGTCATGTAAAGGTACAGGATCCCAGTAATGAATGTAACTGTACTGTATACTTAAAATGTACCAATAAACTCAATTAAAAAACAGTATTGATTTAAGAGCAACATTACACCTTTCTAATTGAGTTCATACATTTGACTAAGTTCTCTAAAGTCCTCAGTGTAAATATTAGGATCATCTCAAAACTTTATTAGGTCTCATTTATTCTCTCTTATATCACTGAGAAAAAGACACATGGACACAGATAGTCCCATATTTGCCATTTACTTCCTACAAGGGATATGGTCTTTGAGAGGCCTGAACAACTTAGCTAAGGATGGATACAGCCTCATGGAGGCTTTAGTTATGGCTGGTCTAGGTACTCCATCCTAGGCACCTGGTGGTCAAAGTTTAAACTTGTCTTTGAAACTCTGTTCTCAGGCTTAGAGGTACTGAATATCTTAAGGGGGAGGTGTCTCATTACATTTGCACTTAAACACAGCAAGAATTACTTCTTAATGTAAGCAAATCTCAACATAAGACGATTTTGACCATTTTTTCTCTTTTACAGTGTAATTCTAATTGTGAGATAGCATCATAGCACTTTCCTCTGTGTACCTGGCTTTAGGAGATAGGCACACCATGCACATCTAAATTTCTCCTTAATACATTCAAAAGGAACATGAGGTTCAGATATGGAGTTCCTAATCTGAAACAAGAGAAAGAAATATGGCATCCCATAAGTCTCTGCTTGATTCCTGTGGCCCCTAGGGCATCCCCCAAGGTTTATTCCACTCAAGGGAAGATAGCTATTGTCTGGAGTGAGACCCAGAAAATAAAACTGGACTGGACTATCTACCCTTTACCAGCATGTGATCTTATCTTCCTCAGGTAACTCATATTCTTCCTCCAGCAAGTACTCTCAAAGCACAACTTATAATTGACTACAGCTATAACAAGCATATTTGGAGACGTATTGCTAGCAAACCAAGAAACTCAAACCACTGCTTTCTAGTTCCTTGAAAGAGAGAGAGGAAAACAAGGCATTTTTCTTGCAAAAGAGATCACCTCCAGAGATGCTGAGTCAGACATTCTGTCCTGGGTCCTAGGGTAGAGAAAGCTCTGAAAAATTTCTGTTGTCAGTCCACTCTTTTAGGGAACTTTTATTAGCAGCAAGACAAGGTTACTCCTTTTAGGTCCGTTTTAAATTCACTAAGTATTTGAAACTCTTAGATCTTCCTAGCAGCCACCATCTACATAGTAAAGGCACCTTTATGGACTTCCTAGGTATGAATATGAAGAAAGAGAAGAGCTGACCAAAAGAGTCCCATATTCTAGTTAGCATGTAAAAACACAAATGCAAGTTACTGATTGCTGTTTTCCCTAGTATACCACAAAACAGTTGTTTGGAGTTGTCTTAGTCTGACTTTCTGGAAGGAGCATTCTGACTACTAGAGATTCTCAAATGAACTCCCATCAAGTTATAGAAAAGCTCAAGGAAGCTTTTAACTCACTAGCAGACAGAAAGTCTAAATAAAACTAAAGCTTGTTAAACATTCAAAAAAATCACCGTATAGCATTTTATAAATCCAGTTAACATTCCAAAGTCCATAACCTATCAGAAAAGGCATTTTTCTCCCCTACACACATAAATGATGAAGACCACAGCTGGAGCAGGGAGGTTTGGTGGTTCTTAATCTTTGAAAGGTTTGTTTTTTATATTTGTCTAGAAGTCTGTTTTACTAGTAATAGAGAAAGCAGTCTCTATTATTTAATTTATAAAGACTGATTTCTAGGAAATGAATAACAATAATATAAGGGTACTTAGAATTTTTCAAACAGTAAAAGAGGAAAAAATATAAAGTATAAATAAAATATGGTAGGCAATTAATTACTATATCTGTTGTTAAAGTCCTTTTTTTTTTCATTTTTTGATACAGGGTCTCACTGTGTAATTGAGACTGACCTGGAACTCACTATGTAGTCCAGCCTAGTCTTGAACTCACAGCGATCCTCCTGCCTCAGCCTTCTGAGTGCTGGGATTACAGGCATATGGCACCAAGCCCAGCTTTAAACCCATTTATACATTAGTGAAAATTATTAATTCAAATAATAATGGACAACAGAAACTATTTCACACACAGACATGAGTGCACACACAACAAACATCGATTGAGAGCACATCTCAGTAGAAAGCAGGTTCAGCAATTGCCATTAATATGACTCCAATGGAGGCTAGAATATAAATCTCTTTGCTCAAGGTTTTCCCTTGGATGGTATAGTGAAACTATCCTCAGACCCAATTTCTGATCTTAACAGAGTAAATCTATTTCGACCGTCAACCAAAACCTTAACTTGTTTTGGAATCCAGCTATGCAGGTACACTAAAAGAAATGTACCTCGCTCAGTGATCTTGCTCTCTGCTTCCATGTGGAAGCCCATCCTGACCCTCAATCTGTGTATAGTTTCAAGCTGAAGGCCCTAGCCCCACATGTATTTCAAGACCCAGGCCCACAGATCTTCTCTATCATTTTCAGCTCTTGCCGGGTTTCATACTTTCACTTCCCATTTATTATTCTGGAACCTCTGTTGCATTTACATCATGGTTTCCCTTTCTTGATCTCCAGAATGGCTGCATGTATGTACTAGTATGTGTAACTGCAAAATGACTATGACCTTTTCTTGTAAAGGGAGGACAATTGGTCAACCTTCTTGCCTCAAAAGTATCTTGACTCTCTATTACATGAAGACACTTCATATAACAAAAGTTATATATTTGCTTTCTTGTCTCATTCTCTTCATTGCATAGGGTGATTCCAGTTTTCTCATTTCTACTTTCAAGTAGCAATATCTGTTTCTACTATTAGTTCTTAGTTCTTTAAGTTTACTCAATTTGTAAAATGCTTTCCTACTTTTCCAAATAATCTATTTTTTTGTGCATAAATTTTTTACCTTGATAGAATTGGATGTTATACAGAGATTCAAAGACTACACACACACACACACACACACACACACACACCCCAAAACTAATATTTATATTTTAAAAGACTGTTCACATTTCATAAATGATTATGCAGAATACACTTTGGGAGAAGACTGGAAAATTAAATATCAAAGCATTCTACTTCTGTAAAAAATTTATGTAAATGATGGAAATAAAACATTAAGTATGGTAATGAGATTTAAAATCTAATATAATATTCTCCATTAATATTTGGTATATAGAAATTATTCTAATTTTCTCAAAAATATCCTTCATCAATATATTAAAATTTGTTCAGTAAGGTGACAACCAGAATACAATAAATATGTGTTTAAACACATCCTTCTTAGTGTACAAAAGCAAAATATAAAAAGAGGAAATCGGGCCAGGGATTTAGCTTAGTGGTGCTGACACCTACTTTGCAAGCACAAGGACCCGAGTTTGATCCCCAGTAACAAAAAACAACAGTGAACTAAAAAGAGGAAATTGATTGAGTAAAAATTTTCAAGTGAAACTAATCTCTCCATAGAAAAGAGTTTATTTATGCAGACCATTTTAAAAAGAAAGGACTACAGGCATTCAAGTATCTTCAACTACTACATGTGGTACACCTTGTGAAAAGTTTTAGCACAGACAAATCTTGGATATTTTTACAAGATTTCACAAGTCATCAGGAATTGTTCCCAGAGCTAAAACATAATGGAATCCACTCGCCAAATATTCCCAAGAGTTGGTCTTACCTGAAAATCATGATATTCCCTGGATATGTCTATGATAACCATGATACATCAATTCATTAAATTAGTTCCTTTTCCTAAAAAAATAAAATGTGGCCCTAGGACTGATACCTAAAATTAAGTGCTTATTAAATAAATGTATTGGGAGTTTATGAACAATCTTTTAAGTGATCAGTAATTTTGATTTCAAGAAAAACACACAATCTTTCTTTTTAAGGTTGATTACCTATGTGAATTCTATTTCCAGTTTATTTTTGTAGTCTTATACTAATACTGTCCACTTAAGAATAAAAGGAGTAAGTGGATCATGATTCCTAGCAACAGATTTCCCATTTAATCTGCCTATACTTGAGCTTAGTGAAAAAGTTTAGCCAGTCCCATGCTCTCCTCTTAAATTTCTATTAAATTAAGAGTTAATCTTCTACGTTAAATACAAAAGTGTATTTTCTTTTCCCATATTCTGGCTGAGAATCTGTAACATTCTAAATTAATGCATTTAGAAAATTGCACTGAATACTGATAAATGTCTATTTTGGAGAAACTTTAAAAAATGAAGCTCATAACCAAGCTAGGTGGCACATTCCTGTAATCCCAGAATTGCAGGAAGCTGAGGTAAGGCAAGAAGATCATAAGTTTGAGCCCAACCTGGACAACTTAATGACTCAGAAAGACCTTTTCTCAAAATAAAAAATAAAAATTTCAGGGAAAGTAACAGTGTGAGCATCCTGTGATCAATCCACAGTATCACTAAATAAACAAATGAATTTCTTGCAAGGATACAGGAAATATAGAAATTCCTCTGCTGTCCAAATAAGTATCATTCCCATTAAATAACATAAATGTTACAGCTTTGGGGAGTCAGAAACAATAACTCTTCTCCAGAAGATGTAGACTAACCCCAGATCTCCCACTGCTTAAATGAAATATTTTTGAAAAACATAATGTTCAAAATGGATTCTTAACAAATCTAGCCATGAAAGAGCAAAATGCCAAATTTCACTTCACTGAAAATATGTTTCCTTTCAAGTTTTGTCAGTTGGGAAAATATATTCCAAATTTGTCAACTAGCAGAGAGTGACTGAAGAAATAGGGTCAGGTGAGTTGAGGTGATACTTCACTTATTATATATTTGCATTATTGACTTTAATGTTCTGAAATTGTTGAAGAGGAAAGAAAACATCTGTATTGTCTCAGGTTCATGTTATATCTCTATACACTTACAAATCCAATTTCAAAATAAAATTTTGCTACTGCCAAATCTAATGTGTGCTTACTTTTCAGGGATCTTGATGATGTGTGCTATTATTTTTCACATTCAGGCTACCTTTTTAATAGAAGAGTGGCTATAACTAGAATTCATTGGCAGAGGAAGAAATACTCATCTTCAAGATAGCTCTTTGTAAGGAGTTTTCTGACTCTGTAAACTTTGTAATACTCTTTTTTTTTCTTTTTATTGAGTTTATTGGTACAATCTAGGTATATAATACAGTTACATTACATTCATCATTGGGATCCTGTACCTTTACGTAATAGGTACTTTGTAATATTCTTAAATAGACCCAGATATTGCAACTTCCTACTTAGGGGCAAGTGGTGTCAAAAACATACTTTTCCTCTGAAGCAACTCTTCCAAAAAATTAAACTGCATATACATTTGGATTGTTGAACATATGAGAAGACTTAGGTATGAGTAAATGTTGGAGTTAAGTATGTTTGAGTAAATGGTGGAATTGAGTAAAGGTTGGAGTACAATCAATGGTAGTATATATTAAAAGCACATATTTGGTTAGGAAACTTTAAATCTAAATAAGTTTGCTTTTATGTGTATTGTGCCAAGTATCCATTTTGCATTATTTTATCCCTGAAAGGATAAGTCCCCTGATCTATAATAAATTAATGTTAAAGCAAAATGAATAAACAATCATTTTCTGAGATTCAAAAATCTAAATAGGGTAGGAAATCAGAAATATAGCCTAAGAATTAAACTGAAAAAAATCAGAACTAAAAACACAAACTCAATAAAAATTTAAAAGACTTTATTACCTAAAAGTAAACAGTTTTTAAAATGTATAAATTATAATAGTATAAGTATTTTATCTTTATAATCACTTAGCTTAGGTCTATTGTCTGCCACAGAAACTCCAAAACTAACATGCATGCAGTTGATGGCAAAAAGAATGGCTATGAATCCAGAGCGAGATTAAACCTATGAATTAAGACTTATGAGCAAATAACAATGAGAAAATAACAAGACTAACCTCATTATAGAATTCATGATCTGGAAAGAAACTGTAGAAAGTTCCAGCTTTCACTGACTCACTTTTGGTGGAACACACATGATAACTATGAAGAAGAGGAATGCTACAGGGCCACCAATTAGGCAATCTTTTCAGTGCAAGTGTGAATCTTAAATTAATTTAGGATACTTTAAGCATATTCATATGAATTTATCCAAACCCCAAATAAATAGAGGTAGATATTGACTTAGAATGTGTATATGTAGAAAAATCACAAGAAAAATAATCTATTACTATTAATAACCAAATTAGATTTAAATAGCAATCTCTGATAGTAGCTACTTGCAGATCAAACCAATGAAAGCTTTATCCTGAAACAGTAACTCTATGTAGAGATAATAAATTAAATTTCTCCTCCACATATCTACAAAACACAAATTGTGAGAATTTGTAGGACTTTAATTTTTTACTTGTCTTAAAATAAGCATTAGATTTCTTTCCATGCAGATAGCTTTTGCATTTTGAGAAACACAAAATGTTTATTGCTTCCTCATAGCAAAAAAATTACACAGAATAACGTTTAAGTTTTTAATCCCAAAATATTACATCAAACACAAAGAATTCTATAAATGCTATTGCTCATGTGCTTCTACAAATCATTGCTACCAAAGAACAAAATTATCCTATTAAAATTTTATTTAACTGAGATTTTTATAACTTAAAAGACTGATTAGAATTCTTTCTCAGGGTTATTGCAACACTCAAATATACATTATTTTCTTCTCATATCTTTACTTTTTTATAGCAAGCACAAAATAAACTGAGCACCCTCCATTATATGAAACATTAAATGGCTCATGATCTAATAATAGAACCTATAGAAATAATTTGCATAAATTATAAACTTATTCTTTAGAAAATGTTTTGTGTTCTATGTCATAATTATAGTTCAGCTTTAAAACTTGCACCTGTGATGTTAATTCAAACCTTTCAACAGGCAAACACATAAAATAAATGCAGAAGACACTACAGATAGACAACTCAGAGATTTAATTCCATAGTCAAAGATACAGATTATGTCTGACCTAAAGGCATTAAAGGCATTTTAAAAATTATTTTAATAGATTTTTATTAAACTATTATATTTTAATAGTTTTAATTATTTTAATGATTTTTAATAAATATTTTTGATCCCAACATTTTCTGATGCTAGCACTGGCTTCAGTTTCCTCAAAATTCTCAAAAGTTCACATAAATTATTTCATTTAAACTTCTCTCTCCTCTAATATTAGGCAATTAATCCCCAATAGCTAATAATACCTGAGAAATTTAAGGCCTAGACATGCTGTTCAACTTTCCCCAAAAAATATCCCTCTTAAGTCAAATACACAGATCAGGTCAAAGTCTATACAGATAGGTGTTCCTTTGAGAGGACTGGTCAGCGCTGGCCTGGCAGACTCTACAATCACACCATTAAACCACTAAACAATCACACCTCATAGAATCTACTTCACTGTTGTTGGGCCAATATAATTTTCTGCAGGTTGAAAGAAAGCATGTGTAGTCACAGAAAGAAAGAAATGTGAAAGGAAAACTGATTTCTCCAAATACCTATTACTGTAACACATAGGAAAAAAACTTTCCTCTAATACACACAAATCCTGACTGTGAAAGGGTAGAGACACTGTCAGAATTAATAGTGAATGAGGTTGGAGTTGAAAGATCCAAAATCTAATAATATAACTGCTCTCTCCTAAGTGCCAAAGAATACTGTCATGAAAGTATCTTACTATAGAAATATATTTCATAACACATGTAACCTCACCAGACCTGAGAGAAAATCAAGGAAAGGGAATACCAAGGGCATAGGGCCCAGTACCTGTATCACAAACAGTCAAAGAGCCACATGGCCCTGCTCCAACCAGCACCTAGCATTTTTCAGGAAATCAGTTGGTTTAAATGAATGAGTCATTCTTCCCCTTTAGAGGGTATTATATAGACTGTGAATTTTTTAACTGGAAGTCTTAATGAAAAGGAATTTTCTGAAACATATACTCTTTATTTCTACTAGCCACACATTTGCCAAGGTATTCATGAACTTTTTTAAATAATTAAAGCAATAACCTCTTATCTTTATGGGAAAAAGAAATTAACACATTTATTCAATAGTAAATTATAAAAATAAATGACTAGCTCAAAATTCTAAAACATATTATCCTATAACAGTATCTCCTAAAAATCAAGAACAAGAAATTCCCTATTCTACTGTGTTTTCCATAGTTAAGACATCAGTTTGGCCAATAATCTTTTAAGCTCCCACAAGGAATAAATTAACATAATATTAAGGGTTGATGCAACTACTATAAATTTCTATGAGTAGACAAGTAGACATATTCTAATAGAAAACAAGTAGTTCTCCAGAATGTCTTTTTCATTCACTATTGCTAATTTCTTTCCTTTGTATTTTCATTTGTCATGAATGCATACACAGAAAAATGAAATAAATACAGAAAAAAGTTCAAATCCTTCATCAATAAGTTTAATGCATATAATTAATTAAGTTGACTTCCTTTACCATTAAGTTGCATGCTAAAAAATGTTGTTTAGTGATTAATAACCAAAAGATGTCACATAACAAAAGAACTATATTCAAGAATATAAAATTTATTTTTATAGAAAATCTATAGAAATATTTATATAATCAACAAAATATTCAGCTATCCATATAAATAGTATTTTACATATTAATTGTAATAATCATTAAAGATAATCTAGAAGATACTTCTGTATAAAATCACTTTATTGCATAACATAACTTTCAATGTTTAATATTGAGACAATAATATGTAAAAATATATACACATGAGAACTATTTGGTAAAAATATTAATTTCATTATTTTCAGCCAGAGATTTTTTTTTAAAAAACATAACATTAAAAGGACATTTTAAGGAAAACAAAACATTGAGTACATTTTTTCTTATTGGTTTTAATTTTATCTAGATATCTAGAAGTATCTAGGAAAATAATTCACAAGCATTCAGCAAGGATTCCTCAAATAGGCAATGCTTCTCAACATAAGTCCAGAGTATTTCATGAGTATAACTGTTCCTTCAACTATTATTTTTGAGGAAAATTTAAAACATTACTGCAAGTAACGTTTTCCAAAGAGTGCTCAATGCGACTTAGGGCCTCTGATCAATATGACTACAAATGCCAGGGATTTAGCTCAGTGGTGCCACCTCCTGTCTCACAAACACAAGGCTTGGAGTTTGATCACCAAATAAAACAAAAAAATCACATTTGTACTTTGGCACGCCTGCCCTTTTCACCAAGCACACCATAGGAGCCCAGCAGCAGATCGTGGACCACTGGTGGGCCTGCTCCTTTGGCTCAGCAAGCCAGAGGAGTCAAGCAGCAGCTCAAGGACCTCTAGTGGGATCACCCCTTTGACCCAGTGCACCAGATGAGCCCAGCTGCGGAGTGTCAACACAGTGGAGCTCATGTCCACCTCCTACCCATGAACAAGAGAAAGAGGGGCTCTCTTAGGTGCCTAGATGCAAACTGAAGCCCACTGGAAATGTGAAGAAAATCTGAAACAAAGGCACACCACACCACCACAGTTGGTAAGTCAGAAGGACCAGCACCTCACATCTGAACATGGTCTAACTTCAGGGGAAAGACAGCTGGAACCTGCAGAAGAACCACACAGACAAACCTTGCAGACTTCAACACAGCAGGTGGTCAGAGATCTCACCTTGGGCCTTGCAGCCGAAAATCAGCCTGAACATCAGGGAACAGATGCTGGCTTGCTGAGACTAATTGAGACTAATTAATTTAAACTAATTAACTTAGACCTGAACACTCTGCTCACACTGTCTATTGTGTCAACAAAGGCATACCATGAAGGAGGCCCTCTATTTCTATTTGTATTTTTTATCTTCAAAGTAATAATTTTCTCTTAACTTTAATAATTTAAAAATATTTATCTATCTTTTCTTTTCTCATTTTTTTCTTTTTAAAATCTTTTTCTTATCTTCTTTTCTTTCTCCCTCCCCAACTCATAACTTGATTTCATTATTCACCCTTTTTGTTCCTGTTCCTAACCTAATTTGAATTTATTTTCTTTCTTTTATTTTTCTTCTCTTTTTACATCTCTCAATTGCCATTAGTTTTAAAAAGGTGATTACAGTCTCTAGCCTCCCTATTGCTGTTAGTTTGTTCTGCTCTTGTGGATATTTTGTTCTGTGTTATCCTCTTTTCTTTAAAAGCTCTCTAGAGTTTGTATAATCTTCCTGCATCCTCTGATCTCCTTTCTAACCTTTCTCTATCTTATCTATCTATTCCTCCCTCCCCACTTCCTTCTAAATCCCTATTGTGAAGTGTAAAGTTGCTAGAAGAGTTTATATTCTATAAACATATTTTGGGCTGGTCCATGATTTTGATTTAATTCACAAAGTTAAAGGTGAAAGATTAATAACTACCACAAACTGTCATTTTCTAACCTGTGCTTGATGCTATTGTGTTGCTGATCATATCACTTGGGCTAAGGGGATGTGATTGATATAATCAGTTGCCCTCCCTGATATAATGAGAATGAGAATGCCTCAGAGTCATCAGAGATTCAAAACCTAAAGACCAGATATATCTGGAAGATTTGAGTATTAACCCAGGAATCAAATGAAGGACAGGACCAATGACAAAAATATAAACGGGAAGGCATTTAAACAAGACACAAACACAGACTTCCAGCCCACCAAAGGTAAACTCTGGGGGAAATGAGGTGAAAAACTGACAGTCAACCATCTGGACACCCTGAACCATTACTACAGGAAGTAACAAAAAAAAAAAAAAAACAGATAAATGAGGCTTTAAAAAAATTCAAAAGAGAAATAATCTCCCAGATAACCACAGAGATGGTGAGATGAATGAAAGACATGATTAGAGACTCTAGAACAGAATTAGATTTTTAAAAATTGATGAGATCAGGACCATGATGGGAACCATGAATGCCCAGCATAGAAAGAAATGAAAACCTTGAATGCCCAACATAGGAAAGAAATGAAATACATTCAAACAGATATCCATGAGATTAAAAACTCTATAGAAAGTATCCACAGCAGGATGAACAAATGTTAAAATAGAATTTCAGATATAGAAGATAGGACGGTAGACAGTGACCATGAAAAGAGAGACCTCTTAAAAACAGTAAAGAATCATGAGAAATCAATCCAACAATTCTTAGATGATTCAAAGAAGAAAATATGAGACTGATAGGAATCCGTGAAGTATCAGGAGAAAGTGCAAATGACATAAAAAAAAAAAAACCTGTTCACAGAATTAATGACAGAAAACTTTCCAAACAAAGGGGAATAATTTGATATACAGGCATATAGGACTTCAACTAGCCATGACAAAAACCATCTACACTGAGACATATAATAATAAAGATCCCAGAAATACAACAGAAGAACAAAATACTACAAGCAGTTAGAGAAAAGATAGCATATACATAGAAAGCCCATCCAAATCACAGCAGCATTTTCAACAAAAACCCTCAAGTCAAAGAGCACCTGGAGTAAGGAATTTCAAGTACTAAAAGAAAACAACCTCCAACCTAGAGTGATGTATACTGCAAAACTAACTTTCAAAATTGATGGGGAATAAGATATTTCCATGACAAAGAACAACTGAGAAATTACAGGAACATGAAACCAGCACTCCACACACTTGTAAACAATATACTGGGAAAAAATGAAGACAATAACTCCATACAGGCCAACAGAACAGATATAGCAGGAAACACAAGAAATTAAAGGGAGACATGGCAAAATAAAAAATAAAGGAACGAACAACAGAAAAATAACATAAAATTAAAGTTCAATACATAAAAGTTATAACCACCAAGGTTAACGGCTTCAATTCACCAGTGAAAAGAAACAGACCAACAGAGTGGATTAAGAAGCATAACCTAATAATATGCTATATATAAGAAACTTAATCCACAAAGAAATTCATAGCCTGAGAGTAAAAGAATGGAAAACAATTCTTCATGTGACAGGAGATCAGAAAAAAAAGTGGGTAGCTATCTTACTTGCAGACAGATAGATTTGAAACCAAACTAATTGAGAGAGACAAAGAAGGCCATTATGTCCTTGTAAAGGGAACAATACAAGTGGAAGAAATGATAATCATAAATATATGTGCACTGAATAATAATGCACCCAACTATGCAAAACAAATATTAATGGATATGAAAAATGAAAGAAGCACTAATACAATTTTAGTGGGGACCTCAATACTCCACTGACATGAATAGACAAATTATCTAGACACAAAAATCGACAGCAAAATAACAGAACTGAGCCAAGTCTGAGAACCAACAGACTAAGCAGATATCTACAGAGTGTTCCATCATACAAAATCAGAATATACATTTTTTTCAACTGCACACAGGTCATTCTCCAAAATAGACCACATGCTAGCTCATAGAACATGCTTAAGTAAATGCAAAGGAACTAAAGTTATCTGCTGTATATTATCAGACCATAGTGCAATTGAACTGGAGATAACCTAAGAAACTGCAAGAACTTCACAAAAACGTGGAAATTAAATAATACCAGCTCAAAAAACATTAGGTCACAGAGGAAACTAAAAAATAATTTAGACAGTTTCTAACATTAAATGATAATGCCAGTACAACATTCAAGATTCTATGGAACACAATGAAAGCAGTTGTACACGGGAAATTCAATTCAGAAATGCCCATAACAAGAAAAGAGAGTGAGCTAAAATAGCTTAATCTTAAGCTTCTAGAAAAAGAAGAGCAAGACAAACTGAAAAGTCCCATAAGGGAGGAAATTATAAAGTTCAGAACAAAAATTAATACAATGAAGACTAAGAGAACTATACAAAAATCAATGAATCAGAGTTAGTTTTTTGAAAGAATAAATAAAATTGATAAACCCTTAGCCAATCTTATCAAAAAAGGAAAGAAAAGGCTCAAATTCATGCAATTAGGTATGAAAAAGGTGAAGTCAAATCAGATCCAGCAGAAATCCAGATGATCATCAATACTTACTTCAGAAACCTGTACTCTAATAAAATGGAAAATACAGAAGAAATGGACAGATTTCTTGAAACATATAACATCCAAAGTTGAATGAAGAAGAAATAAAAAGTCTAGACACCCCAATTACATTCAGTGAAATTGGAAATTTAATTAAAACATTACCAACAAAGAAAAGCCAAGGCCCTGCTAGCTTCCCTGCTGAATTCTACAAAACATTTAGAGAAGAACTATCGCCACTACTCTCTAAACTCTTCAATGAAATTGAAAGAGAAATAATACTTCAAAATTCTTTCCTGGAAGCAAGTATTACTTTGATTCCAAAGCCAGGGAAAGACCCAAACAAAAAATAGAACTATTGTTGGTGGGAGTGCAGACTAGTGCAACCACTATGGAAATCAATATGGAGATACCTCAAAGAGCTTGGACTGGAGGTTCCATTTGACCCAGCCATCCCTCTGTTGGGTATCTTTCCAAGAGAACTGAAAGAATCATATCACAGAGAAGTATGTGCACCCATGTTTATAGCGGCACAGTTTGTAATAGCTAAATCTTGGAAACAACCTATTTGCCCATCCGTTGGAAACTGGATAAAGAAGTTGTGGTTTTTCTATAAAATGGAATATTACTCAGCCATAAAGAGCGAGAGAATAGATTCATTCATAGGAAAATGGATACATATTGAAGATATACTCCTAAGTGAAATAAATAAGTCCCACATGTGTAAATACCGAATAGTTTCCCTGGTGTGAATATTCTGCAACAATGCATAAGATTCTAATAAGATTACTGACATTTAGAAATGGGAGGAAAGGAGCTAAAGATGTAGGGAAGGTGTGATACGTAGGGGAAGAACAAAAAGGGAAAAGAAAAAAATGTGAGAGAATGAAAAGATGAAAATAAAGTGTTTGTAGATGGGGAGGGGAGGAGGGGGTGAAGGGAGGGCAGAGGTAAGGGGAAAAAAATGAGAATCAAGACTTGCCATGTAAAGGTACATGATCCCAACAATAAATGTAACTGTACTGTATCCCTAAATGTACCAATAAACTCAATAAAAAAAAAATAGAACTATAGGCCAATCTCACTAAAGAACATAGACACAAAAATTCTCAATAAGATACTGGCAAACAGAGGTACAAGATCCCAACAATGAATGTAACTGTACTGTATCCCTAAAATGTACCAATAAACTCAATTAAAGCTGAGGAAAAAAAAGCAATGGAGCAAAGCAACTATGAGCAAAAACTTTGAAAACTGTAAGATAAAATAAATCTTTCCTCCTTTAAAAAAAAATATACTGGCAAACAGAATACAGAAGATCATCTAGAAGATCATACACCCTGACCAACTCAGAATTATCCCAGCAATGCAAGGATGTTTCAACATACATAAAACAATAAATGTAATACACTATATCAACAGAGTCAAGGACAAAAAGCATATGATCATCTCAATAGATGAAGAAAAAGCATTGACAAAATTCAACACCCTTTCATGATAAAATACCTGAAGAAAATTGGAATACATGGTCTTTATTTCAAATGATAAAGGCTATGTTTGAAAAACCAACAGCCAACATCATACTAAATGGCCCAAAACTGAAAACCCTCACACTAAAATCAGGAACAAGGCAAGGATGTCCACTATCACTACTTCTGTTGAATATGTTCTAGAAACATTAGGCAAAGCAATTAGACAAGAGAAAGAAATGAAAGGAATAAAGATAGGAAAGGAATAAGTTAAACTGTCACTATTTGCTGACGATATGATACTCTACATAAAAGACTCAAAAAACTCTGCAAAAAGACTCCTAGACTTTTTGATAGATTCAGTAGAATAGCAGGATACAAAGTCAATACTAAAAAATCATTAGCCTTCTTGTACAGAAATAACAGACTCATGGAGAGAGAAATTAGGGAAAGAATTCCTTTCACAATAACATCCAAAAGAATGAAATATCTAGGAATCAATCTAAGCAAGGAGACAAATGACCTCTACACTAAAAATTACAGCACTCTGAACAAAGAGATAAAAGAGGATATAAGAAGGTGGGAAGGCATCACTTGCTCCTGGGTAAGAAGAATAACATAGTGAAAATGGCCATACTTCCAAAACTTCTATACAGATTCAATGCAATCCTGATAGAAGTCAAAAAAGTATATTTCACAGAACTTGAGAAAATACATTTGGAAGCAAAAGAGACCTGGAATAGCCAAAGGCATTTTAGGCAACAGAGAAATGGCAGGGGGTATCACAATCTCCAATTTGAAACTATACTACAAAGCCACTGTGATAAAAACAGCATGGTAGTGGCAAAGAAATAGACCCAAGGATCAATGGAATAGATTAGAAGATGCAGAAACACACCAGACATATTCAGCTACCTCATCCTTGACAAAGGAGCCAGCAATCTTCATTGGAGAAAAGATAGCCTCTTTAATAAATGGTATCAGAAAAACTGGATTTCAACTTGTCAAACATTAAAACTAGACTTGTATCTTTCACCATGCAGTAAACTAAAATACAAGTGATTAAAGATCTAAATATCAAAACAGAAACAGTAACCTTGCTGAAAAGTAAATTACGTAGAACTCTTGAAAACATTGGCATAGGAGAAGACTTTATGAACAACTCTTCAGCAACACAAGAACTTGCACAAAGAATCAACAACTGGGATCTCATTGTATTGAAATGTTTTTGCAGTTCAAGAGAAATCACCAACAGAGCTAAGAGAAAACCTATACTGTAGGAAAAAAATGTTTACCATCTACTCCTGACACAAAGGACTACTATCTAGAATATATAAAGAACTCAAAACAAATCAGATCCCCCAAATAGAAAGACCTGCTTTAAAAGGAAATGAACAGACATTTCTCAGACAAATAAGTAAAAGCAGGAAATAAATATGTGAAAAGATGTTCAACAACACTGGTCATTTGAGAGATGCAGATGAAAACAACACTAAGATTCCCCTTACCACAGAAGGAAAGGCTGCTGTTGAGAAATCAACCAATAACAAATGCTGGCATGGCTGTGGAGAGAAAGGAACCATTGTTGGTGAGAAGGCAGACTGATGCAACCACTGTGGAAGCAGTATGGACATACCTCAAAGAACTAGGACTAGAGTTTCCATTTCACTCAGCTATCCGTCTGCTGGGTATCTTCCCAAAAGAATTAAAAGAATCATGCCACAGTGATATATATGTACCCATGTTTACAGTGGCACAGTTCATAATAGCTACAACTTGGAAACAATACAAATGCCCATCAACTGGAGACTAGATAAAGAAGATGTGGTTTTTCTATAAAATGGAGTAATACTCACCCATAAAAAATGAGAAACTAGAAACATTTATAGCTAAATGGATGCACATTGAGGTTGTACTGTCAAGTGAAATAAACAAAACACACTTAGTAAATACCGAATAGTCTCTGCGGTGTAAAAAACTAAAACTGTATGTAAGCTTCAAATGGTATAATTGAGAGTGTGAAATAGGAAGAAAAATGGCTAAAGAGGAAGTGGGAAGGGTAGGGGAAATGAAATATGAAAAAATGAAAAAAATAGAAACCAAGTCTTTGAAAATAAGGAAGGCTGAAGGGGATGCAGGGAGGGCAGGCTTTGGAAATAAAACAAGAGCCAAGACACATCATGTAAAGATCTAAGATCCCAATGATAAATGTAACTGTATTGTTAGCTTCAAATGTACCATTAAACTTAATGGAGAAGGAAAGAAAGAAAGAAAGAAAAAAGAAAGAAAGAAAGAAAGAAAGAAAGAAAGAAAGAAAGAAAGAAAGAAAGAAAGAAAGAAAGAAAGAAAGAAAGAAAGAAAGAAAGAAAGAATATATTTGTATTTATCCACACATTTACCTTATTGCTTTATCTTCTGCCTTGCATCTTCAAACATCTCTCTGTAATCATTCTTCTGTCTTTGAATATAGCTTTTATCTTTTGCTTAATGTCAGTGTGTTTGTGACAAAGAAATCTATTTATCTTTTCCTGCAAAAGTGCTTTGTATTGCTTTTGTTTGATAAGGATGTATCACTAAGTTGGCAATTACATTTTATTAACACATTAATGATGCCATTCCAATGACTTCTGGCTCCCATAGCCTCTCTGGCTGCTTTTAATGTTTTCCCATTTATTTTGTATGTTCCTTGAAGTTGTGGCTTTCATATAGTTAATTGGTTTTGGAAAGTGCTTGTTAATTATACCCTTTAAATTGTAATTCTTTAACATTTTTCTCTCTCTCATCATTTGGCCCTCAGTGAGATTGGTTTACTTCTAGAGTGTAAATCCATTTGATATCTAAATCCTGAAATCCAATTTTTGTCAACTTAGCTTGTCAAAACTGTTCAATATCTCACATGTTCTGCTGTTTCCATAAGATTTTATGTAGCACAGAGTAACCTATACCTGAATCGGCAGTTACATCTCAGGAAAACTACCAATTGGTAGGTAGTACATATCTTAATTGTTCTTTTTTTTTTTTGAATTGGGACTTCTAAATTTGTCAGTAGCTTGTTGACTTTTCTCCACTTTCAAACAGATGATCTTTCATTTTTAAAAAGATTTTATGATCATTATCAAAGAGTCCTTCTTGTTAGTAAAGTGAGGTTTTTTATTGTTTGTTTGAGACACAGCCTCACTATGTAGTTGAGACTGACCTGGAACTCACTATGTAGACCAGGCTGGTCTTGAACTCACAGTGATCCTCCTGCCTCAGCCTCCCAAATGCTGGGATTACAGGCATGTGCCATCATGCCTGGCAAGCTTTTTTTTTTATTTTCTAATTGTGAAAAGAAACTTTCTCTTTTCAATTTATACATGTGACTTGATTGTCACCTGGACCAGATTAAGAGCTGCCTAGTAGATTAATAAAGTACACATCCAGGTGTATGTATCTCCAGGGATGTTTCCTGGAGATGAGTGGCATTTAGTTCTGCAAACCAAAGAAGGCAAAGTTTCCCTGAAAATGAGTGACACTGCCCAATAGGCTTGAATTCTACATGGAATGAAAAGAGTAAGAAGGAGGAAGTCAGTCTACATTTAAAAAGTTCCATTCTAGCCGGGGATTTAGCTCAGCGATTCGGTGGCCTGCCTTGCAAGTGCAAGGACCCGAGTTCAATCCCCAATACCAAAAAAAAAGAAAAAGTTCCATTCTATTTGAGCAGGTGTATCTTTTGCTACTGTCACTGCCTGGGGACATCAGACATTAGACTTTAGATTCTTTAGCTTTTCAGTATGGAGTCATACTTGTAAGTCTAATAAATATCCTTGCATAATATGTACTTGTTCAGATAGAACTACTAACCAATACGAAACATAAAGTATTTTACTCTTGAATGTCACTAATGATTTTGACATTTACTTATGTCTGTGCAAACACTCCCTATAGAACATGTAGAATATTTTTAGAACCTCATTATACATTCTTTTCTCTCTTTCCAGACTGTCCTCTGATTTCTTGCTTTCATAAGCATTGATTAATCTTATCTACTTTTGACTTAATATAAATATCCAGAAGGTATACTTATATGCCTGGCATTTTTTAGAGAATGTGTTACCTATAAAACTTAACTATATTTTTCAATTTGGTCCAATCTCTTAAAGGTGCCTCAGGTTGGCAACCAAGTCTCTAGCATAGTGCATGGTGATTATTGGTACAAATTTTTACTATTATTGTATAAGTAAACACCATCTGTAATTTGGTAATTTAACATTCATTTTTAAAAAGCCCTGTAAGACAGCCACTTTATGAGAAGCTAACTGGTTTGCCCAAATTTCCTCAATTACATAGTGTTAATTTGTATTCTTTCAACTATTATATTATTTCCCTGCATCTAACCTAAGCTTTATGTTATCCAAATGTTGACTTATGGAGAAAGTTGTGGAGACTCAGTGAATTTCATATTTCTGGTGATTAAAGAGAATGGAATATTTGTGGACATTATGAATTTTTATATGTTATATTCAATGAAATTGTTTCTACATTTTTGTAGTCCATTGTTTTTCTAATATTTTCTAAAAATCACAGCAATATTGATCCATTTTTTTTCGAATGAAGCATATATCTCTAGGATTTACAAAGAAGAAAAATTTCATCTCCATAGATTATTGATTTTTATGCTGGTCCATTCACTGGTCCAAATGTGTAAACACATTTGGGAAAAAGGTAAGTATATATATTTTAATATGTAATAGTTTGGAAAATCTCTGTTATACACACACATATATTAAAACTCCCTAGACTACTTTTTCCAATCATTCACATGGGTCATTAATTGCCAAATGTTAATGTGACATCTGCTCTACTTAATTCTAGTAAATATCAGGAACTTTTACGAATACAAACAATTTATCATACATATGGCATCAATTTGTTCTGAGATATGTCACTTGTACAAATAGTCCATGTTCTTATTTACTGAGATTTATATCAAGCTTAACTAAACACTTCAACTCAAAGGTCTTAGATTTTCAATCCAGATGTCTCTAATCTCTCATGCTATTTACTGACTTCTGCACTTTATGATTATGTATTAATTAGCAATATTCAGAAATTCACAAAGAGATGGGATTCCTATGAAAGGTTAACATGTGACTACAGAATTTCATAATATAAGGAAATAGGGTGCAAAGTGGAAGAAGCAAAGCATAATCAAAAGTATGACATCCAAAAAAATAGCAGACACATAAGACCAAACAGGTTTTCAAGGTCAATGAAATTAATTTGTTCATACAAATCCACTTAAAATCACATTATATAATAATGAAGTTTGATTATTAAAATAGCTAACTATTTTAGTATTTTTAAATGTCCTTGTTTTCTACCTAAAGACATTTTTCTAATGTTCATTTGACCATGTATCTATCCAAATGTTGTTTTATCAAGCAAAATATTTTTAACTTCTATAATCCCAACTCCTAAAGTTAACCACTCTCCTTTTTCAGTATGCCTCTTTCCCATAGAAAATGTAACTTTGCTTTTATCTGTGTGATGCTTCCATTAATTCTGAGCCAGGATCTTTGTTTAGTTTTGCTCACCACTTTATATCTAGAGCATGAGAGTACTTTCATAGAGTAGGGGATCAATAATTGGATGCAAGAAAGTACTGTGCCATAAATTAAGGTTTCCAAAAATTTGAAGAGATTGTGTTTGCCTCAATAGACAACTGAACTAATGAATATGTGAACAAAGAATATTCATATCATATACATTAGGAGAAAAATCTAAAACTCATTAAAAGCAGCAGAAAATCATTTAAGAAGAAACTTAAATAAAAAATATAGTAAGAAGCATGATATTACTTGAAAATTTTTAACATTAGCTGAATTAAAGATCTTTACTTTGTAAGATGAATAAAGGTTCAGGTTAAAAATATTAGAGAGCAGGACCTGGGATTTAGCTCAGTGGCACCATGCCTGCCTCCTAATTTAAATTAAATTTATTGATATAGTTTAGGTATACAATATAATGACATACACCATTGGAGGTTTGTACCTTTACATAATACATCTGGATTCTTGCTGGGGGTTTAGCTCAGTGGTTCTGCTGCCTGCCTCACAAGCACAAGGTCCTGAGTTCGATCCCTGGTAACAAAAAAAAAAAAAAAAAAAAAAAAAAAAAAGAAAGAAAAAAGGACTGAAAAGTACATAGTACATCTTGACTCTTATTTTTTCCCCATTCCTCTGCCCTCCCCTCAACCCCTGCACCCCTCTCTATTTACAAAGCCTTTATTTCCATTTTTTTTATTTTCTTATATTAATTCTATTCCCTTCTTTCCTTTTCCCTATCCCTCCTACTTTCCTTTCAACTTGCATTTTTCTTCCTATTTCACATTATCTATTATACCTTTTACTCATTATTTATACTTTCAGTTTCTCACACCAGAGAAACTATTCAGTATTTACATATGTGTGTCCTACTTATTTCACTTAAAGAGTATGGCCTCAATTTGCATCCACCTAACTCTAAGTGTGTCTAGTCTCTCATTCTTTATGGCTCAGCAGTACTCCACTGTATAAAAAACAAGTAATACCACATCTCCTTTGACCAGTCTCCAGTTGATGGGCAATTGGGCTACTTCCAAGTTTTAGCTATTACAAACTGTGCTGCTATGAACATGGGTGTGCATATAACATTATGGCATGATTTTTAATTCTTTGGGGGAAGATACCCAGCAGGGGAATAGCTGGGTAAATGGGACCTTTAACCCTAGTTCTTTGAGGTATCTCCATACTGATTTCCACAGTGGTTCTACCAGGGTAAACTCCCACCAACAGTGGAGAAGTGTCTCTTTTTCCTCACAGCCCCATCAGCATTTGCTGTTTGTTGATTTTGTGATAGCAGCCACTCTTTCTGGGGTGAAGTGCAATCTCAGAATTGTTTTCACTTGCATCTCTTGAATGACCAGTGACGTTGAACATCTTTCATGTTTGCTTGCTATTTCCACTTCTGTGCTGAAGAACTGTCTCTACATTTCAGATGCCCAGTTTGGATTGGTTCTTTAAATTTGGGAACTTTGATTTTTGCAAGTTCTTTATATAGTCTAGATAGTAGACCTTTGACTGAGGAAGAGCTGGGAAATTTTTTTCCCATATGGTGGGTTGTCTCTTCACTCTGTTAGTGGTTTCTCTTGCTGTGAAGAAGCTTTTTCATAAGAAGAGATCCTACTTGATTCTTTGTGCTAAGTCATGTGCAACTGGGGTTTGGTAGTAAAATCTTTTCCTCTGCCAATGCCTTCAAGAGTTCTACCTAACCTCTCAGCTGGTTTAGTGTTTCTGCTTTACTATTTAGATCTTTAATACACTTCAGTTTTAATTTAGTGCATGGTGAGATATATGTCTTGTTTTAATCTTTGGCAAGTCGAAATTTAATTTTTCAAGCACCATTTATTAAAGAGACTATCTTTCCTCTAGTGAGGGTGTTTGGCTTCTTTGTCAAAGATGATGTGGCTGCGTGTGTCTGGAGTTCTTACTGCATCCTCTCATCTGTTCCACTGGTCCTCAGGTCTGTTTCTTTACCATGCTGTTTTTTTTTTAATTACAATAACTTTGTAATTAAATTCAAGATGGGGACTCTGATATCCCTCTATCTTGTCATTTTTTCCTAAATTGCTTTTTCTATTCTAGGTCTTTTCTTGTTCAAAATGAATTTTTGGATTTTTTTTTCTCAAGGTCTGTGAAGTATGCTGAGAGAATTTCAATTGGAATTTCATTGAATCTACATAACAGTTTTTGAAGTATGGCCGTTTTCATTATACTGGTTCTTCCTTCCCAGGATGAAGGGAAGTTTTTCTTCATTTTCTGATATCCTCCTTGATCTCAGTGCTACGGTTTTCAGAGTAGAGGTCTTCAATTTCATTTATGATATTGGCGGCTGGTTTTTCAAAGATGACTTTTATTAGTTTGAGTTAGAGACCATCTATTCCAATTTCTGTAGGGTTTTTATCATGAATGCATGTTGGATTTTGTCAAATGCTTTTTCTGCATCTACTGAGATGATCATATTTCTTGTCCTTGGCTTTATTGATATAGTGTATTATATGTATTGGTTTGCATATGTTGAACCATCAATGCCTCCCTGGGACGAATCCCACATGGTCTGGGTATTTGATCTTTATGATGATCTTCTGCATTCTATTTGCCAGTATCTTATTGAGGATTTTTGCATCTATGTTCATTAGTGAGATTGGCCTATAATTCTCTTTCCAGATTAGGTCTTTCTCTGCTTTAGAGATTTAGGATTTTCTCTGCTTTGGGAGATTTTTTAAATGCTTGCTTCTAGGAATGAATTTGAGAGTATTGCTTCCATTTCAGTTTCCCTGAAGAGTTTAAACAGTAGTGGCAATAGTTTTCTGAATGTCTTTTAGAATTCAGCAGTGAAGCCATCATGGCCTGGGCCTTAGTTGGTATGTTTTTAATTATTTTTTCTCATTGAGTTTATTGGTACATTTTAGGTATACAGTACAGTTACATTCATTATTGGAATCTTGTACCTTTACATGACAGGTCTTGGTTTTTCTATAAAATGGAATACTACTCAGCCATAAAGAATGAGACATTAGATTCATTCATAGGAAAATGGATATATATTGAGGATTTACTTCTAAGAGAAATAAATAAGTCACACAGGAGTAAACACCAAATAGTTTCTCTAGTGTTTTAATTATTTTTTTCAATTTCATTGATTGGTATTGGGATATTTAGAATTTTTAGGTCTTCCTCATTCAACTTGGATAATTCACATGTATCTGGAAATCTGTCCCGTTCTTCTATATTTTCCATATTATTGGAGTATAGGTTCTTGAAGTAGGTGTTGATCATCTGGATTTCTGCTGGGCCCAGTTTAGTTTCAAACTTTTCATTCCTAATTGCTTGGATTTGGGTCTTTCTTTCCTTTTTTATTTATGGTTGGCTAAAGGTTTATTATCATTGCTGTTTATTCTTTCAATGAACCAACTCTGCTTCATTTAATTTTTGCATCATTCTGTTACTCTTCATTGAATGATTTCTGCTCTGATCATTATAATTTCCTCCACTGTATGAGCTTTGAATTTGTCTTGCTGTTCTTTTTCTAGAGACTTGATTTTCAGCATCAGGTTGTTTAATTTAGCTTGCTCTGTTTTCTTAATATGAGTATTCATGACTATGAATTTCCCTCTCAAGACTGCTTTCATTTTCACATAGATTCTGACATGTTATACTGAGACTGTCATGTAATCATAGAAACTGTCTGATTTCTTCTTAAATTTCCTTTGTGACCTATTGTTTATTCAGAAGTGTGTTGCTCAATTTCTATGTGTTTATTAAATTCTTGTGGGTTCTTTTGCTATTAATCTCCAATTTCACTATCACTATGGTCTGATAATATACAGGGGATAACTTCAATTCCTTTGCACTTACCTAAACATGTTCTGTGAGTGACTATGTGATCTATTTTGTAGAATTACCTGTGTGCAGGTGAAAAGAATATGTATTCTGATTTTGTGAAGTGGAACACTCTGTAAACATCTGTTAAGACCATTTGTTCCAGAGTTTTAATTCCAGTATTTTGTTGGGGTTTTTTTTTCCAGTTGATCTATTTATTTATGACAGTGAAATATTGAGGTCCCCACTACTATTATTAGTGCTTATTTGATTTTTCATGTCCTTTAGTATTTGTTTTATATAGTTGAGTTCCCTACTATTATTTGCATATATATTTATGATTGTCATCTCTTCCTCTTGGATTTTTCCCTTTACATCGATGTAGTGTCCTTTTTTATCTCTCTTAATTAGTATTGGTTTGAAATTCATTTGATCTGCAAAGAGGATAGCTACTCCTGCTTTGGGGGGGCAGTTTCTGTCACATGTATGTTTTCCAACCTTTAACTTGCAATCTATGAGTTTCTTTTTGAATTATGTGTATTTCTGGTACGCAGCATATTGTTGGATCTTGCTTTTTGACCTATTCTGCCAGTCTATTTCTTTTTATTGGTGTAGATCACTAACATTCATAGTTATAACTGATATGCATTGACTTACCTTTGTCACAATTTTTTCTTTTTGTTGGGTTCTCCTCCTTGGCATTTTTTTTTTTCTTTTCTGATGAATTCATTCTGCTGGGCTTCCTGGGGTTGTGATCCTCAGTGTCTATTCCTGGGATAGTCTTTAAAATCTTTTGCAATGCTGGTTTGATATTCATGAAGTTCCTAAGGTGCTCTTTGTCATGAAAGTATCTTATTTCTCCTTCAATTTTGAAAGATTGTTTTGCAGGTTTCATCAGTCTGGGTTGGAGGCTGTTTTCCTTTATGTCTTGACATATGTCACTCCAGGCTCTTCTTGCCTTGAGCATTGTGTTGAGAAGTCTGCTGTGATTCTGATGGGCTTTTGTAAATGATTTGCTTCTTTTAGTGCTGGTAGAATTTTATTCTTCTATTGTATTTCTGGAATATTAACTATTATATGTCTAGTTGTAGATTTTTTATCATGGCTAGTTGGAGTCCTATATACCTCACTTATTTGAATGTCAAGTTATTTTACCCTGCTTGGGAAGTTTTCTGCCATTACTTCTGTGAACATTTTGTAAAATGTCATTTCCACTCTCTCCTGTTTTTTCATTAATTCCAATCAATCTTATGTTTTTCTTTGCATCATCTAGCAGCTGCTGGATAGAGTACTCATGCCCGTTACTTTATTTAAGAAATTTTTCTTTTCCTGGTCCCTAATTATGATCTTGTCTTCTATAACTGAAATTCTGTCCTCATATTGGTTCATTTTGCTGTGTAAATTTTCAGTGGAGTTTTTAATCTCCTGGAAATCTGTTTGCACCAGTTTTATGGATTCCATTTGTTTCCTATTTTGGGATTCCTGAGCTCCTCTATTTTTTAATCTGTGACTGCTCTAGATTTATTAATCATACCTTGCACTTTGGACACAATCTGTGTTGTTATCTGAGAAATTATTTCTGATTTCTTTTTTTCCAGGTCCTCTTTTCTTTGCAGCTCAGGGAATCCAGGTGGTTGAGTATCAGATTGTTCCATCTTATTGCTCTTTAGGGTTGCCTAGGTGATCTGAAAGTCTAGTTTTGAGACTTGTTTATGTGTCTTCTCATTTCAACAGATTCAGTCTGCTGCACCTTTGTGAAGGTGCCTTTTTCTCACCCAGTGGTCTTCAATTCTCAGCAAGCCACTGTGTGACTTTTTCTTGCTTCTCACCACTGTGCCAATTCCTGGGTTCACAATGGTGGCCTGCTGGATTCCTGAGCTTCCCTGTTGTCCATCAGGGTTTTGCCTGGGGTCTGTGCACACTTTGGATATTATCTGTACATGCCTCTGGTTGGTGCCTGCCCATCTGCTTAGCTGTTGTCTGGGAGGGCCTTCGGCTGGGGTCAGTGCATCTCAGTGGCTGGTGTCTGAGTGGGCTTCTAGCTAGGGTATGCACGCCTTTACCAATGGTATCTGGGCAGGCCTCTGACTACTGCTTGCCTGCCTGCTAAGCTCTTTTCCAGGAAGGCCTTTGCCTGGGGCCTGTGGGCCCAAGCTGCTGGTATCTGGCTCGGGCCTGGCTGGCACTTGCATGCATCTCCTCAGCTCTTGTCCATGACAGCTTCTTGCTGGGATCTGTGTGCAACTACCAATGGAATCTGTGTGGGCCTCTGGCTGCTGCTTGTGTGCCTGTGCAGCTCTTTTCCAGGAGGTCTTTAGCTGGGCTTGTAGATCTAAGCTTCTGGGATCAGAGAAGAGCCCTGGCTGGGACCTGCCTGCATCCTTGAAGCTCTGGTCTATGTGGGCTTCTTGCTGTGATGTGTATTCACTTCAATATTTTAGATTTGTTACTTAAAAGATTTGAATTTTTATAGAATACTATTGGAACATAGTTTTGCTTAGTTCATTTCAAGTGTTGAACCTGGTTTCCATAAAGTAATTCTTACTAAAAAAATAAATAAATAAATAAATATTTATATAGTACAGAGGTAATACCATATAAATACATACATAGTATTACATATTCAAGTATAGCATGTGTATATAGGTATTATATATTATATGTGTTGTGTTATATATAGGCAGTATTATATATGAATATGTATTTGTGTGACATATATAAATACAGACATGCCTGTATATGAGACAGATGGTATTTTACACAATATTATATATACATATATATATAGTTTACTATATACATATTTTAAATATACATATATCTAAACACAACAGAATGATTAAAAATGTGAAGCAATTTCTCTGACCTAAGTCTGCATTGCAATAAGAATTATAAAAACATAGGAATCATGTAACTCCACGACCACAAAGGTGACTGGTGGAAAATTTCAGTAGGAATACGTCACCCAGAGCTCCCTGACTTATTGACCACTTTTCTCAAACTTGAATTATTATCCACATTTAAACATATCTCTTCTCAAGGTAAAAACAAAAATCCTACATCTCTAGAATCAGGGTTGCATTGCTTCATTCAGAACCTATTCTTTTATCTTTTTGCTCCTCATATTTTCCCTCTGTCTCTCCCTCCCTTTCTCTCTGCTGTATCTGTATGTCTAATTCCGCCTATCCAAGTTATACTTCCTGGGATAGTTGCTTAAGTCTACTTTCTAACCGTAACTGTAACTTGGGGGAGGGAAGTTGCATGTATGTCTGTGTATGTATTTCCTAAACCATATCTGTTATAAATCTCATGTCTTCATACTTTTGTGTACTTTCAATTACATGTCTTAAGCACGACCACCTTCTCCTTCATAACCATATTAATATTATTTTTTTCAAAATCAAGAAATCTACCATTATTTAAAATTGATATAATGCAACTATTTTATCTGAAGTTTTCATTCAAATATTGTGTCCAAAGTACTCATTATAGCTTTTATTTTGGTATAGTCTAGGATCTAATTCAAGGTCACTCACCACACTTTGCTTTCATGTCTTTGTCTTAAATCTAAGTTGATAGAAAAAAGGTGGGTATTTCTATCTGTTTCTGAATGCAATCTGTAACATAATATGTTAAGTAGCCTCTAGAAACTTCTACCCTAGACTCAGAAGAAGTAGGAAAAAGGCAAATAATGTCAGTTTTATAATTAAAATAATGTTGGTCTTGCAGACTCATTCTAAGAAAATCACTGTTCTAAACCAAAGTGTCACTGTGTTGCAGAAGAAAAATGACTGTTTGGGTGTGAATTTTATTCACCTTGGTTCGGGGTATCTGAGCATGAAAACAAGCCACAAAATGTATTAAATATTTAACAACATTCGGTTAACTTTGATGTGCTGGCTTCACAGGAATATTAACTGATGACTTGTCAGTTGTTTTCTACCTTCTTTGGCATCTGCCTAAGTAAGAGATTCTATTTTTTTATCAGAATTATTCTCTATGCTTTATGTTATTGCTATAACATCCTTGATGGCCAAGAAAGAAAATATAACCTGAATAAATAAGGTTTGTCATTTATGAAGAGGTAAGTTACTTTACTGTTATCTTTTTTGCTTATTTTAGTGTTTTGTTGTCATTTTAATTTAAAATGTAAATAAGTTGCTCAGTTACCTAAAATTCTAAATAAACCAAGTAAACAAATCTGTAAAAGTGATCTTGATTTTACTTCCCAGACTGAAACTTTAAATATAGAGAAAATATTTTATAATATCTATTACAAGAAAAAATATATTTGCCATTTCCCAGACAGCTCATGGAATTTCTCTTTTCACTTTACATGGAAAGAGATTTGAGAAATAATTTAGTTTGTCATTATATTAAGAGCTGCGCTGGGAGAGTTTTACACTAGAGGAGATTTTTAGTTTTCACTGGGCAAAGTAAGTGTAGAGAAAAGTTATTAATATTAAAATTACAGAGCACAGTTTTTATGAGACATTTCCAGATATTTCACTGTTGATAATACACTTTTAATTTCAGGCAAATGCATATCAAACCTATCATGAAATAGCTACTAAATCCAAGTAGAGAATTGTATTGTTATCAATACCTTAATCTGCTATATCCTGAAAGAGTATCAGTAATAAATTAGCAGTCATTTTCTGTCACATTTAAATATTTTTGTTTTATTTTAATACTTGTTTAATAAAGCTATACAATAAGCTACAGGAAATTTATTTTATAAAGTGGGAGAGTCTTCATAACTTCATAGAAACTGTTGTAAATTTTGTACTTTAAAATGGTATTTTAAAATGTTGATATTTCAGTGAATGTTTAGGCTTCTGATCTCATATTGTTTAGAAAACTTTCAGTCCATATTGGAGGACTGAAACTTGCTTTAGCCCAAAAGCAGATAGCTTTTTGAAGGTAGACTGCTGGCTCAAGATCCAAGGCAGTATGGGTTGGGGATTTATCTCAGTACTCCCAGTACCTGCCTCACAAGTTCAAGGATCTAAATTTGATTCCCAGTACAAAAAAAAAAAAAAATTCAGAGCAGCAGCAATTAACTACACAGACTATGGTGCGACATATTTTTAATGATTATTTTCTTGAAATGTTGAGACTGTTTCAATATTCCACTTTTCTAGAGATACAATCTCTTTTCAAATGATGTGTAACTCAGTACAACATAGTAGACCCAATTTTATAAATTAATTAAAACAGTTTTGATGATTGTTTTACTACATCTCTTGTCTCCAAGGTAGACTTCCTGTTATATTTATTTTCAGAGTTTCATTTCAAACTTCCCTCTTACAGTTGATCAAAATCCATTGTGAAATCAATATATTAGCTCAGGCACCATATTGATAATGTTACTCATTGAATAAGGTCTAACAGCCCAGTTTGAAGGAGGAAAGAAAATTTACATATAGGACCAAATGCCTAGAAATCTCTCCAAGAGAAACTAATGATCTAATAATCTTTGAAATTATTGATTACAAGGTAAAATGGACTCTGTCAAGAAAAAAGAGAAGGACTCGGAAATGGGAAAAAGCCATTTTCTTAAATGAAAGCCATATAGTTTCTGTTGCATGCTTTCAGATTGCCTGATTCTTTGTGTCTAAATGTGTCTTTAAGCTATTTTACAAAATGTCTAGTTGCAAGCCATTAAACTGATATCATAGTACACAACTGGGCTGTGAACTCTAGTTTGAAAAACACATCAGTAAAAGTTGGAACCTTCTGGCTGTTAATCTTCTCTACCATGTAAATTTTTATATTTTCCTTACTGTTTGAACAATGAAAACTTGGGATGAATACATCAACAAATTAGGGACATCACATCTCACCTACATCAGCCTTTCCTTTTCTCTTTCTAAACAATGACAGAAACAACCTCATGATAAAATGTGAGAACAGGCTTTTAAAATTTCAAGTTAATCAGAACCAGCATGTCCTAGCTACTGTTTATTTTGACTTTCCCCCAGGGGAACACTGAGTAAAATGACAATTATATGTTGAGATAATTTCAAGCACTGTGATCTTTTGCAAATGAATTCATTAAAAACCTAAGGAGCACCTGCTGACCTGTGTAATCGCTGCTCAGTGCTGACTCAGTGTTTTCAGGAAGAGTGGAATAAAAAGTTGTATTTAAAATATCTTAATAACTACTGATAATTTGTTCCAAAAGCTTTTCAATTTTGGCTGACATATTTTTAAAAAAGCAGTACTTCGTCCTTAAGAAGCACAATGTCCAAAAATGATGCAGTTCTGAGTCTTCCGTGAACCTGGTGTATTTCTCAGAGCCAAGCCGCACTGTCATGAAGTTCTCTCCTTTTCTTTCCTACTACTTGTCTCAGCACCTAAGCCCATCTTCTTTTCCCTATCCACTTTTGGGATGCTATATTTCTTTTTTATTTAAAATTTTTAAAATTTATTCTTTTTATTAGTACGTATTCATTACATGTATTGATCACATTCATTGTAGAAAATCTGTACCTGTACATAAAGCATCTCAATTCCTCCTTTTCTCCTTTCCTTCCTTCCCTCCCTTTGTCCCTTCCTCCCTTCCTCCCTTCCTTCCTTCCTTCTCCTCCTCCTCCTTCTCCTTCTCCTTCTGCTCCTTTTGTTTTGAAACATAGAAGATTGAACCCAGGGACACATTACCACTGAGCTACACCCTCAGTTCTTTTTATTTTTTATTTTGAGACAAAGTTTTGATAACTAACTCGCCCAGGCTGGCCTCAAACTTGCTATCCT
>NW_022900948.1:21479786-21505053 GCF_012274545.1 Fukomys damarensis
TCTTTAGTAACCTGACAAAACAGAGTAGTGATGATAAAAATCACTGATCTCCAATGAAGATATACCATGGACAGGTACAAATTCCCAATGATGAATGGGATCCTACTGTATACTTAAAATGTACCAACAAAATTAATTTTAAAAAATCAGTGATCTCAACCGGCTACTGAAGCGGAGGATACAGGGGTCAAGTTCGCAATGTAAGTCCACTGCCTTGGTGTCCCAGTGTCGAGTGGGTAACACAGACATCTGAGGGTTTCTGGGTAAATCCATATCAGGTGCCTAATCCTATTCTGTGACAGGAAATATACTAGACAGATCTCAATGATGTTATTTTCAGGCAGCAGCACTTGAAGAACATTGGCAAAAAAACTGCTTTCTAGAAGCTTTAATTTTCATTGCTAACGTCTCAAAAAGTATAAATCTCTGCAGAGTGCCACTGCCTCCATGTTTCCTGCTAGTGCTTACTCATGGGATTCTTCCTGTGTTCCTGTCTCTTCTCACATCAAATCACAAAGCCCCAGAGCAATTTACAGGCAGTGGGTCAGGACTAGAGAAGCAAAGGGAGAGTCATTTTCCTTTAAAAATTCATTATTACCTTTTAAGAAAAGGTGATACTATGTTATAGTTGCCAGAAATATGTATATCAATTTTATTTGTAGGTTTGGTGGACTTCTTTCCAAATAATTTGCTATATTTAATATTGTAAAACATTTTAGTAAATAGAATATCACTGTGCACTTACTTTTGTTGGCAATAGGAAATAAAATTAAGAGAAAAATTTATCAGTATTGATATGCTAAGAGTTTCAGGAATTTCAAAATATCTTGAATTTAGAATTGTAAAGTATATAGCTTTATACTTTTATTTTTAATGTATGTGAAGATTGGTGATATTCACTTTATTTAACTGCTTTTCAAATGACAAATTACTGTTTAAGAGAGAATTAAATCCAATCTCCAGTTTTTTAGCTGATATTGGACTTTCTCAACTCAGATATTTCTTATTTCTAATTTGTTGACCTAATTTTACTCTTATCTACAGTAAAACACTTTTCTTCACTTTGAATGTAAGCCTAGAATTACATAAATGCAATTAGGCCAAAGAGACCAGAAAAATATAGTTATGAGACCCAAAAGATACATATATCTAAGAAATTTAGTTTATGTGATTCCTTTGCCTCAGTCACACATGGGCACCTGATTTATTTCTATGTGTTTAAGTCTATGAACCCCATAAAGTAATTACCTCTTTTAAGTTTGTCCAATTCATGTGCTGGATATTATTTATACTTTTTAGAAAGTACTTAAGAGACATTGAGGCTCAACAGTTTTGACTGATCTGAAAGGCTGAAAAAGGAAGTTAAATTGTTTTTTCTGTGCTTTACTGGTGTGCTTTACCCCTTACCATTGTCCTTGGGTTAGAAGTCATGGCCTTCTGGAACTGCTAGAAGTTGGGTCTGATTCTTCCTTCCTGCACAGCATGTGAATGTGCCTCCAGGCATGATGTCCCACCTGTGAAGCCAGCCATTATTCATTATGGGGCTACAAAAACTTGTATCTACATCTGCACTTTGTTAGTAGGACACATTTATATTTGTGCATACTGTTTCCCATGAAGTTTGATAGTTACATAATGAGAATAACTTCCTGCAGTTTTATTAATGACTTCACATTTAGAGTATCTGAAATGAACAAGTTCAAGCTTTCTGATATAAAGCTCCAGCAGAGCACAGCAGCTAACTGCTTTGAGTAAGGCATCAAAACCTTAGAAACAAGCTTTGATGTCAGCTTATTTGCTGATGTACATATCATAAATATATGGCCCTTAGCAATATTATCTCTCAGAATGTACTGAGACCCCACAGTTTATATTGCAAAAATTAATTGCTAAATACATTTGATCATTTCTGCATATTTTTATATCTGGGGAACTACTGTGTTTTCATAACTTTTACTTCAGGTGAGGATCTTATGACTCAACTTCATAAGTAAATCTTGATTTCTCAAATTACTTTTTAACTATTTGGAAACCTTTTATTGTCTCTTTAGAAAGTCTTTCATATTTCAGTTTTCAAAATACAAAATTCTTTAGTTTGTGACTATAGACTTATTATTTTAAATCTCCATTGTTCCTGAAAAGTTGATCTATAAATTTACACATGAAGCTGCAGTTATTATTGTATCCCATGCCTAATCTTATTAAACATATCTTCTGTCACTTATAAATTTGAATCCTAAGTCATCATGTGGGATATTTGAGATATAAATGGTAGAATAAGCAAAATGGGAAGTAACAAATAGTATAAAATATTAAAATATAGGAAAATGTATTTGAGCTTACTTTGTGTAAGTAGAAATTAATAATAACTGGCATAGGACCAGGGATATAGCTGAGTGGCACCATGACTGCCTGGCAAGTGCAAAGTCCTAAGTTTAATCCTCCATACCAAAACCAAACCAAACCAAACAAAAACAATAAACCAATGTGGATAGCTTTGGGTTAAAACTGGGAAAATTTAAGAGTTTTAGTGCCAATTCATCTGCTCAGAGAAGTACTAGATTGATATAAGACATAATAGATTTCTGAGATAAAATCTTGTTTGATATAAAATATTTCATACTTTTGAAATTAAATGATTTGCTCAAAGTAAGAAATACTCTTCATTTTTTTACTAACGACGTTTTTACAGATAGTATGGAATAGTGTATGGACAAATGAATCAGGACTCTATAAAACATTTGTCCAATTAGATGGTAGAAAAAAAATTTTTGTGGGAATAAACTATCAGTAATGAAAAAGCAAAATACTATGTTGTTTCAAGGTCAGTTTTTTCATAGGTGCTATTTATACTTAGATGATCTGATTCTTAAACCAGTTTTTCAACCTAGGCAAATATGATCAGAATACACATTCACTGGTATGATGCATTTCCCCAATGATAATTAAGATTATCCTCTAACAATGAAATTGGGGGATTAAGTTCAGTGTCTGGTATGATGCATTTCCCCAATGATAATTAAGATTATCCTCTAACAATGAAATTGGGGGATTAAAAATTCAGTGTGTGAGGTCATTTTACTGCAGGAATGACACAATCCATTTGCTATTTCTAAATGTATTATCAAAGACTTACAAAATGCCAAACACTTAATTAAACAATTGCTGATTGCCTTGTCTCCTTCTCAAACTCCTCCTTTTACTCTCAGCTTTTTGGCTACCATGATCTGAGCACCCTTCATCTTCGATAAAGTTCCTTCATTGGAACCAGCAAACCATGGACTAAATACATGAGCCAAAGTAAATCTCTCTTTCTTGAAGATGAGTATGTTGACTATTTTGTCCCAGTTATGAGAAAATGGCAGAGATGGATTTTGGTACCCGAGAGCTCAGTGTTTGAAGCTGTAAGAGTCAAGCAAAAAGTACAGTGGAGACCCCAGGAGGTTAGAGATGCCAGGAATGTGGAACATCTGTTGAGAAGGCAGTGAGTAGAGCCACCATATGAGACGGACCATATGAGCTGCAACTGGAAATGCTATAGCTGTGGAGGAATTAAGGTCATTTTGCCACAACTTTCTGCATAGAGAACTACAGGCTTTAATGTTTACATTATTGAGTTTTGGTCTCTTGCTTTGGTTTGAGTTCTCTCTAACCTTCTGTTTCTTTCTTTTGGAATAGGTATGTTTACTCTGTGCCATTGTGTGTTGGAAGTGTTTAAATTTGTCTTTGATTTTTACAGTAATTCACAGCTAAGAGTCTGCCTTGAGTCTCAAAGGAGACTTTGGGGTTGGCATTCAGCAATCCTGGAATTGTTAAAATTCGGGACTCTTACAAATGGACTAAATGTATTTCTGCATAAAGGCACAGATGTGAGTCTTCTGAGAGATGGGAATGGAATGTTATTGTTTAGACCAAGATAACCTTCCAAAGCTTCATATATAAAGATATTTTTAAACAAACAGCTTTTATATAAAGAGTTTTTTAAAAATAATTTTATTGGTACATAGTAAGTATACAATATAACATTCAACATTAGAAATTTGCACCTTTAAATAATCTATCTTGGTTCAAGAACTTTTTATATAAAGGCTTTTGGAAGGTGACTGGATCATGGAGCATGAGATACTTATCAATAGATTAATCCATTGAAGAATCTTTAGCTAAATGTCCTGTTAGGACATATGGTTCTATCAGAAGTGGTGGATTACTGGGGACATAATACGAGAAGCATATTTCCCTCCCAAACTTTTCCCTTCTCTCTCTACTTCCTGGCTGTTATCATGTGAGCATCTTTCCTCCACCACCATGACTTTTCTTCCTTGGAGCCAGCTATCAATGAACTAGGAGCACGATCCAGAATAAACCTCTTCTTCAAAGTGAGGTTGTTGTCTATTTTGTCCCATCAGTGAGACATCTAAGGCACTCTTGGAGGCCATACCTTTCAAGGCTTGAGCAATAACATCAGAAGAGTATGTAATGTTTTTAATTTGAAAGTTCTCTAAAGTAGAGTATTTCTTCTATTCAGTAAGATTCAATAGCAGTTAGTGAGTACTCATATCTACTAGATTAAGGCTTTATAAAATCAGAAATCACTGAAATTAATAAAATTACATTGAGATGACTTTTATTAAAAATATGGTGATTTAAAGATAATAAGGGAAAATATGATAAAATGAAAAATGGAAATAAAGTGTTTGTAAATGGGAAGGGGAGGAGGGGGTGAAGGGAGGGCAGGGACAAGGGGAAAAAATGAGAACCAAGACCACCTGTCATGTAAAGGTACAAAATCCCAATAATGAATGTAACTGTACTGTATACCTAAAATGTACCAATAAACTCAATAAATGAAAAAAATATGGTGATTTTAGCCCATGGTTTCAACTTTTTCACCTTCCAAAACATGAATAGCTTGATCAGAAAGATACATCTATCTCATCCTGAAAACCAGTGCAGGGTTTTTATAGGCTCTTGAGAAACCTTACAAAAGGTCAAATTAATTTGAAGGGGGAGCTGTTCAGCTCATGTGATTCACTAAATGCATACTTAATATAAAACTAATAAGCAAAATAATTATTTTCCATTTATCAACTTGTGTCTAGAGCAGAAAGAATGGAGGGCCAAGGCATACTGAGACAGTTATGGGCAACACAGGATCTGAATGTAGAGTCTCTGCTTATATCTGGCATGGATATGATTCTATTAACACATTTTGAATGCATTGGTAACTGGTATTAATTTAAAATTTCTACAGCACAGGAAATAAATACCATAGTGAGACTTCTCTCTCTCTAAATAGGGCTCTTTGGTAAAAAGCAATAAATGAATCATTGTCCTTGGTTCATGACATATTGACATAATTTTCTTTAGTATATCATTTAGTTACTTTTGGTAATAAATTAATATTCTCTCACTACTCAAATAAATATTTAAAAGAATAGTATTAATATAATTTTAATTAGGCAGTCCTCTATTCCTTCCTTGCCTATTCCTTATGTCATTGCTGTTACATGTTATGCTTGTCATTATTTAGCTCTTCTTTTAAAAAAGTTGTCACACATATATATTTAGATAATTAATATTTTGTTTTGATTAATTTTGAACATCATAAAAATGATTCAGGTGCATGTAGAATTCTGAGCCTTACTTTTTGACTCTAAATGCATCCCTGAGATTTGACCAAGGTTTTGCACTGAGCACAGATGTGTGAGTTCTTTGTAAATTCTGAAATTGCTTCTGCACAGCACAGTCCCCTGCTACAGGTGAAAATAATCACCAGCTGATCTTTTGTGAGCTCCATACAGGTTTTTCACTGGCTTCTGTTCTTTTTGTTTGTTTTTTTCCTTTTTTCTTTATTGGTACATTTTAGGCTTAGAGTACAGTTATGTTCATCATTGGAATCTTGTACCTTTCCGAGATATATCTTGGTTCTTATTATTTCCCCATTCCCCTACCCTCCCTTCACTCCCTCCACCCTTCCCTATTTGCAGAGACTTTGTTTCTATTTTTTACTTTTCTTTATTTTTTTCTTTTCTCTTTTTAGCTTTCCCCTACACCTCCCACTTCCCCTACACCTTTAGACATTTTTTTCCTATTACACAATATCAATTATACCTTTTAATTCTTATTTGCACTTTTAGTTTTTCACAACAGAGAAACTATTCAGTATTTACTCCAGTGTGTCCTATTAATTTCACTTAAGAATATGTCCTCAATGTGCATCAACTTAGTTATAAATGTCTCTAGTTTGTTATTCTTTATGGCTGGTATTATTCCATTTTGTTTTTCCAATACCGGGAATCGAACTCGTGTCCTTGCACTTGCGAGGCAGGCCACTGAACCACTGAGCTAAATCCCTGGCTCCATTTTATTTTTTTAAAAAAGACTTTATCCAGTCTCCATCTGACAGGCAATTAGGCTGTTTCCAGATTTTAGCTATTACAAACTGTGCCACTGTAAACATAGGTGAGCATATATCACTGTGGTATAATTTTTTAATTCTTTTGGAAAGTTACCCAGCAGGGGAATAGCTGGGTCAAATGGAACCTCTAATCCTACCTGTTTGAGATATCTCCATATTGATTTCCACAGTGGCTGCACCAGTCTGCACCCCACCAATAATGAAGAAGGGTTCCTTTCTCCTTTCAACCACACCAACATTTAGTATTGGTTGATTTCTTGATAGCAGCGATTCTTTCTGGGTTGAGGTGGAATCTCAGTGCTGTTTTCATCTACATCTCTTGAATAAACAGTGATGTTGAATATTTTTTCATATATTTATTTGCTGCTTTTACTTCTTTGTTTGAGAAATGTCTGTTCATTTCAGATGCCCATTTTTGAATTGAGTTTATAAATTTGGGGGGGTCTGATTTTTGAGTTCTGTATATATTCTGAATACTATATCTTTGTCTGAGGAACAGCTGGTAAAAATTTTTCCCACATTGTAGGTTGTCTCTTAGCTCTGCTGGTGATCTCTCTTGCAGTTCAGAAGCTTTTTAAAAAGATGAGATCCCAGTTGTTGATTTTTTGTGCTACTTCCCATGCTAGTGAAGATTTTGTTCATAAAGTTTTTTCCTATACCATCTTCACAAGTTCTATCTAATGTCTATTTCAGCTGGTTTAGTGTTTCTGTTTTGATATTTAGATCTTTAATCCATTTGCATTTTAGTTGAGTGCATGGTGAAAGATAGGGTCTAGTTTTAATCTTTGGTAAATTGAAATCCACCATTTATGAAAGAGACTGTATTTCCTCCACTGAGGATGGTTGGCTCCTTTGTCAAGGATGAGTCAGCTGAGTATGTCTGGTGTTGTGTCTGCATCTTCTAATCTATTCCATTGATCCTCAGGTCTATCTTTTTTGCCACTACCATGCTGTTTTTTATCACAGTGGCATTGTAGTATAGTTTCAAGTTGGGGATTGTGATACTCCCTGCCATGTCTCTATTGCCTAGAATTGCTTTTGCTATTCTAGGTTTCTTCTGGTCTGGCTCCTGTTCTTGATGACACAGTGATAGCTTTGTACTTCCGATATTCATCTATTAGTAAGACGTTTTTCCAAGATGGATGCTATAAACATAGCCAGATCACTTTTTTCAAAGGCTACCAGGACCATATGTAAATTCCCAAGTGTAAATTCCCAACTTCCTTCTGCTATGGTTTTCTTCCCTCCTCCTCCCCCAATGTAGTGGCTTCAACTAAGCATTGCCTAAAGAATTCTCAGGAAGGCAGAAGCAAGTCCTTGATGTTCAGGAATGGGATGTTTCCAAATTCAGGGAGATGCATAATTACCTCAGCCAAAAGCTTTTCCTGAGCTCCTTCTGGTGTAATGGAGAGGATGTCACGTTCCTGTGATCTGTGGAGGAGCTTGGCTAAATTACATTTCGTGCTATGGAATTCTCTCTGTTTGGCTTGCTGAAACAGGAAGATGCAAGTTTTCACCTTTACTCACGAAGAAGAGGGAGAAAAATGTGAGGTTACTTTCTAACAAAACATTGCTCTGAATATTCTCTTTAAAAAGTTCTGCTATCTGTTTATTGGAAATGGAAGATCTGATTAAGAGGCTCATATCCACTTTGTAGCTATGATTTTTCTCCTTCTCTTCCTCCTTTTCCTATTCTTTTGTTTTTAACTCATAAAGAGGGAGTGTAGATCTATTCCAGCTATTGTTTTCAACTTTAACACTTAAGCTAATATTTCTGAGAAAACTAAAAAATACATAAAACACTCGCTAGATATTAACTGTGGATATTGATTTACACAGGACTAGAGTTAAAGGCAGGTAGGATGAGAACATTAATTTTTGTTTAATGTAGCTTATTTACATTGTTATTATAATTATGCTTTACTTCCTGTAAATTGAAAAAAACTGTATTGGGAAAAATAAAAATCAAATAGTGTCAGTGAAAATTTATTAACAGAGTTCAGTAGCAAACACACCAATAACATTATACCTAAGGAATTTTCTTTCAGGGAGACTATCAGATGAGATCATTTTTATTTAAGGGACAATGGGTATATTTTCAAATTTTGACCAATCAATTCAAAAGCAGGAAATGCTGTAAAATTTGATTGTAGGAGATAATTATGTCTCCCCACTTTCCAACAACTAGAAAAACAGTTTAAAATCTAAAGTAATATCAAGTTAAAAAGGTGAAGACTTTTAAAACACTAATTATTCACATGTGTGTTTCAGATTTGGTTTTGGGTATGGAACAATTCAGCAGCCTTGAAAATGATTTGATTAAATAATAAGAAAGGGTACTTTTATTTAAATTCAGAAAATTCAACAAAAATATTTAAATAGATATGATGTTACAACTAGAAGTTTTCATGTGTATTTAGAAGTTGAAGTTTGATTGTTTCCTAACTTTAATCTCATCTTCTTCCATTGTCCTTCAAGTTACTATAAAAGGAAATTCCGCTTCTGCTAATCTTTAGCTTAAAATATTTGATTTTTGCCATTTGTCTTCTAGACAAAATAACATTGTAGCATGATGCACAGAACTTCATCGTTAGGTATGAGCCTTCTTTTCATTTTAATTTCATGGCACTTTTTATCATATAATCTATTTTTATTATCGTTGAAGGATTTATTCTTCTCTGAACTCAGCATAGTTTTTTATATGTCTGTTCCTTTGCTCATTTTATTCCTTTGGCTATAATCCTGAAGTGCCCTTCTGCCCATAATTCCCAATTATCCTTCTATACCCAGATGTTGTAATTTAGAATATAAGATGGAGAGCATCACTTTAATGATTAGAAGAGACAAAAGATAGAAGTAAAGATTACATTGCTGGCAAACCCTATGTGTACACAGCATGCCTCAAGGCCACAGGGAGGTCAGTCAGGACCAGGAGGCTATAGCAGGGGATGAATTAGTCCACTGACATCTTCAATACATTCCAAACAGATTCATAACTACAGTCTATACAGTGAGGGGGTTAGCAGGGCCAGTCAGGTTGGTTATACCTAAATTTCCCAATCAGACATGGCCTCCAGGAGAAAGGGACATCTGTGGATCAAACACAGTGAGGAACAAGGAGTTCTAGAGTTGAAAACTGTGTGAAGGTTGACTGAGGTCTATTCTAGTAGGAATAAATTAGATTTATATTTAAAATGAATGCCAAGGCAATGTAAAATTAAAATAATTCACTACACCAGGACATGTACTACCTATGCACGGCATCCTTTAAAGTCTGAGGCAGTTAGTGATTTTATTCCCTTATAGTTATTGGCTTATGGAAGTTTCTTTGACTGGCTCATAATTTCTTATTCAACTCTATATTACAAACTACTAAGAGAGTTCATAAAGTAAGTATATATGTAAAAATATCAACTCAATGAATAAATTAAAATTATGGCTAGGTCAACTGAATAAAAGGGTTCAACAACTATAATTTAATTTTACTATTTACTAAAAAAATTATTTTGTATTCTACTTCTCTATATGGTAACACTTATTGCAGTAGCTAATTCCATGGCATAAATCATTAAAATGGCATATATATATATATGCAAACCTGTGTAAAAATCTGGCCTTCAGCAAAAATGAATGTTTAATAGTTTTACTTTGGACCTTTCTTGCCATTCTTCCTAGGGTTTAAAAGATTCTCTCAAAAAAAGTAGATTTAATGACTGAATATCTTTGTCCCTTGAAATTTTTTTTCTTCTTTTTAGTAATATCAACTAAGTTCTACTCCATGGCTTTCACAGCTCCCTCATTTCTTGAATTGCCATTATTTTCAATTGTGGAAAAAAAATTCTTTCCACTTTGTGAATGAATGCATTTACACCGTATTTGGAGGGTAGTGATATTTATCCTGTCTTACCCCTAGAGTGGCTGCCTTAGCCAGTGCTGCTGATTTATTGTCATAGATCACTGCAAAGGTGATCATAGCAGGATGGTAAGTGATTTGAGGAATTCAGTTTATTGCTCTTGGTTGGCCCTGCAGCTTTAAAATTACTTCACCTAACTATATTTCCTCAAGCTTGTTTTTTTCCTAAACCAGAGATATGTCTCTTGCTTCTGCAGTTTTTCTGTGTGGTGGTAAAGTACACCTGCATCAGGTAAAAAAGCACATTCTTCTCTGTAGTTTTCAGGACATGAATATAGCATGGGAAATCAGACAAACTGCCATAGGTCCAGCTTCCTTAGAAGCTGCTGTGCTCTCAGCTTTGTGGAGTTGGCACTGATGCGTTTTTTTACTGGAGCCTTGTAAGCCCCAGCTGGCTGCGACTGCCAGATGCTGCTGCAAAGGCAGCTTGCCAATCTCTTTCCTCCAGGCCTGCTTGTTTTCCCAGAGTTGTCTTGGTAGGATATATAGACATGTTAGGGATGAAAAATCACACAGAAGGGAATTCTGAGAAAGACACGCTATAGTGGATGACGGAGAATAAAAGCTGATAAAAAATACAGAATTAAAGATAAATGAGACAGATAAATAAAAAGCTGTGGCTGGTGTTAAAAGTATGGAATGCTGTTAACCTTATTTGCCAAATGATTTACATAGAGCCAAACAGAAGGAAGGACCAAGAAGATGAAGCAAAATTTATTATCCTGTGAGCATAATGTTTTCAGGAAATCCTTAAATTATACACCTATGTTGAGAAATGGAGGTCACGTTGCCATGTCTATGGAAAACAATGTATGGTTATTCTTTTCTTTTATTCCGATTATGAATAGTGATATCAGAATATTCTAATATGAGAGAAATCACTTCTCTGAAGGCAGAAGAAAAAAAAAAGACAGAGTAAAACCTACCAGGAACCATTGCTGTCATAGTAAAGTCAAGCACCAGCAAAATAGGCTAATGTGGAAAACGTGAACAAAAACTTACCATAATTTCTTTCTAAGCTGATTCTTGAGGTTTTTTGGGGTTTTTGGGGGTTTTTTGTGTACGTGTGTTTTTATTTTTTGTACTGGGGATCGAACTCGGGTCCTTGCACTTGTGAGGCAGGCAGTGGAACCACTAAGCTAACTCCCAGGCCCCTCAGCAATTAATTTTCATGCATGCAAATGGGAAGCCCAGAAAAAGCACTTCATAAAGAAAAATATATCAATCCTTCCAAACCTCCTCCAATCAAAATACTTAGCAAACAATTAAAATGAAAGAAATATAACTAAAACAAGTGAGCATTTTGGTGTTACTACCTAGCATTTCTTAATTTTATAACTGAATATTTATGGGATTTTTATGCTTTAAGTAAACTGTTACATAAATCATAGGAGGGCCTCCAAGAAGAATTTAACCACATTATTTTTCTGGGAAATACAAGGCTTATTCTCATTTTAAATTAATAGCCACAAAACACAAAATTACACAGAATATCTGAATAAAAAAATGAAATAAAATGAGCTTCATATTTCACAATGCTAAAATTGAAATGCAACAATATTAACTTATTTTATTTCTTTTTTCACATTTTATTATTTTTTGTTCATTAAGTTCATTGGTACATTTTAGGTGTACAATATGATTCATCATTGGGAATTTGTATCTTTGCATGATATATCTTGGTGCTTTTTTTTTTCCTGGTATTTGAATCTGAGCCTCCAAGCTGGTGCCAGTTCAGATTATTCTTTCCCTTCTTCCTCTTCACCCACTACCAGCAAAAAATTAAAAGAAGAATTGGAATCTTTGCCTTGTAAAACCCCTATCAACACATTTGTCTACCACTGAAAGTTTCAGTTACAATTAACCCTCACTTATTTTTTACTCATATATTTTTCTTTCTTGTATACCTCTCTATGTTATTTTAAACAGGAGGAAAAATAAATTCTTAAAATATATTTCTTTTTATTTTTGGCTTCCTCTTGGTACAGCATTTGGATTTGGTAATTAGAAATAATGTCATTTTCCCCTTTGATGGTATATTGGGTAGTGTTGGATAAAAATATAAAACATTTCACTTGTGGATTAAAGTTACGGAGCTGCCATACATTAATAATCTCTAAATTATCTTGACATTTGTACAAAAGGGGGTTTTAATAGCTTATGTTGAACAATTTATTCAAGCAAACAAGCTAACCAGAAAATTTAAGGCTGCTTCAACACAATTTATATTCTTCAGAATATTAAATTATAAGTTCTGTAAAGTTGGAGGTAAAAATAAGCTTATAATAAAATGGGTTGAAATGAAAATTTCTAGTATGGCAAAGGAATGAATTTAAGGGGACAGAGGATGTCAATATAGATGCAAAAACTAAATTAGAAGCAATGTACTATAAAATTGAAACTCCTGAAGACAGAATAATTGAAGTGTATTATAGCTGAAAGAAAATGTTTCAGAATATAGAGGAAAAAAACATCAAAGAGATGCAAGCTTTCAGATAAAATTTATATTTTATATATAACTCAGTGTAATTGAAAGTAAAGAAATATATCAGAAAAACTAATTAAAATTGAAGGAAGAAAACAATTACAAAGACAAGTGAATGTCAACACATAAAATTGCATGTGATAGGCACTCAGTGAGAAATAATCAAGAGTACTTTTATTTTGGAAAAATTATTATATTTTTCAGTTTTTATTTTTATTAGTACATGTTTGCAGTAAATAATGATTACGTTTCTTGTGGGAAGTTGATAAATGCACATAGTAAATTTCAATTCTTTTGTTATCCCTTTTGCCTACCTTCCCTCCCACATTTCTCTCTCTCTGGCTCCCCTTTCCATTTGAAAATGATCTATATCCATATTTCCTATAAATTATTATGTTTTAAAAGGAGAGAATTATACAAACATCTGAGTAGAAGAAACATTTCAAATGGAAAATAAAAATCAGATATACATCCTCTTTAACAGAAACAAGAATGTAATTTTAATGATTTCTAGCCAAAGCTGGGTATAGAAGTTATAAAATTTCCAAGGGAAAAGAAAAGAAAACATGACAAAATGAAAAAAATGGAAATAAAGTATTTGTAAATAGGCAAAGGAGGAGGGGGTGAAGGGAAGGCAGGGATAAGGGGAAAAAAATGAGGACCCAGACCTGTCATGTAAAGGTGCAAGATCCCAATGATGAATGTAAATGTACTGTATACCTAAAATGTACCAATAAATTCAATGAGAAAAAAAAATAAAATAAAATTTCCAACCAGTTACAGTATACATATGAAAGTAATGGAAATATATTCTTCAGTGCACTAAAGGCATAATGTATTAGTATATCATCTAATTATCTCACCTTTTAAAAAATGAGAGATAAATTTGGAAACTGCAATCATAATACTAAGAATCACAAGGAACTTGAGAACTTATCCTAGTATATTTGTTAGATACTGTCACATGTACTAATTTGCCTGAAGAAGTAAATGTTTTTTTTAAATAAGGTAGAATAAAAAGAATCTTAAGAACAGCAAAAATAAGTACAGCCAAGGATTTATCTCAGTGGTTCTGCTGCCTGCCCCACAAGTGCAAGGACCCGAATTTGACCCCTGGTCCAAAAAAAAAAAAAAATTCTAACAAAGAAAAGACAGATACGAAATATAACATCTGTTGAGTTTGTGTAGAAAAAGGAACGCTTCCGTACAGTTGGTGGGAATGTAAACTCGAACAATTACTGTGAAAATCAGTATTGAAATTTCTCAAAACACTATAAATAGAAACTCCATCTGACCCAGGTATGCTTTTTCTGTGTATCTTTCTAAAAGATATACAAGTCATTATTTTACAGTGATATATCTATATTTATGAAATCTTGATGTCAACTGCTAAACCAATATTCTTTTTTCTTTCTTCCATATATATGTGCATATATATATATATATATATATATATATATATATGTTTATGTTTATACCAGCAAAACTCACAGTACTGAATTATGGAGGTGCCCTGTCTGCCCACCAAGAGTTCAGCTGGATACAGAAAATATGTTATATATACACAACAGAGTATAGTCACATAGAAGAATAAATTGGAGTCTTTTATAGGAAAATGGATGAATTTTAAGACCATAATGCTAAGTGAAATATATCAAGCACAGAAGATTAAATATCACATTGTTTCTCTAATATGAGAAATGCAAAATATAAGCACTTCTAAGAGCAAAATAAAAGACAGATGGAAACAGGAAGGTAAACTCTTAAGATTGGAAGGAGATCTGGGAAACAAGTGAGAGGGAATGCTGAGGGATGGGGAAGCAAACATGATCATCATGTGATGTTTACATATATGTATATATGTCCTAAGAAAGAAGACGGACCTGTCTGGGTTAGATTTTTTTGGAATATAGGTCATTCATCAGAGATCCACATAAAACAAAAAATTGAGAAATAATGCATGTGGTAGGTTGACCGACACTGCTCAACCCCAGTCATGTCCATGATCTGAACCCAAACAAGTGCAAATATACAACCTTAGACAGCAAATAGGATTTTCCAGGTGAGATTAAATGTATGGACCTTGAGATAGGGAGACTCGTCTAGATCATCCTAGCAGAGCCAGCATAACCTCATAAGTCCTTACAGGGCTGTAAAAAGAAAAGGTGATAAAGCTGAATAATAAGATTCAGATACCAGATTGTTGGCTTTGAAAGAGGAAGAAACCATAAGCCAAAGGATACAGATGGCCTATAGAAATGAGAAAAGAAAAGGAAAATTTCTTCACCTCTAGGGTACATTTTCCTTCTATGTACTCCATCCAGGCTGCTAACCAAGGTTCCCAAAATAAAACAGCATACATTCAAGATTTATAGTGGAGCAATGCCCTTCATGTAATCTATAAATCCTTGGCTATATCTGTATAACTACCATCTTAGTCCATTTGAGCTGTCAAACAGAAATATCATAGACAGGGTGTTTTAGAAATAACATAAATTACATCATATAGTTTGTTGTAAAGGATAAAAAGCTTAAAATCAGGGCATCAGCAGATCTTATGTCTGATTAGTTCCAATTTTTCATAGAAAATGCTTTCTTAAAAGGGCTGAAGGTGTAGGGAAAGTGGGAAGGGTAGGGGAAAGGAGTAAGGGAAAAGAAAAATTATGAGAAAATGAAAAAATGGAAATAAAGTGTTTGTAAATGGATTTAGGAGGGGAGGAGGGCATGAAGGGAGGGCAGGGACAAGGGAAAAAATGAGAACCAAGACCTGTCATGTAAAGGTACAAGATCTCAGTAATAAATGTAACTGAACTGTATATCTAGAATGTACCAATAAACTCAATTAAAAAAAGAAAATGCTGTCTTAATATGTTCTCACATGGTAGAAGGGGCAAACAAATCTTTTGGAGTGTCTTATAATCAGGGTGCTAGTCCCATTCATGAAGACTTTGTCCTTATTATCTATTGACCTCCCCAAAGCTCCACCTGTTAATAGAGTATGAGAGGTAATTACAGTTCAACCTATAAATTTTGGGGGAACACAGACATTCAAATCATAGTACTTATTAAGTTATCTGTCCCATGCTCCAAACTGGCCAGTCAAATCTTGTTAGTTTTCTTTTAGTAGATACTATTAACTGTGCCCTTCCAATGTTTATTCTCTCTTTTTCTGAGAACATTACCTTGTTGTTCCAGTAGAAACATGTTTTCTTCCACATTTGGTCTATATTGTGAGTTTTCACTTGAGCTACCTCAAAGTTCCACAGGTGGGCACAAAAACAGATTTGGCTAATCTATGTATTCCACAGAACTGACAGTTATGTGAGTGAAAAGATGTGGTCCAAGCTGTCCCAATGAAAACTACTCTATAATCTTATTGAAACTATTTTTTAAAAGTATGTTCTTTGATTCTAAAAACTCACCTTTGCATATTTAGTCTCTCTCTATATATATATATATATATATTTACATTAAGTTATTGGTACATTTAAAGCAAACAGTTACATTTATCATTGGGATCTTATACTTTTACATGATATATCCTTGTTCTTGTTTTTTCCCTATACCCTGCCCTCCCTTCACCCACTTTACCCTTCCCTATTTTCAAAGACTTGATTTCCATTTTTTATTTTTTCACATTTTTTTCTTTTCTCTTATTTCCTTTCCCATACCTTTCCCACCTCCTCTTTAGCCTTTTTTATCCTATTTCACACTCTCAATTATTTTAAGCTTATTTACACTTTTAGTTTTCACATCAGAGAAAATATTCTTCATTTACTTAAGTGTTTTCTATTTATTTTACAACAATACAGACTCAATGTGCATCCAATTTCCTATGAATGACTCTAGTTTGTCATTCTTTATGGCTCAATAGTTCTCCATTTTATAGAAAAACCACATCTTTATCCAGTCTCCAGTTGATGGACATTTGTGTTGTTTCCAAGTTGTGGCTATTATGAACTTTGCTACTATAAACACGGGTGCACATGTATCACTGTGGTATGATTCTTTTAATTCTTTTGAGAAGATACCCAGCAGAGGGATGGCTGGGTGAAATGGAACCTCCAGTCTCAGCTCTTTGAGGTATCTCCATATTGATTTCCATAGTGGTTGCACCAGTCTGCACTCCCACCAACAATGGAGAAGGGTTCCTTTCCCCCACAGCCAGGCCAGCATTTGTTATTGGTTGATTTCTCGATAGCAGCCATTCTTTCTGTGGCAGGGGGGAATTTTAGTGTTGTTTACGTCTGCATCTCTCAGATGACCAGTGATGCTGAATATCTTTTCACATATTTATTTGCTGCTTTAATTTGTTTGTCTGAGAAATGTTTGTTCATTGCAGATGCCCATTTTTAAATCAGATCTTTGTATTTGGCAGATCTGATTTTTTTTTTTTGGTTTTTTATATATTTTAGATAGTAGTCCTTTATCTAAGGAGTAGCTGGTCAACATTTTATTTCCCAGTGTAGGTTGTCTTTTTGGTTCTCTGAGAAATGTCTGTTCATTTTAGATGCCTATTTTTAAATTGGGTCTTTCTATTTGGAGGATTGATTTTTTTTTGAGTTCTTTATACTTTTCTAGATAGTAGTCCTTTGTAGTAGCTGGTAAACGTGTTTTCCAAAAGTGTAGGTTGTCTTTTAGCTCTGTTGGTGATTTCTCTTGCATTGCAAAAACACTTAATACAATGAGATCCCAGTTGTTGAGTCTTTGTGCAAGTTCTTGTGCTGCTGTAGATTTGTTAATAAAGTCTTCTCCTATGCCAATGTCTTTAAGAGTTCTACCTTATTTACTTTTCAGTAAGTTTACTGTTTCTGTTTTGATATTTAATTTTAAATCCACTTGTATTTTAATTTACTGCATGGCAAAAGATAGCAGTATAGTTTCAATCTTTGGCAAGTTGAAAGCCAGTTTTTCCAATACTATTTATTAAAGAGGCTATCTTTCCTCCACTGAGGATGGTTGGCTCCTTTGTTAAGGATGAGGTAGCTGAGTATGTCTGGTGTTTTTTCTGCACCTTCAAATCTATTTTATCAATCCTTGGGTCTATTTCTTTGCCACTACCATGCTGTTTTTAATCATGGTGGCTCTATAGTATAGCTTTAAATTGGGGGTTTTGATACCCTCTGCCATGTCTCTGTTGCCTAGAATGGCTTTTGATATTCCAAGTATCTTCTGCTTCCAAATGTATTTTTGCAAGTGCTGTGAAATATACTTTTGGGATTTCAATCAGAATTGCATTGAATCTGTATAGAAGTTTTGGAAGTATGGACATTTTCACTGTTACTCTTCCTACCAAGGAGCAAGGGATGTCTTCCAGTCTTCTTAGAATCCTCTTCTATCTCTTTGTTCAGAGTGCTGTAATTTTCAGTGCAGACGTCTTTTGTCTCCTTTGTTAGACTGCTTCCTAGATATTTCCTTTTTTATGTTATTGTGAAAGTGATTATTTCCCTAATTTCTCTTTCAGTAAGTCTATCTGTGTACAAGAAGGCAATTGATTTTTGATGGTTGACTTAGTAGCCAGCTCTTCTACTGAACCTGTCAATAAGTCTAGCAGTCTTTTGGCAGAGTTTTTTGGGTCTTCTATGTAGAATATCATATCATCAGCAAATAGTGACAGTTTAACTTTTTCCTTGCCTGTCTTTATTCCTTTTATTTCTTTCTCTTGTCTAGTTACTGTGGCTAATCTTTCTTGAACTATATTGAACAGGTGTGGCGATACCAGACATCTTTGTCTTGTTCCTGATTTTAGCGTGAAGGTTTTCAATTTTTGACCATTTAGAATGATACTGACTGCTAGTTTTGCATACATATCCTTTATCAGGTTGAGATAAAAACAACTTATTCCAGTTTTCTGCAGGGATTTTATCATGAAAGGGTGTTGAATTTTGTCCAATGCTTTTTCTGCATCTATTGAGATGATCATATGGATTTTGTCCTTGACTCTGTTAATATAGTGTATTACATTTGTTCATTTATGCATGTTGAACCATCCTTGCATCCCTGTGATAATTCTGAGTTGGTCAGGGTGTATGATATTCTTGATGATCTTCTGTATTCTGTTTGCCAGTATCTTATTGAGGACTTTTGTGTCCATATTCTTTAGTGAGATTGGCCTGTAGTTTTATTTTTTGTTTGGGTCTTTCCCTGGTTTTGGAATCAAAGTAATACTTGCTTCCAACAATGAATTTTGAAGTATTGTTTCCCTTTCAATTTCACTGAAGAGTTTAGAGAGTAGAGGCAATAGTTCTTCTCTAAATGTTTTGTAAAATTCAGATGTGAAGCCATTAGGGCCTTGGGTTTTTTTGTTGGTAATGTTTTAATTACACTTTCAATTTCAATGAATGTAAGTGGGGTATTTAGACTTTTTATGTCTTCTTCATTCAACTTTGGAAGCTCATATGTATCAAGAAATCTGTCCATTTCTTCTGTATTTTCCATTTTATTAGAGTACAGGTTTTTGAAGTAGGTATTGATGATCTTCTGCATTTCTGCTGGATCTGTTGTAACTTCACCTTTTTCATTCCTAATTGCATGAATTTGAGCCTTTTCTTTCCTTTTTTGATAAGGTTGGCTAAGCGTTTATCAATTTTATTTATTCTTTCAAAAAACCAACTCTTCGATTCATTGGTTATTTTTGCATAGTTCTCTTAGTCTCCATTGCATTGATTTCTGAACTGATCTTTATAATTTCATCCCTGTGTGAGCTTTCAGTTTGTCTTGCTCTTCTTTTTCTAGAAGCTTAAGGTTAAGCATTAGATTGTTTATTAGAGCTCACTCTGTTTTTCTAGTATGGACATTTACTACTATGCATTTCTCTCATAGAACTGCTTTCATTGTGTCCCATAGATTCCTGTACATCATATTGGCATTATCATTTAATTGTAGAAACTATCTACTTTCTTCTTTAATTTCCTCTGTAACCCAATGGTTGTCAGACAGGGTGTTATTTAATTTCCATATGTTTGTGAATTTCTTGTGGTTTCTTAGCCTATTGATCTCCAGTTGAATTGCACTATTGTCTGATAATATACAGGGGATAACTTCAATTTTTTTGCATTTACTTAAGCATGTTCTATGAGCTAGCATGTTGTCTATTTTGGAGAATGACCCATGTGCAGCTGAAAAGAATATATATCCTGCTTTTGTGGGGTGGAACACTCTGTGGACATCTACTAAGTCCGTTTGTTCTAAGACTCAGTTCAGTTCTGTTATTTTTGTTGTTCATTTTTGTGTAGATGATCTATTTTTGTCAGAGGAGTATTGAGATCTGCACTAAAATTGTATTAGTGCTTATTTCATTTTTCATATCCATTAATATTTATTTTGTATACTTCAGGGCATTATTATTGTCATTTCTTCCTCTTGTTCCCTTTACAAGGATGTAGTGGCCTACTTTGTCTCTCTTAATTAGCTTTGGTTAAAAATCTATTGTTTCTACAAATAAGATAGCTATCCCCACTTTTTTCTGAGCTTCTGTCACATGGAGAACTCTTTTCCATCCTTTCACTCTCAGTCTATGAATTTCTTTGTGGATTAAGTGGGTTCCTTGTATACAGCATATTGTTGGATTTTGCTTCTTAATCTATTCTGTCAACCTTTTCTTTAGATTGGGCCATTAACATTGGTGGTAATAATTGTATTGTATTGACTTTTTATTGTCCCATTATTTTCCTGTGGTTGGTTCCTTTACTATTTTTTTTTCTCCCTCTCCCTTTAATTTCTTTCCTTGCTTGCTATATCTGGTCTCTTGGCCCTTGTGGAGTTGTGGTCTTCATTTTCTTTTTCCAGGATATTGTTTAGAAGTGTTTGGAATGCACTTTGCTGTTCATGAATTTTTTTCAGGTGTTCTTTGTCTTGGAAGTATCTTATTCCCCATCAATTTTGAAAGAGAGTTCTGCAGGATACATCACTCTAGGTTGGAGGTTGTCTTCTTTCAGAACTTGAAATTCCTCACTCCAGGATCTCCTTGACTCGAGAGTTTGTGTTGAAAACTCTGCTGTGATTCTGATGGGCATTTTTTGCATGTGGTTTGTTTCTTTTTTCTAACTGCTTATAATGTTTTGTTCTCCTGTTGGGTTACCAGTATCTTGATTATTATATGTCTAGGTGTAGATTTTTTTTTATCATGGCTAGTTGGAGTCCTATGTGTGTCAGTTATCAGTAAGACAAATTCTTCCCCTCTGTTTTGGAAGTTTTTAGTCATTAATTCTGTGAACAGTTATTTTTTAATGTCATTTGTATTTTATCCTGCTACTTTATGGATTTCTATCAGTCTTATATTTTTCTTATTTACATCATCTAAGAGTTGTTGGATTGATTTTTCATTATCCCTAACTGTTTTTAAGAGATCTCTCTTTTCATAGACTCTGATTACAATCCTATCTTATATATTTAAAATTCTATCATCACATTCAGTCATTATGCTGTGAATGCTTTCTATAGAGTTTTTAATATCCTGGATATCTGTTTGAATCTATTTCATGCATTCCATTTCTTTCCTTTGTTGGGCATTCAAAGGTTACATTTCTTTCCTATCCTGAGCATTCATGTTTTGAATCATGGTCCTCAGCTCATCATTTTATTTATCTGTCTCTGTTCTAGAGTCTCTAATCATGTCTTTTATTCTTCTCACCATCTCTGTGGTTATCTGGGAAATTATTTCTGTTTTGAATTTTTCTAGAGCACCATTTATCTGTTTTTGTTGTTTTTTGTTTTTGTTTTTACTTCCTGTGCTATCAGTTCAGGGTGTCCAGATGGTTGACTGTCAGGCTTTTCCACCTCATTTCCCCCAGAGTTTACCTTTGATGAGGTGGAAGTCTGTGTTTGTGTCTTGTTTAAATGTTTTCTCATTTCTATTTTTGTCATTGGTACTGTCCTTGGTTTAATTCCTTGATTAACACTTCAATCTTCCAGATATAGCTGGTCTTTAGGTTTTGAGTATCTAATGACTCTGAGGCAGTCTTATTTACATTACACCAGGGAGGACAACTGATTAGATCAATCATAACCCCTTAGCCCAAGTGATACAATCAGCAACACAATAGCATCAAGCACAGCTTAGAAAATGACAATTTGTGGTAGTTATTAATCTATCACTTTTAACCGTGTGAATTAAATCAAAATTGAGGAGCAACCCAAAACCAAAATATGTTTGTAGTGAATAAACTCTTCAATATAGCAACTCCTTCAGGAGGGGGAATTACAAAAAGTTGGAGAGGGAGGAATAGATAGATAGGATACAGAAAGCTTACAAGTTAGGTGAGAGGACCCAGAATGATCACACAAACTCTAGGGAGCTGATGAAGAGAAGAGGAGAAGACAGAACAGAATACACACAAGAGCAGAACAAATTATCAGCAATATCAAGTCTAGTGACTATAATCACTTTCCTTTAAAAATAACAGCAATTGAAAGATGGAAAAAATAAAGAAAAGAAAAACAAAAGAAAAAAATCAAATTTGGGAAAGGAACAAAAATGGAGAGTAATGGAGATCAAGGTGAGAAAGAAAGTAAAAGAGAGAAAGAAAAGAAAATAAGAAGAGAATTAAAAAAGGAAAAAATTCAGAAAAAAAAAGATGGATAAAATTTTTTTAAAAAAATGATTGATGATATCCGAAAAATGTTACTTTGAAAATAAAAAGTACAAATAGAAATAGGGGGCCTCTTTCAGGGTATTCCTCTGTTGACATAATATACAGTGTGGGCAGGAGTATTCAGATCTAAGTCAATTCATCTCAGCAAGCCGCAAGCTGTCCCCAGAGGTTCAGGCTGATTTCTGGCTGCAAGGACTAAGTTGAGATGTCTGAACACCTACTGGGTTGAGCTTTAGTTCCACTGCAAATTCCAGCTGTCTTTTCCCTGAAGTTAGACCATGTTCCAATGTGAGGTGCTGGTCCCTGTGACTTACCAACTATGGTCATGTTGTGTGCCTTTATTGAAGATTTTCCTCACTTTTCTAGTGGGCTTCAATTTTAATGTAAGTGCCTAAGAGAGACACTCTTTCTCTTGTTTGTGGAGGGGCACAAAAACCACTGTGTTGGCACCCAAGTGACTGGGTTCCTCTGGCATGCTGGGCTGAAGGGCTGCACCTACCAGGGGGTCATGGAGCTGCTGTTGGTCTCTTCTGGCACACTGGGACAAAAGGGCAGGCCTATCAGAGCATGTGTTCAAGCAAAATGTTTTCATTTTGACCTACACATTTATGACTAAAATATAAGATAATGTGATAAAATACAACTGCAATGTATTCGTTTGTAAAGAAAAAGATAAGGTTAAAATATTCTGAAGTCCTTCAGTTTTTCAGAATTAAAAGTGTTAATACATTAAAATATGATGGATCAAACTGCATTTTTTAAATCTTTAATCTTAAAGGAAGTTAAAAAGTATATGCCTACTAAGTTAAGGGGGAAACATTAGCAATTAAAATATATAAATGCAACTAATCCATGTATAAAATAAGATACTACACTGGAAATTGAACCATACTTTGAAATATATGATAATGAAAATAGTTCAAATAAATCCTGTGACACTTAGCAATAGTTGTGCAAAAAATAGAGAATTTACAGCATTTAATTCATATATTATAGCAGAACAAAACCTGAAATCCAGTACAATTGTATTATCAGTAGGAATGAGACAAAGAACAACAAAGTAAAAAGATGAAAATCATAAAATGCAAAGATTATGGGAAAAAGCAATAAAAAAGATCAAGAAATTCAAAGTTTATTTTCTTCAAAATAGTAGTAGAAGGAACAAATATCTAAAATTATTGAGTAAGAAAAATACATAGAGAAGGAATAAAAAATGCAAAACAAGAAAGTGTTCTAAATCTAAATCATGCAATGAAAAAATTATTTATAACAATTTTTAAGATACATTTCAAGAAAGGAAAATTCCAACCAATCACTGCCATTAATGTAGAAATAAATTAAATTCAGTAGTGTATTATAAAGTATACTACATCATGAGTAGCTCATAGGAAATGTGATACTTATGTAATATTTAAATACTGTATATAAAATTTATATATCAATAGGACTATATCATTTAAATAAGATGCTGAATTACTTTATGAAGTTATGCACATAAAAAGTCTCTCAGAAAAATAGAAATAGAAGAAATACTCCAGAATTCAATATATAATAGTGTCTTTTAAAAATATATGACAATCTCCATGCTCAGTGATGAAATAGCAATCTAAAAGTTTTCAAGGCAAGGAATGTCACGGGATTACTAAGTCCATTTCTGTTTAGCATTAGACTAAAAGTCAAAAGCATTGCAATAGAGCAAAGAAAGTAAATTAGTTGAAGACTAAAAAGAAGATATTTACAGATTACATGAGTTGGTGTAGAAAGTTTTAATCTACAAGTACACTATTAGAATTAATAGTAGATTTTAACAAGATTGCTGACTGTAATATACAAAAATCAATATATTTTTATAAAATGGCAGCAAGTATTTACAATAAGATTTTTCAAAGTGTTGTGTATAATATCATGAAAAAAATCCCTCAATTATCTAGTAACAAACCTAAGACAGTAGTGCTGTGTCCTGCAAACTACACACAATACATGAAAAATTACTGAGAGAAGTAAAGATACAATATTATAAATGAGAGTAACAAATATCTTCTGAAAATGAAAGACTAAATATTAAAAACTGTTCAATTCCCCTCAAAATGATCTATATGTTCAATACAATCATGATCAAAGTCTCTTCAGAATTTTTCATATGAATTGACAAGTTATTTTAAAATGTATGTCAAAATATGAAAAGCCAACATTCATTACAGTTTTAAAGAAGGAGGAAAACTTCTTATGCTTGTGTAAGGTAAGAGAACAATGTTGTAGAAAATTGTAGACTATCTTGATAATTTTGTGGTAGAAGAATTATTTCTTAAATGTTATACAAATAGCTCTACCCATAAATGAAAACATTAGTATACCAGTCATCAAAAAGTTAAACAATTTCTGTTCCTTAAAAGATAATTTTAAAAAGCTGTGAAGGCCAGTCATAGAGAGGGAGAAACTATTTGCAACTTCTAAAACCAACAGAGGCTCATAGGATAGATGAGTGGTTAGGTAGAACTCTTGAAGGTCTTGAAATAGGAAAAGATTTTCTGAACAAAACTCCAGTCGCATGTGAACTAGCACCAAAAATCAACAAGTGAGATCTGTTCTTATTAAAAAGCTTCTGCAGACCAGCAGCAGGCGAGCGAGCTCCCAGCCTGGGCGCGAGCTCCTGGCCTGCATGACAACAGACCCAGGAAGGCCCCAAAGACCCCGGAGGGGGTTTCTTCAGCTGCCTGCCTGCCTGTGATCACCCGGCGGGGTGCGCGCAACCTCCCGGCCTGCGGGCCTGCGCTGGAGCTCCCGGCCTGCGTGGCAACAGACCCAGGAAGGAAGGTAGCGGCGCGGGCGCCCTTGAAACACCCACATGACACCCCCCC
>NW_022900948.1:21509657-21533122 GCF_012274545.1 Fukomys damarensis
TATCTTTCCAAGAGAACTAAAAGAATCATATCACAGAGAAGTATGTGCACCCATGTTTATAGCGGCACACTTTGTAATAGCTAAATCTTGGAAACAGCCTATTTGCCCATCTGTTGGAAACTGGATAAAGAAGTTGTGGTTTTTCTATAAAATGGAATATTACTCAGCCATAAAGAGCAAGAGAATAGATTCATTCATAGGAAAATGGATACATATTGAAGATATACTCCTAAGTGAAATCAATAAGTCACACATGTGTAAATACCAAATAGTTTCCCTGGTGTGAATATTCTGCAACAATGCATAAGATTCTAATAAGATTACTGACATTTAGAAATTTGAAGAAAGGAGCTAAAGGTGTAGGGAAGGTGGGATGGGTACGGGAAGAGTAAAAAGGGTAAAGAAAAAAATGTGAGAGAATGAAAAGATGAAAATAAAGTGTTTGTAGATGAGGAGGGGAGGAGGGGGTGAAGGGAGGGCAGAGGTAAGGGAAAAAAATGAGAATCAAGACGTCATGTAGAGGTACATGATCCCAACAATGAATGTAACTGTACTGTATCCCTAAAATGTACCAATAAACTCAATAAAATTTAAAAAAAAAAAGCTTCTGCACAACAAGAGAAACTACCATAGTGAAGAGACAGCCCACAATATGGAAAAAAAAAAACATCAGCTGTTCCACAAAGGTCTACTAACTAGACTATGTAAAGAACTTTCAAAAATCAGACCTCCCAAATTTAGACAGCCAAGCCAAATATAAGTATCTGAAATGAACAGACATTTCTCAGACAAAGAAGGAGAAACAGCAAATAAATATATGAAAAAATGTTCAACATCACTGGTCATTCGAGAGATGCAAGTGAAAACAACACTGAAATTCCATCTCACTCAACAAAGAGTGGCTGCTATCAAGAAATCAACTAATAACAAATGCTGGAGGGGTTCTGGGGAGAAAGGAACAATTCTTCACCATTGGTGGGAGTGTACAGTGATGCAACTACTGTAAAAATTAGTATGAAGATTTCTAAAAACAGTAGGATTAGAGATCCCATCCGATGCAGCTATTTCACTGCTGGTTATCTTCTCAAAAGAATTAAAAGAATCATACCACAGTGATACATGTGCACCCATGTTTACTGTGGCAGTTTGTAATAGCTAAAACTTGGGAACAGCCCAATTGCCCATCAACTGGAGACTGGACAGATAAAGATGTGCTTTTTTCTGTAAAATGGAGTACTACTCAGCACAAAAGAATGAGAACCTAGAGAAAAAGAAGGAGCCATAAAGAATGAGAAACTAGAAGCATTTATAGTTAAATAGATGCACATTGAAGCCCTACCCTTGAGTGAAATAAATAGTATACATGTATAAATAATGAATAGTTTCCCTGGTGTGACAAACTGAAAGTGTAACAGAGGTTCAAAATATATAATAGACAATTTTAAATAGGAGGAAAAGGTGCAAAGTGGGAGGGAAAAAGGGAAGGGTAGGGGAAAGGAAAGAAGGCAATGGAAGAAATGTGAGAAAATAAAAAAAAAGAAAACAAAGCCTTTGTAAATAGGGAGGAGGGGAGGGGTTGAAGGGAGGGCTGTTGAATGGGAAAGAATAAGAACCAAGAAATATCATGTAAAGATACAAGTTCCCAATGATGAATGTCATCATATTGTATACCTAAAATGTAACTATAAGCTTAATTAATAAAGAAATGAAAATGTAATAGTTACAAATCAGTACAAAAAAGTGAAACCAGTATTAAAACAGCAAAATGCAATCACTTTACTATAAAGGAAGCCTCAATGATTAATATTAATGTATGGAAAGAAGTACAATAGCACTAATCATCTGGGAAATGCAAAGTAGAACTACATTCTTATTACCATCATATATCTGCCAAAATATATTCTTCAACTCTAGGATATAACTGTCTCTATGGCAGTATTATCATGGAACTGGAGAAATTCAGCCATTTGGCCATGTGTTTACAGGAGATTTTTTATTTCTTGGATTTTTCTTCTGTAAATTTGGTGAATATAAGAAAGCCACCACGAGAGGATGATTATAAGACCCTTTGAATCTTAAGTCTAACTAACATAGTCTAAACAGAGGCACAGAAATCAGACTGACATCCTCTGCAAGGATGCATGAACTATCTCTTTAGTAGGAATAAAAAAGAAAAATAAATAAAAGTAATGATCAGAACATGATTCAGTAATGCATTTTGGCAATTGCTATAAGAGAAATCTCCAGAGTAAACTAAATTCCCTGACTCTAGAAAATAAAGAAAGTAGGGTGAGGAAACATATTGGTTTTTCAAATCACTTGGCATCTGAGATTTTCTTTATGATGGATTATGATGGATTTCACAACCTTATAGGAAAAATGGTTCTCTGAAAAAGTAAAAACTAGAAGTAGGTAAAGGAGAATGTTCTAATGTCGCAGAGTAACCTGGTGAATTCTGCCTTGAAACCTGAAAGTTATTATTAAGTTTTGTGCTATTCAGCCATGGTGGTGGGGTGGGGTGGGGTGGGGGACCAAAATCCAGGTGGTAAAAAGAAGAGATGAAAATGGGTTTTAAATATATTTTGTTACTACAATAAAATTTTAAGTTACTGGTTAAATTCATAAATAATCTACAGTTTCTTTTTGAGTTGGAAAAAATAAATTATGTCAGAAGAATAGTAACAAATTATATTCTTGAGGTAGATGTAAGACTTAGAGTATGGGAACTATATTCTTATGTATGTTAGACACAAAGTTCTATAGATAATGTAACCTTCACCTTTTCCTACTGTATGAACAACTTTTTATTTCATAAAAAATACTACTGGGTAGATTTGAGGTGTCATTATCAATTAAAAGATATCCTTTCTGGTGTTGACAAATATGATTGAGTGCTTTTATGTTTAATGACTTTCCTTATTTGACATGTGCCAGTTAAATGAGACATTATTTATATCAAAATTTGGGTATGGGTATTTTTATGCTTTTTTTGATCACCTGTTTTCTGGCCAAAGGATGAAATGTTATGATTAATTAGTTTTTAAACTTTTTTTAATGACAAATCTTTACACCTTAAATATGACCTGCTCATTATCTATTATCACAAGGCTGTAGAGATCTTTAAATATTATCAAATAATGTGGAGTTCGCTTATTATAAATCCTCCTACCCAAGGTCTTGTGGCATTGCCATATACTCAGGTAAATGGAACCTGAGTGGAAAAGGAGGTAATGGTCTCAGCATTGTTATCACCCAAACTCTCCAAAAACACTCACTTTGGAGACTGGTACTGACCAGCTAGCTGCATGGGGAGCTCACTAGTGCTCCTGGCCATTGAGCAGACCAGTGAGGAATGTCCAGCTGCACACAGAGCTCACCAACACCCCAACCTTCATCGGGCAGACCAGTTAGGACCACCTAGTCACACAGGCACATCTGCAGGATACTCCACCCCTCTTGTGCCAGTTCCTGGACCCATTCTTTAGAGGAACAGGTGGTCATAAAGCCATTTTATGCTCCAGAAGACAGAACAGAAGTGAACAATTGCAATAAAGATACATCAGACCTCCGTAGTTGGTAAGTTGGAGGGATCACCACCTTCCATTAGAACTTGGAATATCTTCAAGGAAAGGACAGAGGGAACCTGTACTAGAACTCTGCAGAGTTCAACCCTGCAGAAGGTCAGGGAACTCAACTTGGGCCTTGCAGCCAGAATTCAGTCTGAATCTCAGGGGTCTGCCATCAATTAGCTGAGACTAACTGACTTAGTTCTGCACATGGCTGCCCACATTGTCTATTGTGACAGCAGAGACATACCTTGAAAGAGGCTCTTCAAATTTTTTCTGATTTCTTTTGCTCATAATTTTAATTTTTGATTTTTTCCATGTTGCAAACTCTTTTTCCTATCTTCTTTTTCTTTCTCAATCTCATGCTCCCGTATATTATTCTTCATCTCCTTTTTGTTTCTGTTCCTGCCCTAATTTGGATTTCTTCTTTTTTTTCTTCTCTCTTTTGCTTTCACTCAAGTGTCATTAGTTTCAAAGGAAAGTGAGCTCCTATTACTGTAAAGTTGTTCTATTCTTGCCTTTGTTCTTCCACTCTGTCTTTCCCTCTTGTATTCAACAGCTTACTAGAGTTTATGTGATCATCCTATGTCCTCTGGCTTCACAGGTAACCTTCTCCTATACTTCTACCTATCTATTCCTCTCCTCCTAACTCCTTCTGAGATCCCATCCTGAAGGATAAAGTTGCTATATTGAAGAGTTTATTCACTATAAACATATTTTGGGCTCCTTCTCAATTTTGATTTAATTCACATCGTTAAAAGGTGATAGATTAATAATGACCACAAATGGTCAATTTCAAAGTTGTGCATAATACTATTGTTTTGCTGATTGTATCAGTTGAACTAAAGCCTTGTGTTTGATTTAATGAATTGTTCTTTGTAGTATTATGAAAATGAGAGTGTCTATGAGTCATTAGAGACTCAAAACCTAAAGAACAGATATATCAGGAAGATCAAAGCACTAACCAAGAAATTAAACCAAGAATAGCCCAACTAAAAAAATAGAAATGAGAAGACACCTAAGCAAAGAACAAACCTAGAATTCCCACTCACCAAAAGCAAATTCTGGACAAGGTGGGAAAATCTAATAATCAACTACCTGCACACCCTGAACTGATAGCACAAGAAGTATCAAAACAGTTGAATTTCAAAACAGAAATAATTTTCCAGATAACTACAGAGATGTAGAGCACAATGAAAGATGTGATTAGAGACCTAAGAATAGAAACTAACAAAACAATAGATGGGCTGAGGACCATGATAAAAGTCATGAAAGCCCAACACAGGAAAGAAATGGAATCCGTGAAACAAATACAAACAGATATCCAAGAGATTAAAAACTCTATGGAGAGCAATTGCAGCAGGATAAATCAATGTGAAGACAAAATTTCAGATATAGAAGATAGGACGGCCATCAGTGACCTTGAAAAGAAAGGTTTGTTATAAACAGTAAGGGATCATGGGCTGGGGATTTAGCTCAGCGTTTCAGTGGCCTGCCTTGTAAGCACAAAGACTGGAATTCAATCCCTGGTACCAAAAAATAAAAGGGATCATGAGAAATAAGAAATAGATCCAACAATCCTTAGATGATGCAAAGAAGAAAAACATAAGACATAGTAATCCAAGAATTAGTAGGAGAAAATACAAATGACAAAAAAATAAAATTGATCACAAAATTAATGACAAAACTTTGCAAAGGGGAAGAATTTGACATACAGATAAGTGAGGCATATAGGACTCCACCTAGGTATAATAATTAAAAAAAATCTACACCTGGACATATAATAGTGAAGATCCCAGAAACACAACAGAAGAACAAAAATACTAAGCAGTTAGAGAAAAGAAACAAATCACATGCAAAGGAAATCACACCAGAATCACAGCAGACTTTTAAACACAAACCTTCAGGTCAAGTAAGCCTGGAGTGAGGTATTTCAAGCCCTAGGAGAAAACAACCTTCAACCTAGACTGAGGTATCCTGCAAAACTGCTTCAAAATGGATGGGGCAATAAGATACTTCCATCATAAAGAACACCTAAGAAACCTCATGAATACCAAACCAGTACTTTAAACAATTCTTAACAATATCCTAGAAAAAGACAATGAAGGTCACAACAGCATGAGGCCCAACAAAGAAAATCAATTAGGCAAGGCAAGAAACTAAAGGGAGAGGGGGAAAAATTAAAAGGAGCCAACAACATGACAATGATAAGTCAGTACATATCAGTTATAACCATCAATTCACCAATAAAGAGAAATAGACTGGCAGAATGGATTAAGCAGCAAAATCCAACAATATGTTTTATACAAAAAAAAAAAAAACCTAGTTCAAAAAGAAACTCATAGACTGAAAGTGAAAGGATGGAAAACAGTTCTCCATGTGACAGGAGGCCAGAAAAAAGCAGGGGTAGCTATCTTATTTGCAGACAAAGTTAACTTCAAATCAAAACTGATTAAGAGAGACAAAGAAGGCCACTACATCTTTGTAAAGGGAACAATCCAACAGGAAGATGGGACAATAATAAATATATGTAGCAAATATTAATGCCCCCAACTATATGAAATAAATATTAAGGGACACAAAAAAACCAAATAAGCACTAAAATAATTGTAACAGGGGACCTGAATACCCCATTAACACAAATAGACAGATCATCTAGACAAAAAATCAAAAACAAAATAGTAGAACTGAACCAAGCTTTTGAACAAATGGACTTAATAGAAGTCTACAGAGTTTTCCACCCCAAATAAATCAGAATACACATTCTTTTTAGTAGCACATGGGGCATTCTCCAAAATAGAACACATACTATCTCATATAACAGATTTAAATAAATGCAAAGTAATTGAAGTTATCCCATGTACATTATCAGACTATAATTCAGTTAAACTGGAGTGCAGTAGCATAAGAAACTGTAAGAACTTCACAAAGACAAAGAAATTGAACAACACTCTCCTGAACAATCAAGTGTAACAGAGGAAATTAAAGAAGAAATTAGTCCATTTTGACAAATAAGTGATAATTCAAATAAAACATGTAGGAATCTATGGGACACAATGAAAGCAATTCTACATGGAAATTTCATAACAGTAAATGCCCACACTAGGAAAACAGAGTGAGCTCAAATAAACAACCTAATGAAGAATTCTAGGCTCCTAGAAAAAGACGAGCAAGACAAACTGAAAGCTAATACAAGAGAGGAAATTATAAAGATCAGAGCAGAAATCAATGCACTGGAAACTAGGAGAATGATACAAAAAAATCAGTGAATCAAAGAGTTTGTTTTTTGAAAAAATAAACAATATGATAAACCCTAAGCCAACCTTGTCAAAAAAGGAAAGAAAAGGCTCAGATCCATGCAATTAGGAATGAAAAATGTGAAATCACAACAGACCCAGCAGATATCCAGAGGATAATGAATACCTACTTCAAAAACCCAATGCAAAACACTGCAAAAATTGATATATTTCTTGATCCTTATGAACTACCAAAGTTGAACAAAGAAGATAAAAAATCTAAACACCCCAATTAAAATCAGTGAAATTGAAAACCTAATTAAAACTTTACCAATGAAGAAAAGTACAGGTTCTGATGGCTTCACTGCTGAATTCTATAGGACATTTAGAGAAGAACTACTGCCACTACTCTTTAAATTTTTGAATGAAATTGAAATGGAAGCAATGTTTCCAGATTCACTCCTGGAAGCAATTTGATTCCAAAACCAGGGAAAGACACAACCAAAAAGAGACCTACAGGCCAAAATCCTTAATGAACATAGAAACAAAAATCCTCAATAAGATACTGGCAAACAGAATACTGAGGGTCATCAAAGATCATACATGCTGACAAAGTTGGATTTATCCCAGGGATGCAAGGATGGTTCAACATACATGAATCAATAAATATAATACAATATATTAACAGAGTCAAGGACAAAAACTACATTATCATCTCAACAGATGCAAAAAAAGCATTTGACAAAATTCAACACACTTTCATGATAAAAACCCTACAGAAAATTTGAATAGACAGTCTTTACATCAACTTTATAAAAGCTTTCTATGAAAATTCAACAGCCAACATCATATTAACTGTCCAAAAACTGAAAACCTTCATGTTGAAATCAGGAACAAGACAAGGATGTCCACTATCACCACTCCTGTTCAGTATAGTTCTGGAAACATTCACCACAACAATTAGACAAGAGAAAGAAATAAAAAGGAATAAAGATAGGAAATGAAGAAATTAAACTGTCACTATTTGCTTCATGGCCTTTAGTCTTAAACTACATAACTAGAATCTCTTGACACAAAGCCTTTAGCAGTGAACCAGGGAACATGAAGCCTAAATAATAAAAGAGAGAAAAGCAAGAAGTTAAGAGCTAACTTTTCTGATAAATTACAGAGGCTGTACTTTGTTTTATTTTATTCAGACTTACAAATTAAAATATCACCTCATATTTCTCCTTTTCACCTTTTTATATTTCCAAAAGGACTATTTGGAATTATCTTTCCTTTTGTCTTATTGGTAGTAATGAGTCAGTGTGAAAGAATTGGATTCTGAATCATACATTACTGTTAATAGTTACATTGGTGGAGGGCATTTTCCATGTCTAATTGTGTCAGGTTTCTTATATTTTTCAAAGACATGATTTCTAGTGTTCATGTAGGAAAATGTATCTTTGAAAAATAATTTTCCAGGTTAATAGAAAAATTTCTTTCAAAGTAAACAATTGGATTTTTCCCAGTCCCTCAAATTGAAATTAATTGTTGTGTGCCATCTTCAGTAGAAGAAATATAGCCTCTTTAATAAATGGTGTTGGAAAAACTGCATTTCAACCTGTCAAAGATTAAAACTAGACCCTTATTTTTACCATGCACTAGACTAAAATCCAAGTGGTCTAAAGATATAAATATTAAAACAGAAACTCTAAAATTGCTGGAAGATAGGTTAGGTAGAACTCTTGAAGACATTGGCATAGGAAACAATTTTATGAACAAATCCTCAGTAGCACGGGAACTAGCACAAAGAATCAACAACTGGAATCTCATCTTATTAAAAAGCCTCTGCACTGCAAAAGAAACCAACAACAGAGCTAAGAGATGATTTCAATTTGGGAAAACAAAGTTTACCAGCTGTTCCTCAAAGGACTATTATCTAGAATATATAAAGAACTAAAAAAAATCAGACCCCCAAATATAAAGACCTGATTCAAAAATGTGCATCTGAAATGAATAGACATTTCTCAGAGAAAGTTACCCTTCTCCATTGTTGGTGTGAGTGCAGACTGGTGCAACCACTATGGAAATCAATATGGAGATACCTCAAAGAACTAGGACTAGAGATTCCATTTGACCCAGCTATCCCTCTGCTAGGTGTCTTTCCAAAATAATTAAAATAATCATACTACAGTGATTTATGCTTACCCATGTTTAGCAGCACATTTTGTAATAGCTAAGACTTGGATGCAGCCCAATTACCCATCACTTGAAGACTGGATAAAGAAAATGTAGTTTTTCTATGAAATGGAGCACTACTCATCCATAAAGAATGAGAAACTAGGGTCATTCATAGGAAAATGGATTTATATTGAGGCCATACTCTTAAGTAAAATAAATAAGACACACGTGTAAACACCAAATAGTTTCTCTGGTGTGAAAAACTAAAAGTGTTAATAAGATTCACCTGGTATAATTGACAATGTGAAATAGGAAGAAAAGGGCTAAAGGTGTAGGGAAAGTGTGAAGGGTAGGAGAAAGAAAATAAGGGAAAAAATATATGAGAAAGCAAAAAAATGGAAACAAAGTCTTGGTAATTAGGGGAGGTGGAGGGGTTAAGAGAGGATAGCGGTATGGGGAAAAAATGAGAACCAAGATCTGTCATGTAAAGGTACAAGAAAATGATGCAAAAATGATAAATGAGAAAAGGTGAAAAAATTACAAATGTAACTGTACTGTATACTTAAAAAGTACTGATAAACTCAATGAGAAAAAAAAAATAACAATAACAAAAAAAAAAACACACCCACTTAGAAACCTAATGTCTGTTCAAAAATGTTCTGCCCCAAGGGAAATGTAAGAAACAGAAAAAATCTCTGAAGAAAAGTTTAATAGTAGGATGCTTTTCTAAATTCCTTAATGTGTAATTATATATTTTTTTCTTCTCATATACCAAAATAGCTAACGTAGCTGCAGAAATTTTTCCTTGGAAATAGTGAATTTTGTAATAAGCACGTGGTAAAATTTATAGTATATATGTCTATTGATTCTGGGATTCGGTATGAGAAATAACTAATATATTTCCTCATATATTCATTTCTTTATTAACACTTCCATGTATAAAAAGATGTAAAACCTTTTGTAAGATACAGAAACATTTTTTGTCCTTAATAATTTGCTTGATCTTACTGTGGATGAGAAGAAAATATTTTTCCTTGGGTAATCATCTACTAAGTGAAGTATTTTTTTTACCTTATATGATGACAATAAATTGTACCATAAGAAAAGATAAATTCTGATTGTAAATCTTTTCATGTGGTCCATGGAAGGTAAGTAACACCTTACCTAAGAAAATAAGCTTTAATCTTTTAATAGATTGAAAGAGTATTTGAGGATTTCATTCTAATAACTTTTGGGAATGTCATCTCTGTTTTCAGGTTCTATGGAATAATAAGCAGGCTATAATAAAATCTACTTTGTGGCTAGATCTAATTTTAGTGGATTTCTCCTTCAAAAAATATCTAAATGATGTAGTACCTCTATAGAAAAATAGCCCTTAATAAAACAGAAGTAAAATTTATAAATTTATTTTTGCAAATTAAATAACATAGTATTTTTATTAACTCTAAATATCTTGCTAGCTTTTGGTGACTACAATTGACCTTTTTTTTTCTGAATTCCCTAAGGAACAGACCCTGTGCTATTTTGCCTGTATTTTATGGTTTTATGAGTACAACCAGGGAAGTAATATAAAATTTTCTTATATGTAGCAGCACTCAAATCCAGGGTCAAAAATGATGACTAAACACACCATACCCTGGTGGTGCTCAGTGAAAGTTGCAAAAGGCTCTTTAATTTTGTTGGGGATGGTAGAGGGATGCCATAAGGCTAGTGTCAGTAAAAGAACAAAGCAAGTAGAAAACTAATCTGGAAGCAAAAATGAAAAAAAAAATACAGGGAAAACTTACAACACAGCTACTAAGAGTAAGTATTGAAATATCTTATCTATGTATATAAAATTTCAGTAAACATTTTTCCATTAGCTCTTATTAAAAATGTTTACAAAGCAGCCATGATAGCTCACTTCTGTAATCAGAGCACCCTGGGAAGCTGAGGCAAGATGCTGACAAATTGAAGCCCAGCTTGGGCAGTTTAATGACTTATCAAGAGTTTGTCTCAAAACTTTAAAAATGGCAAAGAATGGATCTCAATACAAGATCCTGGCCTCATCCCTAATACTGAAAAAAAAAAAAAAAAAGAAGTGCACTATTATTTATAGAGAATGTGAGTTTTTCAGAATACACATTTTCCAGATCTTTTTTTTAATTTACTTTTTTTATTTGTTTATTTAAACTTGTTGGCTAAGTTGTTAAGAAAAAGGAAAAGAAATGGGCATAAGCACACAGGGCAGATTTATTTCAGAACAAACCTAAGAGGGACTGCTCTGACACTAGAGATGAGACCAGCAACTCTCACATGGGTTCCAAGGTCTTTATGATAAAAGGGGGAAGAGATGTAACTCCCAGACCACTAGATATCTGAAACACGAGTTTACATTCTTTAAAATTGAAGAATGAATTTTAGGAACAATGGAGTTTAAGTGCAGAAAAGATTTTTTGATAGAAAGCTTCTGTCTAAGAGAGGTGGAAGGGGGACTGAAAAGTGTGTTGCCCATCAACCCTACTTCTTAAAGTAAAGCCATGTGATAAGGTGGGCGCAAAGTGGGACAAAACTATAAGACCCAATGGGAAATTACAAGGTGGGCATGAGGTTGTCATGACCAACCAATCAGATTACAAGTGCATCCCTGACCCCACCTTTATTGAAAATCCTTGTATGCTTACTATGTGACTTATTCCCCCTTTTGACTCCCAGATCTTTTGATAGCATTTTGATTTGGGAATGAAAAGTGACCTAGGTTTGATTGTGGTCATGGTTGTATAGTTCTGTCTGGGTGCTAAGGTCTGATAAATCTTGCATTTTCGGTTGTTGCCTGTGTGATAAGTAAACTTTTGGTTTACTAAAGTTGTTTTATTTTTCAGAAAAAGTATATTCTAAGTGACCTGTCCTTTATGTTAGGATATGAATGATCTTCCTCCAATATAAAGAATTCACTGAACATAGTCAAACTCCAAAAGGAAACTCATTAAGATGCCTATTTTCTTCTACTCATTTTAGTAGTAACAACCCTCAGGTTATAATCATGCTAGGAGTTAAGAGGGGAAAGCAATAATACAGGAAACAGTCATCTCTATCTGAGTAGGAAGATAACTTCAATAGAATCCAGATTTATCACAAAGACATTATTTTCTAGCATAAATATTCTCAAGCTTTAATACCCTCCTTAATGACTGTATTAGTTTTAAAATTTTGAAAGTACAAATAACAAGGATAAAATAAAGCATGCTAAAACATCTTTTTAATCTCTTCATGGCCTTTAGTCTTAAACTACATAATTAGAATCTCTTGACACAAAGCCTTTAGCAGTGAACCAGGGAACATGAAGCCTAAATAATAAAAGAGAGAAAAGCAAGAAGTTAAGAGCTAACTTTTCTGATAAATTACAGAGGCTGTACTTTGTTTTATTTTATTCAGACTTACAAATTAAAATATCACCTCATATTTCTCCTTTTCACCTTTTGTATATTTCCAGAAGGACTATTTGGAATTATCTTTCATTTTGTCTTATTGATAGTAATGAGTCAGTGTGAAAGAATTGGATTCTGAATCATACATTACTGTTAATAGTTACATTGGTGGAGGGCATTTTCCATGTCTAATTGTGTCAGGTTTCTTATATTTTTCAAAGACATGATTTCTAGTGTTCATGTAGGAAAATGTATCTTTGAAAAATAATTTTCCAGGTTAATAGAAAAATTTCTTCCAAAGTAAACAATTGAATTTTTCCCAGTCCCTCAAATTGAAATTGATTGTTGTGTGCCCTATAACATCTTTGTCATATTTTTCTCAGGGCATTTTTTTGTTCTTTGTTATCATTTCTCATGGTCATAAACACCTTATTAATTAGATAATAAACCACTTACAAGTATAAAAGATTTAGTCATTTTGTGCAACACACTATAATAGGACATGAAATGATTTTTGAATTATGACAAAAGAAGCTTAACAAGAATTATGTAGTATTTTATAAACCTTTATGAGAGAAAATTCCATTATCTCTAGTATTTTTTAACCACTCAACATATTCACATAGAGGATACAGTTATTGCATATAAAGAATCCATACACCATAGAATTGGGAGAAGATGTAAATATTGACCCTTGGAAGTATGCAAAACATTTACTGCACACTGGAATATTAAACATCAGATCAATAAGGGAAAAGAAAAAATATTAGAAAATGAAAAAATGGAAACAAAGTTTTTATAAATAGGGAAAGGTGGAGGAAGTGAGGAGGGGGCAGGATATGGGGAAAAAATGAGAACCAAGACCTATCATGTAAAGGTACAAGATCCCAAAGATGAATGTAACTGTACGGTATACCTAAAAAGTACCAATAAACTCAATGAGAAAAAAAATGTCAGATCAGAGGACTTGTTCTCCCTAAGCAAATATAAACGAGATCTTCCAGAGCGAATGATATAAGCATTCAATGTAACTATGGTGAGAAATGAGAGCTTCTAAAGTCATGGGTAATAGATTTAGCCTGAGATCTTTATTTCTTTTCTAATTGAGATCGATAAATGTGTTCCCCAAATACTCCCAACTCTGGAATCTTGGGATACTTGCTAAGGATCCTATAGCCATGAACAAATTCAGCACCAAGATTTGAACCAATGCTATGATAATTCAGAAAAAAATGTATGCATCTAGTATATTTTAGAAATTGGGGTTATGGAATGTAGAGGTAGTAAAATATGATTCACATGGATAAGAGCATAACCTACATTGCCTCTCAGGATCTCTCTAAATTATAAAGTCTTCAAAAACTAAAAATCTGGATAATGTACTTTGCTGTTCTCAGGAATAACAGGGGAAAATCACAATATATGACCTGCAAGTTCTATTTTACTTTTCCTAGTACTTACAGATGGAACATTTAGGGACTATCTTCTGTTAAGATAGGATGGTAATACTGGACTGTAAACTTCACTTGATCTTAGCCAAAGGGCTGAGAAGTGATTGATAGGACTGTAAACTTGAGATGAAATTTTTCCATACATTTTTGAAGCATGAACTGGAGAATGAAAATGCTAATTGCCCTCACTTGAATACTCATTGAAGACATGCATCGAATTACCACACTATATCCTACAAATAAATTGGACTTAAAAACAACAATAGAATATAAAAATAAAATGTCATTGAATGTAGAGTAACAAGACAGGATTTGCCTAAATTTTGGACTTCTCTGAAAATTCTGATCTGTCAACAGTAGAACAGAATTTTGACATGACATATCAAGAATTTAAGAAGTATTTGAATAATGATACATTGTTTGAATGAACATACACCCTAAAGTTTAGCATCCCCCAGAATTTGAACAGAAGGCCAAATCCTTCAGGTATATTATCTGCTTGGCTCATTAGATACTGCATTTCAAATGCCTTAAAGAAAAATCTGAATTCATAGAGGGTTTTGTGTAATTCCTATGAATAGGGATAAATTACTGTCAAGTTTTTTTTACATCAGTTGCATAACGTATAGCTATTGTCAGAAATCATTTTATGAGTCCATGAATAATTTATTAAAAAACCAACCAGTACCTAATTTTGTGTTAAAATATAGTGTTTTAAATGCAACAATTTTGTGATAATTTAAAGATTGTGAAAGCATGAAATGACTCGTTCTAGTAATAACTTCATATTTTGTATCATGGTTTTCATTGCAATAGATATGCTTAACAAGTAAGAAAGTGATACCTAAGCCAGGCATGGTGGCACATGTCTGTAATCCGAGCATTCAGGAGGCTGAGGAAGGAGGATCGCTGTGAGTTCGAGACCAACCTGGCTACAGCGTGAGTTCCAGGTCAGTCTCGCCTACATAGTGAGACCCTGTCTCAAAAAAACAACAAAAAAAGAAAGTGATATGTAAAGAAAATGTATTTCTTTTCATGCAATTTATAACTAGAAGAAGTTTTCCATAGACAATCACATGCAAATTTAATTTTAAAATGTGCAAGTATTCAAAGAAAGTTATTAGTCTATTAGTGGATGCAGAGGGACAGAGACAAATTATTTTGAAGGTGCTGGAAGTGAGTAGATGGTATGAAATGTTTAGGAAACACTATGATGAAGATTTATTTTACTTTATTGGAAACCCTGATTAAATTGTGAAGAAAATCATATCAACATTCTGAGATTATAAATCATCAAAACACTTTTTTACTCTGTTCATGTGGTCTCTCTTAGTCAACTTGAGCTGCATAACAAAATATCACGAACTTGATTGTTTAAAGAGTGAATATTTAGGGCCGGGAATGTAGCTCAGTGGTTCCGCCACCTGCCTTGCAAGCACAAGGACCTGAGTTCGATCCCCAGTACCAAAAAAAAAAAAAAAAAAAAAGAGTGAATATTTGTTTCTCACAGTTCTGGAGGCTGGAAAAGCCCAGTATAAAGTTTGCAGCACAATTAATTCATTTTTAAGGTCTCATTTATTTATTAATTAATACATGTTTGCAGTACATAATGGTTGTACTCATCATGGGAAATTTGTACATGTACAAAACACATCTTAATTCTTTACTTTGTCCTGTTCCCTTCCCCCCTCCAAATCTTTTCCCTCCCCCATTTGTGAAAGTTTTATTTCCATTTTTTCCTTCAACTCTTCTTTCCCTTTAGATCTATTGTCCCAACTTTCCTCCCCCTCCTTCTTCATCTCTTATTCCGCTTCCAATTTGAAAAAGTTTTTCCTACTTGCTAATATCTATCCTCTATTTTTAAACATTGGTAGGGAGGAAACATTTTGGTATTATACCAACTATCTTGAGAACATTTTACCCAGGTTAGGACACAAATAAAAAATTATTTTATAATTTCAAAAATAACAGGGAATCCACATACTAATTTTATCTGCATTTTCAAGCACACAAAACATATTGTTAGCTACTGTTTCTTTAAAAGTTCATTAAGAAGAACTAAAGACATCACCCCATAAAAACCACATATTCTGGGAAAATAAAAATGATTACGGAGGAGATACCTCAAAGAGCTGGGATTAGAGGTTCCATCTGACCCAGCCATCCCTCTGCTGGGTATCTTTCCAAAAGAATTAAAAGAATCATATCACAGTGATATATGCACACCTGTATTTATTGCAGCACAGTTTGTAATAGCTAAAACTTGGAAACAATTCATTTGCACATCAGTTGGAGACTGGATAAAGAAGATGTGGTTTTTCAATAAAATGGAATACTACTCAGCCATAAAGAATGAGAAATTAGAGTCATTCATAGGAAAATGGATACACATTGAGGATATACTCCTAAGTGAAATAAATAAGTCACACGTATAAATACTGAATAGTTTCTCTGGTGTGGAAAACTATAATAGTACATAAGATCCTAATGAGATAATTGACAGTGTGAAATAGGAAGAAAAGGGCTAAAGGTGTAGGGAAAGTGGGAAGGGTAGGGGAAAGGTAATAAGGGAAAGGAAAAAAATATGAGAAAATGAAAAAATGCAAATAAAATGTTTGTAAATGGGGAGAGTAGGAGGGGGTGAAGGGAAGGCAGGGACAAGGGGGAAAAATTGGAACCAAGATCTGTCATGTAAAGGTACAAGATCCCAATGATGAATGTAACTGTACTGTATACCTAAAATGTACCAATAAACTCAATGAGGAAAAAAAAACTATTACTGAGGATGAAGGAAAAAATGTCCTATGAGGGATGGAGGTGGGGTCGAGCAGGTGGCTTCAGACAGCTCCTCTCCTCACAGGTCCACTTGTGGCTGAGAGCACATTTAGCTCTTTTTGTGACCCATTTTCTGGCTTTCAAACAGCTGCCTTCTCAATTCACTCTCTGATGGCCGAGTGGACATTCTGGTACCTCATTGATTACAACACAAACCCCATCATGGGGACTCCATCTTCATGATCCTATCTAAACTTAACTAAATTTTGAAAGGCTCACCTCCTAATAATATCATAGTTTAGGCTAAGGGTTTATCATGTGAATTTTAGGGGAACACAAGCTTTCTGTCCGTAGTGTAGTCTTAGAGAAGTCTCACTGTCAAGCTATGTAGCATACTCAGTAATTCTGAATCTTAGTCCTCAGAATAATCATGTTTAGTTAGATCATTTTATAGAGTTTACATCTTTGATTTTTTTTTACACTGGGAAAAAGTGAAAATGTGGATTGAATTTTATGATAACTACATTCAGCTGTCAACCACATTCACTCAGGAAGAGTGCCTCAAATCACACCAAAAGATGATGCCATTAAACTCACATGTTTCATCTATTCTCAAACTTTCATTCTCTTTCCTAGGAGGTTAAAGGGAGGAGGTATATCTCCTCTTCTGGCATCCTATCATCAATAGCACCCCAGTAATGGTATTTAGCAGATTGCTCACAATTAACATAATGTTCTAAGTAACCATGCTCCCTACAAAATGTAAACATCTACATACCAAAACTAATAAATTGTACATTCTAGAAAAGAGCCAAAAGCTTGCAGAATGTTAGTTGATGATCCAAGGTAATATAGAAAGCAATTATTTGAGCTGGAAGAGAAAACTGTCAGTTTTATTTTAGTGACACAGAAAGAATGGAAAAGAGTTTATACCTGCAAGTTGAAAAAGTCATTCAAGTTGAAATGTGTCAACCTGTCATGGCATTGTTACTTTATAGGAAAATATAAATATATAATCATATACATGCTTTGCTCGCCAGTCACAGTAGTTCTTCCTTATCTGTGGCTTTGCTCTTTAATGTTTGATTAATCAGAAGTCAACCAGAGTGCAAAGACATGAAATGGAAAATTCTGAAAAATAAATAATGTATTAAATAACTTTTATTACAAGATGTTATTCTATTTTAGCATTATTTGTGGTTGTCAGTTTCTAACTATGCCTTTTTTTTTTTTTTTTGTACTGGGGATTGAACTTGGGACCTTGTGCTTGCAAGGCTGGCACCAAACCGCTGAGCTAAATCCCTGGCCCCCTGTTTTTACATTAAAGTTTATCATAGGCATTACGGTTTGGTCTGGATGTCCCCCAAAACCTCATTTGGTCAGAGGTGGCTGACTCTGGAATGTGTGATGCTACGATTCAGGCTGTGTGATTACTAAACCACTACACATGAGTGATTTGGCACCACCCTAATCCCAGCAGTCTAGTTGGGATGAAAGAGGTAGAAAGACAAGGTGAAATCCCTTTGCTGTTTTTTACTGTCTTCTGCTGCCATCTATTGTTGCCCGTGTTACTTTGCTGCCTTGTGTGCGCCATGTTCTTTCTTCTCTTTGGGGCCTGTTTGCCATCCCTGCCTTGGAGCCAGCCAATTTTGTATTGAACCATCTGTGAACTATGACCTAAATAAACTCCTTCCTCCCTAATTCTGGGTGTTGGGTATTTTGTCTCAGCAACAAGAGAAAAAAGTAACTAACATGATAGGCATGTATTATTGGAAAATACGTATGTAACATCTACATAGCAGGACTCTGCATGGTTTTAAGCATCCTTAGAACATCTTACAGTGTACTCCCACATGGGGATATTGGAGGGTGCTATACAGGAAAAAAAAGAGGTGATGAATTAATGAAAGACAAAGAACTTTGTAGCTTTTTATTGTTATTTTTCCTGCACATTATCGGCTTTCTAATCTTTCTCTATGTAATATCATCATGTATGCATTATTTTAAAAAACGCTACAAGAAAGCTCTGAAGGCAGGAGCACTGTCTTGCTCATTTCTGTACCAGAACAATTTATTCATAATAGCAATCCCACAGACATTATTGGAGTTGCTATAAATTATTTTTATGATCAGATAGGAAGAAATAAATAAGCTTGAAAAATATGACTTCAAATTGAATGAGAATTATTTCAATGGTAAATCAAGGACATAAAGAGAAAATAAATGTCTGCATATCATTTTTTAAAATATTTGTCACTGTATAAATTTTCTAAGTAAAAATAAACATAAAGGAGCTCAAAGAGAAAATAGTCACAACTTTTATTAGAGATTTACATGCAAGCTGTATTAACATTTGTTTCTCTAGGCCTAAAAAGCTGCACCTCACTCCCAAACTATTCTTATGTATGATATTTGTAAATTCTCAATTTAATATCATCAATGAGGAAAATTTTACATTTTGCTGCCAAATAACTCACAATATCACTCTTCATGAAAAATCTATTTCCTGAAACATTATCTCTTGTGATTCAAAACAACATGAAGGAAAAATAATACTGCACAAACCCTAAGCATCATCTTTCTGAAGTGGTTTCCAGAAGCCCAAGTCATTGCTCTAGGAGCACAGTCAAGGTTCTCACATAGATTATATCTAATTTTTCTTGAAGTTGCTCACTAACTTGGATTCCGGAGCCTCCACTCTCAAAATGACAAGATTAAACCTAAACTTCTATGTTGTTTTGACTTGGAAGGTGAAACATTAGAAATGAGAATAAAAATATGTGAACATAAATGTTTGAGTATTTTTAAAAGAAATCCACATTCATTACACCTTAAATCCAAAAGAACTATTCAATTTGTATCAAAAATATTTCTGGCATAATCAGTATTACATATAATTTCTATTGAAATATATTTCCCTTGGGAAGAAATATCTTTATTTGAATTGCACACAATGTTCACTTGTTTATTTTGTAAAAATGTATTTAAAATGGTACTATATAGCATTTAACTGTTCTTGATTTTCACTTGTACTCCACAGCAGATATATTCCATTTTTTAAAATACATCCATATCATTTCTTTTTTTATTCACTAATTTTATAGGCACATTTTGAAACCGAAACTGTAAATGAGGATCAAAATGTATAATAGATAATGTGAAATAGGAATAAAAGGCCCAAAGGGGAAAGGGAGCCCAGAGGGGCAGGGAAAAAGAAAGAAGGGAAAGGAATAAATATGAGAAAAGGAAAAAATGGGAACAAAGTCTACATATCATTAGAATGGAGTAACCAAGCACACAGTGTAATCCACACAACAAACTTCATGGAAATCTGCCTCTGTAAAGGAGGAGGCATTTTTATACCACATTATCCTGCTTCCTCAGCATACATGATTCCATCAGAAAGAAGACATATGACTTGAATCTCTAATATATACTTTGAGCAAAATCCAAAAGCAAATGAACTGACCTAAAATGAAACCGCTACCAAACATAATGACATTAAAATTATCCAGTTAGAGGCTCCTTTCTGGAATGTGAATGAGAAATACAAATAGAGAATTATTAGCTGAGGAAAAGATGAAAAAGATGTAGAAAGGCAACGAGACAGCAAAGCCCATACAAAATGGTGGTTCTGACTACCCTATTTGTACTTGTCTCTTCACCTGATGACAAAAAAAGATGGGTGTGATAAAACTAACCCCTACTTTATGTGTCTGTTTTGGTAATGAGACAATACTTTGAAATATTTAGCAAGGATTTGGCATATTGTAAAAACTCATAAAAGTTGAACACTGCTCACATTGCATTATATTATGTTTGTCTTAATTATGCTTCTCCCACCAGGCCACGAGCTATTTGAGAGCAAGAACTAGATGATCTCATTTATCTTTGTAGCTTCATTCACTAGAACAGCAACTACAGTGCTTAGCACATTGTAGTTACTTTAGCAAATGTTAATTAGATAAACTAAGTCAACATTTTTTTTCACTCTTCACTTATTTCCTCACTTTTCCCTTCATACCAATTCATTTGTCTCATCATATTTGGGGACTTTAGAAAAACTGGTGTATTGTTGCAGATTATTCACACCAGGGAAACTATTCGGTATTTACACATGTGTGACTTATTTATTTCACTTGGGAAGAAAGGAGCTAAAGGTGTAGGGAAGGTGGGATGGGTAAGGGAAGAGTAAAAAGGGAAAAGAAAAAAATGTGAGAGAATGAAAAGATGAAAATAAAGTGTTTGTAGATGGGGAGGGGAGGAGGAGGTGAAGGGAGGGCAGAGGTAAGGGGAAAAAAAGAGAATCAAGACTTGTCATGTAGAGGTACAAGATCCCAACAATGAATGTAACTGTACTGTATCCCTAAAATGTACCAATGAACTCAATTAAAGCTTAAAAAAAAAAAAGAAAAGAAAAACTGGTGTATTCCAATAACAAACTAAAGTTTTCTTTTATTTTTAAATGGCATCTTAATAGGTGGATTATCCTCAATTTGACTTCATTTTGCTTTTTAAACTAAAAATTACATAAATTTTAAGTAGCCCTAATACAATGTTATAATTCATATTACTGAGCTAACTGCACCCCAAAATTGAGAGAGCAGATAGAATTAGGCAAGAGTACTCATGAGAAAGAAAAAATAATCTGTATGTATGCTTGATTCACAGTAGGGAATGTGACAAAAACACAAGGAATAAAATAAAATTCAAAAAACAAAATATGATGATTTTAGCAATAGAAAGACCTTTAATAATTATCTAAGTCATAACTTTAGCTTTATAAATGAGGAAACTAAGATCTAAATAGGATAAATAACAAAATACATGAGAGAACTTGTTACTGATAGCTGTAACTTCAAATGAGACTTCTACTAGCTATAATGATCTTTCCATTATACCACAATGTATAACGATGTATCATGCATGTTTATAATATAAGCTAGCATGAGATGTTTGAGCCATTTGAATAGTACAACAAAGTATAGACTTGTAGCATTATATTTAACTTTATTAGAGAAAAGCATCTGCCTAATACATCCTCTGGGAAAAAACAATCCCAGCACTAATGATGTTATCTTCATCATTGTCTACAAATGTACTATATTATTAACAAATATCACAGATGCCAACCTGAACGAAAAACTAATAGCCTATAGTGCTTTGATTTATATATATTTTCAGAGATAGGCTTTGCAGAGGAACATACAATAATTAAGCCCTTGTAGGAATGAGTAAATATCACTATAAAATAAACTAGTAATTCAAGTCCCTTGGGACAATTTTCATATGTCGCCAGTTCCCCTGGGAAGGGAGACATTTGATGCACCATTTTGCAAACTGTAGCCAGTGTGGCAGATTAATAGAACCAATAGATTTCACTTATGGAGCTAAGAGTAATAGGCTAAGCAAAAATCCAATCTGTAACGGAAAATGATAAGTAATTGAATTTTAGGGATAATGTAGATAAGAATAAATCATGTTCCTAAAGGGTCAAAATCATAGTTAAACAGATGTCCTAAAACTCTTCCCTTCCTCTCTTCCTTTTCTGATTTTTTTCCATCATTTCTTGTTATTTTTATTTTTCCCTTCTTTCCTGTTATTTTTTCTTCTTCCTTTTTATATTATCACATTTGTGATACATAATAAGTGCACCCACCATGGAAATTGGTACATATTCATACCACATGTTGGTCTTTTTTACTTCCCCTCTTCCCTCCTATCCACCCTATGTCCAGATCCCATTGCCATCTCCACAAAATATATCTCTCTGCTTCCTATCATCTATATTCTATTTTGCTCCTGTATTATTTATACTATTTTTCATATAAGAGAAACACTGCAATGTTCAACCCTCTTTTTGTGATTTCACTTAATATTTTCATCTCAAGGTGAATCCATTCTTTCCTCATTGACTCAAATTTATCTTCCTTTATGGCTGAGTAAATATATATGTATATATATATTTTTTAATAAATGTATTTGCTCATAAACATGTTGGTTGTTCCAATGATTTAAATATTATGAGTTGGGCTGCTGTAAACATGGGCATACAAGTATCACTATAATATGATGTCTTTAACTCAATTAGATATTGGGGAGGTATATCTGGGTCAAATGGAATCTATTTTTCTGAGGAATCCCCATACTAATTTCCATGATGGCTGCATTAATTCGTATTCCCACCAATAATATAGAAGAGTTCCTTTTTCTCCACAATCTTGCCAGCCTTTTTTTTTTAGTTCATGTTGATAACCATTCTTTCTGGAGTAAGGTGGACCTGTGGTGGTTTGTGCATTCTCTGCATCCCTTCCCTTTCCATATCTCACAATGACATAATGATACTACTAAAAGATAATTAAGTGCATGAAAGCAAAATGTTGATTTGCATTTTTATAATTTTATTACTTATTTAGCCTGCTTAAGATCTTTGTTCATAGAACCTCAGTGGTTTATTTGGTCTTGCTTTGAAGCTATTCAAGAATTTTCAGATACTGATCTTTTTTTCAATTTTCAAGCCAGAAGTACAATGTTATTAACATAATCAGCATGCTGTCACATAGATTTCCACAATTTATTCATCTTATAATTGAAAGTATATATCTTTGACCAACAATCTACCAATCTACTGTATTTGTCAATTCTGTACATAAGTGAGATCATATAGTATTTTATTTGTCTTTCTGTGACTGTCTTATTTAACATGTCTTCCAGTTTCATTCATAGTGTTGCAAGTAACAGAATGTATGTATCTTTTTATGGTTAAATAATATTCTGCTTTATATGTTTACCAGTGCTCCTGAATTCCCCCATCTATGGAAACATAGGTTGATTTTTTTTTTTTTTTTTTTGTACAGGATTGCACTA
>NW_022900948.1:21533262-21544315 GCF_012274545.1 Fukomys damarensis
ACAGGGGATTGAACTCAGGTCCTTGTGCTTGCAAGGCAGGCCACTGAACCACTGAGCTAAATCCCCAGCCCCATAGGTTGATTTTATGTCTTAACTGTTGTGAGTAGTGCTGTGATGAACACAGGGATGCAGGTATTTCTTCATTGTATTGATTTCATTTCTTTAGGATATATACCCATGAGTGCAACAGGAGACTATATATTTTCATTCCCAAGCACCTTTGAATCATTTACCAGGATAAAACATATCATGAACCATAAAACAAATCTTTTTAAATTTAAAAAGAATTAAAATCACATAGAATATGTTTTCTGACACTAATAAAGTAGAAATCAGTAAGGAAAAGATGGCTGGAAAATCTCCAAATGCTTGAAAGTTCACAATATACTTTTTTAAAAAAACTGTAATCAAAGAAGTCTCAAAAGAAACTTTTAAAAAGTGAAATGTAGCAACATTTTGCCTATATGACCTCTAAGAACATACCCAACCACAAAACATCAATATATATCCTAGGGTATAGGATCTAAACTCTTTCTTCTTGACTGTTTTACATAATTACTTCATTCTGTGGAGTTCCTGCACTTTCTCACAGGCTGTAAGGTGCTATAATTTAATTAACCAGTACCTCTGCTGCATCTAGTGCACTGAAATGGCAGACTAAGTGGCCTGGGATCTCTAGCACCCATTACCCATAATTCTCCTGATTTTTTTCTTGAAGACAGCCTGTTTCTTACTCTAGGTATGTCATCTTCAGAAAGTTATTTTCAGCTAGAATTTCCTTTAAAGTTCAAGTAAAGTAATAAATATAAATATAACTACCCACATGGATTTTTTTCTCATTCTAACAACTCAAGCAATAAATCATGTGCAAAATGGAAAGAATAATTGTTTTCAGAGGCTGAATGTAGTAAGCAATAAGCCTGCAAGTTTCATGTAGTGATAGGCATGACATGGGCACTAGTGTGGGAGGAATATTCAAACTTCAGACAGCTGTACCTGACAATGGATTTGGATAAGTATTTGATAGACCACTTTATTTTCTCTGAAAGGAGAAGTTGGATTTAAATGTGGTTTTAGTAAAGACACATGATCAACCTGGCTTCCAGGTTGAACTATTCCATTTTAGGAAAGTGTAGTATGTTTGGGGATTTTATGTCATATAGTGACCAAAATTGTATCATTTTCAGCTCCTAATAATGGAATTTGTAAAACAATACAAAATATTTTGAGCTGTGTCAAGTTCCTACTTAATTTTTGATTCAACCAATCACATATCTAGCACCACACTTGATGCTGTCTTTCCATATTGTACTATCTTTTAAATGTATGTCTAAACTCTACAAAAAGGATTTTGATAGGAACACTTTGACAATTTTAATATCTTTTTTTGGTAATTTGAAAAGAAATTAACTTTTGAGAAATAATATTATAAAAATACAAATTTGTATAAACATTTCATTCTAAAGTTTAGAAAATTTTTCTTTAAAAAAGTCAAAAAAAAATTAGTAGTAGAAAATAAAATTATCCTCGTCCATCTCCAGCAACCCATGCCTCCATCAGAGCAGACCAGTGAGAACCACCCAACACCCAGCCACCTGAGCACTTCTGCAACATTCCCCCACCCCATCCCTGCTTTCAGGTCTCCTGGCTGCACCAGTACCTGGATCCACACTGCAGAGACACAGTTGTCATAACTGTCATATTACTCAGCTCCAGAAGATACAACAGAAATGAACTCTATGGAAAGCACGCACAGCAGGATAAATAAATGTGAGGATAGAATTTCAAATATGGAAGCTAGGATTGCAGTCAGTGACCATGACAAGATAGATCTCTTAAAAACAGTAAGAAATTATGATAAATTGGTTGAACAACTCCTAGATGATGCAAAAAAGAATAACATAAGGCTGATTGGAATCAATGACATAGCAGGAGAAACTACAAAAGGCTTAAAAAATCTCTTCAAAGAATTAATGACAGAAAACTTCCCAAAAAGAGGGGAAGAATTTGACATACAAATAAGTGAGGCATGTAGGACTCCAGCTAGCTATGATAAAAAAAAAATCTACACCTAAACATACAACAAACAGTCAAGATCCCAGAAACCCAACTGAAGAACAAAATACTACAAGCAATTAGAGAAAAGAAACAAATAACATGCAAAGGAAAGCCCATTGGAATCAGAGCAGACTTTTCAACACAAATCATCAGGTGAAGGAGAGTGGGGAGTGAAGTTTTCCAAGCCCTAAGAGAAAACCTCCAACCTAGACTGATGTGTCCTGTAAAATTGTCTTTTAAAGTGGATGGGGAAATACAATACTTCCTTGACACAGAACACCTGAGAAACTTCATGAATACCAAACCACCACTACAAACAATTCTAAATAATATCCTATAAACAGACAATGAAGGTCACAACACCATGAGGCCCAAAGAACAAATCAATTAGGTAAGAAAAGAAATTAAAGGGAGAGGGGGAAAAATTAAAAAGAGCCAACAACAGGACAATAACATAACAATGATAAGTCAATACATATCAGTTGTAATATCAATGTCAAGGGTCTCAATTCAACAATCAAGAGAAATAAACTGGCAGAATGGATTAAGAAGAAAAATCAAACAATTTGTTGTGTACAAGAAACACACCTAGTTCAAAAAGAAACTCACAGACTGAAAGTGAAAGGATAGAAAACAGTTCTCCATGTGACAGGAGGCCAGAAAAAAAGCAGTGGTAGCTATCTTATTCACAGATGAAGTAAATTTCAAATGAAAACTGATTTAGAGAGACAGAGAAGGCCACTACATCCTTGTAAAGGGAACAATCCAAAGAAAGAGATGACAATAATAAATACATATGCATCAAATAAGGCCTCCAACTATGTAAAAAAAAATACTAAGTGACATGAAAAACCAAATAAGTACTAAAACAATTGTACTGGGGGACCTAAATGCCCCACTGTCACAAATAGACAGACCATCTAGACAAAAAAATCAACACTGGAATACTAGAACTGAACCAAGCTTTCGAACAAATGGACTTAATAAAAGTCTACAGAGTGTTTCACCCCAGATAAATCTGGATACACATTCTTTTCAGCAGCACATGGGGCATTCTCCAAAATAGACCACATACTAGCACATAGAACACATTTAAATAAATGCTAAGAAGTCACAATTATCAGACCATAGTGCAACTAAGCTGGAGATTAATAGTATAAGAAACTGTAAGAACTCTGCAAACACATGGAAATTGAAAAACACTCTCCTGAAGAATCAATGGCTGACAGAAGAAATTAGTCAGTTTTTACAAATAAGTGATAATACCAATACAACATGCAGGCATCTATGGAACATAATGAAAGCAGTTATACACAGAAAATTCATAGCCTTGAATGCCCACACTAGGAAAACAGAGTGAGATCAAATAAACAATCTAATGATGAATCTTAGGCTTCTAGAAAAGAAGAGCAAGAGCAAGACAAACGGAAAGCTCATACAAGAGAGGAAATTATAAAGATAAGAGCAGAAATCAATGAGATGGAAACTAAGAGAAAAATGAAGAATCAATGAATTTGAGTTTGTTATTTGAAAGAATAAGTAAAATTGATGAACCCTTAACCATCCTTGTCAAAAAAAGCAAGGCAAATGTTCAGATCCATGCAATTAGGAATGAAAAAGGTGAAATCACAACAGACCCAGCAGAAATCCAGAGGATCATCAATACCTATGTTGAGAACTTGTATTCTAATAAAATGGAAAACACAAGAAATGAACAGATTTCTTGATATTTATAAATTAACAATTGAGTGAAGAAGATAAAAAAATTTAGATACCTCAATTTCAATCAGTAAAATTGAAAAATGTAATTAAAAGTTTACCAATGATGGCAAACCCAAATCCTGATGGTTTCACTGCTGAATTCTACAAAACATTAACAGAAGAACTATTGCCACTAATCTTTAAACTTTTCAATGAAATTGAAAGGGAAGCAATACTTCTAAATTCATTCCTGTTACTTTGAATACAAAACCAAAACCATAAAAAGAGAACTACATGGCCAATCTCCTTAATGAACATAGAAGCAAAAATCCTACCCAAGACACTACCAAACAGAATACAGAATATCATCAATAAGATCACACACCCTGACCAAGTCAGATTTATCCCAGGGATGCAAGGATGGTTCAACATACACGAATCAATAAATGTAATACAATATATTAACAGAGTCAAGGACAAAAACCATATTATCATCTCAATAGATGTAGAAAAAGCATTTGACAAAATTCCACACCCTTTCATGATAAAAACCTTGCAGAAAATTGGAACAGATGGTCTTTATCCCATCTTTATAAAGGCTATCTATGAAATACTAATAACCAACATCATATTAAATGGCCAAAAACTGAAAACCTTCATGCTAAAATCAGGAACAAGACAAGAATGTCCACTATCACAACTCCTGTTCAGTATAATTCTGGAAACATCAGCCACAGCAATTACACATGAGAAAGAAATTAAAACAATAAAGATAGGTAAGGAAGAATTAAACTGTAATTACTTGCTGACAATATGAAACTCTACATTGAAGACCCAAAAAAATTCTACCAAAAGATTTCTAGACTTAACTGACACTTTTAGGGGAGTAGCTGGATACAAGCTCAATACTCAAAAATCAATAGACTTCTTGTACACAAATAAGATACTCACTGAGAGAGAAATTAGGGAAGCAATCCCTTCACAATGGCATCCAAAAAAAAAGGAAGTATCTAGAATAAATCTAATGAAGGAAGCAAAAGACCTATACACTGAAAATTACAGCACTCTGAAAAAAGAGATCAAAGAGGATATAAGAAAATGGAAAGATATCCCCTGTTTCTGGGTAGGAAGAATCAATATAGTGAAAATGGCCATACTACCAAAACTGCTATACAGATTCAATGCAATCCCAATTGAAAATCCAGTGGCATAGCTCAGAGAATGAGAGAAAATAATCCAAAAATTCATTTGGAACCAGAACAGCCCCAGAATAGCAAAAGCATTTTAGGCAACAGAGACATGACAGGGGGTATCACAATCCCAATTTAAAACTGTACAACAAAGCAACTGTGATAGAAACAGCATGGTACTGGCAAAGAAAAAGACCTGTGGATCAGTGGAATAGATTGGAAGATACAGAAATAACTCCAGATGTACTCAGCTACCTCATCTTTGATAAAGGATCCAACCATCTTCAGTAGAAGAAAGATAGCCTCTTTAATAAATGGTGTTGAAAACAGTGGATTTCAACCTGCTAAAGATTAAAACTAGACCCTTATTTTTCACCATGCACTAGACTAAAATCCAAGTGGATTACAGATCTAACTATTAAAACAGAAACTATAAACTTGCTGAAAGATAAGTTAGGCAGAACTCTTGAAGACATTGACATAGGAAAAGCCCATATGAGCAATCCTCAGTAGCACAGGAACTAGCATAAAGAATCAACAACTTGGATATTATCATATTAATAAAAACTTCTGCACTTCAAAAGAAACCACCAACCAAGCTAAGAGACAAGCTACAATGTGGGAAAATTATTTACCAGCTGCTCCTCAGACAAAGGACTATCTAGAATGTGTAAAAACTGAAAAAATCAGGCCCCCCCAAATATAAAGACCTGATTCAAAAATGGGCATCTGAAATGTACAGGCATTTCTCAGACAAAGAAGTAAAAGCAGCAAATAAATATGTGAAAAAATGTTCCACATCACTGGTCATTCAAGAGATGCAGAGGAAAATAAAACTGAGGTTCAACCTCACACCAGAAAGAATGGCTGCTCTCAAGAAATCATCCAATAATAAATGTTGGCAGGGTTGTGGGGAGAGAGGAACCCTTCTCTATTGTCGGTGGGAATGCAGGCTGATGAAGCCACTGTGGAAATAAATATGGAGTTACCACAGAGTACTATGACTAGAGGTTCCATTTGACCCAGTTATCCCTCTGCTGGATGTCTTTCCAAAGAATTAAAAGAATCATACCACAGTTATATATGCTCACCCATGTTTATAGCAGCACAGTTTGTAATAGCTGAAGCTTGAATGCAGCCCAATTTCCCATCAGTTGGAGTCTGGATTAAGAAGATGTGATTTTTCCATAAAATGGAATACTACTCAGCCATAAAGAATGAGAAACTAGAGTCATTCATAGGAAAATGGATGCATATTGAGGCCATACTCAAGTGAAATAAATAAGACATTCATGTGTATATCCTGAATAGTTTCTCTGGTGTGAAAAACTAAAAGTGTAAATAAGAACCAAATGGTATAATTAAAAAATGTGAGCCAGGGATTTAGTTCAGTGGTTCTTGGCCTGCCTCACAAGCTCAAGGACCCGAATTCAATCCCTAGTACACCCCCCACAAAAAAATGTGAAATAGGAAAAAAAAGACTAATGGTGTAGGGGAAGTGGGAAGGGTAGGAGAAAGGAAATAAGGGAAAAGAAAAAATATGAGAAAATGAAAAAATGGAAAAAGTTTTTGTAAATAGGGAAGAGAGGAGGGGGTGAAGGTAGGTCAGACTATATGGAAAAAATGAGAATGAAGATCTGTCATTTAAAGGTACAAGATCCCAAAGAAGAATGTGACTATACTGTATACTTAAAAAGTACCAATAACCTCAGTAAGATAAAAAAGAAAAGGGAAGTAAAATTATCTCTTTTTAGCAGATGATATGATTATTTATCCAACAATGCCTAACTGAACTAAAATAAATGCTTATTAGAATAATTCAATTCAAAATGGTTGAGGGATACTTTAGCAATACATAAAAATTAAATATATTTGTATATCTGATACCATTAAAAATTAAAATTCTTAAAGTCAACATCACTTACAGTGGCATTTAAAATCATGAGTTACATAACAATCCTAACAAGTGATATATCGTATCTACTCACTGAAAGTATAAACATTCTGAGAATTAAAAAGAAAGAAAGAAATGCAAAAACAACAGAATAAAATGTACAGCATCACCAAATGACAAACTATTTTAATGAAAATTAGTCAGTTCCCTCTGAAACAAAATTTCAGTAAATTTATTAAGAAAATCTATTAGCTTATTCAAAACATATACGGTCTCAAATTAATACATTGCTACGCCTAATATAGACTGAAACAATCTAGACAGTATGGTAGTAGCATTCGAATAGACAAATATATCAATGGAAACACATATCCAAGATATAGCAGAGTGAAAAAAGTTAAAGAGAGGGATAATATGACCTACACCTTTGTACACATGTAGTAATATTACATGGCAGAGGATACATTCAAAGACCTCCAGTGATAAATGTAATTGCTGGTGATATTGAACTCTATATATTATGTTTTGCTCTATATAGATACATAAAATAAAATTTAATTCAGCAATAGGCAGAAGAGGCTACCAACTTTAACAAGTAAAGATACAGAACAATTACTACAATGTATGATTATAAAAGTTACATAAGTATTGTCTCATTCCATTAAATCTAAGTGCCTTGTACTCACCTTTATTCTTGTTGTGATGATGTAAGACAGTACCATGCTTATATGATATGAAGTGAGGTTAATGGTACATTGTGATGTATCACCATTGAAGACTTGCTTTGTTTGTTTTTTTATTGAGTTTATTGCTATATTTTAAGTATACAGTACAGTTACATTAATCATTGGGATCTTGTGCCTTTACATGACAGGTTTTGGTTCTCATGTTTTCCCCTTATCCCTGCCCTCCATTCACTCCCTCCTCCCTTCCCTATTTGAAGACTTGCTTTGGATGGCATTCTACCACCTTAATCAATTTTGTCAACAGTGCTAGAAATGTGGAAGCTGCCTCTTCATCAGAATAGAACACAACAGGATAAAAATAGGGAAAAACTGGTCAAACACAACCTTACCATGTACCACTGGCATCATCAGTGATGTCATGTAGATATTATACACTCCCTGATGTTATATGATTAAAAGGACATTTTATCCCATTGACATATTTCCAAAAACCCAAAACCCAAGCCTAACCATGAGGAAAATATCAGACAGATCCAGATCAGGGGACGGTCAGCAAGGTATAATTAACCCTCTAGATGCTTAATATCATGCAACACAGAAATACTGAAAATTTATCTGTGACCTTGAATTGTGATGCATTAATCTACCTTGATCAAGAAGCATCTAGGAGATTGCTAAAGCACACATCTGGCTGTGTACAGATGGGTCATGGAAGTGTGACTTTGCTAGCCTATATCATTGATGGAGAACCTTTTAAAGACTAGTGCCCAAATTATAACATAAAACCCACTTATTTATCACAAAGTGGCACAATTGCAATTAAACCTAAATACTGAGGTTTTAGTTTAGGATAAGCAAATTATATTTTAACATCTTTTGTCTTAAAAGAAAAAAAAAATAAAGCACGTGCCATGGGCTTGCCTCTACTGGTCTATTTGGTCGCTGGTTCCTTCTTGTCTGGCATTGTTCTCTTGCTCTGCTTCCTGCCCTCCATGAGCTAAGCATTTTTACTCTGCTTTGCCCTTCCACCTCTGCCTTGGAACCAGCCAACCATGGACTAAACCATGTGAAACCATGAACCAAATGAAACCTCTGCTTCTTTAGACAATGGGTGTTAGGTATTATGTCTGAGCAATGGGAAAATTATCACAGAAGACTGACTAAAAGAATATGTGACATACTACACTACATTCGATCCTGAACACAAAGTTAACATTGTTAAAATATCTCATGAAGTCTAAATAAAGTCTGTAGTTCAGTTAATAGTAACGAACCAATCTTGCTCAAGTCAAATAAAAAAATATGTATATGTGTGTGTGTATATATATATATATATACACATATATATGTGTGTGTGTGTGTGTATATTATATATATATATACACATATATATACACAGAGCCTTCACTCTGTATGTCAATAGATTGTTTCCTAGCCAAATCTCATAAGCAGGATAAAGACTGTGACATTAACTTTCTCATCAGAAATGAGGATGGAATTCTGGAGAGTCACTAGACTTTTTGAATGAAAATACATGGAGAAGAAAAGCACTATTCCAGGCTAATATAGTGAAAATGTAGCAATTGCTTCACTATGAACTCCTTCTTAGTCCATCCACTCATGTGTAAATGAACATACATGTTTAAATTAGTGTGTAAGGAAGCTTGAAAATGTCCAAAGTATACAATCTAAAAGTACTTCACATCCATAATCATCCCTGTAAAAAACATTAAAATAGGACAGGTGTGGTGGTGTAGGCCTACAATCCCAGCACTAGGGAGGCTGAGGCAGGAGGATCGCTGTGAGTTCAAGACCAGCCTGGGCTACCGAATGAGTACCAGGCCAGTCTCGATTATATAGTGAGACCCTATCTCAACCCCCCCACAAATTTAAAAAATTAAAATAAAGGAAATAACATGCAACATTTTAAAAAATAAGTAAATAAAATTCCTAAATAAGAAAACCAACAAGAAATTTTTGTTTTAAGAAACCTAATTCTCTTAAAAGAGAATTAATGTAGAATACAATTTGTAGTGCTGCCAATCTACTATTAAACACAAACCTAATAAAATTTTCATTTGAGGCTTAGCCATATTATGCCTGAAATATACTTCCCTCAAATTTTATTATTCCATCCATGAAAAATAAAGTAAAATAATTCAGCCTACCAATATCTTTTATGTCTTTAAAAGTATAGTTACAACCGCATTAACATAAAGCATACTATTTCTGAAACTTTGGTAACATATTTGCTTACCTCAAATAACTCAGCTTCATTAGTGGATATAACTAGAGTGCAGCTATAAATATTTGTATAAATAAATTTGTACCTCCAGTAAATTATTGCCATATACACAAACAGCAAATGCACTTCTATTTTTTATACATATATAGATTTGTTAAAGATAATGTCTTTTGTCTTCCAGGATTTCTGTTCTAAAATTTAATCATGATTATAAGATGATCACTACCACAAGTTTTTTTTTAATCTTCCCTGAGAGCAAACTTACAAACTGCCTCACTGTGAAGAGCTAAGTTAATGGGTATTAGAAATTGAGAAAAGGTGGGAGAGGAAAGCAAAAAGAGCAATCTCTGACACCTGACAGCTGTTAGCGAGCTTGGCAGACAACATCTACGCTGTACTCCTTGCTGAGCATAAACAGTTTCATAGAATGTCAGCATCCAAGCACATTAATCTGTGACCCGGATGGAACAAGACAAAAACAAGAGATTCCAGGGTGGCTGACTAGAAGTGCCCCACACCCACCCACTCCTCAACAAAGAAAAGCAAATCAACAAGTGCTTGGCTGCATTTTGAGTGGAATGACTGTGAGAGAAGGCTGGAACTAAGCAAGGGAGAGACTGGAAACTTGTCAGACACAGAATCTGAGGAGAACACAGTAGAAAGAGGAACAGTGTAACCCAGCTACGGTGATCCCAACTTCCCCCACAGAGGAAAAACTGTCCTTTCCAAGAAAGAGTGCAAACAGAAGAGGCCCAGCAAACCCCATTAGTATGTCAGTTGGCCATATTAGTTCATTATAGGGTTACAGCTCATTGAGGGAGCAACTCAGAGTCCACACAGTAGCCTTGTTTTGTTGTTGTTTGTTTGTCTTAAAGGGGAAAGGGTTTATTTAGTTCACAGTTTATAGAGGTTTCAGTCTGTAACTGTCTGGTGTCACAGAGGAGAAACAGTTCGTGGCACCACAAGATAGCAAAAGCAACAAGGGAACCTTACAGCATCTTTCTGCCCCTTTTATCCAGACTACTGGGATTAGGGCAGTGCCAAACCAATCAGTGTAGTGTTTTAGCAATCACAACGCTCTTAATCCCAGCATCACACTCTAGATTCAGCCCTCTTGAAAAAGCCCCCTGTGACTTACTCCCCTGTGTAACACTTTGCAGGGAGACATCCACACCCAAACCACAACACTGATAATCATAGATGATTCCAACAGCTCTGCTTACCTTTTACCCTGACCATGGGATGGCTTTCCTTCTTCTTCTTTTTTTTTTTTTTTTTT
>NW_022900948.1:21544399-21564689 GCF_012274545.1 Fukomys damarensis
TTTTTTTTTTTTTTTTTTTTTTTTTTTCAGTAGCCTTGTTTGGCATTGTCTTCTCACCAAACCCAGCAGCCCAGATGCTTGATTCTATCCTAAGGAGGGAGATTGTTCAAATTCATACTGTCGAAGATTCATAAACCCTGCATTTCCCTGTTCTTGTGACTCTACAGATATTCCAGCACACTAGCACAAGGGTCTGTAAACTCAAACTCAGTTTGACCCAGCAGAGTAACTGTGACCCCAGAACCCAAGCCTATATAGTGCCTTTCACTAAAGGAGACAAGTGTTTCTGTAGAAAGGGAAAGGAGAGGTGTCGTTCTCAAGAGCAGAAAACCTAGGACATTTGTCCTGTAAGACCTAGGATATGACCAGCAGCATATATTCACACATCATGGCCAGGACTGAAAATGGTACCAAAGAGCAGACACCAGTTCTTCACTACCATCTCCCCAGCATCAGAACTGATACGAGGTGTTTCACGCTCCCCACTCCTGCCCAACCTACCGACGTCAGAGGAGCTTAACAACAGAATTCACTTAGTGCCGAAGGAGGAAACATTTACCATGCTTCTGGTGCCATCAGTCCCATTGTTAGGATAGATAGTAGGCACCCCACACCCACTGGTATATACACCATTCCCACATGGAGTGCTTGCTGCACCATTTAGTACCCCAGAGAATGGGTTTCTCCCATACCTCTGCCATACCCAGTGCTAACAAAGCCAGTAGGTGGAGCCAAAGAGTGGGAGACTTCACTATGGTACCTGAGAAAAAAAATAATATTGTATATCAAGCCAACATCCCAAGAGAAAGCCAGTTACTAAGAAGTGACTTTATGAAAGTGAGAGATAAATGATCCACCAAATGCACAAATCTCAAAAAATATGGAAAAGGGTAATATAATGCCTGCAAAAGAACACAATTATGAGTATGTTCTCCGTGGTCTTTGAGCACTTGGCTTTACAAACATAAAATTGTGAAGGAAAAAAAAAAAACTCATTGGAAGAAAGCCTTGGTTTTGTTGGTATTTGTTTGTGGTGCTGTTTGTAATGAGGCCATGTAGAGGGACAGACATTTGTATTTGTTGGTCATAATGGGAGGAAAATAAGAAATGAATTACATGCCAATGATAGGTTATAAAGAATGTTGACATACTTTTGTTTTATTTTATGTTTGCCCCTGGTTAAAAGTATATGGTACTTTACCATGGATATCCTGGTAAAATACTTATATTGCATCTATTCCAAGCATTACCCTGCCTTCCAACTTCATTGTGAGTAATAAAAGAATAGTATGCTGCTATTTTAAAGTATTTATTAACATTCTCCTCTTTGCCATCTAACTTCTGAGCAAGTTAAGAAATAGAAACAATAGGGTCAGGAATTTAGATCAGTGGTTCCGCCACCTGCCTTGCAAGCACAGATCCTGAGTTTGATCCCTAGTACCCCCCCAAAAAAAAGAAAAAGAAAAAAGAAATAGACTCAATTAACACATGTATTCCAAAATAAGAGCTTTATCAGTAATAAAGGCTAGAGGTTATGACCAAGGCATATGACCAGATTGGCTTGCTAATGCTCTCTTTGTACAATCACCCATTCTAGACTTTGGAACCTTCTAACAGGGAAAAGTTTGGTTTTTCAGGGCAGATATTAAATATTTAGGACTTTTTCCTTATACTGATACAAATTATACAATGAAATAGGCCACATTCCCAATGTTTACTAATGTTTTAATAGATTATGTCCATTAAATTCAGAATATAGACCAATGATTTCACCAAATAATCTAACAACATAGTCCAGAAAGGCTTCTTAAATGGAAGACCCATGTATGCAAACCTGTATGGTACATGTTAGTAGATCTCCTGTCATAGTTAAGGTGGATTGTCAAATGAATTGGTTTTGCGATTCACGTAGGGGGTTGGTGGAACACACTTGTGGGTGTGTGGGTGTGTGTGGACCATGGTAATGTAGCCTTAGAGTCTATGTCCAGTCCCTCACCCCTTTCCTTTCTGGTAGTGTTTGCCCTGCTCTGCATCCCAGCTTCCATGAACCAAGCACCTTTGATCTATCATACTTGTCTGCTATGATGTTTTACCATGAAGCCATCTACCTAAGGACTAAATCCCCTGAATCCATCAGAAAATTAAACCTTTTCTCCTTTAGGTTGGAGTACTGGGTATTGTGTCCCTGTGATAGGAAAGCTAATTAATATATCTAATACTCTCAGTTCTTATCCATCTAGTCCACTGGGCTTATTTATTAAACCTATAGTCATACATGACTGCAGTTATCCCACTTATCGGGGACAAGGGAGTCTCATTTCTGTCTTCACGCAGTCATTCCTCCAACATCACTGCATGCTCTTTTGTGGATTCTTTGTAGCCTTGAAAGTCAGGAAAGATTTTATCCATTAGAAGCCAAGGAAGTGGATAAGAATGGTGTTTGAGAGTGAAAATTTAGTCCTTGTCCTAGTTATATACAATCAAAGTGTCTTAAATGGTTATGAAGAACTCTACAATGGTATAAATGACAGTCTTAATATATGTCAATAAAAAAGAATAACATCATCAGGATGCCCCAATGTTGAAATTAGCTATTCCTACTATTAAATTAATGCAAGAATTTAAATTAAAGTAACAATACCTTTGTAGGTAAGTGTACAACTCTCTCCTGTACTACCTGGTATCAAATCTCAGTTCTTACACTTGCTAGACTAGTGATCCTGAGCAAGTTAGTTAACCTCCCTGTGTCTCAGTTTCCTCATCTGTCAAATGAGAATAACAATGAAATTATATAAGAACTAAATGAATTAACATATATAAAATTTTTAAAGTTATGTCTAGCAGACAAGACATACTTTGCACAAGTTACTATTTTTATTATTTTAGTTGTAATATAATCCCAAACACATTTAATTCAGTACAAAAATTATATATAAAACACTATTCTTTGCACCCAATTTCTTATTTTTCTTAGGATCTGCTAATCTGGTTCTCTGCCTCACCCTAAAAGCTTAAGAGGAACAATTCAGTGACTTCAACCCAAAAGCTTTTACTGGAAAGACTACTGTTTCTTTATACCTCCAAAGTTCTCCCATTCCATTCAGACCTTTCTCGTCATTTTGATTGAGCTACAATTTACAGGCAACAGGATTTACCAATCTCAAGTATATAAGTGGATGAGTTGCAAAACCCATTTATAATATAGTAACTGCCACCACAGTCATGCTATAGAACATTTCTCTCTCCCGATAGTTCCTTCATGCCCATTTTAGGCAATATTTTCTGCACAACCCCTGAATCCTAGTAATTACTCATCTATGATATTTTCTATTGTGTATGTTTGCATTTTCTGAAATGCCATATAAATGGAATCATATATTAGGTAGTTTTTCACTCTAGCTGTTTTCCCCTAGAAAAATGTTTTTACAATTTGCCCCTTTTTAATGCATGCCTCAGTAGTTCATTTCTTTTAATTACTAAGTAATATTTCATTGTAGGGATTGACCAGCCTTCTTTACTTCATGAGAGAGAAAAAAAATAGATCTTCCCAGGCAGCTGGGATAAAAGGAACAATATACTAAAAAATCCTATCAGGTAGTTCTACGGTTAGAGATGATCTGTGTCTTTTCATACCTGTAGTGCTTTTTAACAACAAATTTCTTGCCCACTACAACATTTCTTCCTTCATTAAAATAAACTCCAATCCTATACTGTATCCCCATTTTCTGCTATTTATCCCAAACCATTCTGCACTTCATCCTCACTGTAACACCTACAAGTGCCACAAATCCTCCTTGATTCTACGCATGTAGTTCTTTGTCAAGAATTCCCTCCCCATCTTTGTCTATCAAATTCCTTCCTGCTTATTATCCTTTACAGATCAGCTGAGATTCCATGTCCCCACAAGACTTTCCTGTCTCTTCAAGTAGAATTAATTACTTCTTTCCTGGTATCCCTGAAGCACCATCTTTATAACTCCCCTGTATTATTCATTTAATGATAATTTATGACCAAACTCAGGTATATAACTCTTATGGAAAAGGCAGTGCTGCTCAAGTTTGTTTCTTCAAATGAAGGTTCAGCTCTCAGTACTAAAGGAGATCCTCAAAATGTGTCTGCCTGACAAAAGAAAATAAAGAAATAAATGCATGAAAGTGCCCTCCTGTTGATACTCATCTGTCATAGATAATGCAAGAATGTGAGCACAATTCACTGCTCTAATTGCCTGGAAATCTATTTCTTTGTATCCCATTGGTTTTCAGTGGGACAGGGAAGTCTGTTAATGCTCTTATAAATCTTGCTAAATTTTAAGGAAACAAATGCTATCAACTGAAAATCATTCTTAATTATTCAGAGTGCGTAGGGATTCCTCTAACATGACTAGCAAAAAACTTCTGGCCCTTCAGACAGGAAGGATGCATTCGTAATTAAAATGTGACCCATGCCGTCTCCTGCTGCCAGATTTTCTTGAGTCATCACTGGAGATGAAATTCTAATTATGACATTTGAAGAAATAAAATTCTCCAGGGAAAGCAGCTTCCAAAGAAAGACTGTATGTCGACAGCTGTTGTGGAAATTACTTATTTTAACCTTTGCCATAAAAATTGTAAAACCAACCTTGTTCCTTCTCTCTAGCAGACATTTGGGGAGATGGATTTGTAGGTGTGTTTTGAGGATTAGCCAGAAGCCAAGACTACACCATTTTACAACCGAAGTTCCATTAAAGTTTCTTAAATTTTAGTGATCTTCTATTCAGGAAGTCCTTTTAAATTCTGATGAGCTGACATTTGAATGTTTTTGAAACAGATGGCTATCTGCTAAAAGAAGTACAAAATATTTTATTCTTACTAGCTGAAATCAAATTTGGAAGTTATTGTAGATTTTTTTAAAATTGAAAGTGTTAGAAGCTTGGGTCATACATTTCATATACTTTTAAAAAAGAAACTAACTTGGACTTAAACTCAAGTCTCCATGTGTAAGATCTTTGGAGCTTTCAAGACTGCCACCAAATATAAATTTCTGCAAACTATCTAGTTTATGGCCATTAAGAATATGTTTAAATATCATTATATACAACTAAATAATGTTTGTTAAATATCCATACAATAATAACATAAACTTTCTGAAAGCTGGTAAATCCAACACTCATCTAAAAAAAAATCTTTTTCAGTGATTTGTCTAGTAGAGAGCAAGTCTATACTAAGTCCTCTATGCTCTGAAGAGTTAAAAGAATTGGTCATGATTCCTGATCTATAGAAATTTCACAAACCCAGTTTTAAAAAATACAATTAATAAACATAGAGAATCACGTATTTAACAGAAAAAAAAAACATTTAAAAGCACTGTAGATGGGATCTTAAATATGCCGCAAATGCCTATGTGCCAGAGATTTTGTCACCAAGGTGTTGCTACTGGGAAGAGGCGGAATCCGGAAGAGGTGGGCCTCCTGGGGGAGTGTCCTGGGGGAATATTGTGGGCCGTGGCCTCTTCTTACTCATTTTTGCTTCTAGCCCACTAGATGAATAGTTTATCCCACCACACATTTTTGCCACAAACCCCCGCCTTTGCCACAGACCCAAAGCAATGGAACCAACCAGTTATGGACAGAAATTACTAAAACTATGAGTAAAAATAAACTTTTTACAAGTTGATTATCACAGATATTATGGTCATGGGAAGCTAACACAGAAAAAAAACAAGACACCCTGCAAAAATCTCTGTGTTAACTTCTGTTGACTGAGAAAGGAGATAATTTCTTTATTCAAACATTTAAATGTAATTGAAAGGAAAATTTAAGAAGTGCTTCTCTTAGTTCTTTTCGGTGTTGTAACTATTTATAGATTTTAGTGGCTCTGCCTTTCTGCTTGAACCCTGACTGATACAGAATCCAACTTTTGTAATATCACAGCCCATATTCCTTCTGAAAAATATGTTTTCTTATTAACCATATTACAAAAGGCTAGGTTTGGATGTACATAAGATCTTACAATTTTCTCTTTCAAAATGACCTTCGCATCAAAACAGAGTCAAGAAGAGTCATAGGCTTCTGCCTCACTGGACTGTGTCATCATCAACTACTAGTAAATAACTCCAGACAAGTGAAGTTCTGGCTGTTTCAGAGCTTGATGGATAGCTTTATGGGCTCCTTCTCCCAGCTGTCATTGTTCTGACACAATGATTGAATGCAATTCTTGCACCATGCCAGAGGGAGCTGTCCACAAAGGGCACCACATATTTCTGAGTGCGGCAAGTCTCATGCTTCCAGAATGGCACTGTGGTGCTCAAACTGGAAACCTGTTACTCCAAAGAGAAAGTAAATTCTGATTTTTGAGAACCACAATGTGGAACAAAAGTCATAGATCAAAATTCATCTTCAAATCACATCTCGTATATCCTCATAGAATGTGCAGATTAGATAACGTGCAGCTTCTAATGGTACCAAATGGACGTTGAGTCGTGTTTTAATTCATTCCAGTTAAGCACTTAAATTTTTAAGGGGAATACAGCATCAGCATTAAATGACACATTCTTTTCAATTCAAAAGGTTATCTGTCAATCTTATCTTCTTTTATCTGCAGCTGTATTAGACCCTTACAGCTCGATCTAGAATTGCCTATTGTTGCCGGCAAACTCTTTTCTGTGGACATAGCTGTTCTAATCCTGACATAAGAAGACACGGATCAGTAACTTCAAGCTCTTAGCAATTTGTTCTGGTCTGTATGGCTAGGATTTAACACTCACGAAGAATCAGAATACAGTGGGTGTTACTGGCTTACCATGTTGCTTTTTTTTTTGGTACCGGGGATTGAAGTCGGGTCCTTGTGCTTGCAATGGCAGGCCACCAAGCCACTGAGCTAAATCCCCAGCCCCCATGTTACTTTTTGTAAAATTTTCACAAAGAAGTTCAGGTTTAATGTCTTCGCACGTAACTCATGAGATCTTATATGCCTAGAGTTCAAGGCTTCCTTATTCTTTGCCTTTTGTTACTTTAATTTATAAGGCGAGGTTCTCTGCTGTTCCTTTTTCCTAACCCCCAGCTAAGTACTGACCAGCATTCGATGTCTCCTTTGAAGACTAAATGCTCCTCCTTACCCAAACACATCCTTTCCCAAGGAACCCACCAAATTGGTGCCTCAGCTTCTAAAGTGGCCATAGTGAGTTAGACTCATGGTCATAAACTTCTTAAATTTCAAGTACTTGTTGCATCTTTATTTTCTGCTATACTGTTTTTCCCTCTAGTATCACAGGTGCTTGATTTCTGCATAAGAATTTTATGACACTTTTAACACTCCTAATTACTTAACCAATTCCTTAAGTCAGTGTTCCTGGCTTGCTATATGCACTCTTATTTTAAATGCCTCAATTCAAGACTTTAAAGAGGAATAACTAAACTTCTTTTAAGAGACATATGCAGAAGATGAGTGTGTAGAAAATACACAATTTTGAATTGGAGACATTCAGACCATGATGCAGCACTGTTTTCCTTTCATTGAATATGCATGCACAATGCTAGAATCCATATATGATAAAGAAGATGGCCATACCATTTATAAATATGCAGAGAGCATATTTCTCAGACCATAGCAACATACAGCATAAATGAGGCCGTCTGACCAAAACTGTTTGAATTCTTCACCATCTGCTCTATAGGAATTTAATCCAAACTCAAATACTTCCCCTGAGGTTCAATGAGTCGCAAGTAATTTTCTTGTTTACTACAATAGCATGTACTGTTTTCCTTCTTTTTTGGTAGCTCAGTATGTTGTTAGGCCCTGTCAATAACAATTGTAAAAATGTTCTACTGTTGAAGTCTGCTGGTATCCACTGAGGCCAATGTCAATAAAAGTCCTAGATGCTTGTGCTAAGGCTGCCAATAACAGAGGTTAAGAATATTTGCGTTGATGCTAAAGAGTGGCACAGTTTGCCATAGGCTTACTTTAGTAAATGTCAGTTTTTATGTCTACCCCTTGATCCTTTCTTTTTCTTTTAAAGATACTGTCTCTCACTAACAATAAAAATACAAATTCTTCCACCCGAGCACTAAAAATGAATTCTGACAGATTAGTCTTAAAATTATCCCCACATGTTTCACAGATGAAATTATTCTCATCTACATGATTCATTTGATGTGAGACGTTAATGAAAACCCCAGCCATGGGTCTTGGTCTTCTATGAGACAGTATGACATCTGTGAGTTAGGAAAGAGAGAAAGAACAAAAGACACAGAGATAGAGACTGAAAAGAAGCTGGGTCTTGGGCTGATCTAAGCCACTCTGGGCAGCAAAGACAAGGCACTGAGGACATTCAGTGCTTATTCATTACAAGTGCGGGAAGAAGGGAATCTGGGCAGGCCTCAAGATATCTGCTAATGGTGGTTATCATAAGAAGGACTGTAGAATGAGGGCACTGGCATTTCTTTTGCTGAAGAGTACAAATGGGAAACAATTTAGGTGGAGTCAAATTGATCTTGGCTGGAGGTGAACTCCGCAAAGCCCTGTTAATTTTAATGTAATGTAGCCAAATTAAGGAGGAACAAGAAACTTGTGCCACTTATAGCTTGCTAATACTGGGCAGAGATGCCTACCACAATTTGATGCTGATTACCTAGTTCAATCTGACCTTCTTCTTGCATTTTGAGACTTTACCTTAGATTAAGCAAAGGCGAACTTCTCCTGTAAAGAAGGTGATGAGGGCTTGGGGTTTTCAACAGCTATATTTTCTGCCATTTGGAAGACTCTCAATTTATCACATTACCAAATGAAGTCAGAACAGGCAAAGAGAAAGATTACAGACCTGGAGAGACCTTTGGCTTCACTAACTTTCTTAGTTAATAGTATCCAATGCTCACCTGAACTCTGCCTTTCTTGAAGTTACTTAACCCTTCACTGATACAAATGAAGTATATTTTCCAGATTTCTTTTTCTATTGCTTCAGCTAATTCAAATATGATTTCTGTCATTTTCTTGAGTAGAGGGTGATGGAGAGGATGAGGTAGGGAAGAATGGAGGGAGGAAGAGAGGGGTGGGGGCTTCCACTCCTGCTGCTGTCAGGAGGTGTTACTGCACTGCAATGCTAGCTCTGAGCCCCTTCTTGCTGTATATAGATAGAGCACCCTAACATATCAGTTATGGGCCTTTTCTCTGATTCTTTTGGTAATTTCTTTCATTATTGGAGATTTAGTATCAATACGTTAAATATTGGACTCTGATCTTCAGCCATTTTTTTCTTGAATACTGTCACTCAAGTGTTTTATTCCTCTTTACCTGAGATGTCAGTTATGAATCTTTGTAGGCTGTGATATATTCAGAATCAGGCACTTTGTTTTCAAACATCTAACACTGACCCAAAGGTTCAGTCTAAATTTCTTTGCCTTTATTCTCTCTTGCTGTGTGATGACTTGTGTCCAACAAGGTTTTTAGTTTCTAATAAAATTTTCTAGACTCTCCACCCCATCCAAAGGAGCTGGGTCCCCTAACCCAGAACTAGTACTATGTGGAATACAATAGAATCAGGCAAGACTTTAACAGAAGAGGTAGTCGTGGAGATGATTCTTGAAGGATATATTTTATATTGAATTCAAAGATAAAACTAGTTATTCTCAAACTTAAAAGAATTCTAAGCATCAGTACATTAATTTAGTACGTCTCAGAATCATTCAGACAAAATTTAATAAAATGTCCTGCATTATTTCATCCACTTTCAAGTTTGTCCTAGTTTGAAATAAATAAGCTGTTTTAACAAAATAACAACTCTCCATAGATCTGTCATGTAAGGGTACAAGATCTGAATGATAAATGTAACTGTACTGCATATTTACAAAGTACCAATAAACTCAATGAGAAAAAAAAAAAAAAACTCTTGGGCTGGGAATTTAGCTCAGTGATTCTTCTCCCTGCCTTGAAAGTGCAAGGTCCTGAGTTCGATCCCTGGTACCAAAGACAGATAAATAACCCAAAACACAAAATAAAAACCCTCAACTGGCTGATTTCTGATAAAGAGATGTTATTAGCATTGTAGATTTTCTGTAACATTCTTCACATGTTATTTAATTTCATCTTTATTTCATTTGCTAGAACAAAAAGTAGAATACAGATTTATCCATTTGTAGCTCCAGGAATGAAGGGATGGATGAGAGAAAAATATTCTGCCATTGTGTCTTTTTCTGAATGAAAATTTGATATAAAACAAGAAAATCTCTGAAAAGAAATGTACAAATTGGATAAAATTACTAAATACACTACAAAAGATACATCCAATGCATTTTCGCAAAAAGAATCAAGAACTAGAAATAACAGAAATTTCACTTCTCACTAAGTGTAGACTATTCACTGCTTTCTCAAAGTATCTAACTTGTTACTTGATATCACCTTAGATTCTAAGAGCTCTCCCCATAGAAAGCCCTTAGAAACATTCTAGTAAAACAAAATAGATAAATATTGAGTTATATATCACTTGTATTGTTTAAAAAAAAAAAACTCTAGCCTCTATGTTTCAGGGTTTTTTTTGTTACAGGATCAAGTTTCCACCTTCACAGGATGGTAGTACGTGTATTTCTTTCCAATATGGGTCTTGTCTCTATTTGTAGTTTTTTCTCTCTTTCAGGTTTCCCAATACACCTTACTTTTACATTTCCATAAATTTGTACTCTCTTCCTTTTTTTAAGAATGTTTTTATCTCCTAAAAATTCCTGGATTATCTTTTGAGACCTCCCACTCGTATTACTTCAGTAGATTTTCCAGTATTCCTCTCCAATAGGTAAAGTGTAATTCCATTTTTGCCTGTTTGTGCTGCATCTTGAAACTATCTCTGTTGTAGAATTTACCAATGTACCTATGAGTATTTCTCAATAACTGCCTTTTAGCTCTTTCAATATGGAGATAATGCCCTCAGTTCAATTAATTCTGAACATTCTAATTCCCATTTCAAAACATGAAATATCTTTATTTCCTTTAGTTTGCTGAGATTAAATTGTCCTTATCAGCTGGGCATGGTGGTGCATGCCTGTAATTCCAACACTCAGGTGGCTGAGGCAGGAGGATCACCAAGAGTTGGAGGCTGTCCTGGGCTACATAGAGAGCTCAAGGACAACCTGAACTACAGAGCATATTTTACACAGAACACCATGTTCTATATAGGTCTTTGACTGAATTTTTGCTCTAATTCACCAAAACAATTTCTCAATTTATTTTATCAGAGACAATGTCTCTTCCAAGTGTCATCTTGAAGTCACCTTCACAATGAAGCGTTGTCCTGGTTCTAACAACATATGTAGCAAGTATCTGATTATTAGAGCCTTTATTAGGCTCAAAGAAGAAAATAGTGAGTAAAACATGGTCCTGTTCATGAGGACTTTTAACCTCCTAGGTTTCTGTTAATTTTTGATAACCACAGTAAATGATACATAATAAGAGCACAATGACAAGAAATGGAGGAAATAAAAAAAATCTTTCTGAGTGTTTGAAATAAATGTGGAAAACGTGCAAGATCGTGTGAAATGTGATTAAAATATCAGTATGACTAATGAATTTTACAAGACCTTTCCTAATCTATACTCACAGATTCTTTTTTACACAAATCTGGTAGACAAAATTTAACCTCATAAATATACAGTAGCTTTGGAATTAAAAATGCTTTTAATAGTGAATTACACATCAGCACAATGGTACTAAAGAAAAGACAGTATCCTTGAGAAGCATTTAAGTACTATTGAACAATTAACTGAAATAATTTTAAAAGTTACTTTCTCCTACGGGATTAAGGAACATTGATTAAACTTCCTTATAAAAAAGGATCTGAAAGATAGCCACATAAAGTGTAAGCTGATAGTTATTTAATAATCATGTAAATCATTTCTTGAAAAGCTTTATGTTTTTGAAAAGTGACTTACTGAAAATAAATTAAGTCTTAGATGAACTAAATTGATTTAAGATATATTTAATGATCTAGTGTAACTATATTTTTGAGAAAAGACATGTAGATTTCCATTCTGTGTATTTCATTAAGCGTTTTCATTACCACTGCCATCATACTAATTGGCTTTTTAGTATCTGACATCCTTCACAATAATTTGGAACTCTTACTTTAAAAACTGTTGTAATGCCTTTGTCCTTGCTGTAAAATTCATCCAGTGGAGATGGCATCGAACTTTCCTAATTCTCCTTTATTTGAAAAGTGATTATAAGATTCAAAAAGTTAATGAAATTTAAACCTTATGTGCCCTTCATTAAAGAGTCCACTTTCTAGTTGGAACATTAGCATTAGGGTCACCTGGTCATATATATATATATATATATATATTATCCTTTTACACACACACATATATATATATATATGTGTGTGTGTGTGTATATAACACACACATATTTTTTTTTAAATAAAGGTTGCAGGTAGGAAAGCTGGGCATGGTAGCACATATCTGTAATCCCTGCACTCAGTAGGTTTAGGAAGAAGGATCACCAGGAGCTTCAGGGCATCCTGGGCTACATAGCAAACTCAAGTCCAGCCTGCACTACATAGTGAGAACTTATCTCAAAAAAACAAAAAGAAAAAAAGCTTGCAAGTAGAATATTCTAGCTATAGTTAAATAATTCTATTTCAAATATCATTTCTTTGTACTATAAACTTTCTGCCTCTGAAACAACCAGAAGAGCTCTACAGTCTGGCTAAACAGAAGGTAAATTAGAAACATATATAATATATATTAACCAAACTATATGGCAAATGATGAAATTTTAAATTTTTATTACAGTAAAAGTTAGAGTGCAAAATACTCCCCTTCTCTGAACAAAATTGTTCTGATCAAAAATATGGTGAATGGTCCTGTTGAATGTCGCGTAATGGAAAGGCAGGCTTATAAAAACATTATGGTGTGTTCTCATCCACCTTAATTCACCAGATCTGGCACCACGTAACTTTCAATTCTTATCCAAAGTCCTAATGACCATAAAATTTAAACTTTTTAATCTACTTTAAGGTAGCCATGACATTGTAACTAAGGGCACAAAAAACGAGTTCCAGAGCTGCTTCAGAAAGTGGAAAGAGCAATGAGATAGGTGTGTTTGAAACAAAAGGAAATGTTTTGAGTGGATTTAATGCAAAAGTACAATTTATTACCCATCCCATGTTTGTAAACCACAATCCTGCATTAAAATAAACAGAAAAGTAACAGCCTGTATTTGACAGTAGCTGAAAATTTTTCCAAATTTTGACAACAGTCCTATAAATTTGTACAGCATTCAAATTATGACTTCTGAAACTGAAACTTTTCTACAATTTATCACTTGTACATTTTTGAACAACCATGCTATATACGATAAAGAAATATTATGTCTTTAATCTTCCTAGCAAAATTAATTTAAAATTATTGAAATCAAAGAGGACGTATACAAAATATTAAGAAAAAGCATTATAATGAAGTAGCTCCTACACAATGAAAATATTTGTTTGCTTTTTTAAGACTTTTATTTGTCAGCCTTTCCATATTTGTCCCACCAACATCCCAATTTCATTTCCTTTGAATATTTCCCCAGCACTAAGATTGCAGAATAATATGGTAAACCCTATTTTTATATTTTTAGGAACTCCGAAGCTGTTTTCCTTAACAGCTATGGTTATTTAAATCTCTACCAACCTTGTTCAAGGGTGTCCCTTTCTCCCCCTTTCTGTCAGCACTTATTTTCTCTAGTCTTTTGCAGAATATCAAATCTTAGTGAGGTGTTATCGCACTGTGGTTGTGGTTTGCATTTGCTGATGATTAGTAATATGGGATTTTTTAATGTACCTATTGGTCTTATTTTGAGAAATCTTCATTACACCATTTTAACAGTGTTATTTGATTTTGCTATTGAAATTTTAGAGTTCTTATATATTTTGGACATCAACCCTTGTCAGATGAATAGTTTATGAGCATCTCTGCTATTCTGAAAGTTGTCTCAGCACTGTTGATTGCGTCCTTTGCTGTGAAGAAGTTGATGTAATCCCTGTTATCTATTTTTGCCTTTCTTTCCTCTGATTTTGAGGTCCTGTGGAAAAATTTCTCACTCATTCCAGTCTCTTGAGGTATTTCTCCTGTTTTCCCCTAGAAGTTTCATAGTTTCAAATTATTAGCCTATTTTGAGTTGATTTTTGTCACTGGTGAGAATAAATACCTAGATTCATTCTTCTGTATATGGATATCCATTTTTCCCAGCATCATTTACTCAAAATCATTCTTTCTCCAATACATGTTTTTAGTACATTTGTTAAAAATCAGTTGGCTACAGATATATCAAGGCTATTTGTTATATTCAGTGGTCTATGTGTTAGCTTTTATGCTAATATCATGCTATTGTGATTACTTATTTTGTATATGTTTTGAAGTCAGCTAGCACAATGTCTCCTGTTTTGTTCTTTTTAATCATGATGACTTTGGCTACTCAGATTTTTTTTTTCTGGCTCCATATAAATGTATTTTTTCTAACCCTATGAAAAGTACCATTAGTATTCTGATAGCAATTTCATTGAATGTGTCATTCATATTGTGTGATATGGACATTTTTGAAAATCTAACTTTTCCAATTCATGAATACGGAATGTCTTTTCAATTTATTGTGTGCTCTTCAATTTCTTTTGCCAAAATTTTATTGTTGATGAGATTTTTCACCTCTTTGGTTAAATTTATTTCTAAGTATTTTTGTAGCTATTATATAAGGAATTGTTTTCTTGATTTCTATTTTATATAATCCATTATTAGCATATGACATTTGTACTGATGTTGATTTTTGTATTCTGAAACTGCTGAATTCATTTGCCCTAATATTTGGGCAGAATTTGGAAATTTTCTATATGTAATATGTCATCTGCAAACAATGAAATTAGAACTTCTCCTTTTCCAACTTGGATGTCTTTAATTTTCCTTTCCTGCTCTGGATAGGACTTTCAGAGCCATGTTAAATCAAATTGGTGAGACTGGGCTTTTTTTTTTTTTTTCAGACCTTAGAAAGCTTTGATTTTTTCCCATACAGTACAATGTTTGTTGTGGGCTTTTTATAGGTGGCCTTTTCTATGTTGAGGTATCTTCCTTTTATATCCAATTTATTCGATGCTTTTTTAGGAACGGATGTTGAATTTTATCAAAAATATTTGTATCTATTTGGATGACCATGTGATTTTTTGTTCTTCATTCTATCAGTGTGATTTATCATATTTATTAATTTGCATATATGAAAGCCTTTTTTCATCTTTTGGATGAATCCCAATTGATTATAGTGAATAGTGTTTGTAATGTGCTCTTTGATTTAGTTTGCAGTAGTTTTTGAAAGGTTATTGCATCTGTGTTCATCAAAAATATTGGTGTGTAATTTTCCTTTTGTGTTATATCCTTCCCTGGTTTTGGTATCAAGGTAATGCTGGTCTCATACAATGTGTTTGGAAGAATTCCTTTCTCTTCTATTATTTAGAGTAACTTTCAAAGAATTTATTTTTTCTTGTATTTGGTAAAAATCATCAGTGAAGCTGTCTGGTCCTGGGTCTTTCTTTAATGGAAGAATTAATATAATCATATATTACTTATAATTGTTCTGTTCAAACTTTCAGTTTCTTCCTAATTCTCTTGGGTGATATGTTTGTGTCTAAAATTTTCTCAATTTGTTCTAGATTATCAAATTTGCTGTCTATAATAATTCATAATTAGCTCTAAAGATTTTTAGTGTGTCTGTCACAGCAGTTATAATGTCTCCTTTTTTATCTCTGATTTTATTTATTTGAATATTTTATTTTATTAGTCCAGCTAAAAGTCTGCATCTACTTTATCATTTTGAAGAACTATTTTGTTGATTTTGATTCCATTTTTAGTTTCCCTTTCATTTATTTCTTCTCTGATCTTTATTACCTCTTTCTTTCTATTAGTTAGTTCTTTCTTTCTACTAAAATTTCTACTAATTTTTCTGTTTTGTTTTGGGGTGTTTTTTTTTGTTTTTTTTTTAGACAGGGTCTCACTATGAAGTTGAGACTGACCTGGAACTCACTATGTAGCCCAGGCTGGTCTCGAACTCACAGCAATCCTCCTCCCTCAGCCTCCTGAGTGCTGGGATTACAGGCGTGCGCCACCACACCCAGCTCTACTAATTTTTCTTCCACTAGTTTTTTTTTTTTGTCATCTAGTTCCTGAAGATGCAGAGATTGATTGTTTAAGTGAGATCTTTCTACTTTTTTGATCAGGCTACTGATTGCTATAAACTTCCCTCTTAGTCATATTTTTGATGTATCCCATAGGTTTCATAGGTTTCGTAGACTCCCTATTTTTATTTGTTTTAAAACATTACCAAATTTCTATCTGAATTTATCTAAGTCACTGATTACTAATACATAAGTTCTTTAATTTCCATGTATTTTATACTTTACAGTTTCTCTTATTTTTTATATATAGTTTTATTGTATTGTGTTCAGAAAAAAAAACTCAATATGATTTTTTTTAATTGTTGAGATTTATTTTGTAATTTACAATATGGACCATCCTGGAGAATATTCATTGCTTAAGAGGAAAAAAATAGGTTTTGTATAGCCACATGGTGGAATGTTCTGTAGATGTATGTGTGATCCACTTGGACTAGGGTGAAATTTAGCTATGTTCTTTGTTGATTTTCTGTATGAGTGATCTATTTGATGCTGAAAATGAGATGTTAAAGTGTACAACTTCATTTTACTGGAGTATATCTCACCTTTCAGATCCATTAATACTTGCTTCACATACTTGGGTACATTTTAGTGATTGTAGGGTGCATATATATTTAAAACTACTATTTGTTCTTTTTCACTATACAATGACCTCTCTTTTCAGTGCTTTTGAGTTAAAGTCTATTTTATCACATATAAGGATGGACAATTTCTTTATTTCATTTGTATGGAATATTTTATTCCTTTCCTTCACTTTAGACTGTGTGTATGGAGATGAAGTGAGTTTCTCATAAGCACCATGTATTTGGATCCTGCTTTTTTATTTTGGGTTTTATTTTCAATCCATTCAATTGCTCTATGTCCTTTTTGTGTGTGTGTGTGTGTGTGTGTGTGTGTGTGTGTGCTGGGGTCCAAACTTGGGTCCTTGTGCTTGTGAGGCAGGCACTGGAACCATTGAGTTAAATCCCCACTGAGCTAAATAGCCTGCTCTATGTCTTTTAACAGAATTTAATCTACAAACATTCAAGATCATGACATTGTCAGGTCTTCCCACAGCCTGTTTGTAACTTTTTGTTTTATTTCATTTTTGCTCTTTTCTTTCTTCCCTTCTTATAGTCTTCCTCTTTGGTTAAGTAATTTACTCTAGCAATGCTTTAAATTCTTGCTTATTATTTTGATTTGACTATTGTGGATTTTTATTTTGCAGTTGCTGCAAAGAAAAACATCTTTTCATTATAGCAAGTTATTTTGAATAGATAACAACTTCATGTGATTGTCAAGACAAAAACAGAAACAAACCAAGGAGCACTGGAAAATACACATTCCAAAACAACACTGGAAATCACTGCTCTGCTCTAATAGAGATACTGTGAATGGAAAAATCCCTGGCACCAACGTCACACCTGCGGCCACCAAAGCTGCCAAGCTGTATCATAAACTCCATCCACAGTCTGCCAAGTCCAGCCCCACAATTGGATAGGGTCAAGCCTCACACTTAGTAGCCAGCTATAGCTGAAGTAAGTCTTGGCCCAAGGCTTCTGCAACCAGCAACAGTCAGCTGGCTGGAATAGAAGTCTGATGGACTGAGTCACATGTCTTTCTTCTTCCAGAGGCTCTGTCCACAGCCAGGCATAGTGATGAGGACAGCTAAAATCTGCATAGTGTTAGGCTTGAAAACTTGAGGTTTCAGGGTAAAGCCTTGAGCTTACTAGCTTGCCCTACTCTTGAAAAATGAGGTATTGCACACCATTATATTGCTCAAGGTTTGGTAAGTATTGATGAAGGCAGTCTTTTGGCCACCTGGGTTGATGATAAGCTCAGTCAGGAATAAGTATCACAGCCACAGGGATGCATGCATTTTTGAGAAAGAATCAAAGCTTACACTATAACTGGTGGCAATTCAGGCCAAAATATGAGTCCATGCCCCTGGAGTAAAGATCTCTGCCTATTACTAAGGCTGTTTAGAGCCTGTTCACATGTAGGGTTGATGGTAAATTTGGTTGCCCTGATTCTCACAGATGCAAGGGACAGCATAGTCTTAGAAGGAGGGCAGGTCCTAGGCCTACTGCAAGGAACTGATGCAGGCCAAAACTAAAGTCTGTTTCATCACTGCACAGGTCTCTGCCTAATGCTAGGATGGCCTTGAAATTCTGTCTGTGGACTATGGCCCACATATGGAGAATTTGATTATATCACCTGTTAAACTGCTCAGCAACTGGCCTGGCATAGGCTCTAAGACAATTAGCTTTTAAACCCCTTTCCACAGAAGGTGCAGTCTTGTTCTCTGCTCTAATTCCCAAGGTGGGAGGAGTGATTTGTGTCTGCAATCTGCACAGTCCTAAAACCGTTCCAGCAGCCTATCTGCAGGTACTTTTTTGAGGCAAAAGTTATAAGGCTTTGCTCATGCTCAACACTGAGTTAAACAATGATGGACTTGGTACTAGGTTTAAAGTGTAAGTCTTTCTCTCTCTCTCTCTCTCTCTCTCTCTCTCTCTGTCTCTCCCAGGAAATATCTCGTTTAGCGCCAGGCTGCTTGGACTTGGGGAATGGGTGCCTTCTTTAGTATGTCTTTTTGTTTTGTTTTACTAAAAGCAGGCTTCATAGTCTCTCACCTTATTTCCTTAGCTTTTGTGAAGGCAGTTTGGTGCATGAATAACTGACCAACTATGTATGTCTGTGGGGAGACTATTAAGTGGGGATCTTAATCAACAGTCATCTTGCTCTGCCCATGCAGGAGGAAGAAATCTTTGAAAGTGAAATTACTTAACCTAATTTTTGAAGATTCTCAAGCTTTAATATATGCAGTCCCACACTTCATGGTTCAATTTATGATTTTCAGCTTTATGATGATGAGAAAGTGATAGGCATTAGGTAGAAAATGTAATTTGAATTTTGATCTTTTCCTGGGCTAGTGATATGCAAGAGAATATTCTCAGGAGATAGAATAGAGGCAGCTAAGTAAGACACAGATCCCAATCAGCCATAAAATAGTGAGTCTAAATAATCAATTATCTGGTGTTGCTAAGTTATTATGTTCAATAGGCTAACTGTGTTAAATGCATTTTCAATTTACAATATTCTCAATTTGCCAAGAGTTTACTGGGATGTCACCCATTGTAAATTGAGGAGCCTCTGTATTAAGGGCTATATATTATTAGTGTACAAAAGATGTCTTTAGTTTATAATGGCAGCAGCTATGAATGAACGTGTGTGTCAGTATTATCTCTCTAATAATTTGTGCATTTTTTTGTTAATTCACCAATTTTATAGAAGCTTGTACCTCATTCTTGTTTTGTTGTTTATTGTACTATGTATATCTGAGGTTGATCATTTTCCTACTATGTTTGCTATTTGTATTCATTCTGAGGCGAGTTGCTAGTTTCTGTCATAATTTTTCAATTAAATATTCAGTGAGCTTTAAAAATAGATTTGAAACTTAAAATTATTATAAATATCAATTCTATCAAACTTTATCAATGTCTGTAATAATTTATTTTAAGGATGATAGCCTTAGGTACAGATTGGTTTACACCATTTTAACTTGAAACCTCTCTACCTTTACTGGTGGATCACTTGCTTCTCTGCATTCTTCTGATGAAATAATATCCATATCAATAAGGATGCGCTTTTTTCATCTTGGCAGAATAGCTCTTTCTGTATTTTCCTCATTCTGTTTTCCTACAAAGTCACAAGTAGTGAGAAACCTTTTTAAAACACATGTGAAATTTGACTTTACTAAACACATATAAGCACACACACACACACACACATACACACACGCAAAATTAACCTTTACTCATTTTTCCAAAAGAACTATTTTTTACCCTTTCAATAAGCCAAACATCCTTACTTCTTTTTAGATAACAAATTAATTATTTGTTCTTATGCTTCAACTACATGAGGATCTTGAAATTCATCTGGGAAATTATTAACACTTTCTACAGATAGGAAGAAAGGATCTTGAAAATGGTAAAGGAAGTATTCTTGTTTGGAGCACATTCATATGAATCAATTAAACTTGATTATACCATTATGCTTAGAAACTATTTCAAAGAGCACTTTGATTATTATTTTTTTTCTTTTCTTTTCTTTTCTTTCTTTTTTTTTTTTTTTTTTTTTTTTTTTTTTTCTCTCTTTT
>NW_022900948.1:21564709-21665225 GCF_012274545.1 Fukomys damarensis
TTTTTTTTTTTTTTTTTTTTTTTTTTTTTTTTTTTTTTTTTTTTTTTTTTTTTTTTTTTGGTACCAGGGATTGAACTCGGGTCTTTGCACTTGCGAGGCAGGCCACCGAACCCCTGAGTTAAATCCCCGGCCTTGATTATTATTTTCATCTGTTATTTATCTCATAATAAATCAAGTTGGCCAAACGAGGTTTCATTGGAGGAAACTGATGTATTCAGAATTCTAAGAAACATTTGTTTTCAAGACTTGCCATTGAACTTTGGTGCACAGGGGACAAAAATCTAACACATTTACACGTCAGGCTTGTGAGCTGTTGCATTTATATACTGTATGCACTCTTTTCCTCATGGAAATGGGCATGAGTCCAAGATTTTTGTTTTTAGTTGCATGACATGCTAAAGCCTTGTCCAAATGGCTAAAGCCATTTCCAGTTCTGTTCTGCCACATCAGCATTCTATCAAAGTGATTAACTTGAACTCAAAGGTACAGCAAAAATGTAAACCGATTTAGAACAGAGCTAACATGCACAAAAAGGAATCACAGACTTACCTTCATTTGTGCTGGTGAAACATAAACTGTTTATTTGTTTATCTTTTAGTGTCAGGAAATTGCTCGCAGATGGTATATCCTTGGCCTCAAGCCAGCTGCATGTGTATGATGCACTCATTTCTATGTCTGCTGCGTGTATACAGCCAGTGGGCACAGACATAGCACTAAGTCTTGTGGCCTCTTCATTATGGACTAAAGCAATTTTTAAATTAATATTTGTTACACAAATAACCTTTTCATTGGAATGAGTCCCTCTTAGAGTCTCAAATTTAGATATTTTAGAAGAGACAGTTGAGGATGTCCTGAAATAAAAACCATCAAGTTTTGTTGTCTGATTTAAATTAAGAAACCAGGAATACATTTGAATTGTAACAAGAATTACAGGGAACAATGGAAGAAATTAAGAACTTAGTGACACATTGATGGTAAAAATATTAGCAGGGGACATGGACCTTTGGAGAGCATTCAAGTCACATCATGCCTAAAAGACAAATACTTAAGATCATCTCTAGAAAATTAATGATTTGAAGTTGGAAATATAACTCAGTGGTAGAGCATTTCCATAATATGCTTGAGATCCTAAGACCAGTACCCACCTATGTTAAAAAAAAGACACTAAAAAAGAAGACAAAAGAAAAAAGGAAAGAAGAAAAGAAGAGGAGGTAAGGGAGTGAAATAATGGAGAAAAGGTGGAAGGAAGGAAGAGAAAAGAAAGAAAAAAGGAGAAAGGAAGAAAAAGAGGGAGAAAGGAAATTCATACTTTTCCAGAACCATCCAGAAAGCATAAATGATAAAAGGTCTACAAAGAAAGGATGATTCAGATACGATAAATATGTGTGAAGCAAATTTTACTTTTCTTACTGAATACTTTGTCTTCACTGTTGGCAGTGCAATATTTTCCTGATGCATGCCCTTCTTGGAAGAGAAAAATAGAGTTAAATCAGACTATAAATTCAAAATTAATAGAAAAATGAATTATTTCTCTATATTTATGGCTTATGTATCAGAAACTGGCCTTTGCCATTGCAATTTTTTTTCTCATCTGAATTAATAATAGATAAATACCTGTATGCTTTCAAATGCCTGAAAGTGCTTTCCTTTAACAATAAATGTTTTTTAAATGTATTACTATCCAAAGCCTCACAAAGAGGCTCAAGCCTGTAATCCCAGCATTCCAGAGGCCAACTCACACTGGAAGATTGCCCTAAATTCAAGGCCAGCCAGCTAGGGCTACATAGTGAGTTCAAGGTCAGCCTGGACTATATAGCAAGACCCTGTATCAAAAATCAATCAATCAATCAATCAATAGTATTAGTAACCTGGTACATCCTATATCACTCCTGTCATTCAGCTATATAATGTCAAAAAATCATCATCTTTAATGTCATTAATCTGCAGTGATATTGATGCTGTAAGGGAGATTACAATTAGCTGTTGTGCTGTTTCCTCTCCTGATCATAAATAGTCATCGAACATATCAATAGAGATATAAAATCTCTGAAAGATTTTCTAAAATTGAAAATAAACAAATTTACAATTGTTATTTGTAATATTTTATAATTAATCTTCATACAGTGAAACACCTCATAATTATTAATATCTTATTTTTGGTAATTCAAATCAGTGTTTTAGTTTCAGTTTTGGTTTTGGTTTGTGGTGCTAGAGATTGAAATCAAAGCCCACATATGCTAGGTACTTGCTCTACCACTAAGCTAAATTATTCATTTCTCACATTATTAAATAATAAAATAGTTGCAATATTTTATAAGTGGTTAATTACATCTTGCTCCTTTTTCTAGTTTTAATGCATAGATGTAATGGGAAGAATTTGCACTTTTGATCCAGCTAGATGGCTTTAAAATTTTGGATCACTCACAAATTACACTGGTAATTATAACCAAATAATGTAATTTCTCTGTGTAATATTTAATCTGAAAATTGTGGATTACAAAGGACAACTTGGAAAGAATCTATGAGAGAGAGAGAGAGAGTTATTTTTAAAGCCTCACCTCACTTTTTTTTCAAGAACCTACTAAATTCTTTCTAATTCTTCCTCTGCCAAGTGGTAATATGTACTTCTTATCAACCTTCTTCTAAAATTGCTCTGACTTTATAATATGTTTATAGTGAAGAACTTCTTAAGAAAATATTTTAGTGATATCAAACCATGTGCTGATCAACTATCAAGAATATATTCAGCAGCGCCAGGGATTTAGCTCAGTGCTAAAGTGCTGCCTGCCTTGCAAGCGCAAAGACCCAAGTTCAATCTCCAGTACCAAAAAAGAAAAAGAATATATTCAGCAGATTACCCACTCTGTCCTCTATAAAGATCCATAAAAGAAATCTTTCTCTGGTTTCTTTTTCAAAAATATATTCATTCAACACAACTTGGGAGGATTTTTATCTTATTGTACAACTTGATCTTGTCAATTGAATCCATTAAGAGACTCCTGTACAGGCACTTAGATCTTGGGTGATGCTATAGTCATTGGTGAATTAAACCACTGATATTGATAGCTGAAATGTGCTTTTAGGAGGTAGCGCCCAGTTGAAGGAGGTAGGTCCCTGGAAGAGTATGTCTATGCCTTGAAGAGTATATCTCTGGATGGCCCATTTCCTGTGTGCTTTGCTTCCCGACAACCATGAAGTGAGCCCCTTTACTCTAACACACCTTCTACCTTGACATTTCTGCCATGGAGTCAACTAGTGATGGACTAAAACTTCTGAAGCAATAAAATTTACCTCCTTTAAATTGCAGGTGTCAGGTAGTTTGGCCAAGCAACTGGATACTTCACTACTACATTAATTGCCACCATGAATGTAGACAACAATTCAATTTAGGCGTTCAGCTAGAGCCAAATTAATGTACATATTTAACAAATATGTGTAAATTTCTGGCACATTCTTTGAGTATTAACTTCATTTTTTTTCTCAAATACTTTTATTTCCAAACCTTAAGGCTCATTTATTAAATGCCAATCTGTGGACTACATATTTTATTTGCCAATTATACAATCAAAGATGTATGGAAGTGTTACAGCTTGTGTTTAGATGTCCCCCCAAAGCCTCATGTGGATGAAGTGGGGCTTTCTTTTTCAGACATGGCTGAATCTAGAGTGTGTGATGCTAGGATTAAGGGCTTATGATTACTAAACTACTACATGTGAGTGATTGGATTGGCATTGCCCTAATCTCAGTAGTCTGAACAAGATAAAAGATACATAAAGCAAAATGATACTATTAAAGTCTCTTGTTGCTTTTGCTATTTTTCATCACCATAAATTGTTGCCCTTCTGTCATGCTGCATTGGAGCTAGCTGATTATGGACAGAAACCTCTACAACCTTTTAGACAGATAAATCATTGCCCCTTTAACTTTGGGTGTCAGGTATTTTGTCTCAGCAATGAGAGACAATTAGCTAAAATAGAATTTGGTACCAGGAATGGGATAATTGCTGTGACATTTCCTGACTATGTGGCTCAAGAGCCTTTGAAACTGGTTTGTGAGAAGGGGAAGAATTAGGAAAGATTTGGAGATGCAGGCTTAAAAAGTAAAGCCAGAACACCTTAAGCTGTTTTTTATGGAAGATTCTAGTCAGATCTCAGAAAACCAGAAAGCTGATGAATGCTAGATTCAGGAAGTTTCTGCTGGGAAGGACTGTGTTGGCTGCTGGTCCTGACAATGTTTGCTATGCCTTGGCAGAAAATTTGTCTTTATTTTGCTCCTGTCCAGAGACTATGCCTGAGACTGAGATTAAGGGTGGTGGATTAATTAATCTGGTAGAAGAAATTTCAAGGCAGTATAATATTTTTTCCATTTTAATAAAATATTTATTCAGTAACTTGGGACCACAATACAATTTGAGGAATACTGGTCTAAACTTATATTCCCTCCCTAGAATATAATAACAACAACAATAATAATGCTTTTGTAGAACTTTATACAAGTCACATTCACATTCATTACCTGGCTTGATCTTTCAGGAAGTGCTAATCTGAGCTAAGAGAAATACTGTGAATAAAAATTAATGTAATATTTTGAGCTTCCTGGCTCTTGAGGCAAAAACAAATGGGTCCTTGAGGGTAATAAAATGTTTTATATTTTCCATGGTGGGAACTCATTTCTAAAGGAGATAGAATGTGAGCTTCTGTGACTGAGCCCATTCCTTCATGGGGGAAACAGGAGAAGCTGGCATCATCTGTTGTGTTTAAGTAAATTATTGTTTCTCCAATGAAGGATAAGGCCCTGCCACCCTGCGTAAGAAAGAAGACATCTTGGAAAGGGTGGGGCACAGCTTGACTCTCAAAGGATAGGGGAGGTTGGGAGAAGGCATAATAATACTCAAGGGAGGCATGAGCAGAGAAGTAGGTGAGAAATATTGGCAGCTATGCACAGGAATTAAGGATACTGATCCATCTAAAATGCTTACTGATAAGGATGGGGATATAGCTGAATGGTGTGTCCACCTCTCTCAAGCACAAGGTAGGCAGTCTAATGTTGAGTCAGTGGCATGGCTACTATTGGGGCATTTAGCCAAATTTATGTTGAGAATCAAGAGCAAAGAGCCCAGGAGAATGATTTTAAATGTTTTTATTTTTACCAGAAAGGAAGCTCCAATGAGGTTGCAGCTAGAAATAATAGAGCAGATTTGATCTTTATCGCTGAGAAGGAACAGAAGAATAGAATAGATAACCTGAGGGCATCAAACAAAACAGCATGATTCCATCCTTTGCAGTCTTAAAATTGCAAAAGTGGAAGACTTTACTTTGAGAAGGAAGCCTTATAGTACAATGTTCTAGAATAGAGGTGGCTAAGAAAAGTTGTTCCCTGGGATTTGGTTCATAGGCGCTTGACTTACACAGTAAAAGAGAAGAAAGCCTGGCTACTGCTCCAGCTGGCAAGAGGTCTTGCCATCATCCACATGGTGCTGGTTTTAGGTACATGAAGAATAGAAACACTTGGAGTCAGGAAGGCTTCCACCCAGATTTCAGAAGGCCTGGGATTCCAGGCAATGTGCCCCTGAGAAGGTAGTGTGTGGAGCTCTGAGTGTAAAGCCAAAGGTGCAATGGAGACCCAGAAGTTTGGGGAAGGCAAGAGCATGGGTTGTGTGAGGGAAGCAGCAGGAGGGAGCAGAACCAGCCCAAGAGAGAACCCCTAAGAGCTACAACATCTGCAGTGACATAGGGGTGAGGCCACACAAGCCCTTTTAAGTTTACAACTTGTCACAGATTGACGGGGATGTTGGAAGTGGAATTGTGGGACTTAATGTTTGCCCTGTTAGATTTCGGACTTGTTTTGGTCCCATTTCTTTTGATTCCCATTTGTAACTTTTAGAATGGAAATGTCTATCTTATGCCACTGAATGTTGGAAATGTTTAACTTTCTTTTCATTTGCATGGGGGCTTGCAGCTAAAAATTTACCTTAAATCTCCGGAGATTTTGGACTTGGAGTTTTCAGTAATGCTGAAACTACTAGGACATTGGCAACTCTTGGAGATTGACTGATTTTTTTTCATAAAGGGCTATACATGAGCCTTTGAGAGGCCAGGGATGGAATGCTCTGGCTTGTGTTTAGTGCCCCCCACCCGAGCCTCATGTGGATGAAGTAGAGCTTCCTTTTTCAGAGGTGGCTGAATCCAGAGTGTGTGATGCTGGGATTAAGTGATTACTAATTCCAATGACTACTGAACCACTAAACGTGAGTGATTGGTTTGGCACTGCTTTAATCTTACTAGCCTGAATAAAAAGGGGCAGAAAGACATTGCTGCAGTCTCTTGTTTTTACTGTCATCTGATGCTATGAACTGCTGCTGCTCTGTCATGCTGCCTTGGAGCCAGGCAATTATTGACAGAAGTCTCTACCAACACAGATAAACCTATTCACCTTTAACTTTGGGTGTTGGGTATTTTGGCTCAGCAACAAGAGAAAAGCAACTAAAACAAAAAATAAATATCTTCTAAAAGGCATATAATTCATTTTGGGGCATTTGATTATTGTGATTGAAAAATAAGGTGAATGTCTAAACTTTTACAATTTAGTACGGTGACAGACACATTACCGTGATTAATTTTGCTAAAATGATGTCCTCTTGCTTTGAATACATTTATCCTATCATTCTTTCTACTTTCTAAAGCATTTAAGTCTACTTTGGTGAGTATCTTTTAAGAGCTACCTTGATAGACTGCACCACTTTGAAAAATTATGACAATTTCTGTCAAATAAAAGCTTTGTGGTATGTCTTCATTCACATTATTCACTGGATCTGGCAACATGTGAATTATGACTCTTCCCTGAAGTCAAAATGACTATGAGGAGTAAATGACTTTAGTCATTTTAAGATGTCAAGGCAGCCATGACAACACAACTAAGAACACTCATGTGAAAGGATCTCCAGAGCTGCTTCAAAAAGTGTCAAGAACAATAGCACAACTGTGTTCAACATTGGGAAGAGAATTTTGAGGGAAGTTAATGGCAATGTATCTTTTATTGTAATAGATTTTAATATTTTAACAGAGCTCTATTTCTCTATTATGCTTCAAATATACATATATATATATATTTATATATATATATATTTAATAGTTCCCCATATTACACTACCAGATAGTACTTTGTGTAATATGGTGAGTGAAACTGATGCAAAAAAAAATCATTTTAATCATAAATGCATATTTTTATCATTATTCTAGACTTACTGTTTTTCAAATATGAGTTAATAACACACACTTCTTAGTTGAGAAAGAGCAGTCAATCAAACTGATTATTAATCTTAAATAATTATTATATTCATGATTATTAGTTCTTAATGCATGGCACTGTTTTCTCTGAGGAATATACTGAGCAGTGTTAGATATCTATTCTTTCCTACACAGATATCACTCTAGAGATTGTTAAATCAAAAAAAAAATCAGCTCAATTTCATTTATGTATGCCATAAAAGTTCACTTTCACCTACTAATCTCAGAGCTACATCTAGACAGAATTTTAATAGTGCTTAGTTCAAACAAAACTTTGTAAAATAGCTTGTAAGTTGCTTTTCCCTGAAAGCAACCAACAACTAATCTCAGAGAGTGAAAAGTTCTGTTTTAATATATTATGAATCTATGTATTTGTCAGACAGCACCAAATTTTAGGGTGCTTATTTTGAGAATATATTTGAAAATCACTTGGACCAGTAAAAATATATATATAAACTTTGACCACCTAAGTTTTTTAAGCTAAATATTACCAAGGGTAGTCAAAAGTTGATTATTGATTCACCTAATTTGTAAAACGACTGTGAAATGCAGTGTTATCACTGCAATGCACTGAAAGCATCAAAAGATTGTGTGAGTAAAAGAGAATGAGGTACTCCACACACCTCTGATTTTCAAAGTAATAGGATTTGCTATTTTAGTGCAGAAGAAAACCTCTGGGCCTTTTGGTATTTGACTGAACTTTAAATACTAAATCTACCCTGCACTGCTGAGCCAATTTGTTCAGTCTGCATTCTCAAGGCCATGTCTACATTGGACAAAAAAAAAATCTAAAATTTATGATTACAAAATTGTGACAGACTGCTACTGCCCTCCTCTGCCACTCTTAGTAGTGTTAAATTCACAATTCTGAGCTGGTAATTTATCTTATTACATAGATCCTAAAGTTTGCAATATTTGTGAAAAGTTCCAGTGAACAGATCCATTATTTCAGCCAATATAAGTATTTAAATTAGTTCAGAATAAAGCTTTTTTTAACATTCAAAAGGAAATAAGGGAAAAGAAAGAAAATTATATACTTTTATATGCAAGGTGCTAAATTGGCAGCCATTAATGAGATGGACTCAAAGATTTATTGCTTTTTCCTTTGTAAGTATGATGTTTATGCATAAATCACCACCAGGGAATACTGTAATATTGACATTTCTATGTAGTTGTCAGTATCAAAGCCGAATTCCTTATAAAATGATAAAAATCAATTCTGAAAACTACAGCACTCTGAAACAAAACAGAACAAAAAAAAGGATTGAAGAGGACATCAGAAAATGGAAAGGCATCCCTTGCTCCTGGGCAGGAAGAATCAACATAGTGAAAATGGCTAGACTTCCAAAACTGCTATATAGATTCATTGCAATCCCAATTGAAATCCCAGCAGCATACTTCACAGACCTTGAGAAGACAACCCAAAAATTCATTTGAAACAAGAGACCTAGAAGAGCAAAATCTATTTTAGGCAATAAAGAAAAGTTAGGGGGTATGACAATCCCCAAATTGAAACTATACTACAAAGCTACTGTAATAAAAACAGAATGGTAATGGTAAAGAAACAGACCTGAGGACCAGTGGAACAGATTAGAAGATGCAGAAACAAGTCCAGACACACTCAGCCACCTCATCTATCACAAAGGAACCAAACACCCTCACTGGAGGAAAGATAGCCTCTTTAATAAATGGTGCTCAAAAAACGGTTTCAACTTGCCAAAGATTAAAACTAGACCTATATCTTTCACCATGCACAAAACTAAAATCAAAATGGATTAAAGATCTAAATATTAAAACAGAAACACTAAATCACCTGGAAGAGAGGTTAGGTACAACTCTTGCAGATATTGGTATAGAAAAAGATTTTATGAACAAAACCTCAGTTGCATGTAAACTAGCACAAAGAATCAAAACTGGGTTCATATCATATTAAAAAGCTTCTGCACAGCAAGATTAGCCAAAAAACAAGAGTGAAGAGACAACCCACAATGTGGGAAAAAATTTTGAGATGTCTTATTAAAAGCTTCTGCAGAGCAAGAGAAATGACCAACAGTGTGAAAAGACTACCCACAATGTGGGTATATTATCACATGTGATATATCTCAAGTAATAGAAAAACTTCAGAGATTTTTTCCTCATTTTATTTTAAATGACCTTTTATTTCAAAATTGGAAAAGTAAAATTTTAAGAATATACCACTTATGAATAGTGATGCAAATAATAAATATTAGTACCTACAACTCAATAATATGAAAATTATTTATAATTAATTATTAGTATAATCAAGTTGTAAGTTCACACAAGAAGCATAAAATTCAACAATATTCCTGGGAAACAATAAACTTGAAAAATTCAAACTAAATCAAAAAATGATAGATTATCTTAACCTGCTAACAGAGACATAGATAATAAACTTACAGTAAACATAATACAGAAAGGAATATGAAATTTTCTTTTCAAATTAGACAAAAATATTCTGTAGTGCTAGTTCTCTACAGCATTGTTCTTATGGTTCCATTCATTGTAATAAGCCAAGGGAAAAAATAAAAGGTAAAAAACCTGGAAAATAGTAGGAAAAACTATCATTGTCTAAGGATACTATGGTATAGAAAGAAAATCTAAAAAATCTACCAAAAATTATTCAAATAATAAGACCATGCAGCAAGTTTGTTGAATCAAAATCAATATTTAAAAATCAACTAGGGGCTGGGGATTTAGCTCAGTGGTTCCACCTCTTGCCTCACAAGCATAAGGTCCTGAGTTCAATCCCCAGTACCAAAATTAATTAATTAATTAAAAATTAAAAAATTAAAATCAAGTATAATTTTATATGCAAGCCCCTAACAGAAATTAAAATAATTTAAATATAGTTTATGTATAGTAGATTTTAAAATACCAAAAATTTGGAATGTGTCTAATAAAACATTTCAAAATATCTTTGGGGAAAACTATAAACCTTTATTGGGAGGCATAAATAGAGATATATAATATTTTCAAAAATTAAAAAAGTCCACATTTTAAATGTAGTGCTTCTCTCTTAATTGGTCTATAGAATTCTGATATCATCAGAGTGAAAATCTAGAAGAGAATACAATGCCAACAATGCCAAAATGTCTAATAGGATGGATTCAGAAGGATGGGTGGGCAGAAAAGCAAAAAGAGAAAAAAGGAAATCAGCAACGGGGAAATAATGTAGTGACAATAATAATATCTTTCAGTAATAAATCTCAATGGAAGTGGTATTGAGTCCCCAATCAAAAAACACAGTAGCAGAGTGAATCAAGAAACAAAACTCATTGATATGATATATATAAAAGAAAAGCATTTAAAACAAAACAAAATTCATAAATTAAAAATCAAAGGATGGAAAATGACATTCCAATAGAAACTCCTATTGCAATATTGTAATAGGTACTCCCCCTGTGGAAAAAAAAAAGAAGAAAAAATACACAGAAGTAGCTATTTTATTTTCAGACAAAGTGGACTTGAAATGAAAACTGATCAGAAATGGCAAAGAAGGTCACTACACCTTGGTTAAAGGAACAATTCAACAGGAAGAGATGACAATTACAAATATATACACCAGCACACCCAACTTCATAAAATAAACACTACTGAATATAAAAGATCAGATAAATACCAACAGTCATAGTAGGGGATTTAATGCCACGCTACCACAAACAGACAGATTAGCCAAAAAATTAAGAGGGAAATATCAAAGTTGAATCAAACTTTTGAACAAATGGACTTAATAGACACCTTAATAGATTGCAGGGTATTCCACACAACAAAATCAACATTGTCCTACATAGCATATGAAATGCTCTCCAAAATAGACCACATGCTAGCTCATATAGCATGCTTAAGTAAATGCAAAAAAAAAATCAAAATTATGCCAGGCATACTATCAAACCATAATGCAATGAAACCGGAAATCAGTGACAAAAGAAACCACAAATTATAGAAATGCATGGTTTTTAAACAAAACCCTCTTGAACAATCAGTAGGTTACAGAAAAGATAATTAATTTAGACAGTTCATTGAATCAAATGATAATGCCAGTACTACTTGTGGGACACAGTGAAAATTGTTCTAGGATAGAAGAAGTTTATAGTTGTGAGTACCCACATCAGAAAAAGAGTGATCCCAAATAAATAACCTAATGAAGCTCCATGATGTCCTACAAAAGCCAGAACAATCCAAATCCAAAGCTAGTAAAAGGAAAGAAATTATAAAGATCTGAGCAGACTCTTACATGAAATAAACAGGATACACGTGTAAATATGGAATAGTTTCTCTAGTGTGAGGAAACGAAACTGAAAATGAGGATCAAAATGTATAAAAAATAGTGTGAAATAGGAAGAAAAGGTCCAAAGGGGAAGAGGAAGGGGAAATGGGAAGGGTAGGGGAAAGAAAAGAAAAAAGGAAAGTATGAGAAAAGGAAAAAACAGAAACAGTCTTTGTAAATAGAAAGAGGTGGAGAGGTTGAAGTGAGGGCATGGGGAATAGAGAAACAAAATAAGAACCAGGATAGATTATGTAAAGGTACACATCCCAACGATGAATGTCATTATATTATATACCTAAAATGCACTGATAAAATTAATTTTTAAAAATAAATATATAAATATATAAATAAATAAAATCAGGAACAAGATAAGGATGTTACCATCACTACTCCTGTTCAATATAGTTGTTAAAACATTAGCCAGAGCAATAGGGCAACAGATTAGATATAGATATATATAGATATATAGGTATTCAAATATTCACTTTTTTGCAGATGACATGATCCTTTATCTAGAAGACCCAGAAAATCCCACCAAAAGACTCCTAGAATCAACAACCAAATTCAGTAGTGCAGCAGGATACAAAATCAGCACACAAAAATCAATAGCATTCTTGTATATCAATAATGAACTCACTGAGAAAAAAATAGGAAAACAATATCGCTCATAACAGGATCAAGAAAAACTAAATGCTAAGGGATAAAATTAACCCATACATAAATAGTTGCTTTACCATTGCTAGATAGGAAACAAAAGTGAAAAGCTTGATATATCATTACACTCATGTCATTACTAAAACGTAAAAAGTTTAGCTAAGCCAAGATACGTACTTGATGCTAAGGGACTTTCATACACCAGGACTTTACATTGTAAACCACATTGGAAAGCTCTTTAGTATTACCCAGGAAAATTTAAAAAAAAATGTTCAAAGTTATTTTAATGGGGTGTGTTTCTATACACACACACACACACACACACACACACACACACACACACATATATATTATATCCTAGAGAAACTCATTTGTGTTTATCAAGAACATGTGCACAAGAATATTTATGAGAACATTCCTTGCTATAACAAAATAGTGGAAATAGATTGGACAGGAGAAAAAAATGAGATACAGTCAGATGATGGAATCAGGTATAGCATTAAAAATGAATATGCACAATGTATGGAAATTCACAATAGAATGTTAGGTAATGTTTTATTTTAGCCTTTTATTAGTATATGTCTGTATTACATAATAATTATATTCATCTTTGGTATTCATACATATTTATATCACCTCTTAATCATGACTTCCTGAAAAGCCAGTCACAGACAACAGCACCAGTTTCCTTGACTAAATACTAATTTGCTTAACTGAAGATGCATATAATAAAACTTCCCTAGTAGAGTTGTAGTGGAGATTGAATCAGAGTCTATTTTAAAGGCATAAAATATGTTTTAAAAGTTTTACCAGCTTTTAACTTTATATTAAGTATGAAAAAAATGTAAAAATATTTTGGAAAGTAAATGAACAAATACAATGTTTTGAACAATAATTTTAGAATTGTGTTAGAGTGTCCTCATGTGCATGGCTAACATGATAATTCTAAAAGTTCTTATCTTAAAATAACATAGTTCTTTAATACCTAAGCTTTTAAAAGAGTAAGTGTACTTGAAAGAAATAAAGCTGTACTCATTTTGAAAACATAACAAATATCACATTTTTTCAAATTTTGTCTTGCTAACTCTGAAGTACTACCATATGCTTTGTGAGTGTCTGCTATTGTTATGGGGGTGACTCCTTCTAAAAATGACTTGAGAATTAGATGTTACCAGGTTCTGTGTTGCTTATTCCTCCCTCTGAAATTAGATTCCAGGTTCATCTCATGCAAACAAAAAAATGAATGAAATGAGCAAAAAGCAGCGGCAAAATTTATTTACAAACAAAGTAACACTGAAAAAATGAGAGAGAACCTGGTGCTGCAGAGTGAACTTCAGCCGAGTGACAGAGGAAAAAGCAATACAAAAGAACACCCTGGAAAAAGCAGGACAGGAGAAACTCATGATGGGGGCTCTTCTGGTCTCTGCATCCTTATATGTTGTCCAAATCTCAAGGAGACTTTTGAGAGCTTCTGCATACAGGTCCAGAGATGTGGTGCTGGGAGATGATATCAGGCCTAAGCCAGCCTACTAAAAATCTGGAGATCTCACAAGAAGTCCATGTGCAGGACTTTGAGAACAGCTCTACCCACATGTCCATGATCTTGGAATTAATAGGTCATGTCTGCTTCCCCAGCCAGTTTTGCAACATTCTAATCTCCTATCTCACTATGAAGAGGTCAGAAAACTATTATATATAAAGGTATCATCATATAACATTAGATTCTGGCAGGATATCTAGAAAAATTTTCTTTATTTAACAACCTAAATATTTCAACAATAACATCTTTCTGGAATAGTTCTGTGCCAAGACTATATTTGGAAAATATATACACATTAGGATGATTTCCAAGAATTTCATTTTTTTTTCTGTCATTGAGTTTATTGGTACATTTTATGTATACAGTACAGTTACATTCATCATTGGGATCTTGTACATTTACATGACAGGTCTTGGTTCTCAGTTTTTCCCATACCCCTGCACGCTCTTCACCCTCTCGTCCCCTCCCCATTTGCAAATATTTTATTTCCATTTTTTCATTTTCTTATATTTTTTCTTTTCCCTTATTACCTTTCTCCTACCCTTCCTATTTTCCCTACACCTTTAGCCCTTTTCTTCCTATTTCACATTGTCAATTATATCATTAGGATCTTGTGTATTATTATAGTTTTTCACAACAGAGAAACTATTTGGTATTTACACACATGTGACTTGTAAAAATTTCATTTTTGAAGACATAAACACACTTATCTGTACCACTAGAGTGGAGGGAAGTAGTATAGAAGAAACATAATCTTTTATTTTTCTTCATAGACAAATTTATATTGTTGCCCAATTATGTATGTAATATTTAAATTCTTAAAAATCAAAATAGTTTTATCTCCCCAATACAATTACTAACATTTTAAAGTTGCTGTTACAAAACTCATTTTTAAAGTAAATACTACCACATATCTATTTTCAATGCTAATTAAGATTCCTCTAAATATTATTTTTAAATTATTCAGTCCTCTTAATATTAGCATTTAAAACTTCTGAAAATTGTAATCTCTAGATATAATGTCACAAAGGCCATTTGTGAATAAAGAGATTTATATTCAAGGGATATCATTAGGGTAGTTTATGACAAGATATGTGTTAAATTAGCTCTTAAAACTCTTAATTTATAATGGTCAATTTGTTACCCAAAAAGTTACTATTTTATATATACTTTAAAACTAGTTCAACATGCTCTGAATATTTATTTTGTAAAATAATATTTAAAGACAGGAAAATCTGGTAGATGCCAATGAGAAGTTTAGAAATCACTGCTAGTGCTGCTAGATAGGGAAAAAGAAGTATTCAACTTTCTTTTGGGATAAAAATCTTTGAAGCAAATAAAAATTTTCTGTGAAAAGATTAGGACAGTAAACTGGTCCAAAAGAATAAACAAAAAACGTGAAAACTAATGGAACGGACAGATACTAGATAAGATGAGTATGTTGAATTGCAGACTATTGTTTGTTGGGTTTTGAGAAACATGACTAGAAAACATTAAATTTTCTTTTCAGGGCTATCAGAATGAAAAGGACTTATAAATGATCCATTTTCTCTTTTAAAGTTTGAAACAAAGGGCAACTTCAAAACACAGCCAAAGAAAAATTGTTACTGAAAAGGAAAACACTGGCAGTAGGAGATGTCTCAAAAAATAGCAAATTTTTAAAGAAAATGTAAGTCTTCAAGAAAATTAAATAACAAAGGAAGTGCTCGTTTAAAGAATAATAAAGAATCTGGGCTGAGGAAGACTGTGGCAACATATCCTTTTCTTCATTAAATTAGGCAAGAAATAAAGAATACATTACACAGTTTTCCTGTTCTATCAACATTGAGAATCTATTTTGAGAATAAACAAATGAGGCAATTATAAAGCCATGTAGCAATGTTAGGCAGGTAGTTAGACATTAGTGGTCCTAAGGGACAAAGGGGGACTCCAAACTGCATTCTTTGCCAGTATAGTTAATAAAGAAAGACCTCAACATCTAACACATTTATTATGTATTATAGTGAATTAGGTCTCAAACCTAAAGAAATGCATTTTTAAAGCAATGCTTGCAATAGCCCTGTGATACTAGGAAAGAGGAAACTTTTTTAAAGATGCTCCTGTCTTGCGCTGAGACTTGATTTAGATTAGAATTTATCTTTCTGTAATGTTTTTCCTAGATTTCTTACATGATTAAAGGCCCTGAGGGAACATTAAGCATCTAAAAAGGAAAGGAAGACACTTTGCAATTCTAAAGTAACCTCTAAAAAAATTGGTCAAGAAGTAATCATAGGGGTTGGAGATGTAGTCCAGAGGCACTGTATTTGCCTGGCAAATGCAAGGTCCTAGGTTCAATCCCCAGTACAAAAAAAATGAAAGTAAAAGAAGCAATCATAGTTCCCAGAAGTCCAGGCATAACTCTTCTGTGCATAAAAAGATTCCCAAATTTAAACTCCATACAGATGCCTTTGTTGGACTCCCCATCCTGTCACTTGAAGGCTTAAATCCCTAATTACTTTACAATAAATTTTACCTATACTTCATGGCCTTCTGTGTGTCTTGATTGAATCCTTCCAAGAGCCCACAGAAAGACCCAGGAGGTTTGCAAGAGCAGATTCCTCCCAGCATTAGAACCTAGCTTCCTGGGGGCCTGTCTTCTCATGAATGTCTTTTTATGGTTTTAATGTTCTTAATTGATTAAAATATTTATGTCAATTTCTGTCAAATAAAAATATTAGCAGTGGTCCTATCCACCTTTTTCCCTGGATCTGGCACTATGGAACTTCTGCCTCTACTTCAAATGAAAAGGACAAGAAATAGAAGGAGGGGAAAAGGAGAGGAAGGGGATGAACAAAGAATTAAATGTGTTATGTGCGTGGACTGTCTAACTCTCCATGATGAATGTAATCATTATAAATTGCAAACATGCACTAATAAATGTGAACAAATTTAAATGAGCATAAAAGGTAAGTACTTTGAGTCAATTCAGGACATTGAGGCAGCCAGGACAGCATAACTAAAAACACTCATGAAGTTAAGCACCCTGGCTTGGACTCAGAGCCCTCTCTCCTGTGCAGCCTCCTCTGGAGCCATGATGTTTCCAGCAAGCACTGAGTGATTGGATACAAGGCAGCTCCAGGTGGGTGAGTTTAACGTCATCGCCCTGGCTTGGACTCAGTGCCCTATCTCCTGCACGGACTCCTCTGGAGCCGCGCGGTTTCCAGTGGGCACCACTGATTGGCTCAAACACAGTGGCAGGAGGATAGCCTTGCAGGCACCACTGAGCCCCCACTCCTCCCACTATTAGGTCCCCTGACTGACCCAGTCCTAGGATGCACTCTGCAGAGGCATGGTGGGCTATAAAGGGTGGCGGTTGATTCTACTATGCTTTTTATTGTATCGATAGGGATAAAGGATAGGGATTGATTTGATGAGTTGTTTGCTCAATTATGAAAATGAGAATGTCTATAAGTCATTAGAGAATCAAAGGCTGGGAAGCAATGATATCAGGAAGACTTAATGACCCAGAAATTGAATCAAGGTCAATCCAACAGCAAAAATAAAGATGAGAAAACACTTAAGCAAGCCACAAGGACAGACTTCCAGTCCACCAATGGCAAACAGTAGGGCAAAGGATGAAAAATCAGATAGTGAACCTTCAGGAAACTCAGAACTCATAGCACATGAAGTAAAAAAAATGATCAATCAAGCTCTATAAAAATTTAAAACAGCAATTATTTCCCAGTTAACCATAGAGATGGTGAACAAAATGAAACACATGATTCGAGAATCCAGAACAGAAACTGACAAAAAAAATAGATGAGATTGGGAACATAATAGAAACCATGAAGGCCCAGAATAAGAAAGAAATGGAAACAATGAACACCCAACATAGGAAAGAAATGGAATCCATTAAACAGATTCAAACAGATATCCAGGAGATTAAAAATTCTATTGAAAGCATACATAACAGAATAAAAGATTATGAGGATAGAATCTCAGATATAGAATATAGGATAGCAGACAGTGACCATGAAAAGAGAGGTCTCCTAAAAACAGTCAGGGAGCATGAGAAATTGATCCAACAACTCCTAGATGATGCAAAGAAAAATAACGTAAGACTGATAGGAATCCATGAAGTACCAGGAGAAAACGCAAATGACTTAAAAAGCTGTTCAAATAATTAATAACTGAAAATTTCCCAAACAGAGGGGAAGAATTAGACATACAGATAAGCGAGGCATATAGGACACCAACTAGCTGCAATAAAAAAAAAAAATCTACACCTAGACATATAATAATCAAGATCCCAGAAACCCAACAGAAGAACAAAATATTACAAGTAGTAAGAGTAAAGAAACAAATCACATGCAAAGGAAAGCCCATCAGAATCACAGTAGACTTTTCAACACAAACCCTCAGGTCAAGGAGAACCTGGAGTGAGGTATTTCAAGTTCTAAGAGAAAACTTCCTCCAACCTAGACTGATGTATTGGCAAAAATCTCTTTTAAAATGGACATGGACATAAGATACCTGAGAAACTTCATGAATACTAAACCAGCACTACTAAGAATTTTAAACAATATCCTAGAAAAGGACAATGAAGATCACAACACCAGGAGGTCCAACAGAGCAAATCACATAGCCAAGGCTAGAAACTAAAGAAAGGACAAAAGATAAAAAGAGTCAACAAAAGGACAATAAAATGACAATAATAAGTCAGTACATATCAGTTATAACTATCAATGTCAATGGCCTCAATTCACCAATCAAGAGAAATAGACTGGCAGAATGGATTAAGAAGCAAAATCCAACAATATGTTGTATACAAAAACATACCTAGTGCAAAAAGAAACCCATAGACTGAAAATGAAAGGATGGAAAATAATTCTCCACTCGACAGGAGCAAAGAAAAAAGCAGGGGTAGCAATCTTATTCTCAGACAAAGCAAATTTCAAACCAAAACTGATTAAGAGAGACAAAGAAGGCCACTACATCCTTGTAAAGGGAACAATTCAAGAGGAAGAAATGACAATCATAAACATATATGCACCAAATATAAATACCCCCAACTATATAAAACAAATATTAAGCAACATGAAAAACCAAATCACAACTAATACATTTGTAGTGGGGGATCTGAATACTCCACTATCAAAAATAGACAGATCATCTAGGCAAAAAAATCAACAATGAAATACTAGAACTGAACCAAGCTTTTGAACGCATGGACTTATTAGATGTCTATAGAGTAGTACACCCCACAAAAATCAGAATATACATTCTTTTCAGCTGCACATGGGTCATTCTCCAAGATAGATCACATACTAGCTCACAAAACAAGTTTGAATAAATGCAAAAGAATTGAAGTTATTCCCTATATATTATCAGACCACAGTGCAATAAAGCTGGAGATAAATAGCATAAGAAACCGTAGGAACTTAACAAACACATGGAAATTGAACAACACTCTCCTGAACAATCAATGGATCACAGAGGAAATCAAAGAAGAAATCAGACAGTTTTTACAAATAAACAAAAACGCCAATACAACATACAGGAGCAGTTCTGCGTGGAAAATTCATAGCACTGATTGCCCACATTAGGAAAACAGAGCAAGCTCAAATAAACTGCCTAATGATGACCCTTAGACTCCTAGAAAAACAAAAGCAAGAAAAACCTAAAGCTCAAACAAGAGAGGAAATTATAAAGATTAGAGCAGAAATCAATGCAATGGAAACTAAGAGAATGATACAAAAAATAAATGAATCGAAGAATTGGTTTTCTGAAAGACTAAAAAAAATTGATAAACCCTTAGCAAACCTTATCAAAAAAAGAAAGAAAAGGCTCAGATCCATGCAATCAGGAATGAAAAAGGCGAAGTCACAACAGATCCCACAGAAATCCAGAGGATCATTAATACATACTGTGAGAATCTGTACTCTAATAAAATGGAAAACACAGAAGAAATGGAGAGATTTCTAGATACTTATGAATTACCAAAGTTGAATGAAGAAGATTAAAAACATTTTAAACACACCAATCACAATCAGCGAAATTAAAAATGTAATTAAAAACTTACCAACAAAGAAAAGCCCAGGTGCTGATGGATTCATTGCTGAAATTTACAAGACATTTAGAAAAGATCTATTGCCATTACTCTTCAGACATTCCAATGAAATTGAAAGAGAAGCAATACTTCCAAATTCATTCCTGGAAGCAAATATCACTTTGATTCCCAAACCTGGGAAAGATGTAACAAAAAAAAGAGAACTACAGGCCCATCTCCTTAATGAATATAGTTGCAAAAATTCTCAATAAGATACTAGCAAACAGAATACAGCGGATCGTCAAGAAGATCATTCATCCCGACCAAGTGGGATTTATTCCAGGGATGCAAGGATGGTTCAACATACATAAATCAATTAATGTAATACAGTATATTAACAAAGTCAAGGACAAGAAGCACATGATCCTCTTGATAGATGCAGAAAAAACATTTGACAAAATTCAACACCCATTCATGATAAAAACGCTACAAAAAATTGGAATAGGTCTATGTCTCAATTTAATAAAGGCTATCTATGAAAAACCAACAGTCAACATCATATTAAATGGCCCAAAACTGAAAAGCTTCACATTAAAATCAGGAACAAGACAAGGATGCCCACTACCACCACTCCTCTTTGATATAGTTCTGGAAGCATTAGCCATAGCAATTAGACAAGAGAAAGAAATTAAAGCAATAAAGATAGGAAAGGAAGAAGTTGAACTGTCATTATTTGCTGATGATATGATGCTCTACACTGAAGACCCAAAAACTCCGCCAAAAGACTTCTCGACTTAATTGACACTTTTGGCAGAGTAGCTGGATACAAGGTCAACACCCAAAAATCAATAGCCTTCTTGTACACAAATAACAGACTCACTGAGAAAGAAAGTAGGGAAACAATTCCTTTCACAATAGCACCCAAAAAAATGAAGTATCTGGGATGCAATCTAACAAAAGAAGCAAAAGACCTCTACACTGAAAACTACAGCACTCTGAAAAAAGAGATTGAGGAGGATTTAAGAAAATGCAAAGATGTCCCCTGCTCCTGGTAGGAAGAAGCAACATAGTGAAAATGGCCATACTACTAAAACTGCTATACAGATTCAATGCAATACCAATTGAAATCCCAACACTATACTTCACAGAACTAGAAAGAAGAATCCAAAAATTCATTTGGAACCATAAGAGACCTAGAATAGCAAAAGCCATCCTAGGAAACAGACGCATGGCAGTGGGTATAACAATTCCCAATTTGAAATTATACTACAAAGCCACTGTCATAAAAACAGCATGGTACTGGCAAAGAAATAGACCTGAGGATCAGTGGAACAGACTGGAAGGCACAAAAACAACTCCAGACACACTCAACTATCTCATCTTTGACAAAGGAGCTGACTGTCCCCACTGGAGGAAAGATAGCCTCTTTAATAAATGGTGTTGGAAAAACTGGATCTCAACCTGCAAAAGATTAAAATTAGACCCTTATCTGTCACCATGCACTAAATTAAAATCCAAGTGGATTAAAGATCTAAACATAAAAACAAAAACCTAAACTTGCTGGAATATAAGTTAGGCAGAACTCTGTAAGACATTGGCATAGGAAAAGACTTTATGAACAAATCCTCCATAGCACGGGAACTAGCAGAAAGAATCAACAACTGGGATCTCATCTTATTAAAAAGCTTCTGCACTGCAAAAGAAACCATCAACAGAACTAAGAGACAACCTACAAGGTGGGAAAAATTTTTTATCATTTGCTCCTCAGACAAAGGACTATTATCTAAAATATATAAAGAACTCAAAACAACCAGCCCCCCTAATATAAAGACCCAATTCTACAGTGGGCATCTAAAATGAACAGATATTTCTCAGACAAAGAAATAAAAGCAGCAAGTAAATATATGAAAAAATGTTCTACATCACTGGTCATTTGAGAGAGGCAGATGAAAACAACAGTGAGATTTCACCTCACCCCACAAAGAATGGCTGCTATCAAGAAATCACACAATAACAAATGTTGGTGGGGTTGTGGGGAGTAAGGAACCCTTCTCCATTGTTTGTGGGAGTGCAGACTGGTGCAATCACTATGGAAGTCAATGTGGAGATACCTCAAAGAATTAGGATTAGAGGTTCCATTTGACCCAGCCGTCCCTCTGTTGGGTATCTTTCCAAAAGAAGTGAAAGAATCGTACCACAGTGATATATATACACCCATGTTTATAGCAGCACAGTTTGTAATAGCTAAAACTTGGAAACAGCCCATCTGCCCATCAATTGGAAAGTGGATAAAGAAAATGTGGTTTTTCTAGAAAATGGAATACTACTCAGCCATAAAGAATGAGAAAGTAGATTCATTCATAGTTAAATGGGTACATTTTGAGGATATACTTCTAAGTGAAATAAATAAGGCACACGTATGCAAATACCGAATAGTATCTGTGGTGTGAAAAACTATAATAGTACTCAAGATCCTAATGGGACACTAAGCAAATAGGAAGAAAATGACCAAAGGTGTAGGGACAAGGGGGAATAAGGGAAAAGGAAAAAAATATGAGAAAATGTAAAAATGGAATTAAAGTGCTTGAAGGGGGGAGGGGAGGGTAAAGAGAGGGTGGGGACAAGGGGAAAAATGAGAACCAAGACCTGGCATGCAAAGGTACAAGATCCCAGTAATGAATGTAACTGTAGTGTCTATGTAGAATGTACCAATAAATTAAATTAAAAAATAAAATAAAATAAAATAAAAACACTCATGAAAAAGAACTTCCAAAAATGCTTCAGAAAGTAAAAACAGTGATAGGATAAGTGTGTTTGAAGTGAGGGGGAGTATTTTAAGGGAGATTCACGTCAGTGTTTCTCTTACTGTAATTTTAATTTTTTAAATTCACTATAATTTTTTACCACACTGGATATACTGTTTTCAAAATAAACATGCATGCACATACATTAAAAGCACTGAGAAAATCTCTAAATATGAATGTTTATTAAAGTTAAGAATAAATTATTATTTTTGCCAGGCAGGATGGTTCACACTTATGATCTCACAACACTGGGAGGCCGAGGCAGAAGATTCATAAATTTAAATTTAGTGTACACAACAGAATGAGACTCTATCTCAAAACTAAAAATTTAAAAAGTGGTTGAGGGTATGGCTCAGTGTGAAGCCAGTGCAAAAATAATAATAAAAGTTATTATTTCTTCATTGTGCATTATGACAGTCCCTATATTTTTATAATAAAATGTATTTCTAGAAAGTGTTAGAAATATACTGATTAGGATTATGAATATTTTTATATTGTTGGAAAAGTTAATACTTTACGTGAAATATTCCTAAAATAACATTCTATAGACTGCGTTTGTAATAGTATATGAACCTGTTAAAACCAGTTTAATTCAATTTCCATTCAAATCATTTTTTAGTTCTTTCAGATTATAAGAAGAAACTGCTTAAAATGAAAAATATTTGCATTATCTTACAACAGTGCTTTAATCTGTTGTTCCCTCAAACCAGTGCCTTGCTTATTTCCTCTATTTGTAATGCTTCCAATATATCAGTCCCAAACTTATGTTTCCTACATGCCAGAGGGAGTTTTCTTTTTCATTTGCTCAATAGAGGATGGTGTTTAGCTGTAGACTCTCTTTAACCTCCAGCAGGTATTTTGAATATGACAGATAAATCTTTGAAGCTAGAATTGTGTATAGAACCAGACTCTGTATTAACTATTGTGTTGACTGTGTGAAAATTAGCTTGATTATAAAGTCACCCTCTTAAATTAATAGACTATATCAATTTATCATTTGACTATTTTTTCCTAACAAAAGCAAGTGAATTGTTGGTTTATTGGGAACTAAAGGTCATTTTAGCAAGCATCTAACTCATACAGAATTCACATCAACCTAGACATCATGTAATCAAATTCACCTCATCTGACTAGGCTGCATTTCTCTTGCAATGTAAGATGCATTTTATTTTTGAATCTGGGTGCAGTAGTTACAGAAAGACAGTCTTCTCAAGTGTAAAAGGTCTTTTGGTGGGGAACACCTAAGTAGCTGAATATCTCTTCCTCTTCTAGATTCTGAAGTCTCACCTTCCTCATTTCAGTTATGGACACCGAGATTCAGGGTAAATAGGTGAATGCTTCACATAAGGTCAAACATTAGACACAGAACTAGATTGAGGACCAAAATTTTAGCATACAAGTCTATGTTATTCTTAGTAAATTAAAGCAAACTCTTAATACACTTTTTATTGAAAGAGCTATTTTAATCAATTACAACAGATATGCACATTAGGCTTTTTTTCAAGGGACGTTATCTGCAATAAACAGGTAAATATAGATATCATAGATACACTAGTTTCCATGTAAACAAGAAATTTAAGGTAGAAACTTATGTATGGAGTAATGAATGTGACGTATGACCAAGGATGGGAGAGAGTTCAGCTCCACCAACACAAATGGATTGAAATTTCATTAGTAGTAGCACAATGAATATTAAATGAGCAGGAAGGACTGAGAAAATAGTGAAGATTCGGCTATATTCACCAATCTGACATTAGGTTATAATTGAGTTTGGAGGTGCAGGCTCACTTGTGATGCTTAAACTACAAAACTAGGAAGTAGCAGATGACTATAAATTATTAATCAGGAGTAGAAAAAACAATTTGTTGATAGCACACATACTTTAGTTTAAGGATTTTTTCCCATGTATCATGTTAATAAGTAAGAAATATTCAAATATACTCATATAATTTTTCTGTAATTCATCAATAGTACTGATCACTAGGGCTTCTTCAGAAGATTTGATAGGCTATTCACTTACCCTGTATAGCAAAATGTATAAAATAGCATTGCTTAAGGGCTTTCTTAGGGAAAAAATTGAAAACATAGCCAGCTGCCAGATGGAAGATGTGTTTGCAGAGCTCAGGAAACTGCTGCAGAGCAAATACTGCTGAACAGTAGCAATGGGGGCCTGCATTGGCACTTGTTATCTATTTGCAGTCATTCATAAAATTTTAATGTTTGGACAGTAACAGAACACAGAAGAGAAATTGCTATGGTCTGCTAAGTGTTACTGTCGGATGAAAACCAGTTGTTAGACTTATGAAAAACACAATAGCAGAAACCACTATAATAATGGAAAAGAACACAATCTCTGTTGTTCTTTCATCTAAGAAGAGCTAACAATCACTTCTCGGCCTTTTGGCTAAGATCAAGGGAAGATAGAGCTAACTCATAAATATGCAAATTACTTCATTTAACTCATTGACAATTTACATGGACTCTTATGGAAACATCATATTATAATGATGTATACTCTCACTACCCAAGTCTATGGAGGTAGTCTCAGAAATGACCTTTCCTTAGGGTATCAGTATATAAGAATGTAGGATCTTTCTTTGAACTGAACTTTCCTAATTAACTATTGGGTTTGCTGTTACTGATGGCTATCCATGAAGTCAATTTCTGCAGGTATTTTGTGTCACATGGATAATATAAAAAGAATCTCTCCAAATAAAATATGTATTGATGGAGCACAAAACTTGGGGCCAGACAAAGGAAAGGTGTTTATTTCTCCCTCTTTTTTTTTTTTTTTTTTTTTTGTAAGTGAAAACTGGTAATGCCTTGTTCCCATAGTTTTTGGGATAATTTAATGAGATACCATAAGTATATGCTTGGATCAATTTCTAGTTCATAACAATATAACACCTATTACAAAGAACATTTGATCATTGCTGCTAGAATCCTTACCCTGGAATTGTAAACTATGAGGACTTTTCAACAGAATGCTCTAGAAAGAAAATGACCACTCTTTGTCTCTCTCTAAACTCTATCTCAATCCCTCACTCACCTTAATATTAGTCATGGCTTGTTTAGTCCAATTCTATAATCATCTATGCACACCTGCAAGCTAAACCCCAACCAGTATAAGAACTAGCCAAAAATGTATTAACAGTTCTCATCCTAGGAAGTGGAATTTGGAAATTTCATGCCTGCCATACATGATAAATGCGTTTCTAGAAGTGTTCAAAATGAGCAGACACCACTGACTCCTTCTTGCTTTGCCTTCCTGGATCTATGCTCAAATCCACATGAACTGGTTCTAGTTCAGATCCATCTAGTTAGTGGTTTTCTACCCTTGAAAGAGCTGCTAGTATCAGTAATGCAGCCCAGGCCTGCAGTTTAAGATACTCTTGGTTGCGTTATAAAGGCTCATTTAGCATAAAACTCCTGCAGTCAGGAAAGTTAATTTGTGGCTTCTGATGATTCTGAAGTTGTTAGACAAAGTTTGCTTAGGTTAACAAACTGGCTTTCTACTGAGATTAAATTCTTCATTTTTATCTTTTGGTCCATATACAACAAGTAAAACATTTTAAATGAAAAGAACCACTTTTTTTCCACAGATGATACAAGAGTTCACCCCAGATTCTGTAAGAGGGAGTTCCCCTGTAATGCACAGTAGAATGGCTTGGAAAGATCAAGAAAACACATTCTAAACCAATGAAAAAGGAATGTCTGATTACCTGTGTCCAGAAAAAACAAAATGCCCAGAAATATGTAAAGTACCTCATTATAGAACGTTATAGAAAAGGCTAAGAATAACCCATAATTAATTACTGCATGGATTAATCCACATCAATTACAGTTCATTGGGGGTCTGATTCTGAAAGTCGCAGCTTCATCAATCTCCAAATGTTATTCTACAGATTTAGGGGTAAGACAAACAATCTCTGCAAAGATAAATTCTGCCAATAAGGAGCCAAATGACCAGTTATTTATTTATCTTTTTTTTTTTTTCAGTTTTTTGAGACAGGGTCTCACTATGTAGTTGAGACTGACCTGGGACTCACTATGTAGCTCAGCCTAGCCTCGAACTCACAGCGACCCTCCTGCCTCAACCTCCCGAGTGCTGGGATTACAGGAGTGTGCCACCACGCCCAGCGAGTCATCTTCTTATATTCAAGCCCTACATCTGATTTTTTTCAGTGTCTTCCCACTCTGTCTGCATTTGTAGCAGAAATCATGCTGGCTAGAATCAACAAAGAGTAGCAACCTTTTGCAATGATTTAAAAAATCATACACATTTTCTCTGCATATCCATTCTTCTTTCTTAAATATGACCTACATTGTTTTCTTAATCCTTTTTTCTTTATTTTTGTCTTCTCTGATTTTTTCTTCTACCTGCCTCTTGTTTCTCTCCTTGATTTTTCATTTTTATCAATACCTTTTCTCTTTTTCCTCTTTTTCTATTTATTCTCCCCTCTTTCTGTGTTACTGCAAAAGTGAATCTGAATCTTAAACAAGTTTGGAGCAAGTATTTGAGATTTTTAAAGGACCAAAATATTAAAAGTTCACCATCAGAAATATTTAAAATCCTTTATGAATAAACAGGGTATCAATAAATATTTATAAGCTCCACCAGCTAAACCTTCTAATAAAACTGTGTTTATTAGCTTTACTCTCTATCTTGTTCTCTCCAGTGTCTCAGAAGGGAGAAGTTAAGGAAAGTTTGGGGCCTTGCAATTTGGATCAAAGGGCTGAAGGCAAGTCTTTAAAGATGGAGAACTAATTGAGGTTTGGGACAGTTATGATACGTCATTTAGGATTGTTTCACCAGCAATACAAGCATCTTGATTATTAAAGTTAATTCATAATCTTGATTGGCTTAGGAGCTGCCTAGGAGATGTGTAAAGCACACTTCTAGGTGTGTCTGAGTGGGGCACAGATGTGTAATTTGGGAGATTATATCTGGTTCCTCTCTCTCTCTCTCTCTCTCTCTCTCTCTCTCTCTCTTCCTGTTACACTTCCTGGCAATCATGAACCAAGTATCTTTGCCCCACAGCCTCCATCATGATGTTCCTTCCTTGGACCCAACTAATCATGGGCTGAAACCTGGGCAAAAATAAATCCATCCTCCTTTAATTTATATATGTGAAGTATTTGGGTATTTGGTCCCAGGGATGAAAAGCAAACTAATACACTTTGATAGCAAGCTGTGCATCCAGGTGAATGAACAGTTCTCTGAATTATTTACCAAGACAAATTAGTTTGCAGAAAGAAAGAAAGAAAGAAAGAAAGAAAGAAAGAAAGAAAGAAAGAAAGAAAGAAAGAAAGAAAGAAAGAAAGAAAGAAAGAAAGAAAGAAAGAAAGAAAGAAAGAAAGAAAGAAAGGAAGGGAGAAAAAGAAATCATTTATAGGCTTGATTGCAAGATTATCTTTCTGGGTAGACAGTTAAATTACATCAGCACAGGTGGTTTCAATTCTGTCTCAATACCGTAGTTAAAATAAGTGAAAGTTTTCTTACTCTTTAAACAAGCAGTGGTTTTAAAACAATGCAAAGAAATTTATTTTCATCAAAATGTTGAAAAAAGTTTTTCATGATATACACTATCAATTCTATCAGTTTTAGGCTCTATCAGTTCTTTATCAGTATAGCTACATGCATGGGATGTGTTCTTTGCATTTAGAGTATAATGCTCAAGGATGCCAAATAAATTGCAGCATAAAATAGAACTGTCCTGCCTAAATGCTTATGAAGTCTCTATTTAAATCAATGGTTAGGGCCAGGGATGTATCTCAGGGGAACTGTGCGTGCCTCACAAGCACAAGGTCCAGAGTCGGATCCTAAACAAAATTTTTTTAAATGGTTAGATGGTAATAATTTTAGGTGCAGTTCCAGTTGTCTAAAGACCACACCAAAAGTATACAGATCAAAATTTGTTATTTTATAGTACTCATCTCCATTAATGTGCCAGAAAGTCCTGTACTTTTATTTTCACCATTTCATAAAAGTCATAAATGAAGAACTAGGAGTGATGAAATAAAGCTGGAAAGGAGAGTTAATATTACAGCTGACATTCAAAATTCAAATTTTTCTTAAAAAATATAAAGTAATGGGAAATGTAAGAACAGGGTACAGAGATTAGTATGTACCAGTGAAAATAAAATTAAAATGGCTTCCAGAAGATCATGATTTGTTTAAATAGTATTGTTTAAATGAGGAAGATTTACATTATTTAGTAGATAACACATTTTATATAATCTAATGATTAGTGAAATTCTGATTAAATTATTTGAACATGAGCACCATTTTCAAAGTACAGTAGGAAAATTTTAGGAATTTTTCCACATTATATTTTATGAGAAACATTTGCAAATCAAGATGAATTCAAAAGAAAATAATAAAGATGATGAAGGTATAGTAACCACAGTATATTACACTTTATGAAAAATTATTAAAGTAACCAAGGGCACTAAGCTTGGAGATACAGATAAATAAAAACCAATGAGACATTGTTGCTCAAAACACTTTAGGATTATCACCTTAAAGGGGAAGTTTGACATATTCAAGTCTTGTTACACAGACCAGCAACCTCTTCGTCACCTCAAATCTCATTAGAATGCAAATCTCAGGTCCACCTTGACTTGAACCACTAGAATCTGCATGCTATGGGTGGGTTTTATATGCACACTTAAGTCTAAGAAGTATTAGAGAAGTATTTCCCAAATATTACCAAAAGCAACGATCATCTGTATGAGATAAACTCCACATACCAGGCCCAAACTCAATGTTATGGTTTGTATCTAGATGGTTCCCTAAAAGCCTCATGTGATCATAAGCAGGGTTTTTAGAAGATGATTAGATTATGGAGGCTTATCGCTGACTTGATATTAGGTGGTGGGGTCTGGTCAGAAGAGGTAGATCACAGGGGTCATGGCTGAAAGAGTTTTATATCCCTCCCCATTCCTCTGTTTGGCTCTCTGCTTCCAGGCTGCCTTTCTATGAACTGCTACTCTGTACTATACCATGTATCTAGCCAACTATGGACTAAAAAGTGAGCCAAATAAATGGTTCCTTCTTCGAGTTGTAGTGTTGGGTATTTTGTCTCAGCAACAAGGGAGGATAACTAAGACATTCAGACTTTCTGGTTCAGAATTTTCCAGGGGACACGGTCAGCTAATTAGTAAGTAGGTCTCTCATGTATACCACATGATACTAATCAGTAAAGCTTGAGAAACTCTATTCTCTAGTTCATAGAACTAGATGCACTATTAAAATCAGCTAGCTTTTGACTATAGTTACTGAAACTTGGTTTTATTGGAAGAATGAGCTGGCTCAGGAGGTAATGCACCCTGGTCAGAGAGCTATCAATAAGTAGATGCTGAGCATCTGTCAGAAATGACAAAGAAAGGAAGTCTGCACACAGAGGGAGGTAACTTAGATGACTATGATTCCTTCCAAATATAAAATGTAGATTCTTCTAAATCCAGCTGTGACTTCTCCAGCCAATTTGTAGAGACAAGCATACTAATAAAAGCCAGAGGCAAAACCAAGAATAAAACTTTGACCCCATTTCTGTGGTCTACTCCCACTGATGCCTTTCATGAGCATTTGCTGGTAATTCAAGTAAACCGTGATCCTAGTGGCAGCAAGAGCTGAAAATAGGTGCACCAGTTCCAGGAAGTAATTAAGGTTTTTTTTTTTTTTTTTTTTTTTTTTTCTGAGCTCAGCTTGAATTAACTTCAAGGAAACTTGCAGCTGCCTAGATTTTTCACACCAAGTCATGTCATGGTGCATAATTTGATGCTGTAATTTATTCAGTTAATTCTTATTAAATGAAGCCCAGTGGCAGTTTTACTATAATAAAGAAAGTGCTGCTTGTTTTATTTCCAGAAAAATGTTCACTGAGGTGAAAAATCAAGACTCACCTATGATCTGTTATTATACAGGTAATTGTTATGTGGAGTTGTCAAATTGAGCAGCTACAAAGACTCTCAAATTGAACTGCTATGAAATTCCACTCTATTATTACTCTGGTTGTTTGAAGATGAGATTCAATTAGAGTCTTATCCTTCTGTTTCCAACTCTAGTACCAAGTTATACCACTCACCCAGGACTTCCGGCAGATATTATAAGAAAATCAGACATCCATCATTTCATTCTATCATGTTCTCTTTTTCCATGTATTAAAGTTGTTACAATGGAGGAAATAGTCACTCTGAGTAAGGAGGGAGAATGAAGCAAACTAAAGGGAATCTGACAGGAGTAAAAATTGGCTTTGCCAGTTGAAAGTTTGGACCTTACATGAATGAACAATTTGCTGGTGTTAGTATGTATCATTTGTGTGAGAATAGACTTATTTTGGAGGTGTTGCTCTGAGTAAATAGAAACATGAAAAAAAGGATGTTGTGTTTTAAATCTAGATGTCCCCCAAAGCCTCCCGGACTCATAGGCAGAGCTTTGGGAGATGATTGGGCCATGGGGTTGTGATATTTATCAGTGGATTAGTCCACTGTTGAGTTTGTAGGTCAGGGTGATGTTGAGAGGTGAAGCCTGGACAGAAGAAATGTGTCACTGTCGGTATGACCTGAAAGGTCATTGCTTACTAGAGAAGCATTTAATGCAAGATACGTACATATATAAGAATTTACAAGATTGTCTTACAATAGGCCCCCAGAGTCAGGTGAGGAAAAGTACAAAAGGACTGCCTGTGCTAGAGATCTGAAGAGTCCAGTCTAAGGCCTGGAGCTCACTGTCATATCCTATGTGAGTCTGTATCAGGAATCCAAAGGGTCTGTGCTAGACAGCTGAAGGGTCTGTGCTGGAAGCCAGGATATGATGTTGAAAATGATGGTTAAGATTGGAGCTCCTCCGAAGAAACAGAATTGAGCCTTCCCTCTTTGTGTCTGTTTTATTCCATTCATGTGACAAGCCTATTGACTGCAGTCACTCACAACCAGGTTGATTCTTCTGTCTTTAGTAAATCCCTTCAGCCACACCCGAAACTATGCTGATCCAATTTAGTTGAGTGTTTCTTGCTGAAACTGACATAATCAGTTAAAGATCACAAAGAGATCCTCCTCCTCCCTTGATCCTTCTCTGCTTCCTGAAGGCACACTCTGAGCTCTTTCCCTTCTGCCACGTGCCCTTCCTTGGAGCCAGCCAAAACAGACTGTGAACCAAAAGATGCTTTCATCCTGTGAGCTATGGGTGTCAGGTATTTTGTTCTCAAAATGAGAAAGTAACTAAACAAATGGAGAAGAACTAATGATATGAGGTTCTGTGATGTTTAAATAATGTCATTTGTAGGTAACTTTCTTTTAAAAGTAGTGAAAAAATAGACTTTTTCTGCAAGGCTTTTTTAAAAATAGGGATTGAACCCAGAGCCTTCACAATGAGTTGTATCTCCAGCCCTTTGATTTGTATTATTACTTGATTTTGAGACAGAATTTTGCTAAATTGCAGGGTGGGCTTGAACTTTCAACCTTCCTATCTCAGCCTTCCAGAGTGTTTGGCATGCATTATCATGCCTAGCTTTTCCTCAAGTTTGAACCCAAGAAGTAACATCAGCCTGTCTCAATAACTGACCCTCTGACTTACCAGCCATTCATGATAGAAGTTTCCAAGTCATGCTTGGTGCTCCTTTTTCCCAAAATCCACTCTCATTTTTTCACCACATCCCCTCTATTTTACCCAAGAAAATGTTCTTCAAGTAGTCCACCCTGTCCATCCCAATGAGTTAATCATTCATTCATTCATTTATTTAAAACATTACTGACAACCAATTGTGTATTGGGTGTTGTCTCATGCAAGGATTACAAAGTGAACCAAAATCTCTACTAATCAATAAGCCCCCAAATTTCAGAATAAGTGAACATCTTCTCTCCCTCATTTAAATATTTTCCCTTTTCAACCAATTAATTCATGCCAACACTATCTATATAGTAGATGTAACTTCAAACCAGCTAAAAACTTTTCCTTGAATAATCATCTGAGTTCTTTGAATAGAGAAGAAGAAAGAGAAATGTCAAAAGAAAAAAAAATAGGCAGATAGGGAAAAATGAGGGAAAGAAAGCATTAAGCAGGAGTTGAGAAGGAAGAAGAAAGGAAGAAAAGATAAAAGGAAGACTCATGTCTAGCCCCATTTCTTCATCAATTCATAATTTGAAGATTTGGAGCAGGGACCAGAATGCTAAATTTTTTCCAAGTCCCCTAGGATCAAACAAGTTTGGAAATCACCAGTCTAAAAGAGTACTACCCAAAATATAGAGTTTGTCATTCAAAATTCTCCCCAGTCTGTTCTGGTTCCCATATATACACTCATATTTCACATTATTTATAGGAGTCAATCCTCTGATTCAGTAATTTGCAATCTTGTTCACATCAAACTTGTAAATTTTATAAACAGTATATATATGTATTGGCCTAATCCTCAGATCCTTGAGGAACATGAGTCTCCATCTTAGTGTGCCCTATAAACAGGAAAATAGTGATTCTAATGTATAATGTAGGATGAAATTTGTTCCCCAACTATACCACAGCAGACTAACAATCTTTTCTCAAGCATTCAGCTCCTTCCCTCTCCCTGTCATGTTGTCAGTGCCTTTCCTCTGGCTGAAGACTCCACTTTCCTCCACTTTCTAACACAGGAAAATATTGTCAAAGGCTCCTTAAATGAAATTTTCTTTATAAAAACTTCTTTTTCCTCCACTTTGCCCCACAGATCTGAAGCTTCCCTCTACTGAGTTTCCATAATAGTTTGCTTACATTGACCCCTTAATGCACTGTGTCTGAAAAAGTTTGCTGCTTCTGTTAGATTATACAAACCCTCTTTCCATATATGGTGGCCATATATAGTGGAAGGTAGAGAGGCATTGAGAGGAATTTAGAGATCAGTGAAATGACAGTGTTATGGAAGGAATTGGTAAATGGCACACAGAGATGCAGAATGGAAGTAAAATAATAAAAGGTTTATTTTGTCAACAAAGGCTGATCACACTAAGAGCAATACTAGTGAATGACACCATACTGGGCTGCAGCTTCTTCTTTTATAGGTTTAACAGCTATGATCTCATTTAGGTGGTTACATTTAATATCCTCAATTCACATCACCCATGTACAAATTACATAACAATACAGTTAACTTTAACCCAGATGTAACAATTCCTTGTAGTTAGGAAATTTACCTTAAAATTCATCTAGCTATCCATCATAGTGCACAGGAATGGGGTGTTCAAGGTCAGGGATGAGGCCAGATGTCCCATTTCATGGTCAATGCCTCAGGTGTCTGGTAATTTTGAACTAAGCAAAGCAGATTGCTTTTAGAGACAGCAGAAGTCATTTTAAATTTTCCTAACATTTTGTAGGGTTTTAGATTATTTACAAAAGTTCTCTGTATCAACAGTATGTGTTAGTCTCCTTTCTCTTGCTGTGCTACAATAACTGAGAAAACAATTTTAAAAAGTAAAGGTTTATTTTGGCTCATAGCTTCAGAAGTTTCAGTCTGTGGTCACTTTGTTCCTTTGCTTCTAAGCCTATGGTATGGCAGAAACATTACAGAAGGGAGTAGAGGAGAAAAAGCTACTCACTTCATAGGAGCCAGGAACAGAAAGAGATATGGAAAAGATAAGACATACCCTTCTAGGGCATGATGCCAGTGACTGGTTCTCCCAACAAGTCCCACCTCCTGATGTGTCTACCACCTCCCGAAGTTGATATCAAGTTATGAATGTGACACTAGATTAATCGATGGATGATGTCAGAGCACTCATGAGCCAAGTCCTTTCCAAAAGCCCCACCTCTGGACCTTGCCACATCAAGTACCCAGACTTCAACAAATGAGCATTCTGGATTTTAGATCCAAAACATATTATATTATAAAATTTATATTTAAGGGGGAAAAAAGTTGCTTCGATTGCAATTTGAAAAATTCACTGTAAGGAAGACCAGATGTGTCAGGCAAGTAAACCAGACTTCTCAGCAGGGAACACATACCACCTGGAATATTTTGTGAGCTGCATAAGGGAAGGCATAGAATATGCATAATGTGCTTTCTAGAGGTAAACATTTTACTCACAATTTCGAATAAAATAAGCTTTCTCATTTGTATTCTTAAAGATTTTACTGCATACCTGTGCAAACAAAACCAGCAGAACCCTGCTTTTCTCAGGCAGCCAATCTTATGTTTTAATCACAAAAGCCCAGAAAGTAGAAACGTTTTGTTTGTAGCAAGAGATTAGAAAACTTGGTACTTTTTTCTACTGTCTGAGGCTTTTCCCATAAAAACTTGAAAGCAAAGATGATAGCATTTCTCAGCACAATTAGTGATTCAGTTCTAAGCAGCAGTCATCAATATAAAAAGCATAGGATGTACTTAGATGTTTATTTAAAGTATGTACTTTATTATTGGGGAGACACAAATTCATCTAAATTTCAGTATGTGTTTTGTGAAAAAAAAATGGAACAATTACTACATGAAAATCTTTTTAAGCAACATGTAAAGGCCAATCAAGCAAATTTTAAAGGAAAATTGTCAGAAGTTTTAGAGCTAAAAAGAGAACTGTCTTGACTAGAAGCAAAACAATAAAAAGAGCAATCAAACAAGCAAATGAAAAATTGTTCAATACTGCCTTCAAGATCATTTTCAAAGTCATAATCTTGAAAGAGATTCATATTTGGAAGCACGCTGAGAAAAATGCTGTGTTACAGATATGGCCAGGTCTGTTTGAATTTTAAGAAAGGTAGCAACAGAGCCATTAGGGATTCCACCAACAGACACATTTAATGTATTTTGAAGAGACTGAATTAAGCCCACTTACTTTTATAATTGCTTCAAAGTTTACAGCATAATGATTTGACTGTATTATTTTTCTGCAAAACTAAGTATATTAGACAAGTTTCTACAGAAAAAGAGAACATAAGTGTGTACATGTGATTTTTGTTGTTGTTGTTACTGGGAATTGAACTCAGGATCTTGCACTTGCTGGGCAGGCACAGCACCACTGAGCTTCATCCTTTGCCCCATGAGCTTTATTATAAGAAATTCATTCAACAAATTACAGGGTCTGATAAGTCCCAAGAGCTTCAGGGTGAGGCAGCAAGATTCAGACAAAAGAAACCTGATGATTTTGCTACTGTTTGAGTCAAAAAAGCCTGAGAACTAAGAGAATTGAGGGTATATCTCTAAATCAAAGGATGGAAAGCTCAAAACCCAAGAATAACTGATATTTCTGTTCAAATTAATCAGCCGAAACAAAAGGAATGCTGATATTCCAGTTTAAGGGTGAGCAAGAAAGAAAGATTTTATTCTGGGAAGGGTCAGATTTTTTGTTGTATTCAGACTTTCAACTGACTGGATGAAGTCCACCTCCTTGATGGAGGTCAATTACAATTTACTCAGAATACTGATTTAAATGGTAATCTCATCAAAAAAATTAGCCTCACAAGAACAGCCAGGATACTCTTCAACCAAATACTGAGTTACCTCGTGGGCCAGTCAAGTTGGCTTCTGAAATCAAACATCACACTAAGTAATTTGACAAGTACCCTTTAGTAAAGCAATTAGTAATATAAAAACTTTATCAGAATTGAGTGAGTTTTTATGTAAGAATTTTTAACTATATGTAGAAATTTTTGCTGAATATGGGGACATTAATTTTGACTTGTAATGTTTTGTGAACTTAGAGTTATTTTCACATGATAGATATCATCAACAAGGGTCTCAAAACTAGCACTATTGTTCCTTCAGTTTCTTGCCTTAACAATTTAAAAATGGAGAGGTAGAGTTAGACAGTAGTGAAGTCATCTCCTCACAGATATACGACATTGAACAACTATTCTCTCTCCAAAGTAACTTCTCAAGAGCTAAGAAAATCAAGAGATAGATCACACTACCTGCTTTTAGTGTAACAAAAAGAATAATTAAAAATGGCAAGAAGGAAAGGGTTGCTACCATCTCCCATCCTCCAAGCATTCCTGCTTGAAGAGAGATACCTTCCTTTTGGTAGAAAGAGAGAGAATGCTTTAGACGCAAAACCCAATAGCAGGCCTTCCAAAGTGAAACCCAGTGCGGGGCAAAGCCTCTCAACACCTTCCACAAGGCCAGTGCTTTCACACTGAACCTTAGGAATGGCGTCATGCCAGAGAACTGACTACCTCTGCTACACATCATCCAGGACAGGGAACGAATGGCTCCATTCACAGGAAGTAGAGCCAGAAAGAAGAGAGCTCTGCCTCAGAACATCCAGTACTAGCGCCACTATGGTGAGGCTGATAGTCGCTGAAGCCTAACCCTGGACAGATCCTAACAGCCTCCACATCCAGACTGGCCTGCAGAGAGACCCTTTGCAATAGCTCTAGTGCCAGGGGAAGACACATGGTCTCAATCTATCAGACATACAATTTAGAAGTCTGAGAATTACATAAGTAGAGTTTACTGGACAATCCTGTTCAAGGCTCAGAAGACCTAAATGCGAGCCAGGCATAGGGTCACATACTTGTAGTCCCAGCACTCTATAGGACCAACCTGAGCAAATTAATGACTTAGGAAGACCCTTTGTCGAACATTAAAAGGATTGGTGGCAATGCTCAATAGATCCTGGATTCAACTCCCAGTACTGCAAAAAGGGAAAAAAGAAAGAAGTAAAGGAAGGAAAGGAGGGTTAGTGAAAGGGAAGGAGGGATACTGATAGGAATACAGGCAGTAAAGACTATACCATGAAACTTCAGAGGGTAATCAAGACTATTTGAAATTGGAGCAGTAGCCATTCATGTTGTATTTTGGCAAAGAATTTATCTATAATTTGCCCATGTCCTAAGATTTTGTGAATGTCTTGATAATGCCATTATTAAACTCACAGAGGAAATTTCAAGGCAAAGAAATATCCAAGTCACGGCATAGGCATTGCTGTGTGATTTTAGTCAGATTTACAGTGAGAATTGGGAGCAAAATGAAAGCAAAAATATTTTAAAATTTTTCAGTAGCCAGAAAAAATGGCCCATACAAAATTGCAGCCCAGGATGGTGTGGCTGAAGAGATTTGTGCCAGTAAAAAGACAAGAACCTTATACTAGGATGATAAAAACAATACTTTGAAGGGATCTCAGGAATTGGCTAGACCCCATCCATCATGGGAGCAAGGATATAAAAATGTAAACTCTTTTAAAAGAAATTTTGCTTTGAAAAGAGAGCCCCAGTCACCCTGCTCACTCGGGGCCACTTAACACCTCTACATTCAGGCATCCAGGTAATCAGAGGCAGCAGCAGACAAAGTCCAAAGTGGGGCTTCCTGCTGCTTTCATTTATGGTAGACATTGGTACTGGCCATGTGTTGCTGGTTTTCGCAGCATGCTGAATACAATAGTTGTAGGTTCATGGAGATTTCCATCCTGATTTCAAAGGAAAAACCTAGGAGGCCAGGCAGTGTGTGACAGGGTCAAAGTCCCTGGCCGGAGTCCCTGTGAGAGCTATGTGTAAAGCTACAGGAATAAAGTTGAAGCTGCAATTTAAAAACCCGGGAAGTTGGAGATGCCAGGAAAGTGAATTATGTGCCAAGGGAAGCTATAGGCAGGGAGCAGAGCCATCCTCAAAAGAGCCTATGTGGGCTTCAGCCAGCAAACTATAGGAGTGGTCATGCCCAAGCCCTTTGGAAATAACATCTTGTCACAATATATCCCAAATGTTTAATATGGCCATACACATTTAATGTTTGCCTTACCAGGTTTTTGTATTGCATTTGTCTAATTCCTGTTTACCCATTCCCTTTTTTGGAACTGAAATATTTACCGTATATTATTGTATCTCAAATGTATGTAACTTGTTTTTCTCATTGTGTAGGAGCTCATAGATAAAAGTTTACATTGACTCTCAGAGGATACTTTGGAATTGGACTTTTGAGCAGTGTTGAACTGTTGAAATATTGGCAGCTCTTTGAGATGGCTGAATGTGTTTTTTGCATAATGAGATGGAGAGCAACGTTTTGGGGATCAGAGCAAAATATTATGGTTTAATCTAAAACATGCCCCAAAAGTCTCATGTGTGAAGAGGAGGTGGAACATCCAGTAGGTGATTGAGTTAAACTGCTATAAGAAATCGTAGAAGAAATACTTTAGGACACTGGGATAGGCAAGGTTGTTTTTTTTTTAGTAGAACCTCAAAAGCAAAGGAGACAAAAGCAAAAATAGACAAGTTGGATTATATAAAATTAAAAACCTTTTTAGAAAGAGGTAAATAATCATACCTACAAAATAGTATAGAATATTTATAATCCATACATCTAACAAGCAGTTGATATCCAGAATATGTAAAAATTTCAAATTTTCAATAGCAAAATAATGAACAACCTTACTAAAAAATGGACAAGAAGTATAAATAGACATTTCTCAAAGGAAGAAAAATGACCACAGGTACATGAAAAATGCTCAACACCACAAATCATCAATGAAATGTAAATTACAAACATAATGAGACACAATGTCACTCCACTTAGAATGGCCATTATGAAAAATAACAAAGATAAGTATTAGCAAGAATGTGAAGTAAAGGGAAATCTTCCATACTGTTGATTAGAATGAGAATTACTGCAGCCATTATAAGAAAACTGCACAGTGGATCCTGAAAAACAAAAAAATAGCACTACCTTACTATCCAACAATCCGACTAATGGGTAGATAGTCAAAAGAAATAAAATTGGTATGTTGAAGAGACATATGCACTCCATGATTATTGCCAGAAATGAAAACAATCTAAGTTATTATCAACTTTTGAGTGGATAAAGAAAATGTGATATGCATACACAATGGGATACTGTTTAGCCCCAAAAGGAATGAAATCCTGTCACATATAGTAACATGGATGAACTAGAGATCACGTTAAGTAAAATAAGCTCAATGCAGAAAGACAAATACTGCATAAGTTGATTCATATGTAGAACGCAAAAAAGTTGATCTTGTAGAAGTTGAGCATAGAATGGTTGTTACCAAAGGAGGGGGAGGACAAGGGAAGGGGTGGGTAAAGTTCAATCAATGAGTACTACGTTACAATTAGATCAGAATACATTCTAGTTTGCTATTTCCCAGTAGATTGACTCCATATAATAATAATGTACTGTATCATTCCAAAAAAACTGAAAAGAATCAATATTTTACCTCAAAGAAATGACAAAACATTAGGAGAGATAGATATGTTTGACTTGATTTTTAAAGTGCATGATGCACATAGGCATCAAAGCATTACATATGACCTAATTATTATTTGCAATTGTTATGTGTTGCGAATTGGTTAAAAATAAATTTTAAGGAAAGAACTTTCAGCATGAAACATATGTGTACACAAAAATTGCAAATCAAAATCATTTATTACTTTCAAACATAAACCTCGGTACTTCTGTTTCTTTTTCATACAACTGATCTATCTCAAAACCACTTCATAGATTTGTGCTATAACAGAAGCAGCCACCATTTAGAATTGAAATTATGATAAAGGTAAACTCTTTCCAGGGTGGGAGGTATTTTGGTATAAAGCTTAATTCTAGAAGTGAATGATATGAGAGAGCATAACAGTGACAGGTATTTATGTGTGTGTCAAAAGATATGAAATGATTTGTATTCACAGAGGTTTGCTGTTATTTTTCACGTCTATAAAGTTTAGATGTATTTATGAGTCCACAGAAAGTTGAAGGAGCTCAGCACTGACATGGCTCTGAGGGCCTCCCTGTGGAGTTGAATAGACACTTGTTTTGAACAGTGGAGACATGGCATTTCTATTATTTTCTTTCATTTTTAGTATAAAATGACTCTTGGACAATTGAACCTTGCAGGCCTTGGTGACTTTTGAGCCATTTACCACATGTCACTCTTCTCAAATGTAAAGCTACACTAGGAAATTGAAAGTAGAAGATGGTACACCAGATTTAGACAGTTACAGTTCAAAAAACATTTGTGTAATTAACATCAAGGAAATAATAAAGGGGAAATGGAGAAATGTTCTGGATTACAAAAGTTTTGAATGATTTCTAGTTTATAATATTTCTATTAAACACAAGTGGGACCCTATTAGTACCTCAAATGAGAAAACAGAAACTATAATTAGGGTACCTACAGATAAACCCTTTTACAAGTCTCCCTTTTCCTAAGTCAGAAGGAAGATTTTATTTCTTGTATGTATATTAAATATACATTTTGATAAATTCATTTGACTGAATCTTTTCTTACTACTTTTTCCTTAAATAAATCTTTTTAATTCATTGACAGTTAACAAAGACAAAAATGCTTTTCCTGATTTCAGCAAAATTTTCCAAACATGGGCTAAAAGTTGCCCAATATTCATGACTAGTGAATCCCAGAGACCAAGAATTTCATTGTATAAATGCCATTGTTCATTATTTAAGTATGTCAATTACTTAAAGGCATATATATTTTTTAAGAAAAATATTTTAGTATCAGAATGCCTGAAACAAATTGTCAAACTCATCCTTACTTCTAATATTTTGGATCTTCTTCTTCTTTGGTACTGGGGATCAAACTCGGGACCTTGTACTTGTGAGGCAAGTGTGGAACCACTGAGCTAAATCCCCAGCACTCTAATATTAAGGATCTTTTTACCTCAGCATATATAGTAATTTACACATAGATATTTTTCTCTATCTAAAAGATTATGGAGTCTTAACAATTTTCAAATGCAGTCAAATTGTTCAGGTTCTGCTGTCAAAAAAATACTTGTATGAAGATGAGAGAATAAGTTTTCAAATTGCCTTGAGTTCTCATCTCTGATTTTTTTCAGGTTATGATTATTTTCTTAATTGTCAGTATCTTTTCCAAAAAACAATGGACTCTTCTTTCTAGAAACATGTCTTAACAGCCTTTGTGTCACCATCAAGCAGACAACCGCCTAGCTTGTAAGTGGCAAGGACAGTAAACTTAGACGGAGTAAATAAATGAGCAAAAATATAGCTGTGGAATATCTGTAGAACACAATTTCAACATTTTTGCACTGGCGGACAAAGCTGGTTATTGGTTTTTAATTAGAAGTGAAGGAAGTGAATCTGCTGGTCTGCGGGTTCGGACCGCGTTGGTTTGTGAGATACAGCCAGCGCCTGAGAGGAGGCCTTCGTTGCTGGTCTGGACCTGGAATGTCGAAGAACACGGTGTCATCGGCCTCTTCCAGAAGGTGGATGTGGATGAGAACAAGTTCGTGGACGAGGAAGACCGGCCGGCGGCCAGGCTGGGCCCGACCAGGGTAAGGTGGCAAGGAAGGCAAGGAAGCGTGATAGCTGCTCTCCGTGCAGCTCTGAGCCACCACCCCCACCATCACCAAGAGTCAGGCAGAGAAGGATCAGCAGGCAGCATTGTCTTGAAGGTGCTCCTCTCTTTTAGAGCAAATGATACTGAAAAAGCTGTTAGATCTCTGGACAAAGCGGTGTGGATCTCCTAATGAAGTGTATTTATAAAGGGTTTGAGAGCCCCTCTGACAATAGCAGTGCTAAATTACTACAGTGGGAAAAGGCAGTAAAGCTGTTAGATCTCTGGACAAAGCGGTGTGGATCTCCTAATGAAGTGTATTTATAAAGGGTTTGAGAGCCCCTCTGACAATAGCAGTGCTAAATTACTACAGTGGCGGAAAAGGCAGTTGCTGCTGGAGTAGCAGGATCTATTGTTACTGTCTTGACTTCAAGGAAAATCGGGTAGTCAAGCAGGAACTGACCATCCCCCACGCAAGTGGGAGTGGATGGTACAAAGACCAAAACAGTCAAGTGCCACCGCTACCCTACGGGTAGCATCTGTTTCTCTCGATTTTGCCTTGCTTCCTTTTCATATCTATAAAGAAGAAAATTATGTATCCGTTTTTTTCTTTAGTGCAAATTGGAATAATGTAGAGGAAATTTTGTTTTAACGACTATTTCACCTTCTCATAATTATTTCAATGATGTGTATACCAGTCAATCTATAGTATCATTTACATTCAACTTTGTGCAATTTTTTAACTCCTATTGGCTGGTTTTTATGCTGTTTTATATCATTTTAACTAATACTGAGAGATTTGATCAGAATTTGAGACCAGCTTCCTAACTCATTGCTAGTGAGGAAATGATCTTTATTTAAAAAAGAAAAAGTATACATGCAAGACTGGCAGCTATTAACATTGCACAACTGCATCATACTTCCCTTATTCAAGCAAAATGTAATTTTGTTTGTTTGTTTATTTTTGTTTTTCTTTGTACTAGGATCAAACTCCAGACCTTGTGCTTGCAAGGCAGGCAGCAGAACCACTGAGCTAAATCCCTGGCCCAGCAAAATGTATTTTTGGAACAAGTAGTGGGTGAACACTGCTACTAATTTCCAGCTTCATTTGTTTGCTTCCACATCATCTATGCCTTGAGTTTAGTGTCCAATTATCATGGCCTCTTAATTTCTTTGTGGTCACCCAGGGTCCAGAGCGAGGAGTCTTGCCCTATACAGATGTATCTATAAAATACTGTAGCCTGTTTGGCAGGAATGTCAAACTTTTCTTCCCACAATATGGCTCTGTGTGGGGAAACTACTCCAAGTAGAAAGATGTAGAAACTATGCTGTAATTCTAATTCTGGGTGAACTTTGAATGAAATACTATTTTCTTTAGAAATACAGTAGCTGACTTATATATTATATGGTATATAATGAGTATTTAATATAGCATTTGATTTGCCCTATAAATGTCTTCAGTATTCTTCAGGGTAATTGGGGTCTCAGAGGATTTGGTTCCCATCCAAATATAGTCTGTGCTTCAGCTCCATGTTTATTAAAAAAAGAAAATGCCACACAGCAAAAAAATGTTTACTTTGTTGGACAAACCAAATTGGTTCTCCAAAAATGACCAGTGCTTGTAAAATGTTGTTAGTATTCAGTGGTTCCAAAATAAACTGCCTGCATGCATATGACCAAGAGAGAAATCAGCCTGTGTCTAGTATTTACATTGGGTACCAGTTTCATAATCACTGAGTTACATGAAAATTGGTGCAGAAATTCTATAAACACTCTGCTGTTTCTGAAAAAAAAAAAAAAAAAAAAAAAAGAAGAAGAAGTGAAAACTGTCTAAGGTGGCACAATTGACCTTCAGATAACAAGGCTGTACTGGGTTATCCAGCAGGGCCAAACACAGCCTTTAAAAATTTTCTCTAGAGGAATTGATGGGGTGGGGGTGACATGACAAAGACTGTAGTGACTGATAAGTAGCTGAAACTGAATCAAATTTAACAGCCTGCAGGAAAATAAGGGCTTCAGTTCTATAACTGCAAAATACTGGATTGTATCACTGACCTAAGTTTCCTTGGTAGAAGATTCTCTCCCTAGGCCTCCAGATAAAAACTCAACATAACATCATATTAAATGGCCAAAAACTGAAAACCTTCACATTAAAATCAGAAACAAGACAAGGATGCCCACTATCACCACTCCTCTTCAACTAGTTCTGGAAACATTAGTCACAGCAATTAGACAAGAGAAATAAATCAAAGCAATAAAGATAGGAAAGGAAGAAGTTAAATTGTCATTATTTGCTGACAATATGATACTCTACATTGAAGACCCAAAAAATTCCACCAAAAGTTTTCAGACACTTTCAGCAGAGTAGCTGGATACAAGGCAAACACTCAAAAATCAATAGCTTTCTTGTACACAAATAACACTCACTGAGAGAGAAATTGGGGAACCAATGCCTGTCATGATAGCATCCAAAAAAATGAAGTATCTAGGAATTAATCTAACAAAAGAAGTAAAAGACCTCTACACTGAAAACTACAACACTCTGAAAAAAAAAAAGAGATTGAAAAGGATATAAAAAAATGGAAAGATATCTTTTGCTCCTGAGTAGAAAGAATCAACATAGTAAAAAATGGCCATACTACCAAAACTGCTATAAAGATTCAGTGCAATTCCAATTGAAATTCCAACAGTATATTTCACAGAACTAGAAAAAATAATCCAAAAAAATCATTTGGAACCAAAAAAGACCTAGAATATCAAAAGCCATCCTAGGCAACAGAGATGGCAGGGACTATAACAATTCCAAATTTGAAACTATACTACAAAGCCACTGTGATAAAAACAGCATGGGACTGGCAAAGTTAAACACCTGAGTATCAGTGGAATAGATTGAAAGATATAGAAACAACTCCAGATGTACTCAGTTGCCTCATCTTTGACAAAGGAGCCAACAATTCTCACTGGAGGAAAGATAGCCTCTTTAATAAATGGTGCTGGAAAAACTGGACTTCAACTTGCCAAAGATTAAAATTAGACCCTTATCATTCACCATGCACTAAACTAAAATCCAAGTGGATTAAATATCTAAATATTAAAAAAAGAGTCACTAAATCTGCTGGAAGATAAGTTAGACTATGAACAAATCCTCAGTAGCATGGGAACTAGCACAAAGAATCAACAACTGGGATCTCATTGTATTAAAAAGCTTCTTACTGCAAAAGAAACTAATAGAGCTAAGAGACAATCTACAATGCGGGAAAATGTTTACTTGCTCCTCCTCAGGCAAAGGACAATTATCTAGAATATATAAAGAACTCAAAAAAATCACACCCCCCAATATATAGAACCAATTCAAAATGGGCATCTGAAATGTACAAAATTTTCTCAGACAAAGAAGTAAAGGCAGCAAAAAATATATATGAAAGAATGTTCAACATCACTGGTCATTCAAGAGATGGAGATGAAAACAACACTGAGATTCTACCTCACCCCAGAAAGAATGGCTGCTATCAAGAAATCAACCAATAACAAATGTTGGCGGGGTTGTGAGGGAAAAATGAACCCTTCTCCACTGTTGGTGGGAGTGCAGACTGGTGCAACCTGGTGGAAATTAATATGGAGACACTTCAAAGAACTAGGATTAGAGGTTCCATTTGACCCAATTATCCCTCTGCTGGGTATCTTTCCAAAAGAATTTAAAAAAAATCATTCCACAGTGATATATGAACACCTATGTTTATAGTGGCATAGTTTGTAATAGTTAAAACTGGGAAAGAGCCCAATCGCCCATCAGTTGGAGACTTGATAAAGAAGATGTGGTTTTTCTATAAAATGGAATACTACTCAGCCATAAAGAATGAGAAATTAGAGTCATTCATTGGAAAATGGATGCATATTGAGGTTATACTCTTAAGTGAAATAAATAAGTCACACATGTGTAAATTCCAAACAGTTTCTCTGGTGTGAAAAACTAAAAGTGTACATAAAATCCAAATGGTATAATTTACAATGTGAAATAGGAAGAAAAGGACTAAAGGTGTAGGGGAAGTGGGAAGGGTAGGAGAAAGGAAATAAGGGAAAAGAAAAATATATGAGAAAATAGAAAAAAGTTTTTGTAAATAGGGAAGGGAAGAGGGGTTGAAGGGAGGGCAGGAGTATAGGCAAAAATGAGAACCAAGACCTGTCATGTAAAGGTACAAGATCCCAATGATGGATGAAACTACTTTATACCTAAAAAGTACCAATAAACTGAATGAGAAAAAAATTAAAAAATAAAAATAATAATCTCCACTCCCCCCCCAAAAAATACTCATCATAAACCAAGCCTTCCCAGACTTCTGGACTATGAGTGTTATCTTAAGCACCTGCCCCCCAAAAAGTAGGATAAAAAGAAAAAGTGAAAACTATATTGATCACTGAAGGCATATTTAAGAAAATCCCTCTGTGTTACATTCATCTAAGCTTTACTATCTCACTTCCCCTGCTACTCAGATTTCATGTAACAAAGGGAAAGTGAACAGTTACAAGATATGCTACAAATAGAGCAGATCTATGCAATTTTTAAAAATTATAAAATGAAGAGGAAAACACTAGACTACATTATCTTAAATTACTGATAAAAGTTTGACTAAATATGAAATGCTTTTGAATTGGGAAACAAATAACCAAAGCAAGCATTATAATTATGTAGCACATTTCAATTAATGTTATCTTTTAAAAATTAATACTGGCAGGAATGTACCTGATATGTGTATATAGAACAGCTCTATGTAGGCTTATATGTCTAATGTATTTGATATATGTGTGTGTGTGTGTGTGTGTGTGTGTGTGTGTGTGTGATTATTAGATGACATCATAAAACCTTTTGAAGTACCTAAGATAGAAATATTAATCTGGTTTCAACGAGTCAGAAAAATTAGTGGAAAAGAAGTTAAATTACACATATACTTACACAGAGCCAAGATTCAAGCAACAGGAACTACTTCACATGAAAAGAAGGAGCTTGCCTCCCTGTCAGTTTTCAAAGGGCTTACAAAAGCTAGGTGGGACCTCCTCCCATCTTGATTGCTTACTCTGTTTTCTCCATGGTTTCCTAATCTTATGGACTACTAGTTGCCGGTTTCCTCATTCTGAGCATACAAATTCCTCTGTCTTTGCTGTACCATCTTCAAGCCACAACCCCAAACCAGCACTAATCCTCTTACCTACAACTAGGAGATGGGATCAGAAATTTTCCTGAGGTGTTGGCCTCCCAGAGTGTCATCAGGACGTAGCATAGAATACTAATGATCATTTTGGAATCTAAGTTGTATGCCTCTCCAGGACAAAATTCTGGCATGGAACATAGTTGACAAGTCTCTCAGCTTAGGTTACATGGGTGGCAAACAAGGATCTCAGTAACACACTTGCGTTCAGACCTTTTCAAAGTGTCAGGAGAGGGTTTGACCCTATTGAACGTCCCTCTGCAGAAATAGAGACAGGGTTCAAAATACTGAGCTGCTGTCCATCAAGAAAATGAGACATAAAGGTGCTACTCTCTATCAATATGGAAATCAGGATGCACTGAGACTTCCTTATTTCTCAGTTCCCTAACGACAAAATAGGAAAATATAAGTAATCAAATTTTTCCAGTGGTGGAAACTTTGTGCACTACGACAGCTAGATTTGCTCAGTTTCTGCCCTCAGGGTTTTACCCTACCACGTCACCAGTGCCTCAAATTGTACTACTCGCCTCTAGCACCTCTGTCCAACACTCAGGACTTCAGCATAGAAGGGACAGACAAAGAAGGTCCCAGGTATCATGGTATCATATGGGTTATAAAACCTTTTCTAAAAATTAATTGTCTCACTTCCTCCTCAAAGAATCTTTAGTAGATTTTTAACACAAAAGTTTTGATTCTCAAGATTTCACAGAAAAGGAAATAAAGCTTCAGACTCATTGTGAGGAATGTCTATGTCACAAAAGCTTTTCTGTTAGGACCTGATGTTAAATGTAGACAGTCTGATTCCAGCCTCCATGAGCTACTGCTCTGATGACCCCTGGCAAAAGCAGGGTCGTGGTTTTAGGAGCCCTTTTTTTGTCACAGAGGTTAAAGTTCAGTAAGGCCAAGTTAGAAGTGGCCGACTATAAATGGCCAAAAAGCATCACAACAGCATTTGGACCATTTTTAAGTTGTTTCAGTCTTGTACTTTTAATAGAATCACCCAGGCAACAATCATAGATCAAAGGACTTCAGCATCATGAGGGTATTGCAGAAAATTTGGCTTTCTTTTCAACAGGCTTCTTTCATGGGAAACAGTTTTTGACAGGATTTTTGCAGAAACAATATGTTCAGTACCTCCCAATTACCCAGAAGCTTTGCTCCCCAATGAGACCCGCAAGACCTTGGTGATCTGCCTCCATTGCCTCTCCTACTTCATGTCAAAACTCTGTCCCTTCCACTCTATACTTCCTGCATTTCCTCACTACCTTGTCTTATTTTCAGGCTTTTCTTTGTATTTTTTTATTCTCTTTGGAACAGTCTTGCTCCATTCCCTTTTTGTCATTTTCTACAAATAAGCTTAGCCACTATAACATTTGGAAAATCTTTCTGAATGTCTGATTCCTGATTAGTTACCTAAAATATGTCTTTCCTTATCATAAGACTATACTGTTCTCTCTATAAAGACAGCACTCACTAAAAAGTAAGTTCTTGAATGGCACAGACCATTTCCAGCTATTAGAAATACGTCTGCCACAAAGTATAAGCTCCAAAATTATTTATTAATACAATTTTGAATGCTTGTTATTCAAGATAATTTTAGTTCTGTAGACATCTATTTTTACAGACGTTGGAATAGTAGCAAATAATGATAGAAATAGACGGATAGAACCAGTAAATGGAAAGTTAAATTGAGAAAGATCAGACTGGCCTTCCTTATCTGCTCTCCACCTTGGTATACTCTGATCTAGACTCTAAGGGGTCGAAAATTCAGTGGCATGTACCATGTTCACTCTCCTTCTGGCTTTGGGTTCGGTTCCGCCAGTGGGTGAACAAGGTGGAGATTAGGAATCAGAAGTGAGAAGTTCAGACATTTGTTTTATTAGCTTTCAGATCCAGGCTCAATATCCTTTCATTTGTGGGTCATTCTCCAGCTGCAGTTCTCACCGAGGTCAGAACTACAGGCTAAGGCTTTGCTCTCACTTGTGAACTTCCCTTTACCCCTTAACACATGCACTTCTAAAAGTAGTTTTGAGTGTGCTAAAGGACCCTAATTTATGAAGCATTACATTTTGTGGTTTGGACCTAATTCTATAGGAAGTGCAAATCAAAAAATTTTGGATTTTTGGTATGTCTGCACAGCTCGAAATACTAGCAGCAGAAAACAGCTGATTCCACTACAAGTTCCTTAGAATCAAGGTCCTTGCCTCCTTCGATGCCAGACCCGTATCTAGAAAAAGGAATGATATGCATAGCACTCGACACATATTTGTTAAATAAAATAGTAAGTAGATGTGGAAAACAATTGGTTGAGACTCCACAGCCTAAAACTGGAAATTTATGCAAGTACAGACAAAGAGAATACATTCTAAAAGAATCCCTTGCTATTTGAAATGAGGTGATGGTGGGTGGGTAACAAAACAGGAAGACTCCAAAAGAATCCTATAATCTTTTAAAAGGCAGCTTATGTGAGTAATTTCCTGAAAGAGCAGAATCTTAAGGGGCCTCTTCGTCCTGAGAGGGTTGTGTCAATTTTTATAACCTGACATCTCACTGTGACTGATAACTCCTCCCCAGTGATAAAGTGCACTAGGACAGTGCAGCAGTGAGTGATTATTGCTTTTCAGTGCATAAGGATAGGCCTGGAATTGAAGAGCATGTTGTAAGCAAGGCACCACTTGCCTCAACCTGCAGACATCGCGCTGGTATCAAAGGTGATTAACTTCAATAAACTTTCCAAGCATAGGGTCTGAAAGGGTATTTTTAGAACCAGGAAGCCTGCAAGACAAGTTCAAGATGTCACACAGAGCTGAGGAAGTAAGGAGAGGAACGAGGAAAAATTGAACAAAGAAAACCATTGCCGGATCTCCTGAGCAAGTTCTTCTACTTCCCCCTTGTGGCCAAATTTCTATGAGAACTAGGACTTGTTTATTCCTCAAGATGATTCTTATTATCATTTCATCAAATCATAAATATAAAACATGTCCATTACAAAAAATGAAAATACATCCGAACAGATGGGTAGAATCACGTGTATAATTCTGAGTTTCATAAATGAACTAATGATCCTAAAAGGGTTAAATTGGGCTAACCAAGAACAAAATGTTCCAGCCAAAAGCCAAATTGGTAAACAGAGTGATAAATTCTGATTCCAAAGTCATCTGATTCTCAGGAATGATGTTCCTGTAAATATCATTATCCCCACATGAGTAATATAAAAGTAGACATGAAAGCTCTCATCTCTCTACTGGTTTCTATGTACTAGGAATATGCAAGCATTATACATAAACTCATGTAAGCCTCAAAATGTCACCATGGACAAGGTTTACTGTTTTATAGGTGATGAAACTCCTACTCAGCTCTCAAAGAAATAGATCTTATTATACAAAGATATCAAACTGTAAATACTTTAGGACTTTTACTATTCCATGTTACTCATTTTCCTTTTGATTCTAATTTTTCATTTGCTACCAATTCTTTCTGAAAGATGATGTAGCACATTTTCAAGAAGGACGTGAACAACCTCTTCAGTATTATCTCACTATTATGTTTTTCTGTTTGTCTTTTAGTTCCAAAGATGAAACAGATGTTCTTCTTAAACTTATGCATTAATTCATTGCATACATGAAGTAATAATTAATGAGAAACTTCAGAAATAAAAAATGACTTTTGTCTTCTTGAACCTTCTTTACTCCAAGTTTAGGGAGACACTCTACAGAGATAACAGAGCAGGGCTATTTTCTTCAAATTGTAGCAGCCAAATCTGGATATGTGAAAAAACTACAAAATCATATGGAGCTATTCCTAACATTGTATAAAAGAAGAAAGATAAAGGAATTATGTATAGTTTATCTCTTTTATTCACACCAGAGAATCCTAACTCTCCTTTTTTAGCACTGCTAGGTATGCTTAATTTGGCCCAATTATCTCATAATACTTAAACAATAACTATAAAAACACATTAATTAGCAAATGTAAAACGTTATATAGGCATTTGAGGGGTTATTATTATCTAGGTGGATGGTAAGTGAAGAAGAACACATGGAAGAAGTGTTTATCAAATTGCAAATGATTAATATTTCATTTCTTCAATGCAATAGATCATCCAGTATATAAGTCAGAGCCAAATTGCTGCTCGGGTTTAACTCCTGGATTTCCAACTCACAAGTGTGTGACCATCAGATTACTTATCTTTTCTAGGCTTCTATCCCCTATTTGCAGCAGTTACAACAAAAATCTGCTGTAAGACTCAAAGGAGTAATATTCTCAAGCACTTAGAATGAGAAAGGGTTCAGGTGATGTTTGGTTTGTGCATCAGAGCCTGAAAACTACCCAAAATGCACCTGGAAGAGATCATCTAATAACAAAATAACAGTACTTATACTGAAACTAAGCTCAATGCTTAGGAACACTCTGGATAGAATTATTTCTTTGATGAGATTTCCTTTCAAACTTTTAAACCTTGATAAATGCATCTTGTATTTATATAAAAATTACATGTTTCAAAGCCAATTGTACATTTTTATTTGGTGTGGAAACCAACACAAGCTGAACTAACTTGGGCACTGAACTTCTGCAGCCAGTCCCAATTCTGCAATCCTCACAGGAGAGACCACTATGAGATTACCCATTTACCCAGTGCAGGAGGCTTAAATTTGGAGAGTCATGCACAGCACATGTTATGACCTCTGCCCTTTGCCTCTAAACCCTTAAAGTATTTCTGGACTATGTACTAATTCCAATGAGGTTGATAGTTATTTCAAAATCATATTTATATCATTATATGAATTTAAAATAAACTATTATATATAGAATATGTCTGGATATAGAAGCAAAACAAATACATAAAAGAAAACAATCTTTTTGTTCATGACAGTGGAAATAGGCCTTAACATTTCAATTCATTCTATTCTACTATTAGTCTACTAGTATTTATAGTTTTGCTTTGTTTTATAAAGAAGGAGTCAAGATATAGAGAATTTTCAATCCATCAACAAGTAAATATATATACATCTTGTTCCAGAGTCTTCTCAGTCAGTAGTTGTAACTATCTGAATTTGAAAATGTAAATATAAATTGGTCTTACAAATAAATTGCTATAGTATTGGGGACCCACCTTCCATCAGTACTAGGTGGATCAAAGTATATTTATGTTAGTCTCTACCTCTGTATCACGACTTGTTGGTAGACGTTCTAAACTATAACAAACCTATCTCCTTGAAACTATACTGTGAGCTCCTTGAGAACAGGATTTATAGGTAGTTAATCTTGAGGACAGATTTCAATGTAATGATTAAGAAAGAGTACTCTGGAGTAAATTTGTTCAGATTATTTGTTAATCTGATATTTTGGAGCGTTAAACAGCTTCCTCAAAGAAAAAACAGAATGTCAAAGGGTTATTCGCATAATAAGATTACATAACCCTTATTTTAAATTTGTGCAAAGTAAATGCTCAATAAGCTTTATCTCTTATTATTGCCTAATATTGAATGTAGCATAAAATACCAAAAAGGATTACTGAAGCAAAATAATTCAATAATTGTAATGTTGAGACCTAGAACATCTGATCTAGGCAGGACACTGACTGGTTGTGAAATTTTGTACAAATCACTCAACTTCTCTGGATTTTGGCTTTCTCACTTGTAATATAGGAATAGGGAAGGTTTACATCACCAAACTACAATAAAAGGCATACAAACTATTATGCTTGAAGACTTCCTGAACAGAATTCCAGTGGCACAAGAAGTCCTGTAGTCTCAAAACTGAGACTATATAGAATTAATAAGCTTCTGCACAGCAAAAGAAACAACCAACAAAGTGAAAAGACAACCTAAAGACCAGAAAAATGATTTTGCCAACTAATTTTTTGATAGAGGACTAATAACTAGAATATATAAAGAACTCAATTTCCAAGAAACCAATAATCAATCATAAAATGGTAAAAATAAAGTCAAATGAACTGAATAGACATTGCTCAAGAGAAGTACAAAATGGTCAACAAGTACAAATTCATCTTTTTACCCACTAAGGAAATTAAATCAAAACAAGTCTACAATTCCATCTTATTCTAGTCCAAATGGCTATCATCAACAATACATTAAAACAACAAAAAGTTGGTTGAGGATGTGAGGGGAAAAAGAACCCTCCTACACTGCTAGTGGGTATGTGAACTAGTACAACTGCTAAAGAAATCAGTATAGAAATCCCTCAAAAACTTAAAAATTGAAATTCCATTTGACCCAGTTATATTTCCCTAGGAAAGTTCCTGAGAGTTAAATACATCATACTATAATAATACACGAATATCCATATTTATAGCAGAGCAATTCACAATAATTAAGATCTGGAAACAGCTTAGATGTCTATCAATGGACAAATAGATAAAGATAATGTAGTATACATGCTCACTGAAGTTTTATTTAACCATAAACAGTGAATTCATGCCATTTTCAGGAAAATGGATGACTCTAGAGACCATAATGTTAAATAAAACAAAGAAAGTTAAATATCATTTGGTTTCTCTTATATGAGAAACCCAAAATATAAATGAATTAAAAATAAAATGAAGGACATTTTGGAAATAGGAAAATGAGTTGGGAAAAGGGAAGAGGGTGGGGAAAGAGGAAAGGGGGAATTGAAAAAATGATCAAGATATAATTGTAAAATATATATGTACAAATATTCTAATCATATATATATTCCATATATTCTAATAAAATACATATTTGTCAATCTCAGAAGGGGTACTAATGTAACAGAGACTATTAATGTTTCTAAAGTTTTCATAGATACATTTTGCTTCCCTCCTTTCCAGTAATGCTATGTCAGTTTTCACTGTCAGTAGCAGAACTTGTATTTTTACTCTCACAAATACAAAGATTGCTATTTTTCCAATACGATATTTTCTTTAGTTGTTATGGGTTTTTAAAATTGATCTTTTGGTGATGTTACTCTCTGAGGTTTGGCTTTTCAGTGGTAGCTACCTATACATTACTAATTTGAATATTATGCCCTTTTGTATACTTTCACACGGGAAAAATTATCTGAAGAAAACCTTAAAATTGTAAAATGTTAAAGTTGTCACATTACTCAAAAATAGCCTTCTTTTGCAGTTACAAACTTGAATGAGTTCTCAAGATTAAAGTTTGGAAACTCTTCAAAAAGTTAATGAACCAAAACAGTTATTCTAATATTGAACACCTACTCAGAAAATCTTAAATAAGTTTAGTATTAAATCATTTAATGTATTTTCCTTAATTAAAATCCCTATTCACTTAATACTAAAATATTTTAAAACATGTTGGCAATATTGGATTATTTTTTCTTCAGCGTTAGGAAAAAAGAGAAAGAAGGGCTCGGGATTTAGCTTAGTGGTTCTGCCACCTACCTCAAAACCAGAAGGACCCAAGTTTGATCCCCGGTATAAAGAAAAAAAAAACGCAAAGAGTAAAAAGTAAAACAACAATAACAAAACACTCCTGAAAGTATTTTTTTAATTAATGATTTTTTTTGTAGCCTTTAGATTAGTGATATTACTGAGAGTTCTGTGTACCTTTCTTTGTTGTCAGAACTCCTGTCTTTACAAGTTTTTCACCCTGTAAAGTCTTTGAGCTGGGAAGAACTATTAAGTCTTTATATCTCTAGAGCCCACATACTACTTGGTCCACTGTAGAAATGAAATAATATTTTATTGAACTGAGTAATGGTGAAGATACACTCAAGACCTCAGGCATGAATTTGCCTACTTTTCTGTGAGTGTGGGCAGAAAAAACTTTTCAAAAATGCTTAGACAAACTTTTCAGACTGGGACTCTATGAAACAGCATTGATGGATGTTTTTATAGGTCTTCATATGCTCAGGGGCGAAGAAAGTTAAATATTTGAAAACACTGCTTACTCTCGGAGATGTATAATTCATCTATACACCTGTGAAGCCTCTGAAGAGATATGGCAGCAAAGGAAAGGGCCTTTACATACATGCCTTCATCAGCTTAACAAATAAAGAGAAAATAAGTGGCCTACTTAGTTTACTTTTTAAAATGTCAGACACAGCTTTATGACAGAAGAAACTTGGAGTTCCATGCTGAGTCAATCAAGAGACATGTAAGCTAAAAAGCAAAATTAGTTCATTAAAGCCCAGTCAGTCCACCACATCAATGGATTCTACATGAACAGATTTAAGCAAGTTCAGACTGAAAATACTTGGGGAAAAAAAGAACTTTACACTGAATGTGTACAAAATTTTCTTCTCATGTTGTCATTCCCTGTACAGTATAGTATAACAAACATATTATTTATGTGGATATTAGGTATTGTAATCGACCTAGAGATGGTTTGATATACAAGAAGATATGTGTGGGTTGTATGCAAATACTATGTCCTTGCATGTGAAGGATTTAAGTCTTAATATCCACAAATTTTGGGAGTACAGGGGTCCTAGGACCAATCTTCTTTGAATACCAAGGGACAACTACAGTGAAAATAAAATACAAGGAAGCCCAATTTCAAAATCAAAATTTTCATCTGTGATGGAATGTAATCAATAGTACAATTGTTTTATAAAATAATAAACTCAGTAAAATGGTGAAGACTTTTAAAACTCCAAAGGATTGGAAAAAAAGAGGGAGAGGATGAGACAACTTGATAACCATCTTCAGCAGACTGACCCATTAACTCTGAATTAAATGTCACCCTCGAAAACACCAAAATTGACAAAAGCAAAGCCAAGATACAAGTTAAATACTTCTTCAAAAAATTAACAAAAGGTAGAAACTATACGTAACCTTACTATAAACTTACATAAACCCCCCAAATCAAATGAAATTATAATGTACCAAGATTTATCCTGAGTTCAAGCGGACTTAACTTTTCATTTTAGAAATGTTCAAACATATTCAAGTATAAACGAAAACTATAACAAATCTCCATGTACGTATCACCCAAATAGTATTATAAACGTATAGTTTGTGTGTGGTAGGAACATGAGACTTCTCAGGAGTGACCACTGACCCTTTGATTTTGTATTATGTGGGGGTTAGAAGATCAGGTTTTTATTTCCAACCCATTTTCCAGATCTTCCATTGTTAGTGTGTGCCCTAAAGGAAGATATACGACAGCTATAATAAGTTCCTTATTTGCAGTCTTAAAAATACAAGGTTAGAGTTGAACAAAAAAACAGCATAGCTATCTGACCACCATTAAAATATCTTACCTTTGTAAAAGAGAAAAAAAAAGCACACCACAAAAGAAAGCATAAACACCTGGTACACATACTCATAATGCCCATAACAGAGTCTAAAAAGAAGTCCTGAAGCGGGTGGCCCGTAAGCCCGATCTTCCTGGTCAATTTCCATTGACTGCAATGTACACACCGCTCGGCAGCCTCCCGTTACAGGCGGCAAGACTCCACCAATGTGACTGCGTCGCGTAGCAAGAGAGCTCGATGTGGAGAACAGAAAACTCATTTTTCTGATTTCTGCCTTTTCCTCAACACCCACAATGGAGTTTCATACTTAAATGTGAAATGAATGAATATAAACTATAGAATCCCTCCAGAGCAAATACAGACTTCTACATTTCACACTTATTAGAACTGCTGGACCAGAAGCAGTAGGAACATGAGACTTCTCAGGAGTGACTGCTGACCCTTTGATTTTGTATTATGGAGGGGTTAGAAGATCAGGTTTTTATTTCCAACAGATCGTCCAGATCTTCTATTGTGAGTGTGCCCTAGCTGAAAATATACAACAGCTATAATTTCATTTTTTTCATCTGCGATGAAAAATATTCATATTCATCAGATGAATAATTCTAATACCTGTATTAAAGGATTACTGCTAAGAACATAAGAAACACACAGCAAATTTAAATATATCCAGTACATATATTCTAAGGAGATATATAGACATAAGAGGTGTGATTGAAAACTACAATGAATGTTTACAATTGTTTTAATTATTACAGTAAAAGACACATTGACATCAAATCCCCTCAAAATATTTGCTTGCCCTTATTTCAAACACACCTGTCTCATCATTGTGTCCACTTTCTGAAACAGCCTGGAAGTCCTCATTATTGTCTATAGTTGCGCTATACAGGCTTCTCCAGTGTACTGAATCAATTAAACATGTTTACTTTTCATTGTCTTTTTAACTTTGAGGAAGAGCCAGAAGTTGCAAGGCACCAGATCCAGTGAATAAGCTAGAAAATAACCATGTTTTTAGGAGCCTCATTTTCCATTAGGTGGCATGCAGCAGCAGCACCTACCATACTTTTTAATCACACCATATTTTCATGAAATAGGATTTCCAGAACGTCTTCATAAAATGACAAAAACAATGGGGTAAGTATGGCTGAGGGAGGGGGGTATTTTGAGGAGGAATAATGATAATATGTGTCTTACTGTAATAATTTTTTTAATTTAAACATTCACTGTATATTCCAGTAGCACCTTGTGCGTGTGCATACACATATATAAGGTAGCAAAAATAATTTAACAAGTATATCAAAGTAGTGGATATAGAGGAAAAAAAATAAGCTTGGGATTCTTTTTGGCCCTACAGGTGATTCTCTTTCTCAAACCATTAAAAGTCACTCTGTCTAGACAGATGAAATTAAGATACTAAACACTACCAATGTTTGATGTTTCTCATTTTCCAAGTTTCTTTTGGGGTACTATTATCACATAATTTTTCCAAATATAACCACTGAGGTAACCTTGTTAAAGTTCAAATTTCTAAAGAGTGACTTTTTCTCACTTCCTTCATCCAAATGTTGTGGTTATTTTTTGGGGGGGGTCTCTAATTGCTTTAGGAGATAAAATAAAATCATTGTGAACAGATTTTTCTGGGAATCCAGACTTGAGAACGGAGCTATTCAACAATGTTTTTCATGGTCTATATATACCATCATTCTTCATCTTCCATGAAGCAGTCACAGCACTGGCTTCTGGCTCCTCTTCCCCTTCCCAAATCAAGTTTCCAAAAAAGATTAAACTGTAATTATCTCCTCAGGCATTTTATTTCATCACCTACAGTAACTTGGCATTTCTTAGTAGATTAAGTACAAATTTTAATGTATCTTTCAAAGAGAGATGTCGTCAAATTAACTGTATCCTCAGAAATGCCCCTGGGCCTTTTAGCAACCCTCATAGTTTATCTGATAAAGTAGCTGGCTGAGAGCAACAAAACTCCTAAGAAAATAAACAGATCTGTTGAGGTATTTAATATCAAGCACAACATTCCATCATTCTTTAGAGTTCTCAAGAATTTAAAAGTACTTTACAAGGTACATACTTATGAGAACCAGCTTGAGGTCCCCCATGAGTCTCTCCCAATATATAAGACCATTTGAGAGCCTATCAATACAGAATCAGAGATCTCACCTCAAATCTATCATAAGAGTGTGTAGGTAGATAAATCCCTATCTGTAATATTTGTACACTAAAATTAATTATCCTACTCTATGCCACAGAGAATTTTCCAAATGTTAACCTTACACCTCCTTTTGGACCTTGTTAATAGTCATAAATAATAAGATCCCTCTCTCATTCCTTACCATATGATCATATCCTTTCACTCTCTTTTGGCTTTATTATGCATCTTGGGTCAATCTAATCTTTCTACCCCCTTCCATCCAAAATTAAGCTTCATATAAGAGCAGTAAATGTGTTTATCTTGTTGCTGCTTATTACTCCACATCTTAACATTTAAAGAATATTCAAGACAGTACGCCTCCCTCGACTTATGAACATTCAAGTTATAAACTTTCACAGATACAAACGAACCTCACACTAGGAACTTTCACACTTGCAAACAAATCATGGAAGTAGCTCATATGTGCTCTGGTCAGCATCAGAGATGTGCCGCTGTGTACTTACTGTACAGTGTGGTAGAATACAGTATGGCAGTGCTCAGTCAGAGCCCAGCATGTCTGGAAGCAAGAGGAAAAACACTGACGATGTGAAGGGGACTGCTAGGAAGAGCAAAGCAATAACCATAATTGAGAGATTGGGCAGAAGCAAAAAGATGGTAGATGTCATTTGTTCTTATAACATGAATCATTGAACCACTGGCACGATTCTAAGGAACAAGGACAAGATCATGGACCATATGAGGTCTGCTGTGCCAATGAAGTCAACAACAATATCCAAAAAGTGTGGTAAAGTCATAGAAGAGATGGCAAAATTAGCTTCTTGGTGTGTGGATAAAGGATTAGAATCAGCATCAAGTTCCATTCATCTTAATGGTTTTCAAGATAAAGCTAAAAGCCTCTATGAAGACTTCAAAAAATAGACCGACAGGGCCAGGAATTTGGTTCAGTGGTTCCGTCACCTGCCTTACCAGCACAAGTTCAATCCCAGGTACCAAAAAAAACAAAACAAACAGAAAAAAAAAACAAAAAGCAGACTGACAGGGTGTATCTTTCTACCAGCCATGGATGATTTAACAGAATCAAAGATAGCACCAACCTTCATGGCATAAAAAGATGGCTAAATTCCATCTTACCCTCCAATTCCTTTTGTAATGATGCTTCAGCTCCACTATCTCTCATCTACCGTCCCGACTCCAGTTAGTAACTCTATTCTTGTGAGTTCCCTCCATGCGATTGATCCCCTTTCGCCTGCTGTTATACTGTACTGTACCACTCTTTTAAGGTAATTATAAAAATAAATCACTTACTGACACTTGTCCCATACTGCACCACCATAAGGTAATTGCAATAGTAAGATTAGTTTGTTTACAGTATTTTTGAGTGTGTGTTTGGTGTTTTCTGCTTTACAATGTATATTTGTGTCAAAGGTATATAAGACTCCCTGTCAGACTTATGAAGGAACCTAACTAATGAACATTTTTCTGGAACAGAACTCGTTTGTAAGTTAGGGACTTAATGTAAATGTTAAAGGAATGTATAAAGAAGTGTAGGTCATCTAACTCTTCCTAAATCCCTGTGAATGTGGATCAGCTTTTTCAGTAAATCACTAGTAGATAGTAATCATGCCTATTTTGGTGCCACATGATTTCAAAATAGTTGATTTTGCTAAAAATGAAACTGCATTATTAAAACGTAATTTATAAAATCAATATTTTATATGAAGAAAATATGAATATTAGCTAGATAGTTCCAGAGTATATATTTTCCTAACATGAATTTCAATAATAAGTGTTTTTACACCTGAAACTATTGCTACAAGGCCGGGGATTTAGCTTAGTGGCTCTGCCACCTGCCTTGCATGCACAAGGTCCTGAGTTTGATCCCTGGTACAAAAACAAAAACAAACAAACAAAACTGTTGCTATAAGACCTAAGCATCTCAGATTAAATTCTCTTGGGATAAACAGGAATTGTAATATAGAGTGATTTTCAGACAGTGTAAATAACATAGGTATTCTGCCCCCAGTGACAAGTCATTGAAATGTTTCATATAGGAGAAAAGCTGTAGTTTTTTTTATTTGTGAGACAAGGCCTCTCTGGGCTCAGTCTGGGATTAGATTAAAAAGGAAAGCATGAATTCACATGAATACTCCATATGACATTTACTCTAGAAGTGGGAGTGATACAAAAAGGTAGGTTTGTTCTGCTTTGGTTCTTACTAAACATTCTTTAGATTTTAACTCCTTTGCACGAGAAATACATTCTAGAAACACCAGTATACGATGATAATTTATGCAAAAGATTAATTTTTCCTTTTTTTTCCAGTATTAGGGATTGAACCCAGGGCCTCTATGATAAGTTAAATTCCTGGCCCTTGTATTTTACTTTTTATTATTTTTTTTTTATCTTCCCTGAGTTGCTAAGTTTCCCAAGCTGAGCTTGAATTTGAGGTCCTCCAGCCTCCACCTCCCAGAGTGCTAGAATTGCAGGTGTACACCAACACGCCTAGTTTGATTTGCTTTTTAAGATTAATATCTTAGCACTCTGATTTTATATATATCAGCAAAATTAGTTAATGGCATTCTACTTATACTAAAAATATCCAGATTTCTGGAACTACAAAAATAATAATCAAAACCTAGACCTTGACAAATTCACCAAGATATATGATGCCTTATGAAACTTTATGAAAGACAGCTAAGACATCTTTTTTCTGATGCCACCTGAACTCCACACTGGCTATACTTAGAATGTAATACTGGTATCAAATGAAAGCGTAGAGCCATTATTAAGCCTCAGGCATTCCCTTATTTCACAGCTATAAAAGACAGCTCTTTTTCTTGATTTATTTCATTTATCTACTTTAACTACAAATATCTTTTGCTTAAAAAATAATGTCATAGATCCAACTACAAGGAAACAGTCTTTCTAGTCCCTGCAGACCACAAATTCTTTCAGTAGCTAAGCAGACATGAAGGAGTTAGGCAGCCCAGAAGGAAGATGAACTGGTGCCAGTAGAGCAGTTACACAGAAACAAATAGATACTAGCTCTTTCTCTGAACCTTCATGATCCTCCTTTGTTTCACCCTTTGATTCTTTGCACCAGCATTGTTCTTAATAGCTAACAATAATGGCTACCAATTCATAAAGCACTTACAAATATTATTATTATAACTTTTTATTATAAACAATAACTATTGTATTGGGCTATTAGAGTTTTCATTTCACTATGAATGCTGTCTTTATCCTACCCTGTACTATGTAATAATTACCATATACCTTTTGGGGCCCTGAAATCGAAAACATTTGTCTTCCGATCTTTTGTTTGTTTGTTTGTTTGTTTTGTATAATAATGGCATACCAGGAACCAGATATTTATTAGAACATAATATACTAACTTCTGGTTTTGTAGCACCATTCCATGTCTTTTGCATCATTTTCCCTTATTTCTATATTATTTTGTCACACGTGTGTCCTTGAATTAGCTTCACTTTTGTTTCTCATATTGCCATTGTCGCCATGAAATCTAGAAGGACTATTTGCAAAATTTATGCATAACTGTGTAGTTTATCATGAAAGTCTTCCTTAATTCTATACGAGGAACAGAAAGGAAGATTAAAATCATTTTTAAACCTCTAAGCCTTAGGAACAGCCATAATGCCAGTCACAACAGTAGAACAGGGCTATTTAGGATCTGGAGAGAGACCTCATCAAAATGAACCGATACAGTCATCTTACATAGGACTTGGTGGGGAAAGGGTTAGAAATAAGGGTTTATTTTTATTTCATTTCTTATTAAATAAAAAATAAGACCAGATGTCAGTAGGTGAATATCAAATCTCTGATGTTATTACTACTAAGGCAGGAATTTAAGAATATAGCTTCTTCTGTCCACAGATAAGCTTCTTTATACGTAACTCCTGAGTGGGCAAGACTAACCTGTCCATGCACAGAGAATAGTAGATGAGGCAGAGTTTGCCACAGGAGGTATCTTTGTGTAAAAGACCACAAACTAACAAGTGACTCACAAAGAAAGAAAATCAGTGAAAATATCTGAGTGGTGCATGCCCAAATTTCCCTTCACAATGCATCAATAAAGTAGGTCATTACTCTCCCCACTCGTATAACTACCCAGAGGGAGAATAATGGAGAAATATCCTAGAATTGACATACTAATTGATATCCTTCCACATAGAAGGAAGGACCAGGGGAAAGTAATAAATCCCCTAATTTAAAAGTACCAAAGCAGCCCATTGTTACACTTATTATCCTCCTATTCTTTCCTTTTTTCAAGACCATTATCTTTGTGCTTCAGCATATCATATCTTCAATGACATCAGCGGTACTGTTTCAGTATGTGAGAAGGTTTGGTCATCTGAAAACTCGTTTTAGAACAACTCTTAGAAAAATAATGCCATAAGGAAGTAGAAAAATTCAAGATTTCTCTCCATTTAGACAAAAATCAATAAAGTAATTTTGAAATATGTTGGTATTCCCTTTTAAATACATGTTTGTACACTAAATATAATACTATTGCTTGATTTTTCACTTAATAGTTTGAGGATGGACTGCTTATGTTATTAGTCTTCCTAGATATGTTTTAAAGGCTACTTATAAATAAATTTGATGTATATCTAGTAAGATATTTAATCATTCTATTTTTCTGGGATAGTCTTCTCTACTGTCCATTATACTGTAATAAATAACAATGGGAATAAAATTTAGCACTTAAGATAATTTTATTGGGACTAGGAAACCTTGTCAAGTTGTATAAATAAAACAACTGTTCCCTAAGTTTTTTAGCCCTTACTATTTGTCATTAATATGGAGGTGTCTATTTTATTCCATCCTTTCCAAAAATCAGGGCTGTAGAAATGGAATTTTAATTTGCATTGCATACTTTCAACAATGAATTTTGCTTGTTTTCATTACATGTGTGATATCCATTAGCATTTATTCTACTGAGAGTTTTCTACAGCATTGTACAGATAAGTCCCTTTGGGAAAAGCTATTATACAGCCTCCCACATCAAAGCTGGAGCTCTGGAAAACAGGAATAGGGATGGGATTTCTTGTATAGGTAAAGGCTGTACCACCTGCAGACAAAAATACAAAAACAACCAAAGAAATAATCCTGTAGATACAGCCACTAGAGTGAAAGCTGGATTTAGAAGTCAAGTGATTGTAAACCCAAAGATAAAGGAGGCAAAGAACCACATGTGTGCTCTCTTGGGTCTCTTTTTCTTGGAAAGCCATCTGCTGGGTCATGAGAATCCAAAAAATGGTTCCATGTGATGAGGACATCAAGCATCCTCCAGGCAGACAGCTGAGTGAGCAAATGGGCAAATCCTTCAACTCCAAACAAGCCTGCAGACAACCTAGGCCTAATGCATATCTCAACTGAAATCTTGTGAATAACCCTGAGCCAGAACAGCTAGGACATGACTGTACCCCTGCATCACATTAACTTTGTTATTCTCTAATACTGCACTGAGTTTCAGGATAATTTGTTGTCCAAAAATAAATATCTATTTTATCTGGTTTGATTTTTCTCCATAACTTTCTCTATAACTTCTCATTCAGGAACATAAACATATAAAGAGGGAATTCTGACTGGGTTTCTCACTTGTCTGTCTTCAATATCTACAATTAATGTAAGCATTGATTTATAATCCAGTAAACACTGATTTAATCAATAAAATGCCTACAAAATACCAAAATAGCAATTTCAGGGCCGGGGATTTAGCTCAGTGGTTCTGCCACCTGCCTCGCAAGTGCAAAGATCTGAGTTTGATCCCCAGTACCAAAAAGACAAAACAAAAAGCCAAAATAGTAATTTCAAGTGAGTAATTGGATAAACAAATCCAGAGTCATTAGAGGAAGCCATAACTTGAGGTTTAGTGTTGTACGTACTGAGGATGTACTTGGAACTGAATTAAGCCCACCTGTAACATATAGAAAACATATAAGGAGGCACCCCAAGTCACACTTGTATAATGCACCAACATTTTGCAGAAAAGAGATCACAAACAAAATTGGGAAAGATCAGTTAGTGACTGAAAGAAACAAACATCAATTATGAGAAAGTGACAGCAGAGAACAACAAAAATAAATATAGAATTGTTTATTTGCCAAACTAGTCAGCTGAAGTACTTTATCTCATTTAACTATAGAAATAACCCTATGAGCTAGATTTTCTTACCTACAGCTTTTAGGAGGAAGCAAATGTCCTCAGTGGCTATATATTTGCTTTAGATAATACTATCAGGAAGTAGTGGCTTTAGGAATGGATTCTAAGTTCAAACCAGCTTTACGTCTTTCTATTAAATCATTCTTGGGATTAGTGTTGTCTGGCTCACCTGAAAATGTGACACTTCTATTTTCCTTTGTACAATTACACTCAAATTTCTTTTCAGTTAACATGATACAATCATACTTGGAAAGGTACTAAGTCAGCTTGAATTTACCTCTTATAAGTAAAATATGAAATGTTATATCTTGTCTATGGCCATACCTCCCTGATTGCATCTGATCTCATCTGAAATGTTATATCTCAAGAGACATCAGATTGCCCTCGAGGGACAGTTGAAAGACTATGGATATATTCATTTGATATGCTATGACTTTACTTACATGCTGGAATATACCTTAGTAAATAATATAAATTTTATTTATTGAAGGAGAAAGCCCTAAAAGGGTAGTCAAGCATGATGTTTCTTGGATGACTAGCAATTGAAATTATTAATCATTTATCTAAAGGATTCACTTCTGAGAAACTTAAGGGCTCATGCATTTTCTCTAACAGAAGAAAAGTAAGCTATTATTTTTAATTATAATTTTTAAAACTCATCATATTCCAAGATATCAGTAATAGTGAGATGGAATTTTGGTATAAAATAATATATTTTCCATGTAGTTATTCTACAACCAAGTATACTTCAAGTGATCAGGCAAAAGTGATTTTCGAATGAGTGATAGAATGACTAAATCTATTAGAAGTACTTCTGCCTTGCTTCCAAAGTCTATAGAGCTGTCCATACAGCCAACCTTGAATGCACCCAAAAATCCTAATCCAGTATCCCAAACACTTAGATATCCTCCATTTATGCAAAGTCCTTACATAAAATGGGAGATAGTATCTGCTTAAAATTGATACATCCTGCCCCATTCACAAAGTCTACTTTTGACCTAAATTATTATTTCAAGAGTCTAGTAACTGGTTTCCAATTGCATTCTTCTCAAGTTTACCAGGTGTATTCCTACCAAAATATATTTTCAAATCAAATATGACAGTGCACATAAAATCTTTCCACCATTCCCCATTGACTACAGGATAAAATTCAAGTTCCCTTCATTGTGCATCCCTTATTCTGTGTTTCTGCTGTAACTCTCATTACTCCCTATGTTGCACAGTTTGCTCCAACAATTTCAAACTACTAACAGCATCCCACTCATGCAAACCTGTGCATCCATTCATGCTGTCCCTTTTCCCCACAACAACTTCTAATGATCTCCCTCTTGCAAACTCTTACTTATCTTCCAGTTTTCAACTAAGGCATCACACCATCTGAAATCTTTCTTGAGATTTCCAGACCTCCTGTAGCAAAATAGAGGTTTCACATCCTTATCATTCTATTCTAGTAATGTTGTAACTATTTGCTTAGGCATTTATCACCCTTACCAGAAGCTGAACTCCTGGAACATTTGTGCAATGGATTTTTTTTCTGTGCCTGGCCTTAGAAGTTTAGAATATGGTTTTGTTGCAAAAATACTAACACTCTTTCTTCCTCCCCTCAAGTATTCTCTTCCAAAGGAGCTAAATAGGAAAGTAAGAGTAACATATTGAATATTGAAAATGGGCTTTATTAGTCACTAGTAGTTTTTTTATTCTTTCAAAAGCAGGAAATGCCTGGTATGCTTCGCCAATGCAAAGGGGTAGACCTTGAAGAACACATGGAACAACCCTTGGTACCTTTCACTGAAGCTGAAACGGCCACCACTTGGAGTGAAGCGGAAGCCTACTTTGTCTATGTTCTCTGGGAGAACAGAGAACCAGAGGACACCTGGGCCTGCTGAGGCAATACTTGCCAGGTGCACTCTCCAATAGATACAAGGAGTATAAGGCAGAAAGTGATACTTGAGGTCCTATATTTTTCATATGATAACATCATACTCCAGTAAACTGAGTTCACATGAATTATCTCTGGCTCTGCCCAATTTACTAACTCCTTGTCCTTTCCCTTAGGAAAGCTCTAAAAAGATGGTTAGAAAGTGTGACCTTGCGTGTTTCCTACTAATTCCTCTCCTATAAATTCCTATATTTGTATAACAATTTAAGACAGTCAAATTGGAAATATGGGTCTAAAATAATTTATATAGACTGGCATGGCAGCACAAATCTTTTATCATGTAATCTTCAACAAAACTCACGTTTAAACATTAATGACTCCATCTATGGATAGGAAACTGATGTTAACAATACTGGCAAACTAATGAGCAGGACAACCAGAAACCCAGGTCTTCCCAATGTAAAACTGGTTATTTTGAACCAAGTAACTTGCAGTAATTACATGCCCATGTTTGAGAGATTCCCAAATGAAGTGCTAGGAAGATTTAATGTATTAGAAATACCTCTTCAGCATTCTCAGAATCCATGTCTGTCTCTGTGACTAATCTTGAGACCACCTGGATAGCCTGCTCCAAACTGCTCAAGAACTCGATTATAATTCTATTCTGAAAACTCCCTATGTCCAAATGTATAAGGTGTATAGCGTGGGAGAAGAAGAAAGTAGAAAAAAAAAGTTTCTTGGTATTTTTTATTTATCTGCTTTTATGTGAAGAATCCCATTATAGTAATTTCAAGATAGGATTGAAACACACTCCTACACAGCTCATGAGTGGAAATGTGGGTCTAAAATAATTTGTATAGACTGGCATGGCAGCATATACCTATAATCTCAGCTCTTGAGAGGCTGAGGCAGGAAGACTGCCAAGAGTTTACAGCCAGCCTAAGCAACATAATGACTTTAAGGGCAGCCTGGATCACATAGGGAAACCCTGTGTTTAAAATAAATTAAATAATTTAAGTGAAATAAATAGGACACACATGAGTAAATACCAAATAGTTTCTCTGGTGTGAAAAACTAAAATTGTAATTAAGGTTCAAAGGGTATAATTGATAATGTGAAATAGGAAGAAAGAGCTGAAGCAGAAGGGGAAGGAGAAGGAGTAGGGGAAAGGAAAGAAGGGAAAAGAAAAATATGAAAAAAAGGAAAAAATGGAAACAAAGTTATTTGGTTTTTTCACATTTTTTCATTTTTAATTGAGTGTAATTGAAGAAATTACAGAGAGTTAAGGTGTATAGCATCATGTTTTGAGATGCATGCATGTTGCAAAACAATTTCTACAACAAGATAATTCACGTATCCATTTCCTGACATTTGCACAGAAATTCTTCATTTTATAATAGCAACAAGTCAAAAAACGCTCAAACACAATAGCTCAGCTTCCCGCATTCAGAGATAGATTAAAACAGTTAAATGAACATTATTCTAAATGGTTTCTTGATATCTCTTCACATTAGCACATTTATGAAAAAATAAAAATTAACCAGTGCCACGTACTGTTTTATAACCCTTTGTTTCACTTAGCTAAACACAGTGGACACATGATCACCTCAATAAATTCAGATTGACATCATGATCTTTTAGTGAATATAATCAATAATTCTTTTTTGAAATTCAATTCCTTATAACTCTTTCCCCTCATTTCTTTGCTTTATCTTTATTAGATTTATTGGTACATATTAAGTTTACAATACAGTTACATTCATCATTGGGATCCTGTACCTATACATGACTTATCAGGTTCTTATTTTTCCCCATTCCCCAGCCCTCCCCTCAGCTCCTTGATCTTTCCCTGTTTACAAAGACATTGTTTCCATGTTTTTTAAACATACTTTTCCTTTCCCTTTTTTCCTTTCCCCTACCCATCCCACTTCTTCTACTCTTTTAGACTTTTATTCCTGTTACACAATATCAATTATACATTTCAATCCTTATTTACATTTTTACTTTTTCACACCAGAGAAATTGTTAGGTATTTACATATGTGTAACATTGATTTCACTTAAGAGTATGGCCTCAATGTGCATCCATTTAGCTGCAAGTATCTCTAGTTTCTCATTCTTTATGGCTGAGTAGTTTTCCATTTTATAAAAAAAAAATTTCTTTATCCAGTCTCCAGTTGACAGGCAATTGGGCTGTTTCCAATTTTTAGCTATACAAACTGCCACTATAAACATGGCTGAGCATATATATCACTGAGGTATAATTCTTTTAATTCTTTTGGGAAGTTGCCGAGCAGAGGGATAGCAAGGTCAAATGGGACCTCTAATCCTAGTTGTTTGAGGTATCTCCATATTAACTTCCACAGTGGTTACACCAGTCTGCACTTCCCCCACCAATGGAGAAGGGTTCCTTTCTTCCCACAGCTCTGCCAGCATTTGTTATTGGCTGATTTCTTGATAGCAGCCATTCTTACTGGGGTGAGATGCAAATAGGGAAAGGTGAAGGGGGTGAAGGGAGGGCAGGGAAATTGGGAAAAAATAAGAACCAAGATCTGTCATGTAAAGGTACAAGATCCCAATGATGAATGTAACTGTACTGTATACATAAAATGTACCAACAAACTCAATGAGAAAGAAAAGGAAAAAGTCAACAAAATATGTAATGTTGATTTGAAATATTTTCACTGAAAATGAGTAAAGGTTTTTAGCTTTCACTTAAAAGGGATTATTACCTTTAGTGGGAAATATGTTTTGTGAGACAACTCTAATCCTGTGATATATGAGATCAATAAATACAAGAACAATAGGAAACGATCCTAAATACTGTCTACTTTGAGTGTGTCATGCTAAGATCTACATGATCATCATTTTGAAATAAAAATATGTTGAATTACCAAAGACATGTGCAGGCTTTTTAAAAACAACTGTGACCTGACAATCTTCTAACCTACATATAAGACTTCTTCTCCCCTGGAATCTGATTCTGTTATCAAGAATACATTCACTTAATTTAAAAGTTATGCTTTCTTTCAACCTGTGATAGAGTTGTTTGACAAATGAGAGCAAGAAAGAAATGCTGAATATCATTAATTGGTATTAAAATGGAAATCACTACAAATTAGAGATTCAAAAGTTACATTAAATTAACAATTGAACTTGAAAGAAGAAACTGTACAGGAATCAATCAAATAAATAGTCAAGGTCTTTCTTCCATAGAATAAAATAGCACCTAGGTACTAGGAAAAAAATAATGCAATTACAGAAAGTATAAAAATAGCACTTACATGAATGGGGGGGAGTTCACTGTATGGGAGAGAGGAGTTGATGGGAGTTGACTAGAGTGATAAAGAAAATATTACTTTAAATTTAATGTTTTAATTTGGGGTAATTTAATATTTCTAAGCCTCCAAAGTTTCTTCCTAAAATGAGTCATATCCCGTGTGAATTTTATGTGAGCCTTCTTTATTCTCTCCCTCTTTCTGCAAAGAACACTGGGTATAATTTTCTCTACTCCATCCCATTCTAAAACAGAAATAAAAATTGGGTACCTAAAGAGCTATTGTTTATCCCCTCTCAGAAACTGTTAATGTTGTACCTGAGGGATGGAGGTGGGGGGGATTTGTACAGGAAAGGAGAGATTCATAGAAAAACTATGGAAGATCTTAACTGGGAGGATAAAGAAAAAACTGCTAGAATGAGTTTCTCAAGCAAGGTTTTCTGGAAACCGATGGTTCTGCAGGATGTCACCTAGGGTTGTCAGAGTTAAAGTGAAAAAAATGGAAATAGAACTTATGCAAATGGGAAAGGGAACAAAAGTTTGAGGGAGCAGGGAAGGACAGGAGGGCAAGGGGACAAAACTTTAAGATGTGTCATATACATGTACAAACTCAATCATGATAAATATAATTATTGTTTACTGTAAAGTTGTACTAATAAAAAGTATTTAAAACCTTTTGCTATGCAATGCCAGAATTTAGAGTGACATTCAGTAGCCAAGAAGCTTTATGATTTCATTAGATGCCATTTAGCCCTAAATTACAGTGTGCAGAAAGATTATGTTCACTTAGATAAATACATTTTCAGTTTTTGACATAATTGGACAGACAGATGAGAGTTAATGGCACAGCGTTACTTTGAGAAGATAACAGCCTGTTGGCAGCAGCCTCTCCATTCCAAAAGAGTTGTATTATTTTCAAAGCTGTGGTGGTTAGGTCCTCTAGGAGCACAGGCAAAGTCAGAAGAAAGAGTCATTTATTAGGGAAATGACTATGAAAGATAAAGGGAGGAAGGGACAGCAGTAAGCAGGGAAGGCCTTTAGATTGAGTGCCGAGTTGGCACTTCTAAAATCAAAGGGGAAAAAAAGGAGCCTGAGGTGTGAGAATTTTAACATGACAGTGCAGTTGGGTGAAAATGCCAGGCAGTGGAGAGGGAACTCTGTCACAAAGATAGAGTATAAAGAAATCTCTCATTGGATATAAACCACCAGACCCTATTTCCTGCCATATTCATTCTCTATGGGCCTCTCAAGGAAGAACAGCAACTTGGTTCAAATACTGCAATACACTGTCCTCCTGGCCACTCAGCAAATTTGTGCTGAATGGGAAATTTGAGCAACACATGTCCACTGGCTGGCACATTCCACACTTTGTGCTGCAAACAAACTGCTTTCCTGCAAGTTACAGCTGACCTCTCTGCCTGGGGAGAAACTAAGAAGAGGGAGATTATTGGAAGAAAGTACAGAAGTTGAGCTCCCTCACCACCATTCATTCCAAATGTCCATTCTCTACCTGTCTGGGTGGCTTAACTCATGATATGATCCAAAGCCATATTTCTAAAATAACTATATCTTCTTTAAACTAAAGTTGGTACATTTTTCTACCCATAGCCACAATTAGGCAGGAGAGTACAAGAAGACCCTGAACAGGTCAATCTGGTTCTGCAGGGATTTTTCCATGCTCTCACTGCTAAAATAATTTTCACATTCAGCATCCATCTGCTCACCAGACATCCTTGTCTTTGGTCATCCGGTGCTCCTGGCCATTTGACCAGTCCATTTTCCACTGCTCATCTTTTTGTACATATTCTCACTTCAAGCCACTTCTCTTTCTACACAGAGTGGGTAACTAGGTGAACAACTTGATTCTGCCCTTTGGGAATATTTTTCCTTGCTACTGTACTGTAAGGCCTTCTTTAGGTGTGGTTGTATAAAAGCACAGTGCCCAGTTTGAGCTTCTGCCAACCAACTGAGCTGACTCATATGTAAGCCAAGTTAGAGCTTTTCCTACTCCTTCCCTATAGCAATAGATGAGAGCTGAGGGAGAAGCTTTATTGCCATTGAATGGATGACATAATGCCCTGAACTGAATGTTCATGTAACTCTCTAGATATGTATTCCTGTTTGGAACACACATGCACCATTTCCATTTATAATGGACTGATGTTGGGTCTACCCAACTTTATTGACCTGACACATCTGAAAATATCCAACTCGTAATGGACAGGTCTGAATACATAAACACTCAGTGCCTCACTGCCTGTCACATGTTCGATCTCTACAGTACCAGCAACATGCCAGAAACTCTTTCTTAAAAGATATATACTTTACCCTTGGAGAGGATATGTCCTTATTCCAGAACCTCAAGACCCTGTGATTGGGTTTTTTTTGTTGTTTTTTTTTTTAATTTATTTTGTACCAGGGATTGAACTCTGGTCCTTGCTCTTGCAAGGCAGGCCACCAAACCACTGAGCTAAATCCCCGGCCCTTCCTGTGTTGTTTTTTTTAATTGTAACCTGGAAAAGTTTCACTTTTGCTACTGACAATTCCATTATTTTGAATTGTTCTTCTGGACCATATGGCCCAAGTGATAGTGTTCTACACCCTTCAACCTAGACCTGCAACAGAGTCCTTTCCTGATCCAGCTTCACCTCATACTTAGTTTTTCATAATATGTCATATGTCAGCTGCTGTCACATAAATATATGCACCCCTCCAAATTAATGTGTTGGAATCTTAACTCTTAAGAGGTGATATTAGGATATAGTTTTTAGGGAAGTGATTTAATCAGAAGAAAGAAGCCCTTATAAATTTAATCCTTATAAAAGAAAACTCAGGGCTTTAGAAAGATCTTTTTACCAGAAAGATGCCATTTAAAAGCCAAGAAACAGGCCTTCATCAGACACTGAAACTGTTATTACTTTGAGGTTGCACTCTCAGGCTCCAGAACCATGAAAAAAGGAAGCTTCTGAGGTTTAAACCCCACCAAGCTTATGGTATTAATAGCAGCCTGAATGGTCTAAGATATAGAAGAAAGCATTATGTCTCAGTGTGTATCATGTTGCCTTCAGAATGCATAATCCTATTGTGTGGTGTACTTCATTTTTGGTACTGAGGAATACAAGAGGCAGAAATTCTTCTCTCAACTTTGTAGCTTAAGTTCTGGCACAGGCTGGACCATTGGACTTAAAATTTTTCTGTGTGACAGGTTACTAAATCTTACAGATGTTATCACTCTCTGTCCAAAGTACATAAGTTTTAACAAGGTCTTCAGTACCACTTCTCAGTTCAGCCTGAACAACATGATACCATCTACATAATGAATCAAAGTTATATTTTTCAGTACATCCACACACTCCAGATCTCTTCTAAGTGTATTATGACAAAGAACAGGAAAGTGAATATAGTTGTGCAACAAAATTGTAAAAGTAGAATCTTGTCTAATACACAAGAATGCAAACCAATTATGATAGAAAATAATAAATATACCAATTCAGGGTTGTATTACATGTTCCTGAGACCATGATAAACTACCCCAGAAAAGATATCACACATATCACAGCAGTCACGGTGAGGGGTACGACTTGGATGAAGTTGCAGTGGTACAAGTTATTCTCCAGAAGTCTTGCTGAAGGGACAAGATTCTTAAGATCCTCAATTATAGAACTAATTTCACTCTATAATGTCACACTACTTTTATTCTGTATGTCAGTAGTTGACAAAAGAGTTTCACAGGCTTCCACATCATCATCATTTCCACAGGATCTATGATGAGGTTTAATTCAACTTCCAAGTGTGTCAGTTTTAATTATAAATTGAAGGACCTGGGAGTTGAACCCATTTTCCTACAATAAACCCAACTTAGCCATTTATAACCTTGTGTCTCTGTAGGATGGAATTCTAACAGGTGCCATAGTAATCTTTGAGACTCTAGATATCAATGTCAACTCAAATCCTGGATTTTATAACCTTCAAAATACTTAGCCATGATCCCTGCAACATGGGAAAGTAAAAAAGAAAAAAATATGGCTACATTTCTCTTTGAGGGAAAACAATTTAAAACTGTACTTGTCATGGTATGGCATATTTCTTCTTCCTGGGGACCTGACCATCTCTCTTGTTAAAAGTTGCTGGGTCTGAAAAGTGAACCAAATTGGGAATCTTGGAAAAAATCAGGATGTACAATTAAAGTGACTCATATATAATCTCTTACATATGCATACTTACAAATTTTTATTTTATACATTAAGATACATTTTGTTGGCTACTACATCAGTTTTTTTCTTGCTGGAACAAATATCTCACATACTCTATTGAAAAGAAAAAATATTTATTTGTAGAGTTAACAGTCCATTGTCACCTGGCTCATGGCAGACAATAGAACCAAAAAGAGAGAAAGGGCCCAATTTTATACAGTAATAATATACCCTTCCAGGTTACACCTCCAGTGGACCTACTTCCTCCAACCAGGCTGCACCAACAACACATTCAGCAACAATTAATCAATAGGCAGATCCCAGCAAGAAGCCAGTGTAGACTAGAGCTACTCTGGTGTAGGCAGGTCATAGCCAGGGGGCTGCCCAGACCCCAGAAGCTTGGGCCCATAGGCCCTAGTCAAAGGTCCCTTTAGAAAAGAGCTACTCTGGTGCAAAAGCAACAAACAGAGGACCACCTATATATCATCGCAAGTGTGTACAGGCCCTAGCCAGAACCCAGCCCAGACAAAAGGGCAGCACAGGAATCCAGAAGGCCGCCACTTTGAAGCCAGGAATTGGTGCAGTGGAGAGCAACAGAGAAAAAGCCTCTTGTTGGCTTGCTGAGAATACTCCATGTGACAGGAACCCGAAATAAAAGCAGAAGTAGCTATCCTCTTTGCAGATCAAATGAATTTCAAGCCAACACTAGAAAAAGAAGGCCATTATGTGCTTATAAAGGGCAAAATTCAAGAAGAAGAGATTACAATCATAAATACATATGCACCAAAGACTAGTGCACACAACTATATATAACAAATACTCACGGACATGAAAAATCACATAAGCATTAATACAATAGTAGTGAGGAACCTGAATACCCTATCGTCACAGATAGATCACCTAGAAAAAAAACTGAAATACTATAACTCAAATTCATGAACAAATGAATTTAACAAATGTTTATACACTATTCCACCCCACAAAGTCAGAATACACATTCTTTTTGGCTGCACATGGGTTGTTATCCAAAACAGACCATATAGTAGAACATAGAACATGTTTAATTAAGTGCAAAAAAATTTTAGTTGTCTCCTGTATATTATCAGACCATAGTGCTATGAAATTGGAGATCAATAGCAAAAGAAACTACAAGAATTTCCTAAACACGTGGAAATATAACAACACATTTCTGAATAACCAATGGGGCACAGAGAAATTAAAGAAGAAATCAGGCAGTCTCTACAAATAAATGACAATGTCAATAAAACACATTGCTATCTATGGGACACCATGAAAGAAGTCTTATGAGGGAAATCCATAGCAATGAATACTCATATTAGGAAAACAGAGGAAGCTCAAATAAGCAACCTGATGCTGAACCTCAATCTTCTAGAAGAAGAAGAGTAGGACAAACCCAAATCTCATACAAGGGAAGAGATTATAAAGATCAGAGTAAAAAATCAATGCAATCAAAACTAAAAGAACAACACAAAAATTAATGAAGCAGAATTGGTTCTTCAAGAGAATAAACAAAATTGACAAACCCTTTGCCAACCTTACCAAAAAAAAGGAAAGGAAAGACCCAAATCCATGCAATGGGTGAAATTACAATGGACCCATCAGAAATCCACAGGACCACCAATACCAACTCTGAGAAGCTATATGCCAAGAACATGGAAAATACGGAAGAAATGGACAGATTTCTAGATATGTATGAATTACCAAAGCTGAATGAAGACCTAAAAGTTCTAAACAACCCAATACCAATCACTGAAATTGAAAATGTAATTAAAAACTACTAAGAAAAGCCAGAGCCCTGATGGCTTCACTGCTGAATTCTATAAAACATTTAGAGAGCAACTACTGCCAGTATAGTTTAAACTCTTCAAAGAAATTGACAGGGAAGCAATATTCCCAAATTCATTCTTGGAAACAAGCACCACCTGAATCCTAAAATTATAGAAAGACCCACTGAAAAATAGAACTATAGATCAATCTCACTAACAAACATAGATGCAAAAAGCCTCAATAAGATTCTGGCAAACAGAATGCAAAAAATCATCATGGAGATCGCACATCCTGATCAAGTGGGATTTATCCCAAGGATGCAGGGATGGTTCGAGATATTCAAATCAATAAATGTAATATGCTATATTAATAGATCCAAGGACAAAAAACATATGATAAGCTCAATGGATGCAGAAATAGCATTTGGAAAAATCTAACACACATTCATTCATGATTAAAACCCAACAAAATTTTTTATCTTTATTAAATTTATTGGTACATTTTAAGTATACAATACAGTTACATTCATCATTGGGATCTTGTACCTTGACAAGACTTTTCTTGGTTTTCCCAGCCCTCCCTTCACACTCTCCACTCTTTCCTGTTTATAAAGACATTGTTTCCATGTTTTTTCCTTTTTACATATGTTTTCTTTTACCTTTTTACCTTTTCCCAACCCCTCTCACTTCCTCTACTCTTTTAGACCTTTTCTTCCTATTATGCAATATCAATTATACATTTTTATCCTTATTTATCCTTAGTTACACTTTTAGTTTTTCACACCAGACAAACTATTTGGTATTTACACATGTGTGATTTATTAATTTCACTTAAGATTATGATCTAAATGTGCAAAATATTGGAACAGATGGTCTCTACCACAATCTGGTAAAAGCTATCTCTGAAAATTCAACAGCCAATATCATACAAATGGTCAAAAATCCTTCACACTAAAATCAGAAATGAGACAAGGATATCTACTATCACCACTCCTGTTCAATATAGTTTTGGAAACATTAGCCACACCAATTAGACAAGAGAAACAAAAGGAATAAAGATAGGAAACAAAGAAGTCAAACTGTCATTATTTGCAGATGACATGATACTCTATATAAAAGACTCCAAGAACTCCACCAAAAGTCCTCTAGATTTAATAACCAAATTCAGTAGAGTACCTTGATACAGGGTTAACACACAAAAACCAATAACTTTCCTGTATACAAACAACAGACTCACTGAAAGAGGAACTGGAGAAACAACTCCCTTCACAATAGCATCCAAATAAAATGAAATACTTAGGAATCAATTTAATGAAAGATATCTATGACCTCTACTCTGAAAATTATAGCACTGAAAAAAGATATCAAAGAAGATATAAGAAAATGGAAAGACATCTCTTGCTCCTGGGTAGGAAGAATCAATATAGTGAAAATGGCCAGACTTCCAAACTGCCATATAGATTCAATGCCATTCAAATTGAAATTCCAGCCAGGATTTAGCTCAGCGGTTCGGTGGCCTGCCTTGCAAGTGCAAGGACCCAAGTTCAATTCCCAGTACCAAAAAACCCAAAAAAACAAAAAACAAAACAAATTGAAATTCTAACAGCATACTTCACAGACCTTGAGAAAACAATCCAAAAACTTATTTGGAACCAGAAGAGACCCAGAATAGCAAAGCAATTCTAGGCAACAAAGAGAAGGTAGGGGGTATCACAATCCCTGACTTGAAACTATACTACAAAGCTATTGTGATACAAAAAAACAGTATGGTACTGGCAAGAAACAGACCCAAGGACCAGCGGAACCTATTGGAAGATGTAGAAAAAACTCCAGACATACTCAGACACCTCACCTTTAACCAAGGAGCCAACACCCTCACTGGAGCAAAGATGGCCTCTTTAATAAATGGCGCTGGAAAAATTGGGTTTCAACTTGCCAAAGATTAAAACTAGACTTATATCTCTCACTATGCTCTGAGCTAAAACTGAAATGGATTAAAGATCTGCATAGTAAAAGAGAAACACTAAAATGGTTGGAAGAGGGGTTAGTGTAATCACCTAGAGCAGAATTCCTATTACAAAATGGAAAAAATTGGAAAGAGAAAGGAATAGGACCAAAGCAAGACTGAAATCTAGCAAGGCACACAGTAAATCCTACAGCACCCTGTCCAGCACCCAAGAGACATGGTGGAGTGGTGTGAACTCAAAAGGGCTTGAGCAGCTCCACCCCTGTGGCTTTGTCCGTTGCATCCCATATGGAGTCCTCTTGGGCTGGCTCTTCTTATTTCATGCACCTTTCTTCAGCTGACATTCCATACTCCTAGCATCTTGAGCTTCCTGGAGTCTCCACAGCAGCTCTGGCTTCATGCTCATAGCTCCATCCATTAGCCTGTCAAGGACTCATGGCAAGGATTTTAACTTCCAAAGCCTTCTTTTAAACCAGGGTGGAAGTCTTTATGACTCCATAATTCTTGCAGCTGATAACCTGTATTACCACTTGCTCTCTTGTATTCTATTAATCACCTCCAAGCCTCCTAGGTGGCCCCTCTGAACTTGTTAATTATTACAGTAATTGCAATCTGCTTGCTGTGGCTTTGGTGCCCCATAATGTCATTCTCAGATTATTAACCGGCCAAAATTATAAGTACCCATACTACCATCAGCCCTGGAACCTGCAGAAAAGAGCTATTGTACTGCTTAGGGAAATGTATCCATCTTTCCAGTGCATTCCTAAGGTATTGGTGAGTACTGTTTTCTTCAATTTCCTATTAAATCTCTGATGATTTTACTGGCCTCACATAAGATAGCAATGACACACTTTCCTAAGTCTTTTCATCTCTTCCTATATCTTGCTCATGCTTTAACTAATTTCCTGGCAGAGAAAACTCCCCTGATGTAAGAGACAATTGGACAGAATTTTTCATTATAACAAAGAAATTTCTGTGTGGCATAACTCAGCTGTCCTACTATTGCTTTGAAGTTATAAATATTGCAAAACTTTGGTTACATGGCTTAGAAATAAATTGCACTATAATTATGAAGTATTTCTTTGCAATGTTTTCATTTGGTTATTTATATCCTTTAGTTTTATATTTTATTAGTGTTTGTATTCTGCAAGCAAGTTTGATTGTCCAATGTGCCAATTATTGAAGACAGGATGTATTTTGAAAGAGAAAAAGTTTAAACTGATACCTATGAATAATTCTTACAAGTTTAATGATGAACAAATGCATTCTGGATTATTTCACAGAACAAGACTATCAAGAGATCTTTTTTTTTTTTTAAATGCTGTGTATACAAGGAAAGCTACTGATCCACTGGTTTTACTTGAGATAATAATCCAAGTTGCCTTGGCCCATTTTTTGTTGTTTGTAGTAGGCAAGTAAAAATGTGCAATGCTTCCAGAAATCTTGAAAAGGCACTTAATTACAAATCACAGCCATTTGACAAGAAAAAGTGCTGATTATTTCAAACAGCTATTGGAATTCAAAACAGAGGAGGATTTTTTGTGAAGAAAACTCATATTCAGTCAAAAGTCTTAAAATGAAGAAGAATAAACGAGTCTTTTGTAGGAAAATGGATGTACCTTGAGACTATAATGTTAAGTGAAATAAATCAAACACAGAAGCTTAAATATTGTGTGATTTCTATTATGAGAAACTCAATATATAAATTATAGAGTAAAGTAAAATATAATAGGAAACAGGACCATCCTTTGCAAAAGGAAAGTGTACCAAGAGATGGAGGGAGCAGGGGAAGTGAGGGGAAGGGAATGAATAAGAGAAGTAAGATATGTCATGTACATGCATCAACTCCCCACTACAAATGTAATCATTATATACTACAAGCATGTACTAATAAAATAAATAAAATAAAAAGCAAGATACTGAGTAACAAAATAAATCATCTTGAAGAAAACCAAAGTTTACACAATTGGTAAGCAACTAAAAGTATCAACATGCACGTACTGAATGAAACAAGATGCAGCTGGAAAAAGTGAAGAATCCACTCAAAAAAATAGTAAGATTATTGTAGTGATGAAAGGTCACATACAATCGAAGAATTATGTGTAATGAACTGAAAAAGAAGAGCTTGTTTTCCAGGTTAATTAGTAAATAGTTTTCACCGATAAACGTGCTGCGACATTTGTGAGAGCTGTAAGTGGTAGAGAAAATTTTTTTAAACTTATTAGCGCAGTAAGTTGTTGAAGCCAAAAATGATGTCTTGGAGAAACTGCTTTGGCATGTACTCTAATGGTGCCCTATCCATGGTTGCCTCCATGAGATAGTTTATCTTTTTAATTGTTAAGAAAATATTATCTTAACATTGTGTCAATACTTTGGTTTCTTCACAGAGAGGTAAAAAAATGAATTCTATTCTGTTTTGATGCTACAAAAATATTTAGCTTTATTAAGCAAACACCTGATTACTTGAAAATGTTAAGAAATCTAAAAGCCTTAGCAAAGAGCATATAAATTTCCTCTCCCAGCAGAAATCTTGTGGACTGAAAGATTCCTGGATTTAAAACTGAATTTTGGAGGATATTATGCTGCAAAAGCCTAGCTTTTACCCCTTGAGTCAAGTATGGGATGAAATACAAAGGCCAAGTGACAGAACTTAAAAGATATAAAAAGGAAGGATGAGATAATTTTCAAAGCAACTCCCTGAAATACTTTGTGACAGCCTACTGGCCATAAAGGTGGGTCATTTAAAATCAAGAACTGTGCTGGGGATTAGCTCAGTAGTTCTGCCGCCTGTCTCGCAAGCACAAGGTATCGAGTTGTATCCCCAATACTAAAAAATAAAAATAAAATAAAATAATATCAAGAACCAATCAGCATCATATTGCATCATTATTTCCTTAGGAGAGAACCAAAAGACTCCATTTGCTACCTGAATCTTAATAGCTTAACACTTTATGGAGCTAAGTCATTTTCCAGTGAATATGGATTACAGATACTGTACTTATCTTGCAACATTCAGACATTTATTTGAGTCCAAACCACTCACTCACCAGAGACAATTTATTGCCTATCTTAAAGCATATTTGCTTACTCTAGTCCATGTGCTAATCTGAGCAAGTTCCGTTGGAAGAAGAGAAGAGAGAAAATAACAAAAGAGCAGATAAATTTTGGAAACAGATCCCATATTTTTAATGATGCCAAAAAGAAGGGAAGGCATGTAATTTGTAAAGCACCCACAGGGCTCTAAAACTTGATTAGTCAAACAGACAGAAAACATTTTCAAACCCTTTCTTAATTGTAACAGATGGTTGAGCAATAAATTTCTATTTCAAACTAAAGGATGTTCTTCAAATATATATGGCTAGAGCCCAAGCTAACCAGGATAGTATTTCCTTGTTCAAAGAAAATTATGTCTATATTAGTAAACAATTAAAATTGCTCCCACTAGCTGCCTGGGTGGAACTATTATTACTGAAATTGAAACCTTTAGCATAATAAAATTTCATACCTATAAAGGAACAAGGCTTCCATATTCCTCTCATTTTACAGATTTAAAAAATGAAACAAACAAATCTAAGACCTAGACAGGTTAAGTGGTTTTCCCCAAACCACATAGCTAATTACTGCAAAGTTGGAACCCACATTTGAAACACCTGGCTTTCAGTAAAGCGCAATTTTCTAGTCACCACTACATGTGCGATGCCACCAGTAATACCAAGGCTCAAAGGGATTAAAAAATAACTTGGCCCGAGCCACAGAGCTAACTCATGACAAAATTCTGTATGCATCCAGAACTTATTTAACATTCTATGATTTGCAAACTGTACTCAACATGACAGTTTGAAGAATTTCCTACAAAAGAAACTAGAGGATGAAGAAATGAGTATTGGCTCTGAAATTAAATGGTAAATTATAATCTCAGTTCTGTCATTTGGTAGCTGTCTGCACATTGGCAATATACAAGTCTCATTAAGCATCAGAATAATCCAGAAACTGGAGACATTAACACCAGCATTATAAGGTTGAAATGCGTTTTAAATGAGAATTCATGTAAAATAACTATCACAGTGCCTGGCATATCACAAACACTCAATAGATGTTAGTAGGGAAAGGTTTCCTCTCTGTCTATATCAAAATGTTCAGATTCTTTAGGAGATAGATAGATAGATAGATGATAGATAGATAGATAGATAGAAATCAATGAAATTCTTCTGCTCTGTGCCAATCACATTATCCACCTATTTACATCTTTAAGTTGGGAGGAGGGATGGGACTAGAATATAAAGAGGTAGTAAATGGGAAAATGAAAATGATCTATCAAAAAAAACTTCCCCACCCATAAGTGAGCTGAAATATAAGATAGGCTTTCTATTCTAACACTCTCCTTCAATTACTTGTTATTATATGACCTACCTCTAGAGAGTCTTTTAAACATCAATGATATCCAAAGCCTCATAACAAAACTTATTTCACCCTGTCATTCTCCTGGAAGAAGTATAAGTATCACCCTCAAGTCAGATGTGAAGCTGTAGCGGGGGAGAGAAAAACATGTATACTGGGTTCCTCTGGCAGGGAGAATAAGTGACTTGGGTACTCTGATGTTGAGATGCCTTCAGCTTGCTTATGCACTAAGAAGATAAAGGCCCACCCCCAAATTCTGATCAAAGGAGAATTACTATGCTCATTTTATGGATGAATGACCTTTTGAGACTGACATACTAATCAAGTTCATGCAGTTTTGTAAGTGACAGAACCAATATTGCTAGTATATTGACAAGGGAGAAAGTCTAGAAAGAGTCATCAGAATAAGAGCTAGAAACAAAGATATAGAAACAAGGCAACAGACATATGGCACCGGTGTAACAATTCCCAATTTGAAACTATACTACAAAGCCACTGTGATAAAAACAGCATGGTTGGCAAAGAATGTACTGGCAAAGAAACAGGCCTGAGGATCAGTGGAACAGACTGGAAGACACAAAAACAAACCCAGATGTACTCAGCTACCTCATCTTTGACAAAGGAGCTGACCATCCTCAGTGGAGGAAAGATAGCCTCTTTAATAAAAGGTGTTGAAAAAACTGGATTTCAACCTTCCACAGATTAAAACTAGACCCTTATCTTTCACCATGCACTAAATTAAAACACAAATGGATTAAAGATCTAAATATTAAAACAGAAACATTAAACTTGCTGGAAGGTAAGTTAGGCAGAACTCTGGAAGACACTGGCATAGGAAAAGACTTTATAAACAAATCTTCAGTATCATGGGAACTAGCAGATAGAATCAACAACTGGGATCTCATCTTATTAAAAAGCTTCTGTACTTCAAAAGAAAGCATCAGCAGAACTAAGAGACAACCTACAATGTGGGAAAAAAATTTTTACCAGCTGTTCCTCAGACAAAGAACTATTATCAAGAATATATAAAGAACTCAAAACAATCAGCCCCTCCAAATATAAAGACCCAATCCAAAAAAGGGCATCCGAAATGAACAGACATTTCTCAGACAAAGAACTCAAAGCAGCAAGTAAATATATGAAAAAATGTTCCACATCACTGGTCATTCGAGAGATGCAGATGAAAACAACACTGAGATTCCACCTCACCCCACAAAGAATGGCTGCTATCAAGAAATCACACAATAACAAATGTTGGCGTGGTTGTGGGGAGAAAGGAACCCTTCTCCATTGTTGGTGGGAGTGAAGACTGGTGCAACCACTATGGAAATCAATATGAGATACCTCAAAGAGCTTGGACTGGAGGTTCCATTTGACCCAGCCATCCCTCTGCTGGGTATCTTTCCAAGAGAACTAAAAGAATCATATCACAGAGAAGTATGTGCACCCATGTTTCTAGTGGCACAGTTGGTAATAGCTAAATCTTGGAAACAGCCCATTTGCCCATCTGTTGGAAACTGGATAAAGAAGATATGGTTTTTCTATAAAATGGAATATTACTCAGCCATAAAGAACGAGAAAATAGATTCATTCATAGGAAAATGGATACATATTGAAGATATACTCCTAAGTGAAATAAATAAGTCACACATGTGTAAATACCAAATAGTTTCCCTGGTGTGAATAATCTGCAACAATGCATAAGATCCTAATAAGATTACTGACATTTAGAAATGGGAAGAAAGGAGCTAAATGTGTAGGGAAGGTGGGATGGGTAGGAGAAGAGTAAAAAGGGAAAAGAAAAAAATGTGAGAGAATGAAAAGATGAAAATAAAGTGTTTGTAGATGGGGAGGGGAGGAGGGGGTGAAGGGAGGGCCGAGGTAAGGGGAAAAAATGAGAATCAAGACTTGTCATGTAGAGGTACAAGATCCCAACAATGAATGTAACTGTACTGTATCCCTAAAACGTACCAATAAACTCAATTAAAGCTGAAAAAAAAAAACAGAAAGAAACAAGGCATATAGCACCATGGGTCAAATGTCCCAGAAACCCAGGTAGTATCCATTCAAACAATAGGGATAGAGCACTCTCAGGCTGAAGGACCTGTTGCGCAAACATGTATTCCTGCATTAATGGTAAAAAGCAAGGCCCTAGGCAAATGCTCCCATCCATACCTTAGAAGTCTGGCTGTCTACCTAGAACACTCCCAGCTCTTCTTAAATTGTCTAAAATATAAATAAAAATATTATTCATATATAAAGAATTTTATCATTGTCACACTGAAGAAAAATATAGACATTCTCCCAACAAGATGCATTGAGCTTATTAGTGTATATCAGATTGTATTACCACATACATTTTAGTTTTTAACATATAAATTTATGGTAGGAGAAAGGAAAGAAGTGAAAAGAAAAAAATATGAGAAAAGAAAAAATTCAAACAAAGTCTTTGTAAATAGGGGAGGGTGGAATGGGTGAAGGGAGAGCAGCAGTATGAGGAAAAAATGAGAACCAAAATACATCATGTAATGGTACAAGATACCAATGATTAATGTAACTGTACTATATATCTAAAAAGTACCAATAAACTCAATGATAAAAATACAAATTTATTACTGGATAACTCTCAATACCAGAAGTTCCAAATGACTCCAGCGGCCTACAATCAAGGTTGCCTGAAAAACTGTATTCCCAGTTCTGGGGAAAAAGAAGAAAAAACTCTATTTCCACACCTCTTCTAGCTGCTACAGGTTGTCTGCATTCTTGGCCTCCACCCCAACACACATTTCTCTTGCTCCTCTCCCTGACTGTGAACTTTTGCTTCGCTACTCTAAGGATCCTGTGGTTACGCTGAACCCACCAGGCAGTCTTTGAAAGTCACGCATCCCAAATGCCTTAATGAAATCACATCTTCAAAATCTCTTTACCATGTAAGACAACATGTTCACAGAGATATAAGGCATATTGCCAGGGATTGGACAAGGTTATATTTGAGTTGTTAGTCTCTCTACCAAAAAGGTCTAAAATTGCTTATTTGGAGTTTTTTTTTAATTGAATAAAATCTGTGCTTCAGATTAGCATTTTTGCCTGATATGCTAGAAACTTTAAAACCACACTGATTCTTCCCTTTCACTGTCTCTGTCATTCAAGCTCTGAATCATCTCAAAACTTACCCTTTCTATCCCATTTCCACTTTTTTTTTTTTTTTTGGTTTCTACTATTGTCAAAATTTAACATCAAATTTATTTAATAAGGTAATGATACATAGAAATACTAAAATCCTGGGATTGTTTTGGGACTTCACTGGGTTGGCTTTAATCTTCATGGCAGAGTCTGCAAAGAAATTGACAATTCTCAAACATTATAAGAACAAGGGCAAATTCATGTAAAAATTCCACAAGAGTGTCATGACTTTGCCATACACAGAGGTACATACCTGTAATCCCATCATTGAGGCAGGAGGATCGCTGTGAGTTTGAGGCCAGCCTGGGCTACAAAGTGAGTTTAAGGTAAGCCTGGACTATGTAATATACCCTGTCTCAAAAAACCAAGAAGAGTCTCATGGTTTTAACTGACATAACTAAAAAAGTGATTCCCAAGTTCAAACTTCCTTAGCTTGATCTGGTGACACTCCTACATTCTTTGCTATGCATTAATGTTCACCTCTTTCAAATAAAAATAGTAAGGTATCATAAAACAGATTAAGAATCACTGTTACTTAAGGCATATATAAGTGAATGATTAGTTTGTAGTGAACTTGGTATGATTACCACAGATGACACCTACCAGTGCCAACACCAGCTCATGATTATAGAAGAAAAAGAAAATAATTCTTAATTCAGATCCTTTCCACCTATGGTCTGAATTATTTCAAAAACATCCAAACTTTTAAAAATTAATTTTATTGGTACATTTAATGTATACAATATAATGGCATTCATTGTTGGAAGTTTGTACCTTTATATAATCTCAGCTATTATTTTTTCCACATTTCCCTGCCATCTCTTCAACCCCTCCTTCCCTCCCTCCCTATCTACAAAGACTTTGTTTCCATTATTTTTCATTTTCTCATATTAATTCCATTCCCCTCTTTCCTTTCCCCTACCCCTCCTTTCCCCTTTCCCCTACCCCTCCCATTTCCCCTTCCCCTTTGTCCCTTTTCTTCCTATTTCACATTATCTATTATACCTTTTTTAAAAAATATGTTTTTTTTATAAAATGGAGTACTACTCAGGCATAAAAAATGAGAAATTAGAGACATTTATAGCCAAATGGATGTACATACGCTTAAGTGATATAAATAGGACACACATGTAAATACCAACTAGTTTCTCTACTATAAGAAACTGAAAGTGTAAACAGCTGTAAATAAAAACATCCATACTTAACATCAGGGTAACATTTTCTGTCTGCTTTAATCCATTTCACAAAGTGCTTTCAGAGTTATGTTTTCACACAAAATTATTAGAAGAAGAGCATTTAAGAAGATCAATTTTGGTACCACTCTGTGGAGGGGCCATGGTTGTATGACCTATTGGCTGGTTGATTGCTTGTGACTGGCTGAAGTCAGCTCAGTTATTTTGTTTTGTTCAGTCAATCACAACAAATCCTTTCAAGTTCGGTTTCTTTTTTGTTTTTTTGTGTTTTTTTATTACAAATTGTGGACACAGAAACAACCTCAGGTTTACAGATTCTTTATCAAAACAAATAACATGTCAGATCCTTCATTGAGGAATCTAATAGCCACCCTCTACCTAACAAGGTAAAGTCTGCAAGCCTTAGTTTGGCAATCAGTCTCTGCATATTCTTAACATTTTAGCCACACAGAGCTCTTCATTATATCCCAAAGGGCCAGAACACTTGAGAATGTTTTGACTTTACTCGCTGTATTGCTCACCACCCTAATCTCTTTCTATACTTACTGTACTAAGTTTCAAGTCAGCCTTTTCATACACTCAGTAAGAGACCCAACCGGATTTCACCTGTCAATTCCTCTGAGAATCTTGTCTCAAAATCTGTAATATCCCAAATTAGTCATTCCCATGAAGTCTGCAATAATCCCTAGCTTTCTTTTTTTATTGCTCAAAATAAAAGTTCATGGAAGGCAAGGGTTGGGTCTAATTTTGGGGAGTTTGTTTCTTTCTTTTTTTCTTTTTTAAATTTCTGACATAGCAGTTAATATAGGCGCAGCTCAGGCCCTTGTGCTTGTGAGGCATGCGGTGGCCCGAGCTAAACCCCTGGTCCGATAACTTTCATATTTATATAGTTCAGAGCAAAACTGGAACTCAGACTTGTTCTTTACAGAATATTGGATCAGTGGCAGCCTGGGGATCCATTAATATTAATGTGCATTTTAAATTTTGTTCATAATAGAGAAAAAGAAAAAAATCTTGATTCTTTTACTTTTCTCCCTTTTCTCTCTGCATTGGTATCTGAAGACACAAAATGAAGATATAGAAGTAAAGATGTGCTTGTGATCCAGACAATTCCAGACAGTCTAATCCATTTCTAGAAATAGATCTGAGATAGTGCTACAACTGGAAGAAGCTAAACGAATCATAATACAAAGGAATCTTAAGGGAAAAATGTGTTAAATCAGAGGTTTTCATAGCACAAACTCAGTTTTAAGTGCAAATTAGGCATTCTAGTGCAATCTTTGGGGTGAGAATTTGGGAGTGGAGAGGGAGAACATCTCTACACTGGCCAAAAATTAGGGGAGACCAAGGTGCCTAGAAAAGTCTCAATTCAGTTCTCACAGAATTTCTTGCTCGGTGGTTAAGGCAGGTGCAGGGATTCTGTTAGCTGGCTTTGGGCATCAAATCCTTAGGAAAACATTAAAGCAGGAGGAATATGAAGGAATTTATTCAGCGACCATACAAACTCTTCTTAGAGATTCCTAGAAATATCTGTGTATACTATAGAAGCACTAAGCAAGCTAATAGTCTATAATTACACACATTGGAAACAAGAGTCCTGGGAGACTGAGTGTTAAAGTTCACGTAACACCCATCCACCCACCCAGTTTTACACAAAGCTGGTGAGGACTGAGGTCATTCAGCTTTTACTGAATGAACAAAAAGGAAATGCATGATGAGATGGAGGTCAGAGGTTTTTCACTTTTACCATAAAGGAGATTTTATTTTCAATATCCAGATTTATTCTCAGTAGGAAACTATGAACTAATGATATTGAAGGTCTCTTTCAGAAAGGAGTCAATTATTTTGAAATCTTAATTCAGTGGCTGGCACATGTCCAAGTTTTATTCCTGAGTTTATCATCCTACCTAAAATCAACCACCAGCTTTTTATTATGCTATGCATCAGTTTTTTTGCTCATGCAGCTGAACTCCAATTTATTCACTGTACAGCAGAAAGACAAACTAGATATATAAAGCAATTTTTAAGTAAAGGATGAAAGAAGCTATATCAAATAAAGCACAGTGATCTACTTAGTTTTGTTGTTAATGGGGGGCAAAGTACAGAGTAAAAACAAATAAGTGAAACATTAATATAGTGTATCTTTTCTGTTGTGTAACTGCCTAGAGATGCTAAGTTGAAATATTATCTAACAATTTGCCAGTAGAAGAAAAAGAATAACAGCAGATGGGCCAAGCAGAAGTCAGAGCCAAATCATTTTGTATTTGTTTCAATTTTTTTTTCAGTTTCGTTATGGATATGACTGTGATAGATAGTCCTACATCAGAAAACATGTATCAGACATTCTTGTAATTATATTACACATGTGTTTCTTTTAGGGCTCCTTTTATAAACAGGATATTACCATAAGGATTTCCAAGAAGAGATAGATAAAATTAGGAGTTCTTGAGAAATGGAAGAACTGTATAAAAATGAAAAAAAATAGAGAAAGACTAGCACCAGGAAGCTGCATACCATGATGCCATTGCCCTGCTTTTGATGTTAAATTATTTTACTCATGATGATATTTATTAGTTATCATGCACTAACTCTGATCCTGTTCAATTTGTCATCAGGAGCTAAGTGGTACAACAGCAAGAACAACAGATGTTGGGAATGACAAGCTAAATTACTGAAAACTCTGCCAATAATTGCCCCTCAAAAGTAAATGGTCTGACTTTCCTGAATTCATCTCTTTCACAAGCAGCCAATGTGTGTGCTTGGTACCATCTGTTTCCTGGATGCAGATAACCTTGGTTCCTGCCATACCGGACAAGTCTACCCATCACAGTTAAACTAGTATCACATTGTCACTGTAAAGCATTTCTTCCAACTTCAGCATTGCCTATTAGTCAGGACCGCAGTTGGCAAACAGATATAATTCTCACAGGAAATTTGCATATTTTGGCAAGCCTACCTCAGATCTAATACTTTTCATTGTACATTGTCCAGTATACTTTATATATTTCTGTAATACTATAGAAGTACATTTATAAAATATCTTCCCTAATTTTATATTGAGACACTAGTTTATTAGTAATAAAACTGGATTTATTTAAATAATAATTTACTAGATAGCTATTTGCAGAATATATATTAACTCATACTGATTAAAACAACACTTTGATTACTATCAATTACTTACAGAGGAGAAAATCAAGACATTGAAGGTTTACTTATCAGTTCTTAATGATAATTTTACAGGTGCTGGGCAAAAGAGAAATCAAAGATACAGCAATGATAAAAGACAGGACTTCTGCCTTCAAGAGGTTTAAGTCTATTTGACAAAAGGAAAGTTAAATATATTATTAGCTATAACAAAATCCAGCTATTAATTTCCAAAAAAGGTGTGATCAGAGATTATAACAGAGTTTAATTTTGAATGGAAATCAATAAAAGTCTTATTGAGAACAGAACATTAAAATTTAAAGCACAGGATAACTATGAGTAACCTGAGCAAAAAGAAAATGAAAGAGTGGTGTAGGCTTTACTGCAGCAAAATAGTGAGCTTTGGATGGAAGAGAGGTTAATGCTTTCCAAGAATGGATGGAAGATTTGTGAGCTGGTTTAAAGTTACTCCAATGCAGCGTGAAGTGGTAGCATGCATGTGCCTATATTCTCAGAACCCTGGAAGACTGAGTGGAGAGATTGCAAGTTCAAGTCCCACCTGGACAATTTAGTGACTTATGAGACCTTAGTGCAAAAGAAAAATTCTTCTAAGGTATTATGATATATTTCAAAGCAAAGCCTCTGGGTTGAATCTCCAATACTACAAAAAGAGGAAGGAAGTGGGGAAGGAAGGAAGGAAGGAAGGAAGGAAGGAAGGAAGGAAGGAAGGAAGGAAGGAAGGAAGAAGGAAGGGAGGAAGGAAGGGAAACAAGAAAGAATATTTGGGGGTTCTTTACATTTTATTAAAATTTTAGCTATAGTAAGATTCAGTGAATGCCTCCAACATTCCAAGCTTTAATCCTTTGCTTTTTACAAACTTTTAATTATATATTATCTTAATATAGACAGAATTCTAATTTTCTAAATCAAGAACCTGGATGTTTAAAGTTCTGATAACTTGAATGCCTTTCACAAAATCACATGCATAGAAAATATTCCAGCCACAATTTGAAAACAGTCTAACTCCAAAGTCAGTTCTTATTGTTCTATATCAAATGACCTTTTCAGCAGCATAAAAAATTAAAACATAGTAACTATAATATTTCATTATGGTGATTTCTCCATCAAAGAAAAAAAAGTGTCACATAAGATCACACGCTTATGTAGGTGAACAGACACTGCTATTAAAACAAAACAAACAATAAATATGCTCATTGCTCCTTTCACATACATTACCTGAGAACATATCTGTTGATTTTGTTTTTTGGATTTTTTTTCTGGTACCACAGATCAAACTGAGGACTTTGTTCTTGCCATAACACTGAGCTACAACCCCGGCCCTTTTGATTTTGTTTTTTGTTGGGCTGGTTTGTTGAGGGGCTTAGATTAGCCAAGTGATAATTCACTAGTGAACAAACTTATTTTTCCTGTTAAATTATTTATGTGAAGGGTGGTAAAATGAGCTTGTGCCATTGTTACCATGAAAAAAGCTTCCATTGTTTGCCTCAGAAATATTGTACCCCCTGGTGTGAAATATTGAATATTGTTTAAATATTCCTAAATAAAGGAATAACTATAATTTTTAGGTCAGTTGGTAAGAAGTTTTACAAAACAAAATGTAAACAATCTGAAAATGTTGATCAATTAAAATATTTTCTTATAATTTTCATGCATTTTATACAGAATTTATTTTATAGCAAATTTATTAAAACACCATCATTAGCAATTTTTAAAAGTGGACAAATTGGACTGATCTAGAGCAATAACCCCACCTAATAAAGTGTAATTTCTAACAGAGCAAGTTTTCATCATTGCATCCCTATCACTTGGGAAAATATTACCATTAAATAAACAATTATCATGAATTAACAAATTAATGTGCCTCCACATTAGCCAAATAGTTTATTTCTTTTGGAACAACTTCCCTCCCTCACAAGAGACTGAGTGAGGTTTCTGAGAGTCCTCTATCAACTGTTCATGGGAGTTATCTGCCAACCACAAGAGGATATCAGCCTTAAAATGCAGATGCCCTGCAGATAACAGAAGAGAAAGAAGGAAGAAAACAAGCCTTTGATGAAATCAATGAGTCTTCCTATCAGTCTCAAAGCTTGTTCTACTCTCTTAATTTGGGTAATGATAATTTTGAAGTAATAATTTATTATTAATTTAATAATTTATTATTATTTAGATTAATAATTTATTATTAATTATTGATTTGAGTTAGACTTTCTTCAATTGGACTTGAAACCACTCAGATGTCTACCTTTTTTTTTTGGACCAGGGATTGAACTCAGAACCTTGCAATTGTGAGGCAGGTGCAGTGCCATTGAGCTAAATTCCCAGACCTATCATTTCTTATTTGAGGCTGCATTATAAATTTCTTAATATATTCTGAACTTCTTGATATATTTAATTCATATTTTTGAGCCATTAAAGAGTACAAAATTTTAACTAGACAAAGATGAATGAGGTATATTCTTTCCCTAAAGAAGCATACAAACAGAAAAAGAAGCCAAATAAATTACAAATTCCAATTATTTAATACAGAATATATACTTATTATTTATTCTCTATTATTCTTTCTCTGCAGTTTTGTTATCAGCAATGTTTAATAAGTTAAAGCCACATCTGCATTGAGCCTATAGATAGCTTGGCAGGAAAGATATTTTATTTTCATCGTATATAAATAGCATTAGGTTCTGAATTATGTGGGGTTTTCTGTGTTTTCTCCATGCATTATACTTCTGCAAACACTAACTATATCCTGAATTGAATAGTGTCCTCCATAGTTCATCTCCACTCAAAAACCCAGAATGCAGAATATTTATAAGATTCTAATAAGATTACTGACATTTAGAAATTTGAAGAAAGGAGCTAAAGGTGTAGGGAAGGTGTGATGCGTAGGGGAAGAACAAAAAGGGAAAAGAAAAAAATGTGAGAGAATGAAAAGATGAAATAAAAAAAAATAAATAAATAAAAAATAAAAAAAAAATAAAAAAAAAACCCAGAATGCAACCTTATTTGAATATAGGTCTCTGCAACTATGATCAAAGTATGGGCTGAAATCTAATGAGGCTGCCCTTATCAGAGGCAAAAAAAAAACACAGAGATGAAAGCAGAGAAGCAGTCTCTGAAGACAGATATTTACTAGTGAACCACAAAATGTTAGAAGCTGATAGGAATCTCCTCTAGAGCTTCCAAAAGAGATATAGCCCCACTGGTGTATTGATTTTGGACTTCTGGCCTCTAGAACTATGAGAGAATAAAATTCTGTTCCTTAAAGTCACCAAGTTCATAATAAATTGTTACGGCAAGTTACTGGTTATATTAAGACGATAATACAAGTAACACTGGTTTTACTTATAGAATAGAATTGGGTTATAATTGTGCTGTGGTAAATGAGAAGGATCTGTGTTTATGCTTAGACACAGGGTTTTTCTCTTTTTTATTGTACATGTTTGCAGTACACAAAGATTTTTTTAACTTGGTTTTTAACTGTATAAAATTACAAATACTAATAAGAAATAAAGATCTATGAAGAGTGAAGCAGTTTTCAAGAGCAATGAAATTAGGGGACCAGAAAGCAGAAGGTTGATCCAAGGTATATGGAAGCTTTCCTCAGGGTCATACCTTCCCTAACTTAGCTATTTTGGAAAATGAAAATCCAAACAATGATTCAAATTTCTGCTCAAGCTGAGTGGGTTCAAACCCATTGTTATTTTAAAAATAACAATCTCTAAAACCAGTGACACTAGGGGAGCATATAAGTTATAAAAAAGCATAGAAAAAATAATATAATAAAGTTAATTTTCAAAAGCATAGCAAACACTCTAACTTCTAAAACAGAATGTACCTTATTAGAGACCTTATGTCTTTGCAAACTTCCTAAAGAAAACTAAGACAAATTAGACACATACTAGTCTCCTAGTAAAATTTTAATTAATAATATAAATTGTATAAGCCATATTTTATGATCATACTTAAATAAAAAATCCAATCTCTTTAAAATAAAATAATACATAAGTGATGAGAATTAATAAAGGAAAATAGAAAGGAGAAAATTGGAATCAGAAGAATAATAAAACCCAGAATAATGAAACAAAAAAATGCAATTTTCCTGAATTCTTAAGTATTTTCAATGTTAAAAAAGACAGGATGGAGTCAGGTGTGGTAGCACATACCTCTAATTCCAGCAACTCAGAAAATCTAAGGCAGTCAGATCATAGCTCCAGGCCAGCCTAGACAAAGTAAATAGGACTGGGAGAACTGTTTACATTGGAGAAGCCCTGGTTTCAACCCCAGTAGGAATAAAAGAAAGACAATAAATAAACATATAAGTAAAAGATTGAAGAAAAATGAATCAAATTAAGAAAAGACACACTGGTGACCACTTGATTAAAAAGAAACCATAAGGGCTGGGGATTTAGCACAGTGGTTTGGTGGCCTGCCTTGCAAGCACAAGGACCCAAGTTCAATCCCTGGTACAAAAAAAAAAAAAAAAAAAAGAAAGAAAAAAAAGAAACCATAGATCAAGGGCTCATTTGGGGGAAAAAATGACATAAATTTCTAGGCTCTCTAGTTAACAATTATAAAAAAAATGCAAATTCAGAAAGGATAATGACATAAAATAACAAATAGATATATAAGTAAATATATAGTATATAATAAATATATAAATAGCATAAATATACATAGTTTCATCAAAGCTCTGAACTTTCTCTACTCTTTTACCTAATAAAGATTTTCATAAGACTTTATCCTATGAAAATTTTTAGTAGCAAACATGCAAATTCACATGCCTTCGTTGCCTTTAATCAGACACAAAGCTGAACCAAAGCACTTTGGAGAAAGAAGAGAGGACAGGAGAGTGAGGACCATGGAAGCATCTACCTAGTCTCATAGATTCCAATACCAGAGCAGAATACTGAACTACCTTCAGAAATCTCCCCTTAGGATAGATACAGTTCCTGATGTGGGGATTTGTTGTCATTTTGTTTTGTTTCCCTGAATGAACAGCAGTGGTTCATGAGTCCCTGACAAAACTGTCATTCAGGGAGAGCCTGTGGATTGGAATTACACATCAAATATTTATGCTATCAACTAGGCAAACGCAGGTATCACAGTTCAGAAACAGAGTATTTAGAACATTTGCAACCCTCTGATCTATCATATCTCACTGTCCTTTCCAAGATTATAGACTCAGAAGTGGGCTGTAGCAAAGAGGACAAAGTAGAAATGAGATTTTTGAGGGAAGAATTTATATTTGGCTTCTACACTCCTAGTATTTAACACAGAAAAGTGAGATTAATTAAAATAGTAGCGGTGTGGACCAGAACAGCATGGCTTCAGGCAGGACCAGCCAAAGCCCCGCCCCAACACCAATGACTTTGGGCACACAGGCAAAGTCAAAATACCACTCCGAAAAGAGATGCACAGGCACACAAGCAACAGCCAGAGGCTCACCCCAGTACCATTGGTAAGTGTGTGGAGACTCTAGCCAAAAGCCTGCTCAGGACTGGGGTGCACAGGCACCAGCCAGATACTCTCCCAGGCAACAGCTACATAGGGAAGAAGGCTGCAGTGAAAGGCACACTTAGATACCATCCCAAGTGTGCACAGGCCCAAGCCAGAAGCCCACCCAGTCAACAGGTCAGTGCAGGGATCAAGGCAATCATCCTGAACCCAGGAATTAATGCAGTGATGAGTAGCAGGGAAAGGCCACCTGGTGACTTGCTGAGAATTGAAAACCACTGGGCAAACAAAATGTTGTCTCAAAAAAGGTGCAGCACAATGCATCAGTTGGAATGAGAAGACATATAAACAAGTCTTAAAATCAGAATTCCAGATCACCTAAGGTAACCCCAAAAGGAGAGAAGATGGAAAAATCTGATACTCAACCACCTGGACTCCCTGAATGGGGAATGAAAGAGGATCTGGAAAAAATGAAATCAGAAAGAATTTCTTGGATAACAACAGAGATTGTGCCCATAGTGCAAGACATGATTAATTAATCTAGAACAGACACAGATGAAAAAGTAGAGGAGCTGAGGAAAATGATGGAATCCCAATATAATAAATGGAATCCATAAAACAGACACAAACAGATTTCCCAGGAGATTAAAAACTCCATTAAAAGTTTACACAACAGAATGAGCCAATGTGAGGACTAAAATTTCAGATAAAGAAGATAGGATTGCAATCAGTGTTCAGAAAAATAAAAATTTCTTAAAAATAGTAAAATATCAGGAGAAATCAATGCAGCAGCTGTTAGATGATGCACAGAAGAATAAGGATGATTGGAGTCAATGAAGAAACAGGAGAAAGTGCAGATGACATTTTAAAAAAAACTGTTCACAGAAGTAATGGCAGAAAACTTCCCAACCAGAGTAAAAGAACTTAACATACAAATAAGTGAGTCCTACATGAGGACTCAAACTAGCCATGATTAAAAAAAAAATCTACAGCTAGACATAAATAGTTAAGATTCCAGAAGCCCAACAGAAGGATAAAATTCTAGAAGCAGTTAGAGAAAAAGAGAAAAGAAACAAATCACATACAAAGGAAAGCCCATCAGAATCACAGAAGACTTCTCCACACAAACCCTCAGGGCAAGAAGAACCCCAAGTGAAGTATTTCAAGCCCTGAAAGAAAAAAACCTCTAATCCAGATTGCTGTACCCTGTAAAACTATCTTTCAAAATCTATGGAGAGGGGCCGGGGATTTAGCTCAGTGGTTCGGTGGCCTGCCTTGCAAGGGCAAGGACCAGAGTTCAATCCCTGGTACCAAAAAAAAAAAAAAAAAAAAAAAAAAAAAAAAAAAAATCTATGGAGAAAGAAGATACTTTCATGACAAAAAGCATTTCAGAAACGTCATAGGAAAAGACAATGAGGATCACAACCCCAGGAAGCCCAACAGAATGAATCTATCAGGCATGACAAGAATGTAAATGCAGAGGGGGAGAATCCAACAAAAATAAAAAGTCATGACAAGAAAAAGTCAATATATATCAGCTATAACCATTAAGGTGAATGGTCTTAATTCCCCAATCAAAAATAACAGACTGGCAGAATGGATCAAGAAGCAAGATCCAACAATATGCTGCATACAAGAAGAGCAATTTAAAAAGAAATTCATAGACTAAAAGTTAAAGGGTGGAAAACAATACTCCATGCAACAGGAACCTCAAAAAAATAGGTGTAAATATACTCTTTGCATATCAAATGGATTTCAAGCCAACACTGATTAAGAGAGACAAAGAAGGACACTACATTCTTGTAAAGGGAACAACTCAAGAGGAAGAGATGACAATCATAAATATATATGCACCAAACACTAGTGCACATAGCTATATAAAATACTAATGGATATAAAAAATCAAATAAGCACCAATACAATAGTAGTGGAGGACCTTGATACCCGACTGTCACAAATATATGGATACACTAGACAAAAGTAAACAATGAAACACTAGAACTCAGTCAAACTGTTGAACAAATAAACTCAACAAATGTTAAGATACTCTCTTTTTTTGTTTTGTTTTGTTTTGTTTTGTTTTTTTGCACCAAGGATTGCACTCAGAACCTTACAATTGCAAGTCAGGCAGCAGAACCACTGAGCTAAATCCCCAGCCCTGTACTTAACAGACGTTTACAGAGTGTTCCACTCCACAAAATCAGAATACACATTCTTTTCAGCAGCACATGGATCATTCTCCAAAATAGACCACATAGTAAATCATAGAACATGTTTAAGTAAGTGGAAAGGAACTGAAGATTTCCCCTGTATATTATTAGACTATTGTGCAATGAAATTGGAAAGCAATAGCAAAATAAATTGCAAGAATTTCATAAATGCATGGAAATTGAACAGCACACTTCTGAATAATCAATGGGTCACAGGAAATTAAAGAAGAAATCACACAGTCTATACAATTAAATGACAATGTAATACAATATATCAGAATCTATGGGACACCATGAAAGCAGTCTTATGAGGAAATTTATAGCAGTTAATACTCATATTAGGAAAACAGAGCAAGCTCAAATAAACAACCTGATGTTGAACCTCAAAATTTCAGAAAAAGAAGAGCAGGGCAAACCCAAAGCTCATACAAGGGAGGAAATTATAAAGAGCAGAGCAGAAATCAATGCTATGAAGTCTAAGAGAACAATACAAAAAATCAATGAAGCCAAGAGTTGGTTCTTCAAAAGAATGAACAAAATTGACAAACCCTTAGCCAACCTTATTTTTTTTAAAAAAAGGCCCAAATCCATACAGTAAGGAATGAAAAAGGTGAAATAATAATAGACCCAGCAGAAATCCAGAGGATCAATACCTACTTCAAGAGCCTATATGCCAATAAGTTGGAAAACAGAAAAAATGGACAGATTCCTAGATATGTATGAATTACCAAAGTTGAATGAAGAAGATCCAAAAAGAAGATCCAAAAGCAACCCAATAACAATCAATGAAATTGAAAATATAATTAAAAATTACTAACTAAGAAAAGCCAGAACCCTGATGGCTTCACTGCTGAATTCTACAAAACATGTGGAGAGGAACTATTGCCACTACTGTTTAAACTTTTCATTGAAATTGAAAGGGAAGCAATATTCCTGAATTCATTTCTGGAAGCAAGCATCATCTTGAGCCCAAAAGCAATGAAAGACCCAAACAAAAAAAAGAGAAATTCAGGCCAATTCCACTAATGAACATAGATGAAAAATAATCCTAAATTAAATACTGGCAAACAAGATGCAGAAGATCATCAAGGACATCATCCACGCTGACCAAATGGGATTAAATCCAAGGATGCAGGGGTGGTTCAACATACGCAAATCAATGAATATATTACACTATATTAACAGAGACAAGGTCAAAAAACATATGATCATCTCAATAGATGCAGAAAAATCATTTGATCAAATCCAACATTTGACAAAAAAAAAAAAAAAAACTAGAAAAAATTGGAATATGGCAGGGACTTAACTCAGTGGTTCTGGTGCCTGCCTTGCAAACACAAGGTCCTGAGTTGTATCCCTGGTACCCAAAAAATTGGAATACACTGTCTTCCTCAATCTGATAAAAGCCATCTTTGAAAAATCAACAGCTAATATCACACTAAATGGTCAAAAACTTAAATTTATCACACTAAAATCAAGAACAAGACACAGATGTCCACTATCACCACTTCTGTTCAACATAATTTTGAAAATATTAGCCATAGCAGTTAGACAAAAGAAAGAAATAAAAGGAATAAGGATAGTAAAGAAAGAAATTAAATTGTTCCTATTTGCAGACAACATGATACTCTATATGGAAGACCCCAAGAATGCCATAAAAAGTCTTCTAGACTTAATAACCAAATTCAGTAAAGTAGCTGGATACAAGGTCCACACACAAAAATTAATAGCTTGTCTAAACATGAACAACAGACTCACTGAGAGAGAAAAGGGGCAAACAATTCCTTTCATAATAGCATCCAAAAAATTGAAACACCTAGGAATCTACCTAATGAAAGAAATCAAAGATCTCTACTCTTAAAACTACAGCACTCTGAAAAAAGAGATTGAAGAGGATATCAGAAAATAAAAAGATATCCCTTGCTCCTTAGTAGGAAAAACCAACACAGTGGAAATGGCCATACTTTCAAAACTGCTATACAGATTAAATGCAACCCCAATTGAAATTCCAGTAGCATGCTTCACAGACTTTGAGAAAACAATCCAAAACTTCATTTGGAACCAGAAGACATCTAGAATAACAAAAGCAATTCTAGACAACAAAGACAAGGTAGGGGGTATCACAATCCCCAACTTGAAACTATACTACAAAGACATTTTGCAGTGTACTGGCAAAGAAACAGACCCAAGGCCCAGAGGAATGGATTAGAAGATGCACAAACAACTCTAGACACACTCAGCCACATAATCTTTCACAATGGAGCCAAACAACCTCAGTGGAGAAAAGATAGTATCTTTAATAGTGCTGGAAAAACTCAGTTTCAATTTGATAAAGATAAAAAATAAACCTTTATTTCTTACCATGTACTGAAATAAAATAAAAATGGATTAAAGATCTAAATATTAAAACAGAAACACTAAACAAACTGAAAGAGAGGTTACTTAGAACTCTTGAAGACATTGGGGTAGGAAAAGATTTTACAAACAAAATCTCAGTAGCATGGGAACTAACACAAACAGTCAACAAGTGGGATCTCTTTTATTAAAAAGCTTCTATACAGCAAGAAAAACCAACAATTGGAAGAGACAACCCATAATGTGGGAAAAAATTTTCACCAACTGTACCTCAGGCAAATATCTAGTATCTAAAATATATGAAGAAGTTTTAAAAATCAGACCTCTCAAATTTAAAGACCCAGTCCAAAAATTATCAACTGCAATAAACAAACACTTATCAGACAAAGAAGTAGAAATGGCAAGTAAACATGAAAAAAATGTCCAATATCACTGATCATTCAAGAGATGCAAATGAGCCAGTTATAGTGGTGTACTCCTGTAATCCCAGCACTCAGGAGGCTGAGACAGGAGGATAGCTGTGAGTTTGAGACCAGCCTGGGCTACACAGTGAGTTCCAGGTCTGTCTCAACTGCATAGTGAGACCCTGTACCAAAAAACAAAAAACAAAACAAGAGATGCAAATGAAAACAACGCTGAGATTCCACCTCACCCCAGAAAGAATGGCTGCTATCAAGAAATCAACCAATACCATATACTGGTGGAGCTCTGGGGAAAAAGTAACACTGCTCCAACTGCTGGTATGAGTGTAGACTGATTAATTCACCATGGAAATCAGTATGGAGATACCTCAAAAACCTAGGACTTGAAGTCCCACTTGACCTAGATATTCCCTGCTGAATATCTTCCAAAAAGAATTAAAATAAGTGTACCACAGTGAT